>NW_024038582.1:0-645355 GCF_016077235.1 Cyprinodon tularosa | reverse complement strand
GTGTTGATGAAGAGCATGAGTTCTTTGCCGAGCTGAATGCGCTGGTTTGGTCTGCCGGCTTCCGTAGAATCGTGAGCGCGCATGGGGGCGCTATTAGGAAATCCTATACACTACTGTTTAGGCTCTAAAACGTTCTAAATGACTTCGTTTCGAGTAAATTATGGATGCTACCCACTCAGGACACTTGGATTACATTGGACGAGCAGTATGGAGGAATATTGACAAGTTTTTGTGGACTTTTGTGGACCTTTCTGTCTCGGGCGCCATAGACCTCCATTATTTGAATGTCAGCAGACAGCAAGAAGTCTCCCAGATCTCCAGATGCATTTGAGATATCAAAAAAGTACTCCAGAGTGTTGTTCAGCATGGAGGTGAGTAGAAAATGAAGGCTAATCATGTTTTGGGTGTACTATTCCTTTAATGACTGTTTTGCAATCTTATCATTAGGGGTGTGACAAAATGTCTTAACAATTGGGAAATGTGAGGGACAGAGCCGACGGTTGACAAAAAATGTCAGTCGGTGGTGTCAATCGACATTGCCTAACATAGTAATATCCAAAGTCAGAGAAAATCTTCATGCTTCCCTTTACTGCGAAGCTATATGTAGTTTCTGATTTTATTTGGAGCAGAATTCTGCTCTTGAGTGCAGCACTAAAAATATTAATATATTGTTTAATTTTCATGGTATCACTTTGCAGGCTGCACAATGGCACAGTTTGTCGCACTGTTACCTTGCAGCAAGAAGGTTCCAGGGTGATTCCCGGCCCAGGGTTTTCCTGCAACGAGTTTGCATGTTCTCCCTGTGTATGCGTTGGTTCTCTCTGGGTACTCCAGCTCCCTCCCACAATCAAAAAAAATGACTGTTAGGTTAATTGGCATCCCTAAATGTGAGAGAGTGTGTTGTATGGTTGTATGTCTCTGTGTGTCGATGGATGGATGGATGGATGGATGGATGGATGGATGGATGGATGGATGGATGGATGGATGGATGGATGGATGGATGGATGGATGGATGGATGGATGGATGGATGGATGGATGGATGGATGGATTGAATCACTTTGCTTGATTGGCAGACCTACTTCATCAAAATTCTGCAGAAAATGTATGGTTTTGTCAAGAGAAAGATAGGTAATTTATAAAAACTGATATACAGCTAAGGGGTAAAATGAATATGCTGCGAAGAACAAAACAATATCTTTTCTGTATCAATGTAACCTAATTTCCTTGATCTTATGTAGTATTTTTTTTATCAAATTGGCTAGATTATTGTTTATCCCCATTTTGTGCTTGAATGTATGCAATACAAGTCAATTTATGAAAAGAAAAAACATTTTTAACCTAAAATCAAATTTACTGAGATGTGCCTGTAAAGCTAAGAAAGCACCTCGGGTTGATTTTTTTTGTCATCGTCAAATGTTTTTATTCACCACAAAAAAAAAAAAAAGCAATCCCCCTGCATAACTATAGATTTTTTTTTTTTTCACCTCTATCCCTGTACAGTTCTTGGGGGTCAATGTAGGCCAATGCACAGTTTCTATGGGAACAGGAAACAGAAAGGGAAATTCTCACAGGCCCTGTACAGTGACACCCTGTGCTGTCTCCATCAGACACGGTTGAGTTGCATATCAAGTGTGAAAGCAGGAGTGAGAAGTTGTTGTTTATTTAATTTTCTTAAGAGTCACAAGCATGGCCTGTCAGCTCCATTTTTTCCACACTTTCACTATATTCTCTCTCTTTCTCATTCATTTTGTGGACATTTGCTCACACATACTTTCATTGTCTGCACTACCCCACCCAGTCCTTTTCATGCATACACATCCCTGTAACTTAGAACAGCAGGGAACAGGTGCAGCCCTGTCTTGTGCGTAAGTGTGACAGTAATTGTTTATTCTTGTTCTCCTACTGCTATGACCTAAAGTAACTATTGCACTTTCACAGTCAGCCCCGCGACAGCTCAGTCAGCCTCGTTACTGCACCTGTGTGTCTAGCACACACACAGTCTTTTTTACGTTATCACAAACAGTTGCAAACACTTACCCGCCAACACCATCTCCATCCAAGGCTTGTGTGTGTTTTTCTGTGTGGAGCGGATGGTGTTGCTACTGTTTCAAACATTGTCTAACGCTGGCAGCAATATCATCTATGGTGATCTGTTATAGTGGCAGTGCAGCAAGTATTTTTAGCCAAGGAGAAAAGACAAACAATAAAGCAGAAAATACTGAGTGAGACAACAGGGGAGGAGTACAATATGAAGGTAAACCAAAACCACCTGGATGTTGCTGACTTGCTGCTCCTATTTTTAGAGCATAAAGCATATAAATCATTTTCATTGCCATCCATAGCTGTGTGTACTGCTTATTTAAACATAAGTCTGCAGTGCCTGGCAAAAGCTTTTATTCTCATTGAATTTTTCCATGTTCTCTGATACAACCACAAACATTTATTTATCTTAAAATATTTTAAGTTATATATTTTGCTAAACTATCAGGCAAAACAAACCTTAAATTATATTTTTTCTCCTATTTTGTCTCATGAAAGCAATTGCTTGTCAATAGCACAGCCAATTGCTTTCAGACATCATCTGATTAATTATTAGTCAATTGGTGAGTATTTTGATCTCAGTATAAATAAATCTGGTCTTTAAAGGTCTTTGAAGGTCAAAAGAAACCCTGCCCCACCCATACAGAGGCTGGTGTTAGGTTTCTGCCCTCTGTTTGGGTTTATTTTTACGTTTATTTGTGTTTTGTGTCTTTGTAGTTTATTTCTACCAGAGCTAAGTTCTTAAATTATCCTCTGTTGCCCCTTTGTGCTTGTTTTCCTTTCCCCTTGGCTTCCTCCCAGTTTGTCCTGCCCACACCTGCTCCACATCTGCTGATTAGCTTGTCTTGGTTCAGTCTTCCCATATATACCTCACCTCTGCAGTCACTCAGTGCTGGTTTGTTGTGTTTGCTGGTTCCTTATCTCTGGTTCCCCACATGAGTTCTCCCTGACATTCTGGTTATCAGTTTTTGGTTCTCAGTATATTGTATTTCTGTATTTCTGCCTTAGTTAACAATTAAATCTACAAGACTCAATTCAGCCTCCATATCTCTGCCTTTGGGTCCTCAAAAACCTTATCCAAACGAGGCCTTACCTGCTATCATATTTTTTCGATTAGGCTCTGCATCAATATATTTTTATACCTTGTTAGGTTTTGTATTAAATTATTATTTTATGTCAGTAATAAATAAAGTTACCTTGGTTTTTTTTAAATTTTATTTATTTATTATTTTTTTGGGGAGGGGGGGTCAATTTTCTAAAGTGAAATACAACCATAAGATTGCTGCCTGATTGTCTTTGGACCAGTTGTAGAGGACGTGCAGTCCAGTGAACGATGTCTGTTGACGCCACCATGCTGGATAGCATAAAACAACCTGCATGCCTTTTAATACAGTGAGATGTTTACTGCAGAGAGTAAATACAAAATGAGTGGAAAATCTGCCAACCCAAAAATGTCTAAATGTGTTGAACATTTAGATGGAGAGTTAAAACAGCACTACACTGGAAGGAGGACAGCATCCCTATAGTTTGTGTGCTAGCTTGCTTTCATGACTACGATCTCTCGGACATGCCCGACTTCATCTACCATGACTTGTATAATTATTTACTGAATCTTCTTTTTTAGTAAAAGCACTGAAGGCTTTCAAAGGCTATATGCCAAAAGTTATTTTGTGCATGCCATTAGGTGGGAGAGAGTGCTGCGTCATGTTGCTGGAAGGAGGGGAGCGTGGTGGAGATACTATGCATTGGGCTACAATAGCAGCTAGGATGTGAAGGTTTTCTCCTGGATTGGAACCGTACTCTCTGTTTTCTGTGGCTCTCTAATATTGACTTATTCAAAATACAATGATGATGCTTATCGGGGGGGGGCAGCTTGACGGCCTGTCTTTTGAGGCCAGGCTTATAATATGATGGGGAAAATCCTGCATGCTTGTTTAAAGATGAAACTCTCCTCTTGTTTTTTAACTACTGTCAGACTTAGACTTAGACTTAGACTTAGACTTCTTTATTTGTCATTTTGTATGCACAGGGTGCATACAGAACGAAATTGCGTTACATACAGCTTATGAACGTTGCATTGATATTTCACAATGGCACGAGTTATAGAAAAATACAAATTATAGAAAAATACAGACAATTTCCACATCTGTCCAAATGAAAGATTCTCTACGACAATGATTTAAGCATAATAGCCAATCGATTAAGAAGCAATTGCTGTAACTTCTGGCAGTTGTAGTCGGTTGCCAGCTCTTTTACTTCATGGCAGCCAGTCAGCTTCACATGATTGGCTGGCCTGCCTGAGCGAAGTGAAGCCCATGGGATGGCCTGGGATGTGTTAGAGGCCACTGAAGGCCTTAGGCTATCCTCAGAGGAACTGAACAGGTTGTCTGGGAAGAGAGAGGTCTAGGTGTCTCTGTGTAGAGACAGAGTGGAAGTACTTGAAAATTGGTGTTTTAATGCACTCTTCAGACAGTCTAACAGAGTATGACTTATGTAGCAAACAATAGGCAGATGTTTTGGAATGTTGAGGTACAAAGCTGGCTAAGCCATAAATTGCAGCTTTAATGGCAGCTCAAAATCTGCAAGCACTGATTCATAAAATGAATGTCGCAAGTGAATGTTTTTATATAAAGAAAGATGTTCAGTACTTTGTGGTACACGTTTTAATTAAATAGATTATGATTTTTATTAAATTAATAAAATGTGAAAGGCTGTGAAAGGCTAATATTTTAGGCTTTGAAAAAAAGCTGTATGGAGTCAGTGTACTCGCTAAAGATTTATTTCCTAGATCATCAGGACTGACAGTTTTTCCGCTTATTCTAATTCGTTTTTTCACATGATAGTTAAAATAAAATTAAGGAGTCAGTTGAAGTCATAGCTTCTGCAATGCTTAATGAGTAAACAAGCCTTTGCCGGGACAACGTTATGTCCCACAAGCAGGAGTGAAATAGTACAACTGAAAGAAGTAAGACCAAGGCAAACTTCTTGTTTTTACTTCTCTTTTCACTCAATGGAATTCTTACAAGAAATATGACATTGAGCTTTGGTTTGACTATCTTGCAAGCAAGCAGCTTTTGTCCTAACCTCAAAAGTGGTGGGGTGAAATAATTCAAAGTGAGCAGAGCGGTGGTCGGGACACTCACACAAATCAAGAAGCCACCGCACAGCACAATGTCCTCCCCTTACATACATACACACTTTCTCTCTCTCTGACTGGTTTGTTCCCTGAGTCAGCAATCTGCCTGAGCTCCAGTTTCTCTGCCCCGCTCTGCCTCTGCCCCCCTGCCTGCAGGACACTATGAGGGCATCATTGTGTGTGTGTGTGTGTGGGTTTGTGTGTGTATCACTGTATATCCAAGCCAATACTTGTGTCAGTGTTAGGGTAAGTGTGTGTGTGTGTGTGTGTGTGTCTGCCTTTGTGTGAGAGCTACTGTTGCATTTACGTGGTCAGGTCCTCTCACCATCTTATGCAATCCGATATTTTTCACTTTGCAAGTAACCCTGGATATTTCTGTCAGCTCCACCGAACCAGCTATTGTACCATAAAAAGATGCAAATCTCCCACTGCCTTTCCCAAAACACTCCCAGCAGATGTAGAGTGTTTTTATCAGTGTGTGTGTGTGCGTGTGTGAGAGATCCTCTAGATACTACTAGTTCTGCTAACATGGCCCTAAAATAGCAAAGTGGAGAGGTGTGAAGTAAAAAAGGAAAGGACACTTTAGTAGAGGAGTAACTGACACGGGGTGAGTCACTTTCACGCACACACACATACTGACACACACGTTGTGTTCATCTTGGCACGTAAGCAAAAAGAATACAGAGAAAGAGAGTATGAGAGGAGCTTTGAGTAAGAGAAGGGAAGAATTTGCTGATGTCTTACAGGGTTTCAAATTTATAAGGTAACTTTAAATAAAAGAATTCCCCATCGTTGGGATGAAACACCACTTTATTTTCAGTGAGCAAAGGCTCTGTCTGTGAAGCTGACTCTGATTTCTGATTTTACAAATGAGAATAAAATAACTTCAAAAGCCTCAGCGACAGCAAATGGTTTTGACATTGTTGCCTGATGGAGTCAGCATTATCCTCAGTGAACCACAGAAACACAATGTCTCAGAATGCATAATTCAAAGCTCAAGTACAAACAGTGTCTGTTTTTGCATAACCTTCATTTTTGAATGTTTACTCAGCGATAAGAGTAATGTTTTTTCCCACTTCTATTTGCATCCATCTTTAAAGGATGTTGTAGTGCGAATGCAGAAGTGAGAATGGGAGAGAGAGAAGGAGAGAGGAAATGATACCAAGACGTTTGGCCGCCACAGAACCTAATGATCACAAGAGCAAAAAGAGGCCCAAACTAGTGTGGGTGCACATGGAGGCACACGCACACACCATGTGATTTTTGTCGATTAAAGCTGTAAGACTCTCCCTCCCTCCATCCACCCTGGCTGTTTGATCACAATCCCCCTCCCACTCTCTCGCTCCAGTCAAATAGAAACTTCAAAAGATCACACTTACTTGATATAAAATTACTGAAGACCTTTGCTTAAATATTCAACTTTTTTTTTTTTTTTTTTAGTTCCGTTTGAGATGTTCTCATTGAATTTCACAATTTCTAAACTATGAATTGATACACATTCTTGGTTTTTTAATTGACGCAGAAGGCTGCCTGTGGTTTCTGTTACCAAATCATACCTCGATCACACTTTTAACATTTTAGGGAAGTTGTGTTTTTTCTTTCTTTTGAAAGAAGTTTGAGTTTACACCCACTGCTTTATTTAAACTGACTGCAGCATTTTAATGCTTCATACTGCATGTTCATCCACTCATATACAGGGCTGTTGAAAATGAATGGTCTCAAAATGTTAATGATGTTTCAAAGGACCATGATTGAGCTTTAGTGCAATTGAATGATTTCATTCAAGAATTTGATGACCTAAGGGTTTTTTTCTCTCTTTCTCTCTTTCTCTCTTTTGTTAGCCTTCGCCATCCTCACCGGAGAACCTCTGGTCCTATATCACCCTTGCTTTTTCCGTTGTTGTAATTGTCTGTAGATTTATAGAGGTCTAGCCAATGAGCTTTTTCTTCTAGCTACTTCGTTATTAACAAATATGTCTCTTATTCAGAATTAGAAACATAATGTAAATTGAAAGTAAGTTGGTGTGACAAAAGGTTTTGCCCTTAACAGACGTCTTCTATTTCTGTTACACTTTCAACTTTCAAATGGTCAAATATATTTTAAGAATCAAACCTATGAACCCGATAAATTGAAAAAAAGTGTTTTAATTATGGTTTTATTTTTTAAAGAAAATTTGTTTATTTATTTCAGGATTTTTCTACGTCAACATTTCACCATTGTACAAATAAAACTTTTCAACATGTTTTTAAAGGGCTGGGAGAAACAGAAAAACACAGAAAATACCCAGGATTTTGGGGAAATATATTGTTTGCAATTACAAAACTAAAGTGTAAATATTTTTATTAAATTTGGTGCAAAACTAAACTGACTTACTATCTTAGGATGTTGCAGGATGGTTTGCCATAACAGCCATACCTGGTTGAATTATGGATTCTGCAGCAAAAGTCCACACTGGATTATTTACAAAACCAAAAGGAAGGTTTTGAAGTGACCGACTCAATGGCTGAGTAAATGGCTTTGCTGGAGCATGATGTTAAATAGCATTTTAATGCTACAATCCCTCTAGAGTAGGCAGAAATTCCCCCACTGTATGGTAAAAGAATCATTATCAGTTATTATTAACACTTGATTGTGTTTATCTGCCAATGTTGGCAAAAGCACTTATCAGCTTTACCTTGATATTAACCGAGGTCAAAAACTATAGTCTACGTTTTATCTCATATTTTAACATTTTTAGATGATCTATAAAAGTACTGCATATATTAAAGAGCTGAGCAGTGACCCAGTGTTAAAACTCTTGCCTTGCAGCAGTAAAGACTTTGATTTAAATCCTGGGATGGGAGCCCTTTCCCCCAATGCACTTGTATGTCCTACCTGGATACTCCAACCTCCTCCTACAATTCAAAGCAATACATGTTCAGTAATTTGGTCAGTTTGAAAATTCTCAAACTGATTTTGTGATTGCAAGGTTACTTATTCGGTCTGTCTCTGTTGTTTTTTTCTATGTGATTTTGTGGCTCTGGAACTTTTCGAGGATGCAAATTAAATTAATTTACTGGTAGAGATACTGATACTTAGAGGCCCTATCTATCTGTCTGTCCATCCGCTCGTCCGTCCATCTGTCAATCTCTGTCAAACTGTGAGTTTCTTTTAGGGGGTAATATAAAGCTCTAACAGTCTACTTGAAGGAATTTAAATGAAAGTACTGTTTAATTTTTAATAATCCAATATTAATATGTTAGGCTTAAAAAAATAAGCCGTGATGTTGTTTCGTTGTTTAATACCTTAAACACATTAGAGATAAGCTTCATTCAAACGGTTTATGCTTTGTCATACTGGATGGGAACTGGGGCATGCAGTACAGTAAAGAGAGCATATGACTTATTGCTTAATTGCACAGGACATTCCCATACCTCACATTGGTTTCATAATAAATTCTGTGAGTGATTTTTTTTTTGTGGTTTTATGCCTCAAATAAAGCGCATGATGCCACCACACGCACATCATGAACAAGTGATTGCGCCAAAAGGAGAACTGACTTGTTATGACTGAAGTAATGATGAAAATCTCACTGCACCATATTTGAACTACTGGGTGCTACGGTTCATCTGCCACTACATATAGATATTCTCGTGATTTACTTTAGTTCCCTCATCTACAGGGGCGAGCGAAGCACACCTTTTCCCATCCTCCTTACAGCCTCTGATTGGCTGCACCGCAAAGAGGCTGAGGTGTTACAGCAAATAGTACAGGCTTGTGGGCCGGTCCATTCTGCTGCTCAAGGGAGGTTAATGAGTGAAGCCACTGGGCTGTCAGCCAAACCTGAGCAGCAATGCTAAGGCTCCCACAATGAGCCTGACTGTATTACCACTGAGCTCTGTCTAATTATACACTCCAAGCAAGGCAGGGAGAGACACAGAGCATATTAGGCAGGGGGAGAGGAAAAGTTACCAAGTATCCTGGTCTGGCTCATCGAACTCACCAAGAAGGATGATGGTAGACTGATGTTTTAAGGGTGCGATATAAGATTTGTGACAATTGAAAAGAAGGAGAGAGGAAGATCAGAAAGGCTGAAGGAGAAGCAGCACACTGAGAGGGAGATACATAAAGAGAGAGAGGGAGGGAGAGAGAGAGAGAGAGAGAGAGAGAGAGAGAGAGACACAGCAAAGAGGCGTTTAGAGAGTGAGAAGTAGTAGAGGTAGGAATAGGATGAAGGCAGAGAAGGCTGAGCAGTAGAGAGCAGGAAGAGACTCACAGTGTCAAAACTGGATATTCCTGTGTGCCTGCTGCTGCCTGATCCAATGAGAACAACTCTCAGATACGAGCTACATAAAGGCAACTAGCAAGGTATGTGACCGCAGTGCTTCCTCCTCTCAGTCAGAGTGTGTGTGTCCTTATGTGTGTGTGAAGAAGAGAGCCAACACAGGTGTGTTGGCAACTTTGGATGGCAAGATAAATGGAGTGAGAAGACTGATTAAGGAGTTTAAGTTTATGGCTTTGTGAGGGAGGGAGGTCAGCCAGACATGAAAGAAGATAAAGATTACCAGTGAATTAAAGTTATATGTGTGTTTTTTTAAGACAAAAAACAAAGAGTAGATGATTGAACTGGAGGTAGATTGTGACTGATTGGAAGAGTGTGTGAGGTTTATCTCTCTGGCTGACTGCAGATCAGGGCTTTCAGAATTAGAGCAGTGGGCTTAAATAGCCCTGGTCCAGAGATAGCCAGGGGCCCTCCAGGAGCCCGCTTAAATTGGGAAGGATGGAGATGAGACTGAAAAGGGTGGGGTTCGTCCAGTTAATGTTTGGGTGGGGGGGGTAGTGTGTGTGTGTGTGTGTGTGGGGGGGGGGGGATGGGGGGATGGGCGGGGGCTGGGGAGGGGGGTTTGGATGTCTGAATGAAAGGAAAGTATGATCTACAGATGTTGGCATCAGATCTCTGGCATCAGAAAGGGACAATATGCAGGTGTGCAGGTGCATTTGTTTTACTGTAACCTATAAACATTTATTAGAAGAACATGCGATTGCAGTCTTTTAATTCTCTTACCTGACTTTTGAAACTTTCCCTCATTTATCTGTAAAAAGACCAGAGCAGTATTTTGTACTCTCTGTCACAAACAGTGAACTGATCCTTCTTTTTTATTAATCCTCCTCGCACCCTAGGAGTGCGGTTATGATTTCTATACAGTAGGTGTTGTCATTTTGTTGCCCCGTTTGCAAATATTCTGCATAGAGGAAAATTTACCAAGTTCCAGCAGTCCAAGATGTCCTTCAAGCACGACATACAGCATTTGTCATTGCCAGCTTAATTCGCTTATTTCAATTACTAGGATGATCTGCTGGAGTCAACAGGAAGTCTTAGGTCTCTGTGTTACTGCTTCCTCTAATGCCTACTTTGAAGGAACTGTTACAAAGTGAGTTAATGTGAGTATGTACTTTTGCTTGTAATCTTTGATTTGTCATTCAGTGCGTGTAGCTGCAAGGAGTCCCTCATGATTGTGAGTCTAGATTCACTCTGCCTAATTTAGAAGCTATCTTTATGTTTTAATATTGTATTTGATTGCTAGTTATTAGAAGAAAGCCAGAGGGTTTATATTGTGTATAGCATGGTCTTAAATTGCATTTCGTTTCACTTAATATGCTGTGATTATTTTACAGTATGGGAACAAAAGCATAAACAATTAAATGGGCTGAATGAAAAGTTTGACCCATGTTTCTTGTGTCACCCCGATGAGAAGAACAGGCCTCTTGTGGGAAAAGGTTGAGTGGCTGCTGGCCCTTTAAGAGGTCTATTTTTACAGGGGCACACTCATCCATGGAGTGAGGCAGAAGCACATGGAGACTGTATCTGAGGACCACAGCTTCGATACTGAGTAACTGAGGGGGAATCCAAATATTACTCCTTTCACACAAACTCCAAAGATCAAAATGATAAAATCTGATAGTTATTTTTTTTTATCTAACTGCTGAAGAGAATCAGCCCTTTTTCACAAGGATTCGTCTGAAGTCTAAAAGTGATGAGTGGGTGCATGCAGTACACAAATCCTTTCCCCACATTTCCTTTTCCTACATTCCCACATATTTGTTTTGATATGGAGCTAGATTAAGAGAACTGGAAACATGCATGGCCTTTAAAAAAGCCCCATTAAATATACACTTTAGTTCGCTGAGATCCCCACGCTCCTTGAAAGAAAGCAAACAAAGGTGCACATTTTTCCTCATACACCCATACGTGCAATCAGAGGTGAATGCAGTTCTATTCACCCACACAAAAAAAAAAAATACCGATACATCCTCAATATCTGGACCTAAAATAATATTCTCCTTATGCAATCTGCATGTTATATAATGCATGGCCTGTCATTATCACAGCGCTCCTTCACGCCCTGCTGTGCCTCTCCACCTACAACACCACGCAGACAGGCAGACACACACACACACACCCAACATCTTGTGTTAGCAGTCATATACTCTACTCTAGCACTCTCACCCACGCTGAGTGTAGGCTCTCAAACAGCCACCCTGATAAGTGAGAGGGAAAGACGGAGAGGGAGACTGAGAGTGGGTGGGGTGGGGAGGTTGAAAGTGAAACACATAGAAAGGGAAAACTATAGACTGAAGTGTACATTCATGCTAAGACGATGCATTTGCATGACTGCAAAAATCTATGTCCTTCTTGTATCTGTGATGTTTATTAGGAAGGTGTTCAAACTCCAAATTAGATATGAAGGCCCCTACAGTAGGAGCAACAGCTTGGCAAAACATTTGACCATTTCAAAATGTGAAATGATCAACAAGGGTTACATTTCTTAACAGCTTTGTTCACTATTCAGAAATCCAAGAAACTCTCACCACCTCTTTGCAAACAGAGCAATGGATAATCCCCCTGTTTGTCACTCTATAGTCACACCTACAGAATAGGGCGTGCTTTTACATGCCTTTGCCTGTCCTCCATCTTATCTACTAACAGAAATGAATCATATTTTTTCTCTATTTTGGTTCCAGTTGGAGTGTTTCAATAAGTCACCCATTGGGATATAAACTAATATAAGCATTTATATATTAACGTTCTGACCACAAATATGAATGTCTCTTATTTGGAATCAGTGTGACAGACAAACATTAAATAAATAATACTTGGAACAAGAAGACAAGTTATTTATTTATTTCAAAATTTAAAATGTGCTTTTGACTGCAGTTGTGTTCTACCCCATTGAGAAAATAAGTTCTGGTAAAATCAACGGTTCCTGGTTATTTTCCTTTTCCCTATAGACAAGTTTTATTGCAGATGTTAGATTTATGTATGAATGTTTGGCTTTTCTAACATACAGTGTGAGCATGATTTGTCCTGAAACATTTTATTGCAGCACAGACTGTATGTTTCAGATTGTTGTTCTCCTTAAAGGTGGATGGCAACCTAGGTCAGCAGCAACTTACCAATTATCAGCCAGAATTGCTTTTCATTGAGCTCAATGCAACGTCATATCAGCTCTGATCAGCTTCTCCTACTGAACTGAGGTATCATTATGGCACAGTGGTCTCAGACTGCAGGCCTCAGGAACTACTGATCTGCATCTTCAAGATGTCTCTGCTTTAACCTCCCGACTAAAATGTTTTACTCATTTACAGACCTCTGTATTGCCAACTGTGTCTCAGTTAAGTTTGGGAACACTGTAATTAATGCTTAATTTTACAGTCTGAGCTAATGAACTGTTCAAAGGGACGTGGCTTGCTTTTTGCATGTATGCAAACAAATGCACCATGAGTACCTTTTTCCAGATATCATTTGTCACTCATATGACTTGTAACATGCTTTCAAATCTTGTTGCCTTTTTTTTTTTAGCTAATGTGTTTTTCTTATAACCATCTCCATAAAGGCCAGATGTGTGAAAACCACAACATTGGCTTTCAGATTTTTATTTGTTAAAAAAATAAAGGAAAAACAATTTCTTTTTCTATCCATTTCATAAAATTTCATAAAATTTCCTAACCTGTCACATTACATCACAATGCGATACATTAAACATTCAGGCTGCAATTAAAAAAAAAAAACGTAAAAAAAAAAATAAAAATAAAAAAGTTTAGGTGAATTTAGTAAACGTGTAGAAAATGTATAAGTTTATAAGTATGTAAATTTTTCCCACACTTGGCAAACTGTTGATTTCTGTCTATTTCTAAGCTGTCAAAAGCCTCAAAGAAGTCACCTATTATTACTGGCTTACTGGCATATTTTTCAGCAACAAAAAAGCTGTTTCACATGGCATGGTTCCAAGAAAAAAAATGTAAAAAAGAGAAAACGGGGCGAGCTTCGGTGGCCTGATTCGGATTCGAATCCGACCTGTGGTCCTTTGCTGCTTGTCTCTTCCCCTCTCTCATACCCCCTTTCGTGTCAGCCTACTGACGAAAAAAAAGAGCCACTAGTGCAATTAAAACTACAAAAAAAGAAAAAAAACTTTTAAAAACAGCTTTCCTGTGTTATACTTAAACAGGTAAAAGCACAGAAACCATCAAAAATTAATATTAAAATACCACTACAATGGTATACATACAGTGAAAGATATGGGTTGAAACTGTGCAGTTATGTTTGTGTGTGAATTATGTACTTTCTGTTTGACTCCTACTGCTGTTTCTGAGACAGAGAAGTCTTATTTGCTGTTTCACAAAACCTGCTTTTTAGGATGAAGAGAGTGATGGGTTCAACATGTTTCAAGAGGTGGCATAGCTCTGAGTTATGTGTGCTTGTGGCCTAAATTTACATATAGAAAATCCTTGCTATTCTATTCTAATAAAAAATTAACAAATTAAGAATGTAATAAACAAAAACATAAATGCAAAAATATACAAATAATAAAATATGTATGTACATCTGCAGCCATAAAAACAAAAATGACTGATTTTGTATTTGGAATTGTATTGACGCATTTTACAATTTAGTCCTCCTAGATGTGGACTCCCCCCAGCTGATCTGATATCAGAACAGGCTTAGGCTCTGAGCCAAGGAGCCAGGAGTGGGATGAATAATCCCAAACAGAAGCCAGTGTTTGAACACAGCTGACACTGTGCCAGACTACTTAAATGTGACAAACACACCTGTCGTTCAAGTTCCCTCACAGGGGCAGGGTGTTTCGTAGCAGGCGTTTCGACTCACTGCATGTGCAAAATAAATGTGAGCAGCTAAATTTGCACTTCTGGTCATTTGCAAATTGACCAGAAGCCATGTATGTGTTGTCAGTTACCTGACCACATACTTTGCTGCTTTTCTTGAAATGGATAGCTTTTTTTCTTGGTCTTGACCTAAGTGCATGATGGAGCTGAGTGCTCTCCTCCCCCACAACTACAATGAAGGTCAACAACCTTTAAACCCTGCCACCCACAACTTACACCCACTGTTTTTTCACTTAGACCTGCCTTTCCCTTTTGCGGGAGCCAATGCATTTGAGCTTATTCCCTCTTGGCTTTTTGGTATTAATGTGTAGGGAGTTGTATCATCTGAGACACATTCCATCCCACTGCATCAGCAGCATCTTGGAAAACTCCTTAAACAGCTTGTTTTATTAATTCAATCAAGTCAGGAGATAAGATCTGTGAATTATTTGTGCTTCTTAGAATTTATCAGCAAATCTATAGAAATATAAATGCTCGATTTAAAAATGATGTTTCATGCATCCTATTCAGACATGTTTCTGTTTAAACTGCAGCACTTTCATATACAAGCAGCCCAGGCAATATGTTGAATAAAATGACTGCAACTGCACATGGCAGGGCAGAAGATATGGTGTGGGAGGGGTAGTTGAGCTGCAGCAATAATAGCAGTATATAGCAATGTTACCTTCAATACCAGCAGTGATAAAGGTACTCTAAACAGAGTCTGTAAAGCCAGTCTAGACAGTCTATCTGAATATGAATGCCACTTATGCTATCAGTGAGGGACCTGGCCATGCTGTCTATCCATGGAGATGTCATTTTTGGCTACAGCTTACTGACATTTTAGCAGCTGAAATAGAGAATGAGCAGAAACTCTATGTTTGACTGGCATTCATGGGGGGGGGGGGGGGGGACAACCCAAAAACAGCATGTTTAGAGGAAACAGCATCCCCTGTTACCTCCTCTTTCACATCCACCAACTGAAACCTTACCTATTTGTCCTCGCTCTATAAAGCTTCTTTTTTTTTTTTTTCTTACCACTCTCCCGGTGCTTGCACCTCTCTTGTAAGCCCGTGATCTCATAGCACTGGAGTGCTTCAAAGGCACTAAGTCTGGTTAATCATATCACATACTAGTGCGAAGATCGGCTGCCAGAAAAACAGTGAGCCAGCACACACACATGCACACACACCTACACATGCACACACACTTACACATGCACTTTAACACAAAAAGTTAGCAAGCTAATTTGGGAAGGAGATGTAAGAACAGAAATAGAAAAGCATGACTGTGCATCAGCCTTGTGTGGCATCATCGCTTGCTGTCATCGTGCCTATAGTATCACATTTGAAGGTCTAATGTGTAGGTTCTTCATCATGATAACTGCTAACAGAAAAAAAACAGCCTATTGTGGTTTGCAAAGGTGGTGTTTTAGTATGGGAAGCAAATTATAATCCTCAGAAAGTAGAAATGAAGAGATGAACTCCCATCACACAGCATCTGAAATGTCATTGGAATGACAATAGCATTACACCTGCAATTGGAAATGTCGTGTAAACTGTAAAAGGGTTCCACGCTGACATGTATAAAGGGAGAGATAGAGGAACGTGGGGAAGGCGGATGGCCCCGCTCAGCAGGGGAAAAAAGCAGAACGAGGTTGAGGAATGTTTTACTTCTGCTGACTAGCTGACCTGCATATAATTAGTCAAGTCATATTTTTAACTGATATTGCGTAAAAGCCAGCTTAAGAAGCCATGGCTGCCCTATTTATACCCCAGGGGCAAATGGCCCGTACCATTAATGCAGGGGGGATTTCCTCCCCAGAACTATACTAAGCCTGCCAGAGGCTGTACCAGTTAGGATTCACAAGGGATTAGCCCAGCAATACATTACAGGCCTCAGTACAGAGTTTGAATCACTCACAGCACTAAAAAAGCTTCCTGGATGGGAAGCCAAATGTCTTCAAACTTGGAAACAAAGTCCAGTGGATTTTTTTTTATTTTCTTTTATTGGAATTACTCACACACTACAAGAGTCTCTGCCAGCCACTGTTCTTTCAACAATTCAACCATTTATTAATCCATTTTAGCTATTTGCATATATATAAGTGAGCAGATAGGTACTTTTAAATGACAAAGGAATGTGTTTTTAAGATTAGAGAAGGGCAGTTCTCTAAATATAATAGAATGATGTGAAATTTGTATACATTTTTAAAATAGTAGTTAATAATTATTGATTAAAATAATAAGTTTTAAACTAGTTTATAAAATGAAATAAAAAATTTCTCCAGTAATCAGGTGTTCAGGTGCAATTCTATATTGCAGATGTTAGAATTCATTTGTATGTAATTTAAATAAAGTAAATCTTATTTTTTGTTAAGCAATGCATAAGTCTGCCAGCAGATCTTCTGAACTCTGAAGGTGATAAAGCATGTTGAAAACTAAGTATGCACCTAAAAAGTAACAGTGCAAACAACATTTTAGGCACTGCAAAAAAAAAAAAAAATCACTTTCATACAACATTGACCAGCTTTTTGCATATTCCCAGTGATTTTTTTATTACATTTCTTAAGAGGTGAGCTCCAAGTTTTAAATTTTGAAAGGTTGTCTTACCTTCAATCTGATGCCGCCTCAACAAATTCTTTAGTGGATTCAAACTGGTTAGCCCTACTCCAAAAATTTTATTTTGCTTTCAGTCAAAAGTATCAGACTGATAATGAAGTATTTGTTCTAGACTTTTTACTATGAGCAGAATAATTTGGGTTTAATAGTTTCAGTTGATTGATATTATAGCCTGGCCAGCCAGACTGAATAACACAAGACAATTCAGTCTGGTAAACCATCATTAAGTTTGGCCAGATCTGGCACCACTCATAGTGCAGGAGTCATGACTTTACAATGGGTGACTCTTAGGGCCAGAATTACCCATAATGCAGCACTTTTCTGCTAGCACTGTGATAAATTGGCAAACACTACGAAGCAATGTTGCAACGAAAATTAATAATGCACTCGAGAGCACAAAACCGACAAATTGTCCTCTGAAGAGTATTTTGGACAGCTTTCAAAGTTTGTGAAACATTGGAGTTTCTTCGTCACACCCATAGTCAACTCATTGTTTCAAACTTGATGTGGCCAACCCTGTTAGTCCGGCCTTTGAAAACGAGGTGTACCAGTCATTTATACCCTGTATCAGTCTGGCTAGCCAGGCTAGTGATATGTACAACAAATTCAAAGAGGTCTGATTCATATACAAGTAGTATTAAACAATTAAATGACTCAAGCAGAAGTGGAAATTCTCAGTTTTATTATTTCATATTGTCTTTTAACCGAATATGCTTATGAAACTGGATGTAAGTCTCACTGTAGGCCCGTTTGTCTTATGACCTTTTTGACTGAGGTAAAGCTGCTGGCTCACCCTGCAGGAGAATGGATCAGAGCCCTGAAGGCTGACCTGGCCTGTCGCCCAACAAGCTATTGCCTGTATCACTCTGTCCTTTTATCAGCTTAGCCAGGCTTCTTGTAGTGTAAGCTGCTGCTGTAGTACTCTCTTCTCCCATCAGCCCCTCCCTGCACTGTTTTGCTCCAACTCTCCCCAAAATCTAACCTATGCTCTTCCCAAACATATCTATCTGCTTTTGTGCTTTGCCCTGACCTCGCCATACTCTCCTCTACTCTTCCCCTCCATTCAGATCTATTACATCCAGCAACAGAATTTCTGCTGCATCAGACATCCATCATAGATCTCCCTCTCAGTCCGATACCTGATAGGACATACAATACAGGCCTATGCACAAGGAAGGACAGATTTAAGAAATAAAGAAAACTAACAAAGGGAATGTTTATTTTCTTATTATTCTAAAAGAATAAAATATTCACTCACCTAATGAGGTCATTGCTTTTTTACATTTGATTATCTATGATTTAATGTATACCCTCTGACTGACTCATTTGACCTTTCTTCTTAACCTAACTCTGTTGGTGTGTATCAGTGTGTGAGTGAAAGAAAGAAAGAAAGAAAGAAAGAAAGAAAGAAAGAAAGAAAGAAAGAAAGAAAGAAAGAAAGAAAGAAAGAAAGAAAGAAAGAAAGAAAGAAAGAAAGAAAGAAAGAAAGAAAGAAAGAAAGAAAGAAAGAAAGAAAGAAAGAAAGAAAGAAAGAAAGAAAGAAAGAAAGAAAGAAAGAAAGAAAGAAAGAAAGAAAGAAAGAAGGAAAGAAAGAAAGAGGCAGAAATGAGAGATATGACAAAGAGTTTACATCACTAAATGACTCAGGGAGTGCTATAAATGACTGGTAACATGAAGGCCTTGTGTGTTTGCTTATGTTTATGTTTGTGAGTTTTGAATGTATTTAATTGCCTATGTTGGTTCCACTACTAAAACCCAGTAGTCATTTCTAAATCTCGGTACTGTATTACATACTTCTGCGAACAAGCCATCCTTATTTGTCTCTTTTTCAGTGTGACTGGACTGTCATGTGCAAATTCATATCAAACAGGACCACATGCTATGAAATTATTCAGGTTATATAGTGACTTTAAAAGTAGTAATACCATCTGAACAGTTTCACATTTTGTCACCCTAAAACCACAGAGCTAAATGTATTATATCGGGATTTTTGTGATGGTTTTGCATAATTTTGAAGTAAAGTTTACTTTCGTCATTCACATCTTTTAAGAAATAAAAAATTACGTTTTAAAAGATTGCATGCAGTTGCCTTTTATTTGATACATATAAACACAATTTCTATAAGATAGCATTTGAGAACAAAACACATCATTATAAACCAAAGAGCAGACAGCTCAGATAAAATGTTGTAAAGAGGTCAAAGTCAAGGATTCAAAGCTTTGAACTTTTACTCTAAGAAAACTTACTGCTACTCTTTCAAAATCTAGAACTTATATAAAAGGGGTAAGAAGACAGTGATCAGAAACCTACAGTAGTTTTTATTTTTCCACAAAGCACATACAGGATAAAGCCGGCATGTTGAAGAAGGGGCTCTAATCACATGAAATCAAAATTAAACTTCTGATCTACATGCAAAATAATGTGTTGGAGAGCATTATCACAGCCTATCTCACTAAAAAAAATAAAAAAATCTTACATTTCGTTTTTCCAAATTGCAGTTTGAACTGCTTCATGTTGGTCTGTCACAGAAAAGCTCCCAAAAATGCACTAAAGGTTGCAGTTGCAGAGGGGCAAAACTACTGGACATCTTTAATTGATTTCCCAGTCTTGTTTCTTTCCAGAGTACCAGTATATTTGTTTTGATGTGTTTGGTCCAAAAATTGAAATAAGTCAATTATGACATATTTATGCATCAAGCTGCTTTATTTACAGCAAAGGTAACTCTAAGGTGGATTTCCTTTTGAACAGTTTCATGATGAAATCATTTTCTTCTGTAGAATATTTTTATATAGACAGCTCTGCAGTCTAGTTAACACTTAGTGATTCGTAGACTTCATCCATACAAACTTTTCCTATGCCTTGCTCGTTCATTCTTTTTCTAAATCAAAAATAATATCGTGTCATGAATAAATACATTTAGTGTAATTATTACTGTCTTTTTTATATATGAGTTTCAACAATTGTATAGCATTCAGATGATTTCATTTTCATTTGGCTCTGCAGCTGTTTGGCCCTACATCCAGGATGTTCCAAAATTCTTCATTTGTATTTCTGCCCACATGAAACATTTGCTGGAGCAGACAGCAGCCGTGCCCACACAACCTTGGTGTCTATCATCTTCAGTCAGCATTTGCTTTGAAAATAAAAGTAACATTCTGTAAAATGTCAGAGGTGATGTTTTTGGCAGTTGTCACCTCCCAGTGAGGACGTTTCGACGTGGGCTTCCAGTTGAATTTTGTTTTCACACCTCCATTTCTGATTAACCCTTCTGTCTGAATGAGGTTGAGATGTTAGGTGAGTTTAACATTTTGCATGTGGGTAAAAGCCTGTGATAGGTTCGGCATTTTAGATAAAAAAAAAAAAAACACAGGACTAAACCTTTATCTGGGTTTGTTTTCTGTCCTTACATGTCTCTTGATTGTTTCTGTTCTTTGAATGAATGCTACACTCACCAATGGAGTATTAATAAGGCGAGGCAGCCATACCATCACACTCCACTCGTACTGACTGAATCACTGAAGCAAATCATTCAGAGCTCCCCTGTAGCGCTGCTGTGTGTGTCTGAACTTGTTTCAATGTGTGCATCTGTGTGCGTATGTCTGTGCAAGTATATAAAGTCAAATCAAATGTATTCATAAAAGCTCTCTTAACAAGCAGGTTTGTCACAAAGTGCTTTGATGAGAACAAAGGACACAAATTCAGATGAGTGCATTTGTGTGTGACGGCGAGTGTGTGTGTGCTTTTCTGCATGTTTGTGTGTTCTTGATGGATGTGAGGTTTAGTTTTGAGTCAGAGGCAGCAGCAAAAGCCTAAGTCTGAGAGTGTGTGTAGGATGAGCCTCCTACCACGTCCCTCCCTGTCTCTCATCAACAGTTTTTCTGCCTCCCCTCCATCCCTTTTCTTCTTCTATGTGTCAGCATGTCTTTGGTAAATGTCATTACAGACATACATTCGTGATTTTATTGCTCTTTCACGGACTGATAAGCAAAAAATTATTGTATTTGATAAGAGAAAATGTTAGAAGAAAGAGAGTTTGCAAGGAGATCGGTAATATGCATTCTTAACTGTGCATAGATGTGAGTGTCTGTATATGTGCGTATGCATGTTTGTATCCCTCACAGTGATTAAAGCAAGTAGGCGGCAGCAGCAACTGGTCTGCCTGTGTGGCTCTGCATAGCAGACATGTTTCTCACTGCTAGATATTACTCATTTCCTCAGCCCTTTGCAAACACAAGTACACACACACATTCTCTTGACACACAAATGCTCACAAGCACAACAGACACAGAGACGGATAGCAGACTCTCAGTTTTTCCCTTCAGTTTGGTGGGCTTGCTGGTGTTATTTCACTTGCTCAGAGATCAGAGGCAGGGCGTAGCTGCACGCTGCTGATATCAGCGGGTCTTGGGACCCATGGCAGCGCTGTGAAGGAAGCACTGTGAAACAGTAAGGAGCTGGGAGGTGGGCTGACCCCCCTGGGAGGACTAGAATATGAATGAGTGCCAGCTCTGGGACATCTCCTCACCCCGGTACCAAGGTCAGTCTTACATCAAACCAGTTGCCAACTTCATCCAGCTGCTTGTTTTAACCCAATTTCTTTTGGCTTAGATCTGTTCTTTGCTTTTCTCCTACTTTTAATGTGAATGACTAAATATTTCAGGTTTTATATGAGCAACAATTCAAACATCGCACTTCTCTGAGGTTTGCAGTCGTAACTCTGGATGCATGTTTCTCAATTCTCATTAGATGCATGAAGAGAAAAGGCGGGATGATGTAGACTGATGCAGAAATATGCATGATTTTTTTTTCTTTTTTTTTAAACAATTTAATATTCCGATAACATAATAACATTTATTTCATTTACTTTTCATCCTTTTAAGATAGGTTGCATGAAGGAATATGTAACATTATGATGCACATTTGAGCACTCTTTTCCTTTGAAATGTTTCTGTAAAACAACAGTAGCTTCAGTTAAACTTCAGCTTAGTGTGTTTGTCTGCACAGTGTAGGAGTATTCGTTAGGAGATATTTCTTTTCAAACTCCTCCACATGCACAATTGTACTCTTTGTTTTGCTGTGCTCTTTTTGTAAATTCATATTAAGTTTTCTTGCTGATGCGGGTGTAAGAGTCATCTGAGGACAAACTTGAAAACCTGATTTTCATTATTGATTAAGAAATCTCTATTCCGGACATCATTATCAATCTAGTGGTAACATTTAAATTTGGTAATTTGATAAATTATTTTGACCAGTTCATTCTTTAATGTTATTACTTAGAGTTTTTTTTCCAACTCTTATAATATCAAATCTTATAGTAAAACATATAATTTTTTATTTGTGCGATATTTTTTAAATCAGTCACAACGTAAAATGTTAATAAAATAAAATGTTTATCATATTTGTTATCAATTGATTGCACTAGAATTACAGTTATAATTATCTCTCAATTATCTCTTTTTTATGTTTTGAAATGTAACCTAAAAGTGAAACGGATATTTTTTTCCAATTCATTTTTTTTTTTTTTTTTTACTGTTGTTTTCTGAGCAAAGCATATTGAAATGACATTTTATCGTAAAGTACAGGGTTTTTAATCATTGTTTTAAAAACAATCTTCTACGGAAATGCTAAAAATAAAACAACCATGTAGAAAAATAAATATAAAAGTCCCTGTCTTTGTCATTAAAAGTCGCTGGTAATAATTTGAAAGATTTAGTTTAGTCAGTGTTTATATCTGAATTGCATCTGCTCTTTTTTTTTGCTGCATAAGGCTGATAGAAAATAATAGTGGAAAAACTGATTTTGAGACAGTCCCACATTTTCAGTGACACACTTAAGCAAAGTTACTCCAAGACTCCCTGACTTTTCTTTGTGGTATGCATGAGTTTAGCTGTTCCTGTATGAAGCAATTAAATATGTTCTGTGTCTTAAAATCTATAAGATATGCCAACATAAATGTAAAAGCTAATTCTCTTTTATTTGATAAAATATATTGGTATCCTGTAGTTGGAAAAACAGCAAAAAAGATGAGAGTGCATTTCTAGCAATTAGTATGTTTGCTTGCTGACCCCCTAATAGAAATATGTAACACATGATTTTTTTTTACTTTTTATTTTTGCCAAGTTTACTCTGATCCTTCATCAGACCCCATTTCTAAGTGTGCCTTAAGGTATGGGTTGGGTTACAAACATCTGCTGAGTTTAACAAGGCTGTTGGGGTGAACTCCAAATCTCCAAAAACACTGTAATGGTTGGATAATTTGTCCGAGCTTTACATTCCCTCCGGCATATCAAACCATTTATGAAACATTATATGGTCTGAAAGATGGACTGCTACCAGCATGGAGATATACATCAAGAAAGAGTGATAAATAAATGTTTTAAAGTAAATAAATATGTAATGCATATGTGTTATTACATAGTAAATTAACTATATTTTCTAAATCTTGTATTTAGTCTGAAATTTAGGAGAAAAAAAAACTTTGAAGCCATTTCAGAATGAGTCCTCAGTAAAAAGAATATGAAAAGCAACAAACCTGCTACATCCATTTCTTATCGGGTGTGCATTACTTTAATGCTTGCTGCATTTTTTTTGAGGTGACAAGCATACATCATTACATTTTTATTGTTTATAACAGTCGAGAGCTCTCCCCACCCCTTTATTGGTTTCCAATAAGATGCCCTAGCAGCCTGTTACACTTGGTCTGTTTTTAGACCAAGTCTCTTGATGTGCAGCAGCACACCCGCCTCTCCTAAAAGTATCCTTGTCTAACCTCTCTAACCAGCTGGATGTATATGAGTGTGTGCATATGTGGGGACACAGTTGCCATGGAGACAGTGTGACGGATGGTGAGACGGTAGGGAGTTGGTTAGCAGTTGACAGACTAGCGGGTGAGTGTGGGGCTTGAGTGGCCGGCAGCTGGAGGAGTGACATGTTGGAGGAGAGAACGGCTGGACCTGCAGCCATCATTTCAAAAGGGCTCTTTTAAAACACTAAGGGAAGAATTAGTGGAGCACCCCCGCACTTCTCACTGAATGAAGTGAGGCTGGAAAAATCTCTGACACATTTGAGGGCTCAAATACAAAGACATTCACATATTTTTTCCAAAAACAATAAACAAATAAAAATGATAATGACAATTTTTTACAGATCAACAATAGAAAACATGTCTGCAAAACAAACACATGCAGTCACACATATCCAAACCCCTGCTTTAGCATATGTTTAATATGCAAAGACACCTATCCCATGGCAATATCAACAGTGATTGTGTCAGGTTTTGGAGGGCAATGACAAGCTATGTCTATCAATGGGTGAGTGTGTACAGCTGCTAGAGGGAGTATTTGTCTTTTATTGTCCATATGTGCATTGGAAAGTGAAGAGTTGAGGGGGTGTTGGTAGTAAGCTTATGTAGAATACAAAGAGCACCCGAGGGTGTCGTGGGAGTGGATTGTGAAAGTGGTTCAAAAGCATATCTAAATATTCCAATCATTCCCCTAGAGTCAGAGATGAAAACTCCTGCTGTCAGGCCTGCATGTGTTTTTGCACATATGTAGAGCTCTGTCTCTGAACTTCACTGGCTGCTAAATGTATTTTTAGCTCGCTTGTGGGAGTAATGTGTTTGAATGAAATAAGCAAGATGGGTAGTTTCATTTGCACCGCACTGGACATAGTAGGTAATGACTAATTAGCAACAACCATAAGAAAACTACAAGTTTCTAACCTCTTCAAAGTAGTTTGGAAGAAAGAATGAGTTATTTCGCTCCATCTGTCTGGTACAGCTGAATGTTTGTTTGTATGTCTGACCATACTGACAGCTAAGTCTTAACTACAACTGATGCCAGGACCTAACAGACTGTTCTTTCTCAATGTTCACACTTAATCTCTCCTACTTCTGTCTCTTTCTTTTTTGCTCTTCTCTAGGTGAGTGGTGCTTCAGTGCAAGAGCAGCGACAGCAATCCAATAGTGATGCTGTGTATTTGCCTTCCCCTCTGTGTGCACCCCTCATTTTCTCGTGAGGCCCATGTGACCTAGCCTACACTGACGCACAGGGGGCCCCCACTGCTGCTGGAGCCCACCCATGAATCCAAGCCCTGATCGCAGCAAAGAGCGCCTCCCTCCTAAAAAGAGGGAGTCTCGACAAGGATCTGCAGAACACCAAGTTCCTCTGGATGACTTTAAGCCACCTGTGCCCTTCAGGAGCCGGCATAGCACTAATAGAGGGGAGGGAGGCAGGGAAACCAGTGACCGGGACAGAGTTCTGTCTAACCCAAACCCCCATGTCCTTCACAGCCCTCCTGCACCAGGCCTCCATGTTCCATTACCATGGCCGCTGAACTACTCTTCAACCATTTCTCTTCCGCTTTTCCCAGGTCAGGTCAGCGACAGAAGGACCTCAGGGTCTCCTGCCTGGAGAGATGATCCACTCACACCACCTTTGCCCCATCATTCCAGGTGGGTCAGAGGGGAGGGAACCTTGTCTATGCCCCCATCTTCTTCCTCATTTAAGACCCCTTTTCCAGCTACTACAAGAGAGATGTGGTCCTACATTAATACTGGTCGTCGGGATTATAGCCCCTCTCTCTTTTCCCCTTCATATCTGTTTAACCCTCATTCTTTGTATCCCCAAGACCCCAGCTTAGTTGAGGCAAGAACTAGGTGCATAAGCAAGAGGCCAAATGGTTTGGATGGGCCAGGCAGCAGGAATGCCTCATCTTCCAGACCTCTGCTCACTGGAGAGTATGGGAATAATAGCAGCAGATCTAGGATGGAGGTCAGTCCTTATACCTTGCATGCAAATGGAGGACGTAGACAACTGGAGGAACTATCATCCCCTGTTCATTCTTCAGGAGTGTTTTTGTCAGACTCTCAACCACAAACAAGCCCAGATCCACATTCCTCACTGCAGGAAACACATCAGTCTGGGAAGACCAGCTCCACATCACTCCCTACTAGTCCACACAGCCTTGGACCAGACCCAAGGGCAGGAAGAGGTGGGCTCCTGGACCATATGGGAGCTACACCTACTGAGACACAAATATATTACTCCTTAGGAACAGTCAACAATCCAAGCCTTTATACCAAGACCTACCCCCTCTCTAGCTCCTCAGGAACACTTTCATACAGTCTGCATAGCGAGCCTGGTCCTAGTCAGCACACCCTAAGAAATTCACCACAGTCACCCCTGAGTCTGCCTAACAGCCATGACAGGCCGCAAAGAGATTGGGTCAGAGACCCTGAAAGAGACAAGGTGGTCCAGAGGGACAGGGGTAAAGTAAAAGAAAAACCATTACAACACCACAAAGACCAAGAAAGAGACATTGAGCATGAAAGTCGATGTAACAGAGACAGAGGGAGATATTTTTCTCCTTCCACTCCTCAGACTTTGTCTCCAGCTCCTCATCAATCTCCCTCTGCACTCCTACCTCATTTTACCAAGGGGTCTCTTATTGAGCTGGCCAGTGGGCGGTTAAAACGCATTGAGGAGCTGAGGACTGAAGACTTTCTGAAGAGTGCTGATACATCCCCAGAGTTCCACCTCAGTACCTGCACTGTTCTTGTGATTTCTCCCAGCAGTACACAGGGTTTCAGTCACCTTCAGGTTCACCTCACTGATCGCAACTCTCAGGTGAGCACTCACTGGGATCATATGCTTCTTTTATAGAGATGAATAGTTGTCACATTAAATAATATCTCACTAACAATGAATTCCTGTTTTTGTTCTATTCAGGAGTTACTGCAGGTCTTGGTGGAGTACCCCTTCTTTGTGCGAGACCAGGGTTGGTCATCCTGTTCTCCTCAGAGAACTGCACAGCTGTATGGCCTGCCCTGCCGTCAGCTTAGTGAGGGTGATGTTTGCCTGGCACTAACTCCAATGCCCACCCAAACTCAGCGAACACCCAGTCGTACTAGCTCTAGGGCCCATCGCACACAACTTCTCCCAAGAGAGTCAAGCAGCTTGCGCAGGGAAGAGATGCCACCCCCACCACCACCTCCTCCTCTTCCTTCCCAGCCACCCCTTTCAACACCAGGCCCTTCTTGCCAACAGGCTGCAGACAATCCTGCTAAGGAGCAGCAACGGCCTCGTAAGCGTCGTTGGTCTGCACCGGACACACTTTCCTCAGCCAGAACTGATAAAAGCCTCCTGGATTTACCTCATGGCTCTAAGTTAATGAAGTGGCAGTAGAAACTTGCACATGGACACACTTATAAACATACACAAGCATATACACACCCTCCTAGTCTCTGTTGCACCCATCAAGACAAACAATGGAGAGACCTCAAGGCAGGGTTGCAGGGAAGGTATGCACAAGAAAAGAAGACACAAACACAAGTGATTCGTCAAGTCCATCAATCTGTAGCCACTGTTGGCCCTTCTCATTTATTTCCCTTTCCTTATCAAATTTATTTCTTCTCTTCTCTCCCCCTTTAATTCCCATTTCCTAAGAAGACTAGCAGTGTGCAGGTCAATAATATTCTTTACCATTTGGTACCTTGTAGTGTTGGCAATTTTCTATTTAATTTGCATAAAATTATACTTTAAAGTGGCCATCTATCAGTTTGCAAAAACAAAACATCCTTTTTATCACCGTTTTAAAATAATACCCAATTTTACCCAAGGTATTCCCAAAGGGACTGTATTTGAATGACTCAAATAAACAATATTTGTAAGCAGTAGGTCACCTAAAGGCATTTAAGCTTGTCAAAAGGACATAATCTATGATTTTGTTTTTTCAAACTGACCTAATGGCAGTTGAGGAAATAAATAAACCCAGAGCCTATCACTTAACTTTCAGGTACTAGGCAGATTTACATAAGAATTTGCCATTTTTAGCATATCTCCATAATTGCCCAAAAACGTACCGTATAACCAATAAAATAAATGGCCATGGCATTAGATAAGTTCATAAGAAAGTATGAACTTTTTTTTTTCAAGATTACAAACCAGAAGCAGAAATGAATTAAATAATGTGTAGGCTCTAAATTAGTGTATGAATTGGTGACGGGGTAAACTGACTCAGAGATGGAGCAGGAGCTAACTCAATGACTGTACAAAGACACTGAAGACATTTAATGAGACAATCAAGCACCTGTCTGTGTTCACTCTGTTTTTGTTATGGTTGTCCAACGCAGCAACTCAATGAAAGTAACTACTGCAGGGTATTTACAATCAGTGTTATGAAAGCAAACGTTATTGAGGAATTGCAGATATATATCTATATAGATATATATCTATATAGATATATGTAAACATTACAGATGTTATATACAGTAATTATGCTAAAAAGATTTAATGCAATTTCTGTCAATCTTGCAATGCAGTTTTTTTATTATCTAGTGTTTTTGTTTCTTGCTTCTGAGCCGATGTCTTCACACCGGCCTGGGCAGGCAAGGTGAATGTATGAGCAAATCTTCGCCTTTTTTTCTAATTCTCCTCACTGGGAGTCATTTTAAATGGTTGTTCATTAAAGCATTACTGTCCAATATGTTCTTAACATTATCTCTGAGAAAGGGAGAACACTAATGAAAACTGCGTAACAGACAATCCCACCCACACAGACAGGTCTGTGCCACAAAGCCTCAACACTCATGGTGTTTTTCCATTAAATTCTGAATGATGGAAGGAGTAAAAAAGGTGCAGAATGGCTGAAGAGTAATGGTGCTAATAACACGTTGGAACATGATGCTTTGTGAATGCTCTTGACCCCTTTGTGTACTGTACGCTTCCGTCTCATTTTTTTAATGTACTGTATATGTTCAAAGGCAGGGAAAAATGATGAAAGTATTTTAAACTCAGATACGGGTAAATCATCTGATTCAGCACTCTCTTTCACTTTAGTTAGTTTTCTTTTTTATTTTAAAAGAGAAAAATATGACTTGTTATTTTATTTTATTTTTAAATGTTACAGCTACAAAAATGTATATTTTTAAAAAATTGTGGATCTGTTATATATGATGTTCGCTAGAAATAAATGAAGAAAAAGCTTTATAGATTTAATTCCCTTTGTCAATTTATTCTGCATATTTGTTCTAGTAGGAGAAAATTAAATTATCATATTTTATGAGTTTAACTTCAAAAAGGGAGGGAGAAAAACATTCACATTATAAGTTGGTTATAAGCAAGCTTTGAGCAAAAATTACAGCCGCTGCTATATATATATATATATATATATATATATATATATATATATATATATATATATATATATATATATATATATATATATATATATATATATATATAATCTTCTTCAATGATAGTAATGTTGTATTATTGATGTTGGTGATTACAAGGATGGAGATAAAGTTCAACTGTGTACTGTCCATATCTAGTCAGGAATAAGGTGGATCTCTCAGTCTTCTGACATATTTTCTTCTGCACTGAGGGTAGCTTTCTGATGTTTTTCCTCAGCTTGTCCCAGTCTCCGTAACAGTTCCACAGCAAACAGGGGAACAACCTGGCAAACAAGTAAACAGAGAAACACTCAAAGACTGTGACTGTAAGGACATCTACTGGCCAAAAAAGAGGTTCTTATCAGTAGCACATTACAAGAAAATAAAATACCCAACCATGTAATGAAGACTAAGTTTCTGAAAAATCATGGATCTACCTACCGCCCTACCTATTTATATATATATATAAATATATAAAACTATATAACTATATAACTATATATATATATATATATATATATATATATATATATAGTTATATATATATATATATATATATATATAGTTATATATATAGTTATATATATATATAGTTATATATACATACAAATACAACAAATAAGCCATGAAAACGACTGAAATCTGGAACTCTAGAACTCTATCCTGCTTCCTATCAGTGCCAAATATCAACTGTAGTCCTTGATTGTCTTATAAAATGATAAAACGTTTTAAACATTATCACTTTGAAACAAACCCCTGGAAGTAACTATAGCAATTTTTCTAAACTTTGCTTTTTTCCAGTGAACTTTGGGAGGATAATCTGGCAGTTGAAAGAACATTTTTCTACATATACATTATATGGGGGAGTGGCGGCCTAGTGGTTTGGGAATTGCACTTGGGTCCCAGAGGTTATGAGTTCAAGCCCCACTCCCATAGACTGCCACTCTAAGTCTTTGAGGAAGACCCTTAACCCCACACTGCTCGCCATGTGCCGCAAAAAGGCAGCCCACTGCTCCCCAAGGGAATGGGTTAAATGCAGAGTTCATTTTGTCACTTTGTATTTGTGACCTTGTAATGAAAATAAAGTTGAATTCTATTCTATATAAATTGGCCACAACCAGGAACTCGATGAAATGTTTTTGAAAGAGTAAAAAAAATCAGTTTGCAAGAACCAAGAACTACTTTTTTGAGGGTCTCAAAGACTTGGAGTTTGCAATGTAACCTCAGTGTATCCCCATCTACACAACTGACGGATCATCTGGAGATTGAGCCAATAGACAATAATCCCAAACAAACTACCAAGAAAATTTATTATTTCAGAGAAAGAAAAATAGAGCTGTAAGAAAGGGCTTAAAGATGCGCCCTGTGATTGACGACAAAAAAACCAACAAAACAAACAACAACAAAAAAAGAACAATCTTGGACCTCCATTCAAAGTTTGAAGGTTTGTTAGGAAAGGGGTAAAAGTTTTTCTCCATTCACACTGAACACGATGTGAGCAGCAAAGAAGCATATGCTGCTTCATCTACAACGCTTGTCTTCATTAAGGTCTTATGTGCAGCTGGAGCATATTTCAGCTTCCAGATCTATTTTCATCTCACCAAAGCCCAGTTTGAAAAACTACCATCAATGCCTGCATATCCTACCAGGACATAAGCACATAATGGGCCTCTCTCTGATTGGGCACATCCACAAACAAAAGTTCAGATCTTTCAACTCAAGCATCGGATGCCTAGCGAAGCAACTCAGATGCATGCAATGCTCCAGCTGCTCGAAATCTGCTGTAGGAGCTTTTGATGTGCATCAACCGTAGACTATGCATGTACACCGGCTACTCCTGCTGCTCAGATTGTGTTCTTTTTGTGTTCTTGTCCAACTTACATGTGCTATTATGAGCTTCCTGGTTTTAGGTACATTTTGGTCTGGAAATTCTTCCCCAAAGCAGAGCTCGATCTCGTACGAAGGTGGTGGCCCCTTTCCTTGTAAACTGTTCTGAAGTGCTGTGGAAACATTAGCTTATATTCTTAGGTTGATGTTTTAAACAGAAATAGTAATTTAATGAAATTCTATAGCATGCGTCTTCTGTAATACCATTTAGAAAAGTGGGTATGTCCAGAAGCTTGCAGGTCTTTTCTCGTTCAAGTTTGTTCGGCTTGTCAGAGTGCTGGGCCAAGGGACCACTCCAGTACACCCTGCCCTGGCAGAAGCGCTTGATAAACACCCCATCTGGTGCCACCCACAATAAAACACCCCTTTCCAGGTGACAAAGAAGGCGGTTCATCGCTTCTACCAAGCTGGCTGGAAGAGCTACAGAGCCCGGGGAGGGAAAAGAGATCTGCTGGGCAGAGCAGGGTCCATAGATCTGTTCATTTCCCAAAGGAACATGCCCCTGGAGGATAAAGCATCCATCTGGGCTCTGGGTGGTCAGATTCGTCACCGTCTGGCCATGGTACACCAACTTCACCTGCATGCGAAAGTCTGTACCCACAGAATGCAGTTAGCATGATCAAGATTAACATAGAAAAATGCATATGTGCTGAGCAAGTCATTTTTCAATGGAAATATCTACTTTGCTTACCAGTTATATTTAGTGAAGGGCCGAAGAAACTTATTGGAGGAGGCTGATTTAGATTTTGCTTCTCAGTTACTTCACAGTACATATGCTCCCTCATTAGGTCATCTGAAGCAGAAACAGAGAACATACTCAAGAATGTCCATGTGTGCATTAAAAATAATATTCAAATAGACCGTGAAAAAGAAACAAAAAAAATCTATTCTAGACTTAACTTTTTATGTTTTAGGCCAGTAAGAATTATCTAAATTATTTTTATTTGCTTAATGTCAGAATAACATGAGGTAATTTTATCTATATATCTATATAGTATATATTGGCAAAGTCAGAAATGTTCCTACATTGAGATTATATGCTGCAAAATAATCCTAAAAGATTCTAAAGGACCTATTTTTCTGCAGGTTGCTGATAGGTTGCTCATTACATCTGAGTTAAACCAGGGCGTATCTGTGGATGCATTTTATGGCAACTCCTCAAACTCTTGTTTTTGTAAGGTTGTAAGAAAATCAAAAGAAAAGTGACAGGTTATCATGAAGATATCTGTGCCCCTGAACAATTCCTTTCTAAATTTGAAAACTAAACATCATCAGTACATTCAGGCATCCTGCTTAGGAAATAAACTGGTATTATGTTTCTTCATAGATTAATATATTTCTTTTCTAATGGAAGAAATACCCCAGTTTCCAAAACAGATGTCATTGTGAGAATATATTATGTTGTTTTAAAGCAACTGCTTAAAGAAATTAAAGCTGCTAGAGCTTAATTTTCTCTTCTAAATGCCAAATGAGCAAATAGATAATTAGTATAAAGGTGGTCTAAGGAAAACCAACTTAATGCTTTGGTGTATTTGATGCAAAAGGCCGATTTCAGACCATTAAATATTTGTGGGCAGAGCTAGAAAGCTGTGCACTAATACATACAAAGTCCTATGCGTTTGACTCTACAGTTTTGTCAGAAGGAGTAGATCAGAATTTCAGCACTGCTAGGAAAGATTTGAGGAAGGATAGGATACCCAAAATGTTTAACCAAAGTTGTATGATTTAAGAGGTAGTTCAAAGAAACACTAGAGAAAAAAAACTGAACTTAAGAAAATGAAAAAAACCTTTAAATAGAAAACATTCCCTCTTGACTTGGCACTAAGAATATTTAAACGAGTTGCATTATCCTAATTGATAAACAAGTAGAAATTGTTGTTGCCCTGAAAATGCAAGCTTTGAAGGAATTAAAAGATCAGCTGTAAATACAACCAGAACCCAAGAAACAGGCATTTTTATAAGTATGTCTAAATTCAGGACATAGCTTCATTGCATCTACTGATTGTGGATAAAAGTTTAACGAAAACAGTTGATCTACATTAAATCTACTGTAGTGCACTGATATGCTGATGTTATACTGAAGAATTATTGGACCATAATTGATTCAACGCAAAAGCCCTTAAATATGATAAAATATCATATTATTCATTAACGGTGATATCATATTTCGATTATTTCAATAAAGATTAGAGTCTATTATTACAGCACTGATGATATTTCATATTTTATGCAGTTTCTTTGTATTTTACTACATATTTTAAAAAAAGTTATATTAAAGTTTAGTACAAATGGAAAATTGATTGCCATCAATTTGTCTGTTTTGGACAGACTTTCTGGGGCTTTTATTTTGTTTTTATTGATATCCTGATGATATGATATCGACAAATATTACGACATATTTCATGATATGAACTTTGGCAATATCATTAATCTATCTCTGCTATAAAACTTTAAAAGAGACAATTATCGCAGGGAAACTTTTTTGAAACAAGATATTTGTTAGTTTGTTCTTATGCCAAACAATTAAAAGAGCTTTTAATAGATGCTAGTCATTTTGTACTTTTTCTGCATTTTTTTTACCTTTATGAATACAAGTAAATGTCTTTGAGACAAAAAATAATTCCTTTAAAATTAAAATGAAGGGGAAAAAAATAAAATAAACAGGCAGGTATTTTTTCAGCTGTTGCTAAAAAAAGATATACCGTAAATCCAGGCTCTTAAAGCTGAAGGTTGTAACATTTTCCACCTTATTAAACATTTATTTCATTCCCTGGAATGTGTAATATCATCTTTAGTTTATCAAACATGATCTACTTTCAAAGCGAACAGCATGACTTGTTGAAAACTAGTGCATGCTGCATCATAACAGCCAAACAAAACTAAAAGTGAAACCTAATGTATGATATTGCATTACAGTCATTTTCAAATTGAAAAAGTATGAACTAATCTAAGAACCTCTCTCTCTTCACAGAGCAGTAATAGGCTCATTATTAGTGATAAGCTTATTATATGTGAAAAACTTTTAACAAAAAGTACAAAGCTAGTTTCTGTCATAAGTACATTGACACCTTTACTAAAAAGTCATAACTATATAATATTTATTATAATACACATTAGGAAAATTTAACTAAAATTAAATAAAATTACATGTCGAAAAAATGTCAGAGTTCTTAAGCCATTCACTGACTCTCTGAAAGCTTGGTGTTTTTTGATCCATTGCAAGTACACTATATTGCCAAAAGTATTTGCTCACCCATCCAAATTATTGGAATCAGGTGTTCCAATCACTTCCATGGCCACAGGTGTATAAATTCAAGCACCTAGGCATGCAGACTGTTTTTACAAACATTTGTGAAAGAATGGGTCGCTCTCAGGAGCTCAGTGAATTCCAGCGTGGAACTGTGATAGGATGCCACCTGTGCAACAAATCCAGTCGTGAAATTTCCTCGCTCCTAAATATTCCACAGTCAACTGTCAGCTGTATTATAAGAAAATGGAAGTGTTTGGGAACGACAGCAACTCAGCCACGAAGTGGTAGGCCACGTAAACTGACGGAGCGGGGTCAGCGGATGCTGACGCGCATAGTGCGAAGAGGTCGCCAACTTTCTGCAGAGTCAATCACTACAGACCTCCAAACTTCATGTGGCCTTCAGATTAGCTCAAGAACAGTGCGCAGAGAGCTTCATGGAATGGGTTTCCATGGTCGAGCAGCTGCATCCAAGCCATACATCACCAAGTGCAATGCAAAGCGTCGGATGCGGTGGTGTAAAGCACGCCGCCACTGGACTCTAGAGCAGTGGAGACGCGTTCTCTGGAGTGACGAATCGCGCTTCTCCATCTGGCAATCTGATGGACGGGTCTGGGTTTGGCGGTTGCCAGGAGAACGGTACTTGTCTGACTGCATTGTGCCAAGTGTAAAGTTTGGTGGAGGGGGGATTATGGTGTGAGGTTGTTTTTCAGGAGCTGGGCTTGGCCCCTTAGTTCCAGTGAAAGGAACTCTGAATGCTTCAGCATACCAAGACATTTTGGACAATTCCATGCTCCCAACTTTGTGGGAACAGTTTGGAGCTGGCCCCTTCCTCTTCCAACATGACTGTGCACCAGTGCACAAAGCAAGGTCCATAAAGACATGGATGACAGAGTCTGGTGTGGATGAACTTGACTGGCCTGCACAGAGTCCTGACCTCAACCCGATAGAACACCTTTGGGATGAATTAGAGCGGAGACTGAGAGCCAGGCCTTCTCGTCCAACATCAGTGTGCGACCTCACAAATGCGCTTCTGGAAGAATGGTCAAAAATTCCCATAAACACACTCCTAAACCTTGTGGACAGCCTTCCCAGAAGAGTTGAAGCTGTTCTAGCTGCAAAGGGTGGACCGACGTCATATTGAACCCTATGGATTAGGAACGGGATGTCACTTAAGCTCATATGTGAGTCAAGGCAGGTGAGCAAATACTTTTGGCAATATAGTGTATGACCAATAAGGAAACCAGTTTGGCAAGAGCAAAACACGACATACAACCAGCCTTATAATACCACAAAAAAGGATATTATGTCTAAAAAACCTAATTTGTATAATCCTGTGATCCTCCTGTACAGTTTATGAGGAAATGAAAGTAAGCTATTATTGCTTGATGTCATTCTGTTCTCCATTCTTCCACGCCCACCTACACGGCTACAATCACAGCAATTCCATTTAAAGCAGATCTGGACCATTTGCCTTCCAGCTTTTTTTAATTTTCTGGGTTTTTTTGAAAGATCATGCCACTAGAAACAGCATTTTTTTGTTTTTATTTTCCCTGGTTTACTTTCGTTCTTAAAACTGGGGCCCTCATGTATAAGGTGTGTTTTAAATGAATACAAATAATCTCTGCATGAAAGTGGGCAGCAATCCATACAAGCCTTTGAACTACAGTGAAAATGTACGGAAGCCACACAAACTTTTTAGATAAAAAAGCATTAAAAAATTCCAAATAAAATAAAATATACCATCATTTAGTTAACTTTAACTGAAGGAGCATTAAAGCTGATGTTTCTCCATGGATTATTTAATTTGGAAGGATGTTAAAACACATCAACCTTTTAGAGCACTGTAACACATCTAGAAATAACGGAAACAGCCTCAGTTGCAAGTAAACTGTAAATATGCATCCATCTGTAGGCCGAGGAGCATACAATCTATATTTATTTTTTCCTATTCTAACCCAAACAAATTTGTGCATATTAATTTCAAACAAGTCAGATGTGATGACTAATCAGGTGGACAAATTGTAGATAATCCCACAAATATACAGTATGAAAAGCTGTGTAAAATTGTGTAAGGATGGCAGCCTTGGCACAGCTGGAGAACATTGGCAGCAGAAGTATTGGGGAGATTGGGGGGTGTTCAGAGATCCTGCTGTTAGAGAATGACGGATGACTTATAACTGCTTTAGATTGTCCAGCACAAAGAAGGTGAGGAATACCAGTTCAAAATCTAACTACCCCTCTAATTGACAGTGTGGCTATTTAACAGTCACCCTGAAAGGACCCAAAAACAGCTACACCGTTATGTACTGTATGTTGCTCAGATATTACCAGAAAATGTGCTTACGTAGATTTGAATGGAGGATCACAGCTTTAATAATTAAACTGTAAAGGGGGTGGCGGCCTAGTGGTTAGGGCATAGAGCGTGGAATCCTAAGGTTTTTATTTAGAGCCCCACTCCCACGGACTCCAACTCTGGGTCTACGAGCAAGACCCTTAACCCTGGATTGCTCCCCAGATGCCCCACGATGGCAGCCCACGTTTCCCCATTGGATGGGTTAAATGCAGAGATAAATTTCTCCAATGAGAGAGCAATAAAATTCAATTATTATTATTATTATTATTAATAATGAGTTGCTGATGTCTGCAATAAGTTACTATTGGTTATATTGTTTAACATATTAATTTGTAGGCAGGCAGAGGAGGTTCAAAGCAGTTATGGAGTTTTATTTTCTGTAAGCTAGAAAGTTTAAAGAAAAGGTGTGCAGTAACAAGTCTACACACAGTTTTATACGTCTTGTTTTTTTGTTTTTTTTTGCCAGAAGTTCTGAGATTTTCCCTACCGCCAAGTTTTAGTATGAAAGCTGGGCTCTCTTTTATGCACGAGGCCTCGGATTTCTGTACCGTGGATTTTTTCTGCTACTCCAAGCCCTCGTCTGACATCGACCAAGCTTCTAATTTCCACACATTGATGTTGTTATTATTATTTTATTTTTTTTGCCTTGACCTTAGTCTCGATTCAAAATGAATTATTGCGATGTCATAAACTCTTGCCTCCCATTCCTTAGTTTCTCTGTGAAGATAGAAGCTCCACAGCCTGAATCGTAGATCCTTCTTATGTAGAACAAATAGACAGATAAAATAAAAATGTTTTAAAGTTAAAAAACAAATGAAAGATGAAACAAACCAGATGAAACAAACCACTTTTTTTTTTTTCCAAGTTTGAAGTCGTTTCGCTTCGGATCCAGGAAGCTTTTTCAATTTTTGAATTGAAAAAGCTTCCTGGATTTGGAATGGCTATGACCTGGATGACTGAGAATCTTCACCAGCAAGTAAACAGATGTATTCAACCATGAGCTGTTTTGTTCGTTGAACAAGTGAAAAGAAATAAGCCTGGAATAAAGGACCAACATGCAGAACCCTCTTGGTAAATAATACATATCAATTTATGCCTCATACATTGAGTTTCTCAGTAAATTAGAATATTACATGAGCACTCAAAAAAGAAAAAAGAAAGAGTTTGATAAAGAAATATTTGCAGGCTGAAAAACATGTGTATGAAATGTAGAGTACATTGATTTTTGGTACTTGCTCTAGGCTGCTTTTGCCTACTGTATATCAGTCTATCATAGGGGGGATGAAACTGTGGCTCTGCTGAGGTGTAAAAATAAGTCAAGATTGCTGAACAGAATTTTTAGATCTGACACCCTTCATCTGATAAGGGTTTCCAATCAATGCTCTGAAGTTTGTGTCAGTTGGGTTGATGGCTCAATGCGGTACCGTGATACTGGTGTAGTGATTATCCTTATTAAATGAGATATTGGTTCTTTTAGCAGAGCAGAAAGGTGGCAAGTCCTGCTAAAAAGTAAATCAGCCTTTCAATAACACTGTATAATTATTGAATACCTTCTAGATGAAAGTGCGTTCTACAAACTTCATAAAACTGGAGACAAACACTTTCAGATGACATGGGAACCTCTTACTGGACCTATTGTTTATCGATATCCTCTAAGCCTTTCACACTTCCTCTGGGACATTAATTTCTGTATAAAATTATACATTCTACTTTCATCTAAAAAGGGGACTGTATTATAAAGCAAACAGTCTAGTTTTATTTTTCAAGCATGTTTGTCATCAGAGCTTCAGAAGCTTTGAATGCCCTCTGGACAGCAGTAAAAGTCTCTACCTTGTTAACTTCCCTTTTAGGTTCGTTTCCAAACTTCGTTTTATATTTTGTTTTATACTTCTCCTAAAGGCGCATTTACCCATTCAGTATGTACACCCTTTTCTAGAACACTATTTTATTCCACCCAACTCTCCATTTAATGGTTTGGGTAAACCAGCATGTAAACAGCTACCTTCTTAAGTGATGCCCATGTTTGGCATACTTTCCTTGGAGGGAATGTCATTATCTGCTGGAAAATAACTATGATCCTAATATTGATTTAATTGGGCTAATGTTTCACTCTAATTTTTAGATAAAGCAAATTTGGGATTTTCATTAGAAGCCATACACATACAAATAAACTTAAAGCAATAACTGTAATACATTATTGTGTATACAATTAATCTACGTCAAATTTACTTTTTGAATTAGGTTACTGAACACAATCAATTTTTTTTTATTGTTTTTCTTATATATTGGGTGGCATCTGTGAATGTGTGTGATAATCCAGAGGAAATTCTGACATGTTTGTGTATGCGACCCTTACCAGCACACGGTTTGTCTTCCTTGAGTACTTGAAAAGGTTTATTTTGACAGTGGATCTACAAAAACAGAAACCAAAGCTTTAAAGCATCTAATATGAATTGAAAGAGGAAGACAATATTTGTCCCCTACATAGCCAAAAACTCTTCACTACAATAACATCTGTAATCCACATAAAGTGCAACTTCTAAATTAAGAATTAGTCTATCTGTTTTTACTGTGATTGCTCTTAAAATGATTTTAATATATCATAAAGCCTCCCTGTGAAAGCCCAAATTGTTTTTAAACTGGCAGATATGAGACACACAGCTTCCACCGAATCAACCACAACGCTAAAGCTAACCAAAAGTATTCATAGTGCCCCAAGACACATTTTATAATACAGTGTATTTTAGCTGTATGTGTTCATTAACTATCTTACCTGTTTTTCTGGAAAACCAGGGCTCCTTGGAGATAGTCTGACCTGGCTGAATGCATGTTTTGGCTGAGCTGTGAAGAGGCCACAGATGGGATCCAAAACAACAGACAAATGCATTCATATCAGAACAATTATAAGAAAGAGAAGACCAATTTTGCATCAGCTTAGTCCTGTTTTACCTGCTGGCTTGGATAGGGAGACATCGTGCTCAACTCGGTAGACCTTATAGGGCTCAGTGATGTCCAGCTGGTTGCGTTCAGGAACCTCCTGGAAATCGGTGCTCTTGTTAAGTGCACAACGGAGTCGAGTCTTCCACATTGTGGGATCAGCTTTATCCCTGCCCTCCTTGTATTTGCCTTTATACACAGCCCAGGCCTATGCATGAATAAAAACAATAGAAGATAAAGATTTTGAAAAAGAAAAATCTTTCATAAAACTATTGTCTAAAATGGAAAAAAAGAGAAAATTGTTTTATATTTTTCCACCATAATAGTTTGATTTGAATCATTCCACAGGAGAACAGTTTATTTTCTATGTTTAGTTTACATCAGACTAAACATAGAAAACTAATTCTTTGTTGCGGCATTTAGACAGATTATATTATCACGCTTTGCATGTTCAAAATGTTTGGTCCTGCTTGATAGGACCTGGGATGAAGCAAAACACAAGGCCAACTCAGCTTTTACACATTTAATTTCACAATTTATGAAATCTAATGGTGCAGTGCAGCTGGAACACCTGAGAAATAAGAATAGGAAAATTTATGGTAGTAAAGAAAATAGAAAATTAAAGGACCTAAAATACTTAATCGCAACAGATATATTTACATTTGACTGATTTTCAACTATGAGCTTATTGTCTAAATTTGAATAAATGTTTTAAATGTTTATCTATTTAACTGTTTGCTTTAATCTTACATTAGAGCCTGTAATGTTAACCAAATTCCTTCACCACAATACAAATGAACTTTTAACCTTAAGTTTCAGAGTATATCAGTAATTCTGCATCACTTTTGACCAAACATTTTAGTTCCTTGTTTTAATCCACAGTTTTAATCTACATTTGTAATTTTTATATTAGGTGTATAGACATTTTTAAGAGGAAAAGTGTAATTTCACAATATTAATATGTCTAAATTGATAAATTTGCCTATTGTCACTGTATTCGATAATCAATGATGGATTTTAGGTAAGAATCCTCAGAGTTTTGTTTCATTCAATGATCATTTGGGTGGAAATCGGTCTTTTTTAAGAGGAAAACTGTAATTTGACAATATTACTATGTTTTAAATATATTCAAACATGCCTTTTAATCTTACAGCTGTCCTCAATTATTTTAACATCACAACTTTTAGGTGTGTAAACATAACTTTTTACATAAAGCCAAAGCAAATAACTATGTTAAATTAGCTTTTAGCTCACTGTTGTTTCTTTTTTGTTTTTTTTATTACAATCAAATAGACTTATTAGGTTTATTGTATAAATGGGCTTTTATTAAAAGTCTCAAATTAATAGGATTAACTCGTTTATTTATCCAGAGATAGGATCATAGCAGCTCTGATTTGATGTGTAATAGGTGTTTTTACCTATGTCATTAACAATCTGTCGATGCAGGTATAAACATTTTATAACAGAAAGCAGAAAGAACTGTCGCTATTCAAATATTCTACCATTATTTAAAGCAGTTTGGTCGTCTAAGGCCCTTATTCGTCTACAAAAGATATATTTTTAATTTTTAAAAAGTTCTAAATTGATCAATTTGCCAATTTTAGGTAAGAATCATCAGTTTAGTTTCATTCACTGATCATTTCCCAATAAGAAGTCATAGGCTTTGGTAAAAATTTAACATAAATCAGGTATTGACCTTAAAGAGAGCCGCATCCTCCGTCTGCTTGTAGTCTTTCTTGGCTGCATGCTTCCAGGGGATCCTGAACATGGTTTTTTCCTCGTCCTCCCAGCACAGGCCTTCATATTTGCCACTCTCCACCTGAGCTATCAGCCATTCTTTTAGGTGCAACTTGGCTCCTTCATCCATCTTCAGCACATGTTGCGCCTCACAGGATCAGCGCTCCGCAGCAGAGGGGCTTCAGGACCTCTTACACCACTTTTGATAACATAACCAGATGTCTACGCTTTCTTTCTGGGACGCTCAATCTAAATCTGAAAATGTGAAAAGAGGAGAATAAAGAAGCTGCCCAGATGTAAACCAACTCAGTCCATCGAAATGTTAAATGGAGAAGTCGCAACTAAAATTCAGTGAGATCCCGCAAGCGAAAGCGAAAGTTTTAAAGCTATTTTTATGCTTTCGGTTTCCCGACTGCGCTCTTGAGAACATATAATCATTTCCAAGTAAGGTGACTTGAAATATCTGATATAAAAGCGAGCCAATCCAGTTTAAAAGCATTTAAAACTAAGTGGAAAAAAAATGCATCAATTACCCTATATAGGTATCTGATAATTATTAAATTTAGTTTAGAAAATGTATTTGGATCCTAAAATAAAAATAAAAAACCTAAGAGACACCTTAAAGGTGTGATAAGGCTAATTTAATATGCTAATTAAAGAAGAGTCTTGCCTGTTAATCAGTTGCTTTTGCAGGAAGAGAATAAACCCTCACACACACACTAACAGGCACACACATGCAGTCACTCATAACGAAACGTTCCTGTGAAAATGAAAGTATGTGGGTGTTCAAACTTGTTTTTCTCTTTCTGTCAGACGCGCTTCCAGCTTTACTACCTAAACGGGGTGCGACCTTTTCATTGTCTGGTTCGGTGCGTAGTAGGCGTTAGAGATGGGACTGATACTAAGAAAAGAAACCATAAACCTCATGTTAGATGAAACTTAACGATAAAGACAACGAGCAGCTTTGACCAGCAGATGGCAGCATGCACCGCCTCATTATAGAAGGCCAACCTTCTTAAATTCACCTGTTTTACTTTTTGTTCACACATGCATGAAAGTAGTATCATATGGCATCTGGGCACAATAAAGCAGAGGCGTAGCCAGATAATTTTAATAGGGGTGGCCAGTCAAAAACCAGTGTAAATAAAGAGAAACTATACTTTCCTACTACTTTCCTTTTGATTACAATTATATACATATATTTAAACATCCATGCTGTCTAAATAAAAGGTATAGTGGTCAAAATGGGGGGGGGGGGGGGGGCAAGCAATGTTTTCCAATGTCATTACGTACTTAGTTTTTGCAAAAATTGTTCTGCATAACATTAATATTACATATACTAATACCTACATTAAATTGATTTTGAAGTTATTATTAAAAAAATTATTTATCTAGGAGTAATTTCACCGAAAACTCCTAGATGACTTGCAGAGACACATCATTTTTTCTTTACCCCATATGACACAAAATTAGGGTCTTAAAAGAGCAGGAATTCTGTACATATAAACTATAATGTTAATATTTACAACTAAAACAAAGTAACTATTAATATATGAAAAATCTAAATGTGTAATAAGTTTAAACATGCCTCATGATAGCATTACTGATGCCATAATCTGTATTAGAGGGCAAGAAAAACGGTATGGGTGGTCACAGGGGTGGTCAATAATTGGCTAAGGGTGGCCATGGTCACCCCTGGCCCCCCCATCTAGCTCCGCCCTGCGATAAAAATTACCGGCTTCAAGATTGTTAAAAAATAAAAATAAAAAATTGGGGTGAATTTGAAAATTGTGGTGGTGTCAGATGGACTGAATTGGGCTATTCGACATTTTTCTTTCATTTCATTTTGAAAAATCCTTCTATCAGATTTACAGATAATGGTCTGAAATAAGTAAAATAGAAAAATGAGGCAATTTAAAAAGCCCTTGTTAATATTAAAGGTCAGAGGATAATGAGCAACGCTCATACTCCTAGTCTTCTGCTTATCTGGGACTGGGTCCGGGTCCTCAGAGGGAAGCCCGAGTTGCTCCAGGACCAGCTGAGAGACATTGTCCCTCCAGTGTGTCCTGGGCCTCCTCTCATAGGGACATGCCCGAGACACCCTCCAAGGGACAAAATTATTTCAGTTTTGAGGTCTGGGGCAAACATCTTATTCATTGTCCTTACTAACCCACTTTTATTAATAATCATTCAGCAGAAATCTAGTTCTGAAAAGAGCATGAATTCTGTAAATCTTTGATATCAGTATATGGATGTGCAAAATTAACCACAGGGTTTTTGTTGTCAGGTAATTGTTTACATATAGAAAATTAAAATGTTAAATATGTTAGAACATTCCACTTGAGAGTATTTTATCCATTATTCAATTCTTTTCATGACCACAAGTGAGAAAAGCAATAGTAGCTCACATAGGCCTATCCATGTTTTACATTATAAATGAAGGTGGTAAGATTTTTTACAAAAAAAAAAAAAAACACCTGAGAGAAAAATGTAGTGATCCAAGTAATCATTTAAACAGTAGAAAAAGGCCATTCAAGTACTATTACTGTAACTATCCATCCACCCATCCAACTCTGTACAACTGGGACAGACCACCAGTCCAGCATAGGCTCACCTGTGATGGACCAAAGGATCCTGACATCACATTTTAGAAGAGTTTCCAACAAACACACAGTTTCTGTAGGTGCAAATTCAGGTATTAAAAAAATACAAATAAAAAGCATGATTACAAAATAACAAATACAGGCTGAAGAAAATTTTCCTTTAATATAATAATTATGTGTAACAAAAATACTTTACAGATTAAAATAGCCTAATTATTAACAACAAAAGTCTTGTAAATCTAATACAGAAGTAATTCACATGACTTATTCAGTTCAAATATGATATTCAATATGATGCAAGAAAGAACTTTGGAAATTAATTGTTTAGTTACTTAATGTAACTTTGGAGAGAGGATGTCATAAGCATTTTGTTTTATCAATAAAACTCTTCTATCTGCCTTCTTTCTTTTTTGTGTTTTTCTGGTTAAACAATAGCAATTTTCACCTTAAAGGCTTGAAATGGACCTGCAGATTTTGCCTCCACTACCATTTTCTTGGGTGGTAAATATATAATGCCATGAAGTTTAAAGTCTGTTTTCCCTTAGCATGTGATCCCTTTTCAAGAAGCTTAGAATGTATCTTTGGTTTTCATTGAACCTTGATGGGTAAATGACAATGATGTAATTGGTGAAAATATGACATAGCTCCTTTAAGTTTGTTACGTCTCACAAAACACACCAGCTAGTGTTGCCTTTCTCCAAATTTATTGTAACAGTTCAGCAGTAAAACATAGTTGAGAAATTGGAGCGCACTTTTGAAGAGCTTAGCCTGCTCTTAATAAATATACCTTTTATACAACAGATTGTATTACAGCAGAAAAGTACAAACCTGAAAATATTGAATGTACAGAGCAACATGCCTCAAGGTGGTCTGTATTTCTAAAAAAAAATGTTCATAATAAATGAATAAAAGGCTTATGTCTAAAAAAAAATGATACAGCATTCTATACATGGAAATAAAATAAAGAATACAAACGGCATCACAGGAAATAAATACACATGAGATTTTCTTTGCAAAAACAATATTTACACAGTATTATACATCAAGGGAAAGGAGTCCTGTATCCTCCACTATATATATATATATATATATAAATATATATATATATATATATATATATATATATATATATAAATATATATATATATATATATATATATATATATATATATATATATATATATATATATATATATATATATATTTATATATTGAATACTGCTGTTTTGCAGGTTCTCCTAGGTAGAAATAATGGAGGGGTCTGAAATTGTTATCGTAGGTGCATTTCGACTGTGAGCTACACATGACTATGAATCTCCCTGGGACTGGGGCTCCATGCACGATCTCACCTGGTGGAGTCTCAATGATCCTAAGAAAGGTGAAAAATCAGCCCAGAACATGAGAGGAGGAGCTGATCAATGACCTGAAAAGAGCTGGGAACACCATTTCCAAGGTTACTGTTGGTAATACACTAAGACGACATTATTTGAAGGAAGCTTCTCCTGCTTAAACCAGCATATGTTAAGGCTCGTCTTAAGTTTGCCAATGACCGGGGCTATGTATCGAGAGATTTTGGGGAGCATCCTCCTTCCCCTAGTTAGAGCATTGAAGATGGGTGGGGCTGGGTTTTCCAACATGACAATGACCCGAACCACACAGTCAGGATAACCAAGGAGAGGCTCTGGAAGAAGCATATCGAGGTTCTGGCATGGCCTAGACAGTCTCCAGACATAAACCCAGTACAGAATCTTACGAGGGAGCCATGTCTCTTAGCGTGGACATGTACCTAGAATGACAATAGGATGACCCCTCCATGATTTCTAAGTTGGAGACTTTGTGAAATAGCAGGCTTTTAAAAAACTTAATTTTCTTACTGTATGAATATATATATATATATATATATATATATATATATATATATATATATATATATATATATATATATATATATATATATATACTCACCGGCCACTTTATTAGGTACACCTGTCCAACTGCTCGTTAACACTTAATTTCTAAGCAGCCAATCACATGGCAGCAACTCAGTGCATTTAGGCATGTAGACACGGTCAAGACAATCTCCTGCAGTTCAAACCGAGCATCAGTATGGGGAAGAAAGGTGATTTGAGTGACTTTGAACGTGGCATGATTGTTGGTGCCAGAAGGGCTGGTCTGAGTATTTCAGAAACTGCTGATCTACTGGGATTTTCACGCACAACCATCTCTAGGGTTTACAGAGAATGGTCCGAAAAAGAAAAAACATCCAGTGAGCGGCAGTTCTGTGGGCGGAAATGCCTTGTTGATGCCAGAGGTCACAGGAGAATGGCCAGACTGGTTCCAGCTGATAGAAGGGCAACAGTGACTCAAATAACCACCCGTTACAACCAAGGTGGGCAGAAGAGCATCTCTGAACGCACAGTACGTCGATCTTTGAGGCAGATGGGCTACAGCAGCAGAAGACCACACCGGGTGCCACTCCTTTCAGCTAAGAACAGGAAACTGAGGCTACAATTTGCACAAGCTCATCGAAATTGGATAATAGAAGATTTGAAAAACGTTGCCTGGTCTGATGAGTCTCGATTTCTGCTGCGACATTCGGATGGTAGGGTCAGAATTTGGCGTCTACAACATGAAAGCATGGATCCATCCTGCCTTGTATCAACGGTTCAGGCTGGTGGTGGTGGTGTCATGGTGTGGGGAATATTTTCTTGGCACTCTTTGGGCCCCTTGGTACCAATTGAGCATCGTTGCAACGCCACAGCCTACCTGAGTATTGTTGCTGACCATGTCCATCCCTTTATGACCACAATGTACCCAACTTCTGATGGCTACTTTCATTAGGATAATGTGCCATGTCATAAAGCTGTAATCATCTCAGACTGGTTTCTTGAACATGACAATGAGTTCACTGTACTCAATGGCCTCCACAGTCACCAGATCTCAATCCAATAGAGCATTTTTGGGATGTGGTGGAAGGGGAGATTCGCATAATGGATGTGCAGCCGACAAATCTGCGGCAACTGTGTGATGCCATCATGTCAATATGGACCAAACTCCCTGAGGAAGGCTTCCAGCACCTTGTTGAATCTATGCCACCAAGAATTGAGGCAGTTTTGAAGGCAAAAGGGGGTCCAACCCGTTACTAGCATGGGGTACCTAATAAAGTGGCCGGTGAGTGTATATATATATATATATATATATATATATATATATTTAGTACAGTCTTTGCTTTATATGTCTTGTGCATTTACAGTATGGTGAGAGATCAGGGGAATGATCACGATCAAATAAAGTCAGTGAAAATTGAATATGGTGTCACTAGTATTCATTTGTTTTAACACAGATATCACTAGAATACAAAGATGATCATCTAAAAGGATTAGGTGAAAATGAACCAGTAAACTGCATTCTATAGGTAAAGTTTAAAGAATAGAATTGTAAATTATTAGACAAAAATGAAATCCAACGGCACATTTTTTAAAACAATATTTGCACACATTGTTGAAATATGCTGATGAATCGAATAGCATGAAAGTCGGCTGTCTCCGAACTGACAGCAAACATGACAAAAAAGCAGATGCAAACCTTCTGTTTTCATTTGTGTTTAGTTTGCAGTATCACAAACAAGAACATTTATTTGTTCTGCATCCTGCAGCTCATTTAAAGAGACCTTCTTCACCTGAGCAGGTAAATCAGTGAGAGCCTTTGTGTCAATAAAAAAGTAATGATGGGAGAAGCGGTAGAGCATATAAAAATAGAACTGCAGAGCTATACAAATTACAAATATACTGCCTTTAAAAGTTACAGATGTTAGCAGCTAAAGAAAAGGCAGTTCTGCACACTGCCGGTGAGCTGGCTGAGAGAAGGCTGCCAATCCTTTCCCTCATGTACAAGATAGCTTAGAAAGATAAATCTGTGTCGTAGGAAATGTTTCTGATTATAAAAAAGCAAAAACAAAACACAGTCATATTGTTGAAACTAGAGGAGCTCCGTCTAACACTCATATTTACTGTATTAAGAGCAAAAAGACAAAAAAAAACAAAAAACAAAATATTTCATATAATAAGCACTTAAGTGTTTTCTTTATATTTCCTCTGTGGGAAAATGAAGGTATTTTTCATCGTAACAAAAAACTTATCTTAAATTTTGCCCAGCTATGTACATTAGATGTTAGAGATTACATAACTATAATGATCAGCATGTTACATCCTTTTACAGCAGCAGGAATACTTGCTTTTCCTCTTATAAGTATAAGTAATTAGATCATATTATACTTTTATTTAAAATGATTTGTGCAAATACTTTTAAAACACGGTCCTTTTACTCATGAATATCATACCACTTAAGTCTTGAAGAGGTTCAGGCTTAAGCAGCTGTCATTGATCACGTATGATAATCTGACAGCAATTCTCAGGGATGAATCATCCAACCTCAGTGGGAAAGGAAATGGTAGTAGTTTTGCAGAATGGAAATATTCAGAAACTCTGAAAAAAGAAAATTACAGAAAACAACACACAACAAAATCAGAGACAGAGGGAGGGAGAGATGTTGTGGTAAAGGTGATTGTATCTCTACATTTAGTTCATCAGTGCAAAGTGAAACTTTGGTTAGTCACCAAATCTTCGGTAGGAGCGGCGGAATCTCATTCCATCACACAGCAAGCTAATGATCCAAATCTTAATATAATCCTAAATAAAAAGGGAAAATTATATGATGAAAAAGGATGCTATAGTAAGAGTAGGAAGGATCTCTATCTTTACAAAAGGGTTGAACATTAATTGGTGGAATAACTTGGATTTTCATTAGTAAATGCATTTATTCTGAAATCCGCTCAACAAATTGGACATTATGAATAGGAATATTTGTCATTCTTTTTTTTTCAAGTTTTGTTTATTATTAATTCCCTTTTCTCTGTTAAATGAAAAAGTTGAATAAACATCCTTAATCATATTTAGGTTTTTGTTCTTTTCAAATTTGCAAATAGCTTGCAAGTATTTGGCCCCATTTTGTTTTTTTATAAATGGGTTTCACATTTGCGGCTAAAAATGTATTTCTTTAAAACAAAAATACAGATGAGCTGTGCCTTTAAACGGGCTAAAAATCTGGTTTGTCCTTACAATGATATGTCATGATTAAATGCAGACTTTTCTCTCTTATCCATCTACAGCATTTTAATCGAGTTTACCGTCCATTCTGTCATTGTGTGCGTATGTGGGCTTTCCTGTGAAGAGGCTGATGGCTCAGAGGCAGCCGCAAGCTCTCACTACCATGCTGCGATACTTCTTGAGGATCACATTTGAGCTGTCATCAAAGTAGAGCACAGAGATGGCGTGGAGCTGTGTCGGTGCGCAGCAGGGTTTGGGAACCGATTCAGGATTAACAAAATGAACCTTGGAGGAAGAATAGGAGATAAATGATGACACGTCTTAGATGGGATTATAAGCTTTTTCATGATAAATGCTTTAGAAAATCTTGGTGTGCAATGATTATGTCTCATATTGGCCAAAAAAGTGATAAGATAAAGTTGGCAAATGCATGCTGAAATTTTATTTTAGTTGGTTTTACAGCTACTCACAAGTGTTTGCACAATAGCATGGTTTGTGGCATTCATATAGGAGTTGAGTGGGAAGGCACACTCTCCTTCACAGTAATATGCAGCATATCCTTCAGGAGCAATGATCCAGTCCTGAGAGAGAACAAAAGGAGAAGTTCAGAGAGACTTACTGGGTGTTCTTATCCTTTAAGATAATACTGCAAACTGACAAGCCTCTGGGCACTTTTGAAATGCATGAAAAAATGCAAATAATTTTATGCTAAGTGTCTTTCTAGAGATCACAAGAAGAACTGTACAAAAAATGCAACCATAAACAAAACATAGAATGTCATATCTGTGATTTTTTTTTAATCCCGTTTAAAATTGCTTTTATATTCAACTTTAACAATAATGACAAAATGCTAATCTTTTAAAGCTTCATATAAAACCCCAGATTGTTGTTTTTTGGCTGAATGAGTTCTCTCAGGGTTTCTAGAAATAAAGAAATTAGGTTTTATTCCAATCTCTGAAATAAAAATAATGTTTTAGGCAGCGTACAGACTTGGTTTTTATACTGATTTCTACAGTGCCAAGCAATCTTGGCTAGTACCATTTTTTTACCTGCCATCCTAGGTCACGGAAACTGACGTAGAGCTCATGCTTCTTGCACGCCTGCTTCTGATCAGTGCTGCTATTTTCTGAGGAAAAAAGAAAGAGAAATAAAAAAATACAATTCATGCATTCACAGTCGAAAATATGAAGTACTGACCTATAGTCCCTCAGAAATATATTCATACCTTGTTCAGGTTTTCAATATTTGAAACATTGTCACCAAAATTAGATGAGATTTTAAGTAATAGACATATGCAAGATAAAGTATAATGGAGAGATTGGGAACAGTTACAAATTAAATAGTAAAAAGTCCTTGCAGGGTTAATACAAATACCTTGGTGATACTGGATGTCTTTCAGGTAGAACCACAATTGCTTAACTGATTTATATTTAAAGCCAGGTTTAATCTACTAAAAATTCCCCTATCTATAGTTTTCATTGTTTTTTTTAGGAACACAACAGAACAAAGTATACCAATTTCCCCTCAGCTTCCCAATTATGCACTGCATTTTTTCCATCATTCAAAAAAAAAAAATTCCTAATAAAATAAAAATCCATTGGAATGTGACAAAATGTAGAAAAGTTCAAAGGGTATAAAAAATTTTCTAAGGCACTATCCATATAGCACGTTCTTAAAAACCATTGCCGTTCAAACCAATAGATGGGAAATTACCTCAAGATGTAGTATGATTTTTCTATCATTATTAAAGCATTTTAATAAATGGGCCACCAAGCTTGGGGGTCAGTCAGCTGTGATTCCCATTAGATGAAACAGATGTGCGCACAATGTATCTAAACCAGATTTACAACTTAAGACTATTCATTTTTGTTCTTTTCTTCACTTATTTTAGCATTCCTTTTTCTTTTAAAAATGAACAAAAAGAGCCTGTTTTCTATCCACAAGTATCATTCTGCTCTTCTGGTGACCAGCAAGGCTCTGTGGTGCGTTAGCTCTTGAAAGGCGCTCACATTGGAAATGATTATGGGAGACTGGTTCTCATCATTCCACTAAAGACCACTGGTATCCAAAGTTCCAAACAGACCCATTTGGCCCATGTGTCAAGGGCCTGGTTGCCCCACAGCGCACCACAGATGTGTTCCGCCATAAAAGCCTGAGCTGCCTTACCTCCAAGCGGGAAACTTGGCCCCAACCACTCTGTAATGCTCGGGTAAATAAACAAAGACAGGAGAGCACTATTTGAAGCTTTACAGTCTAATGTCTTAGAGCTTCATACAAACACTGCACACCTTCAAAACAAAGTTATTTAATGTGCATACTATTCTGTAACTTTTTGATGTCATTTTTGAAGAGTTTATATATGTTTATTGTAAGTACAGTTGCAGACCCAGATACTATAAATAAAAAAAACAAAACCTTTCCTCTTTTTTCTCTGTATCTCATAGATAGGTACTGCAATAGTTCTCCTTCACTTTAAAATGTTAAAGTTTTGCCATCCTACAATTGGAAACAGCCCTGGGTTTCTTAAGGTTATACACTACAAATAATGCAAAATTGAATTAATGAATATTTTGAATATTTTCATAAATACATCCAAGATTTATAAAAGGGTGTTTTTATTGTTTAGCCTTTGTTCTGACACCACTAAATGAAAAACAAAGCAAGCCAAAACTCTCAAAAGGGACAGAATTATTAAACAGACCTACTGTGGGTGATTCAATGTCAGTATAAACACAGCTGTTCTCTAAAAGCCTCAGAGGTTTGTTAGAGAACATTAGTGAACAAACAGCATTATGAGACCTAAGGATTTCAGCAGACAAGTCAAAGACAAACTGCTGGAGAAGTTCAAAGCAAGGTTAGGTTATAAAACAATGCCTCAAGCTTTAAACATCTAATTGAGTGCTGTTCATTCTGTTTTTTGAAAATATAGAAATTATGGCTCCTAAACTGATATGCTCAGCGAGAGGCAGCCATGAGGCCAATTTGAAGGTCATGAAAAGTCCAATTCGCCGTTGCTAAAAGGCCTTTTGGCCCACATTCAAAATGCTATAAGAACATAAATCAAACCATTACAAACTAGGCAGAGAACAAAGAAAGCATGTGGAATACAGTATGTTGGACAGATGAGACATTGATGCTAAAATCTTAACAGTAAAGTGACGCAGGACATCATCCTGAGCAGACAATATCCACTGTGAGTCAAATTCTGGCAGCATCATGCTGTTGGTATGCAGCTCTTCCTCTGAGATAAGGAATTTCAATGTTGATAGAATAGAGATCTGAGCTAAAAACAGGAGGAACACTTGTTATAGGATGCAGGAAGATGGATGATTTAGTTTTTAGAATGCCCCTGTCTGGTCAAACAAAAGGCAAGTCAGTAACTGGGGTAAATCAATGGTTGAAAATGAATGGTGCCTCAATTTAATCTAGTTGAGCTTGATGTATGCAGCAAAAAGGAACAGGCAAGAACAATCCTATCTTTGATGTACAAAGCTGGCAGAAATACTTTAAATGAAATTATCATGTAAGAAAAAGAGAAGTGTTTTAAAGGCTAAAAGCAAAGCATTGCTAACTTTTATGCTGTTAATTGTTTGAAAAGATGACAACACTCCTGCACTGCAAAAAATGTAAATCTAATTAAGTCATTTTTTCTTAAAATAAGTGCATTTTTTCTTGAATTGAGGGGGTAAGTGAGACATCTTGCCAATGAAATGAGACAATTTACACTTAAAATAAGAAAAAAGAACTGCATTGTCTTATTTCAAGTGCATTATCTATAAACTTATTCTAATAGTAAAAATACTCATTCCATTGGCAAACGATCTTATTTTCCTGCTTTAAATTAAGAGTAAATTCACTTAGTTTAAGACATTTTCACTTATCTCCAGATCATTTTTGCAGTGTGTCTTCTTTCAACCCTGGTTATTAGCTACGTCTTGTTTAGCTCGTATGAATATTACAGTATGAATTTATCATTGTATTATCATTGATACTTTTTATGTTTACCTGCAACATTGGCAACTCTAAGTGCTTCTTGGTTCCTGGAGCCTTTGGATCTGTTGGGGTTGCGTTGTTTGCCCCCTCCTGAAGCTGAACGGATGCTTCGAAAGTGCACTTCCGTCGCTTTGAAGAAGGCCACCATGAAGGGCTGTTTGTTCTGAGGTCCAGTGCGACCAATCAGCCCACCCAAACGAGGATTAATACTCTCTCCTGTAGGGGAGACAAAGAAAACTGTAACATGTCTGTATGTCATTTTGTTGTCCTATAACGTTAAACCTCTTATATCGATTACATGCTCAACTTGTGCCTTTTTTTTCTACTTGTGAAGATCACTGAGACTCATCAGATCAAAACAGATTTAAAAAACAAAATTCCCCCTAATGAAATACTTTCCTTTTTTCCACTTTCATCTTTTTTTTCACCTACTCTTCAGCCGCTGTTTGTGAGAGAAGGTTGTATGCACTTGTTTGTACATGCTCCACTATAAAGCTTTATACTCAGTCTAACCTACAATCATTCATAGATGAATCCGATGTACCCAGCCCATCCTTTCCATGACTTGAAAGCAGTTTTGTTCACTTGACATGTAACATCCTGTCTTCCTGCAAAAGATAGTGTTTTGTATACTCTTGTAGAGAATGCTGTTTGTTGAGAAAGATTTCTGAAGGCAAATATTTGTGCCTCCAGATAACTAACGCTTACTGAGATAAAGTGTATTTTCCGCATGCCTGCTAATGATGCTACGGGTATGACTGATGATGATGGTGATGAATGATGAGGTGATGACAGATGAAAGACGAACCAGTCTGATATATTTGCTAAGTGTACAAACACACATCTCATCTGAGCTTGGCTTTGTTGTGTTGTAATGTTAACCCTCATGTTTGTTGGACTCCAAAATGATGGACATAGCACACTTGGGTTTGTTAGGTTTAGACTAGAACACAGCTGGAGCTCTTGGAAATGTTTATTTGGAGCACATTTTATGGCCTACTAAGTGGAAACTGGTTACCTCTTTAACTTAAGATAAGTAGTTCAGGCCAAAAATATTCAGGCACTATCTGCAAAAGTTGTTTATAAGAACATTTAAGAAAATGTAAAGGTTTTCATGTGGATTTAATCTAACTAAACATTTGGCATAGTTTCAGCTGAACTGAATATGTTCATCGAAAAACTATTTTCCCTTTTTCTGATTCAGAGTGCTGCAATAAAAGGTGTTTGAGGGTGTGGGTTCTAATTGGACTACAGTTATAAAACTAAGCCTAGCATAGTTGCATCTTGTTATTGCATTGGTTTAATTCAAATCTCTTTGAGAGCTGCTGTTGGACAAAAGGACTTGATCGAAGACCATATGCCAGACCGAACTGAGCCAAAAACTCCCTTCCAGTCCACCAAGCCAAAACAGTAACATCCATCCTTCCCTCTTTCCATCTTATGTTTAATGAGTGCTCTACTCGGGTGTACCGTTTAGTCTTTGTTCAGTTTTAAGATACAATAATCCTGTTTGATTATTTGCTAATTCACCTGTTTTGCGTCACTCAAAGACACAATGATTGGAACCAAAGATCTCAAATTTGGACTCATCAGACCAAAGTACAGATTTCCACTGGTCTAATGTCCATTCCTTGTGTTTCTTTAGCCCAAACAAGTCTCTTCTGCTTGCTGCCTGTCCTTAGCAGTGGTTTCCTAGCAGCTGAAGGCCTGATCCACACCGTCTCATCTTAACAGTTGTTCTAGAGATGTGTCTGCTGCTAGAACGCACTGTGGCATTGACCTGGTCTCTAATCTGAGCTGCTGTTAACCTGTGATTTCTGAGGCTGGTGACTAGGATGAACTTATCCTCCGCAGCAGAGGTTACTGTTGGTCTTCTTTTCCTGGGGTGGTCCTCATGTGAGCCAGTTTCTTTGTAGTGCTTGATCAATTTTGCGACTGCATTTGGGGATATTTTCAAAGTTTTGCCAATTTTTCGGACTGACTGAGCTTCATTTCTTAAAGTAATGATGGCTACTCGTTTTTCTTTACTTAGCTGCTTTCTCTTGCCATAATACAAATTCTAACAGTCTGTTCAGTAGGGCTATCAGCTGTGTATCCAACTAACTTCTGCACAACACAACTCATGGTCCCAGCCACATTTATAAGGTAAGAAATCCCACTTATTAAACATGACAGGGGACACCTGTGAAGTGAAAACCATTTCAAATGACTACCTCTGGAAGCTCATCAAGAGAAAGCCAAGAGTGTGCAAAGCAGTAATCAAAGCAAAAGATGGCTACTTTGAAGAACCTAGAATATAAGACCTTTTTTGTTGTTTCACAATTTTTTGTTAAGTATATAATTCCACGTGTGTTAATTCATAGTTTTGATGCTTTCAGTGTGAATCTACAATTTTCATAGTCATGAAAATAAAGAAAACTTTTTGAATCAGTAGGTGTGTCCAAACTTTTGGTCTGTACTGTATATGTATATATACTTTTTTTAACCACTTTATATATAGGTAAGCTATATAATAATAACAACTGCTGAGGTATTACCAGGCCTTGTATGAGGTAACTAAAATGACACCCAGCCATATTAAGTTAAAACATTCATGCACAACCATCCATTCATTCTTCTGCTTATTCCGTCAGGGTCACGGTGGAGCTAGTGCCTATCTCCAGCAGTCCATGGGTGATAAGGCAGGTTACACATGTCGCCTGGGATGTTATGCAAGTGATGCAGTTCATACTAATGCCAAATACATAATACTGTAGGTAGGATGAACAATGTACGAACAGGTTGTTGTCTTGGTTTTACAGCTCTTACAAGCATGCTTAGTTTGAGGGATTGCATTCTAGTCAATGAATCAATGCAATCAACTGGTTTTCCTTAGATAGAAAACTTTGAATAAATTTGACTGTATGATCTGGTGAACTGTAAAATGCCTTGAGATGACATGTACTCTGAATTGGAGGTATATAAATAAACTGAATGGAATTGAAATCATAGTGAAGGTGCAGCATTATTTATCTGCTCCTCCTATGGACCGAGCCGAGGATCCCCTGAAATATTGGACATGGCAACAAACTTTATCCAAGTCTAAACCACCCAGCCAAACGGTACCTTACGCCAGCTGCCTCCTCTGTTACAGTACCTGTGAAAAAGTATTTCTCTAAGTTGGAGAAATTGTCTCAAAAAAAGGGAAAAAAAAGTTTGAGCCTCGCTACTGTGAAAAAAAAACACTTTTCTTGAATAGAATCACCTTAAGTAACACAAGGACCTTCTTTATTTCACCAAGCAAGCACAATGTCCAAAAACACAGAGTACACCAAGCACTCTAGACATGAATGACAAATCAAAAATGTTCACATTTTTAGGAATTGTTTAAATAGTAAATTACTCAGAATTTCAATGAGATAGGCTACTAAAAACACATACACAGCACATACATACATGTTATTATATATAGAGAAGCATCGCAATTTCAGGATTTCATTTGGTGCAGCAATTGCTACTGCCAGTAGGTGCCACCCAAAGGAACTGAATGAATTCGGGTAGTAAACTACTTGGACACAATAATTAAAAAATGATTAAATGCTTCAAAAAGCCTTGATTTGCCATCCCTACCTAATTAGGCCCTCTACTCATCATCACTAGCTTTAATAATACACATAGAAAAACACTAAACAAGGAAAGACAGGTAACACTGGGACAGCAGGAGTGGACAGCGGAGGGAATCATTAAAGAAAAAGTGATGTGCCAAGCAAGCTTGAACACTGAAGAAAAGTGAAAAAGGCACGAAGCCATGGTTGAGAGATTATGGTAATTGGCATGCACAGGTGCGCAGAAAGATCCTAATTGCCAAGGTGGCAGTGCAGAGGAAAGGCTGGGCAACAAAGAAACCAGGACTAAACAGAGATGCAGATCACTAATTAAAGAAGGGAAAGATAAAAAATAAACCATATTGAAAAGAAACACAAATAAACAGGGCATAATAAAATAAGCAAAGGTTATATATAAAAAAACATGCATGTTGTCATAAACACTGATCATTGTGAAATGAAGGACATCATAAAAAAGAACCATAAATAAAAGCTTAAACCTAACACTCAAGGGTTATGGCATCATAGGCACTTTTTCATTCAATTTTCAGCTGTGCAGATTGTGTGCTCTGCCTGTCTCTCTACATCTGGGGTCTCAGATTCAAAGCCTTGAGGGCCTGCTAGTCTTAGATCTATCACCTCCCATAAACACCTGAATCGAGTCGTTTGACCACCACATACAGTAGAAGCAGTGAAGCTCTGCTAATGAGCTCATATTGGAGGCAGGTGGGTTGAAGAAGAAACACATCTAAAAGTTACAGGATGCCAACACTCAAGGATTTTAGTTTGACCACTGCTTCTACATTGAGGAACCCTTCTATAGGTTATATTGTTCAGAATGTTTTACGATTTTAGCATTCAAATATTATCCGTATATTACTTTATTTGTTCTCTTAAACATTTTTCTAAGCGCTAAATGTGAGCTGAATGCTGCTTACCCTTTGAGGTCTCTAAGGCCAGCTGCAGACCGAGGTTTCTGCCAGGGTTCAGAACCCAGTGGTTACTAGTTGCCGTAATGTCAAACACCAACCAGCCCTCTTCTGCTGCCCAGATCACCCTTGAGTCCAGAAGAAAGAGATCTGATTCCCTGAGGGGGACATAGAAAAAAAAGAGTTAGAGGTAGATATGGAGAGTCATGTGGAAAATGAACCAAAATGACTGAAGAAAAAAGTCATGGATGGAAGAGATTTACAGAGTCGGAGTAGTGTGACAGTGAAACAAAGAGAGTGATGGAGGGGAGGTGAGGAGGCCTCAGATGGTGAGGCCCAGGGGAGCACTTCATTTTGTTAATTGACAATAATAGCTTTATAACTGTGAGGTCTTTTCATATAGCACACCCTGTTCATCACACAGTGGAATTTAGTGAGTGAACCAGGGCAAGAATGGAAAAGCAAAAAAACATTGCTGTAAAAAAGAAAAACAGGGAGAAAAGTAGTGTAGGAAATAGTGCCTATACTAATCCATCCTATTGTCCAAAATTTAACTTTATGGTATATAATCTTTCACCATTGAAATCTCTTGTTCTTAATGTGGGCATTCATGCATCCCGACCTATTTATGACTGAGCAGATAGTGTGTCACAGACTCCTGGTCTATTCATGTATGCAGGCCTTTCTCTGGCAGAGGAATAAATGACTGTGTTGTTCCCTCCAGATAACAGAAACCTTTAGGAGAAACTGGGGATAGAGTCATACACCTTCTTGCAAAGCCTTATTTAACCTAGAAAGATTTAGTGTAAAAATCTGACTAAAATCAAGGCTTAGTTTTAAAAAAAATATTTTGTTTTGAGTTGAATTATATAAGGTCTAAGACTGTGTTAAATAAAAACCAAATTATAAAAGGTTTAAAAATCACACCCTCAGTAGCACGAAGTTGAATGTTTAACAATAGTACCTGAAAAGCCGTTTAATTTTTAAAAACAACCATTGACTAAAATGCTTTTTTGGTTAATTGGTTTACATCATCCTTATCTTTAATCAATTCTTGAAAAGGTTAAATCTTCTTGTCAACATAGTTCCTATTAGCCTGGCCAACCAGACTGAGGCGGACTCCCAAAATAAGCATTAATCCTCTATTGCACGTTCCCGCAGATGTCCTTCACATTAAGGACCATCCCAAACTATGTGATTCTTCTGTTTTGGGGCACGTTTACTCTTGACCCATGCTCCCTGTAATCTGCTGCCCTAGTCCATTGTCCTCCTGCATTAAAATGTAGTGCTCCCCCACACTATCTTTGAAAATCTAAAGGGTTTCAATATGTCCCTCTGCCTGAACATCCTTTTTGGACTATCATGTTGTGTGACGTGTTCACTCACTTTACCTGGAGGCAAATAGGTCAATCAGTGAATAAACAGAGTTTGAAAGTTGTAGCTCTTTAAACCCGGAAGTTGTTTCACCAAATAACACAAATTAGAGCTCACCTGTCCGAATGTTCCTCTAACACCTGGTAGACGCTGATCTTGAAGGTCTCATTATCATAACTTTCATGGATGAAGTCTTTGTAAATACGAAACTCAGCAGCGGTGACGGCTTCACCTTCTGGGATACGTGACAGATCGAATCTGAACTCTCGATGATGCCGCCGCACTGGAAGGAATTCCTTATCGTGCTCCACTGACAAGAAAAGCACATAAGAGAAAATAAGACAGCGTACCCAAGCAGAGGGTAAAGCTCCCCTTTATGGGTTATGAAACAACCAGGAGCTTATGTGAGTTTATATAAAGCAAAGCCTTTTGTGTGGTCACACGTTACAATGTCTTGGGCAAGAAAATTGATGCTTTGAGGCAGACAGTGATGATATTTATTCTCTTTAAACCTTTGTTGTTATTAAGAACCTAACATAAGCTGTAAGACTCAAACTCTGTGCCAGATTTTACAGGTCCATGAATATGCTGTACATATGTTGGCTGATGGCAGAAACATTCACGAAGCATTGAATTAGAAGCAATGCATCTGGCACACACTGAAGCATGATAGAGAGATGCAAGCAGATTCTGACAGGTTTATGAGCCGCTCTCCTCCCTTTCTTTTCCTTTCATAGCCCCAGAGAGTCATTCAGTCTGTCCTTCATCTGGTTCTCATGAGTTGGGGGCTTCATGTTTGCTGTACCTAATCTCCTCTGGCTCGCCATTGCCACATCCATGTTTTCCAGTCCCTCCTGCAGCCTCAAGAAACCCTCCTTCCTTAACCTTGCTCCTCTTAAGTCACAGCAGGACATCCCTAGAACAAACGCTTTTTACCGACAGATAGTCAGCAGTTAATCATTCTCTCTGTTTTTCATTTCTTTGTGTAAAAGACAGCAAATTTGATATTCCTCTTGACCTCATATTTGTGTAATATAAATTTTTTTTTTTTTTCAAATGTCATCTATGTAAGAAAATATACACTACAATATAAAACTCATCTCACATTTCTTTAGATTTCACTGTCAAGAGCTAAAAATTCCTTCTATATTGAAATGACTTTTTTCAATTTCCTGCACTTTCCAAAGGTCTTTGAGTGTTATCTTCATCTCTTCATTTATTTACCCAAATCTAAACTTCCTTAACAAGCAATGCTTGAGAACATATAAAAAAATGTGAATTCTGCTAGCTATGCAGTCTTTAATAAATCATTAATCATGAATACATAACGACGCTGAGGTACAATGAGAATACTTTTATCTTCTCATCAGTACTTCTTTAGCTTGAAGAGGCATTATGTTAAATTTTACCGCCTTTGTTCTGTCCAAGGCAAGGCAAGGCACGACAAGGCAAGGCAAATTTATTTGTAAAGCACAATTCAGTACAGACAATGCAAAGTGCCTTACATGAATAAAATATAGGAAAATAAAACAGAATCAAAGCAAGTAGGAAAAAATGAAAAATAAAAAAATTCAGAAACAAAAAAGAACATTAAAAACAGTTGGACTAAAGGAAATAAAAAAGTTGAACTAATGATGTTTCAGTTGAACTGTTTAACTAGAACAGTCAAAGGCAATGCTAAACCCAAGGTTAGTTATAAATATGTCCTAATATTTGAGTTTACAAAGAAACTTCTACAGTATTGCTTTATCTGTATTTTATTTTGAAGGCGAGTTTTGAGGTAGCAGTGCATTGTCAGTAGCAGAGTCAGTGGGAACAGGTTATTGCAGAGAGAAAGCATGCCTATTAATTTAGAAACTTTGCCTCCTGTGTCATCAATCTGTGTTCTGTTTGGTGCTATATATTTGATTAGAATTCATTTAGAGATCGTTTTTCAAATGTGTTTATTCCAGTAAATAGCCGTGTCCCAATAGTTTTTTTCCACAGTAAAGATCATAACTGTTTATTATCAACAGCTAATGTTAATTGTATTTTATGCTTCCTGACATTACAAGTTTATTCTCTGCTTGTAGAGCTGATGCATATTTTATTTTTTGTTTCTGTTTATATTTTCACTCAAATCTTTCATTGAGCTTCCCACACAATTGTATAGAATTGTAAGAAGACCGTAATAAAGGAGCAAGACGCTCAGTTTCCTGGCTCATGAAAACATGAGCATGGCTTGCTGTTAATCTGCATTAACATACACGGTATATCCAAAACGTAGTGATAACAGTGCAGCCTTTTTCTTTGACCCTTTACGACTAAAACAGTAGGCTCTCAGTAGATCAAAACCATTGCATCTATAAGCCTATATCGTATTTGCTAGAAATTACTTCAGAAGTTTGGTGCTGTTGGGCGTAGTTAGTTTGCATGACCCATGTACGAAGACCTTCATCCTCGACGCGGGTAACCTGGTTTCAAATCCGACCTGTGGTCCTTTGCCTGTCAGCCTACTGTCAGGAAAAACAAGCCACTAGTGTCGTTAAACCTCAAAAAAAAAAAAAAAAAAGGTTGGTGCTGCACGTTAGACATGACGTCAAGTGCATCGATGTTAAAAGGGACGACCAGAGCAAATAGCTGAGGCGTTATATTCAATATGGATTCTGCAGATATTTTGAAGTGACCATCATCCAGCTCAACTCAGGGCTGCAGTTCTGTGTTATCGCCACAGGTGGCCGTATGATTAGAAAACTCTGTAATGCCTCTTTAAGTTCACACATTCTGTAAATAAGGGTTATTAGCAAAGGCTTTGCCATACCAAAGAAAGTATGTTTTTTTTATTGGACAATACATCTTGCTCATGTCTAAACATTAAGAAAAAACACATTGCGTGGAACATAATGTCATATCATGTTTAATAGATATACTTTAATAACAGACTGACACAGCTCATTGGCTAATTTGTATCATGTGCAGCCTGGTCCCGATGCTCCAAGAGGCTTTACCATATTAACAGGAGAAGCGGGGCATGTGAAGTTAGACACTGTCGTCGGACAACATGCGGTAATTTATAAATGTTTTAAATCTGGTTGGGTCCGGATTAGCCAACAGGTGGGTCCGGATCCGGACAGCGGACCACTAATCCGTGACCTCTGGTATAGGATGTTGGAGCAATATTTATTTATGACAGTGTATACAGGGATATAAGAAAGTGGGCTAATTCTGAAGATTTTTGTACGAAGTCTTGTAATCTGCTTTGATTCTGCAGAATTTGATCAGATTGCATAGCAACACATGGATGTTCCATATTATCGAAAAATGAAAGTTAAAAAGTCTCTTTGCAAACCAATGTTTGGTGATTTTCCAAAGGCACAATCCCGATGTAAAGGCACCTTCAACAGTAAAGTAGGAGTCAGCAGTGTGAATGATGTATTTGGATCAAATTGTCCGATCAGAACAGAACCACCATAGGCGCAGTGGCTGGCAGATTGTTCGCGAGAGAGTGACCAAATGATAAGAGCCCAATTCCAGACAAACCACTTAAAAAATTAGCTGTGTTTGTGTTTGGTGTGAACATACTTTAGGATTAGTTTTAACTTATAATGCCATACAAAACTACCACTTCTTTGCAATCTTAAGATCTTTTATTAAGTATTTAATGTATTTGTTAAACTTCAGCTTAACCTAAATATTTACTTTCCAAGAAGGTGTATATACAGTATCCATATATCTTTAACCAAATAAATGTTATATATTAAGGGTTTATTTAGCCTTTGCAAACACAAAGATTTAGAAAAATAGCAAGCCCTAGGCATTCCAGGGGCTACTGAGAGACACTGTAACAGACACAGACTCATGTTCAGTTCCATCAATATCTGAAGCACATCGAAAAGACATTGTCTCCTCTGTTGGTAAACTGATAAGTAGATAACATTGAGAAAACTTCATAGCACTCACTTTAAGAGATAGACTGATACAGGGTTTTTAAGCCAGTGCCATTTAATATGACATAAGTATAGCTGCTTTTTGGGGTGCCAATTTTAAGGTTGTTGCTTTCTCTTCCTCCATTTACCAAAACAATAAAAAAAAGAAATCTCTATATTATGGTTGAAATGATCAGATTAATCGTGATTAATAGATTATTGAAATACTCGTCAACTAATTTAGTAATCGATGAATCGTTAACTGGAGTGTAGAGACTCCACAACATGCCTGTAGTTGACAGAGGAACCCACATTGAGCTGTAATTATGCCAAGATTGTAAAAAAATATATATATAAACAAAAAGTTTGGTCTAATTGAAATGCCTTTAAATACACATTAACATGAATTTAACACACTGTAGTAAACAGATAAATAGAGGCAGAAGATTTATTTCAGTCATCAATGCTCACATTCAGCGACAAACAAGGGCTTTTTCAAGCTGGGCACCGTTTCATTCACAACACCTGTCCCATCAATGAGGACTCAGAATCAGAAATACTTTAATAATCCCAGGCTGAAATTACTTTTGTTACATTACTACATCTGTAATAGAGTGACCAGCTTGATATAACACAATTTCATATAATATATAAAATTAGGAGGTCCCCGCTCCATCTTGCCATCAGTTTGGAGGTCCTTGGCCTGGAAAACGTGAAGACCCCTGCTCTAATGAATCGGGAAATTCATGCACATATCAGTTAGCAAAATACAATAAAAAAAAATATTTGCAAAAAAGTATGGTGCTTTATTTAGTCAAATGTGTTTTTTTTAGCCTTATGGTCCTCTTATTTTGAATCTGCTCCTTATACTCGTCCCACCTCTTTTCTCCCAGTGCAGGTGCATTCCCTCTGTTTATAGAGTCAGACCTGTTCTTAGCTTACCAAGCAGACTCCCACCTTTTACATTAAAAATTGTTTCTTTTATTCTTTTTTTGCATATAAAATGGCTTGACACTTCTGTACAATGCACAAAGTAATAGTTTCTCATGTTTTATCAACACGACGCGAAGGACAATAAAGCCCTTGCTTGCCATTTCATTCCCCTACAGGCCATCTAGGGAATATGGCAGTCATTAGATGAGAGGAAGAGGCAAGGTTTAAGCTAAGTGGGTGCATTTATGATTTCCTGTTGAAGGAAGTGAGTAGCCGTCACCCCACCTGTGTCGCACATACCAAAAATCTGGCAAACACACCCTGCGATGCCATGTGAACCTCTCTCTCTTAGTACTCGACATTTAACTCAGTCGCAACTCTTCCACACACAAACTCTTGGAGCCAGTAAACCGATGGGTGCTGTGCGTCACTGCACAGTAACACAATCATTATGGCTTTCTGTAATCCATAATTAGAGACACGACAACAGACAGATGCAAAGAGAAAAGCGAGCTTACACAATGAGCTGGCCACACACGTGCAAATCAGCGCACTCAGACATGGTAAGATGACAGAGACTGCTTCATCCAGCAAGAGTTTATCATGCACCTGGTAACAATAAGGGAGACTAATGGTCTCTGTGTTAACCTTCATTTACAGTTACAACTTCCTTTCTGTAGTTCTGCTTCATGTTACAGAAAATCTAAAGTTACTATGGTGTAAAATACTGTCACAGCACTGTTTCTATTGGCATCAAGTCAGAAAAATAGCTTTGAAACAACAAAAAAGTAAAGTGAAAACATAGACCTCATTTTTAGCAACCTATAAATTGATTTCCTTTTAATAAAATTGAAGTGGACAAGGTTTTATATGAAAATTATCACTGGGACTTAAATACAGTGTGTGACAGTACCTCGCCACTGCCTAGAGTGTGATTTTTCTCCCTTTTGCACAAGTGAATAAAGAGCTTGTTTTTGTTCATTGCTCTGGAATGACCTTTTAACACATTAAACTTCTTTGTTTTAAAATGTCACATGTATTTCAGCTTTCCATGAGAACAAGTTAACCTTACGTGACAATGGAAGTTTTTTGTTACAAAAGATGACAGACTTTTATTTTTTTCTACATGTATGAAGCTGGCACATTCTTTATAATAAAGAAGCAAGCGCAACATAATCATCTCAAGATCCTTGGTAGTTCGGGTTTTTGTTTTTTTTTATTTGTTTTGTTTTTTATCATTTCTATTTTTCCTGTTTAGAAAGTATTAGTATAGTATATTATAGTATTAAGAACGTATTCTGTTAATTGCTCTTTATCATCTCTTGTGTTCTGAGTATTTCATTATATTCTCTTGGATCTCATCTTTCTTCTCCTTTCATGTCCTTTTTGTAGTTTTTTTCCCCTTTGAGTTAATTACTCCCCTTCCTTCTGTCTACATGTTTTGCTTTTTTCAGCAGCTGTTCCAAATCCCCCTGATTTGCTCACCTGCATCCAATGTTATTCTCCACCTTTTCCTCTGAATATAAGCTCTCTCGCTGTCATTCTTCATTGCTGGTTCCTTCTACTACTCTGCTGTGCTCCATGCCATGCTTTTCTCTACCTCTTGAAGTTATGTTTGTTGTAGTAATATTAAATTACCCTTTGCAACAGTTAGGCCTTACACTGGGATGCTGTTTAACTATAAACATACCTGATCTATGGCACTTAATTTATAATAATATAACTTAATCTATGTGGTTCAAATATCATCCTCAGTGTATTCCAACTGTGTCTTTATTGTTTTAGAATAGTCCAAACTCAGGTATCCCTTCAAAAGAATATACATTGATGGAGTGTTCAACTCTGAATTACTTTGATCCTGTCATTCCTGCCAGTGATACAGTATTTCCCAAATAAAAAGAGTTACCACTGGTTTGCTTCTTAAAAAGAAATCATTCTAAAAATGAGCCTGTATTTGCAATAGCTCTTTAAATGATTCAGAACTTCGCACTTCTTTCAAACTGCCATTAAACCTGTCTTAAAGACATACTAAAGTCCTACTATTGAAGGTAGACCCTGTGTGTACAACTGAAGCAAGCCTAATATACAGTTTCTTTTATATCTAAAATGTTATGTAAAGTAACATTTTTTTTTTTATCATCTCCTTGATGATGTTCTCTTTTTTTGTAAAAGATACACAATGTTGGCTCAACAGGAAACCAAATAAACTTTTGGGCTCCAAACTGTGACAAACTCTAAATCCAAACTAAGAATATGTTATGTTTTTTTATGTCTTCACACTTGGGATACAAACAAATAATTGACCACGGTCAATGTTAATGAAGCATTGTACATAGAATAACTGATAAAGTTTGTAGGCCTATGTATTTATTACTGTTTTCAAGGCTGTGCTTTAAAATCTGAAATTCTCTAGAGCTGTTCTAAATGAAATTTTTTTTTTTGTTTACACTCGTGTACCCGGTATACAAAATGACAGAACAAATCTAAGTCAGATCAGACTAATCTATTTCAGTCTTGAAATGTGATCTCCTTTCAGAACCATTATCCGCTGCTCATCCCTAAATGGAGCCAGACAATAAGAGGTTGAGGCATGCCATGATAGAAAAGCAGAGCAACCCAAATATAAAGTTCTAAAAAAATCTAAATAGAGCCCATTGAGACATACTGCATGACAGAGCAGCATCAAATTATCAAACTAAAAATTAAAGATCTGCTGGGAAGGTAAAGATGTGTGGACAGAAAAGTGGAGGGAACACTATAGTAAAGCACAGGATACATATAAGCCCAGTTGATTGTGTGTACTTTAAGTTAATGCACTTCATGTGGCCATTTTTTCCCAATTCTTCAAACTGTAACCAAACATTTAGAAGCATAGTTGACAACAAAAAGTTGCTAAATTGCACAAAATGTTCCTCAAGTGAATCCAGTGACCAGATGGAGCCAAAGCACTGCACATCTCTGAGTTATAAGAGGCTAAGATAAGAGGTTTTTTTTTTTATTGGTGTATGGGGAGCGCTTATGAACAGGTCTGCCCTACAGACAGAATGAAGTGGAGGAGAGGAAGAGAAGGTGTTCAGTAGTCTGCCACTGTATCAACACAGCAGGAAAGTCATTTATTTTTAAAGTTTGCACTGTTGCCTTTGTATGAGACAAAACTGATTATCAAAAACCCGCTGGCCAGGGACACTAAGCGAATTAGAAGTTTTAATTGATACGGAATTTAAAAAATAATTGCAATTAGATATCATGTTAACCATCCATAACTTTTTTCATGTAATTTCCTATTTAGTAACCTAACAGATCCCTGATTTTTTTGTATTTATTTGTTTCGTTAATTTAGTTAATGTTTCATACAGCTGAAGAGTTTTCAATATAATGATGTTTCTTTCGTTTCTTTTTTACAAATTGCAATATTGTAAAAATCTAAACCTTGTAAAGGAGTTAGCCCTTCATGATACGGAGAGACTCTTTTGGAAAAAAAAGAGGAAAAACACTGATTTTACAAAAAAAAAAAGCTGCTAACTGTATCAATTAATAATTTTCTTATTTACCAACGATAAGATCATTCAACTTTAGATTGACTCATGAATAACTTTACAATAATATAACTTATACCCCAAGGCAAGGCAAGGCAAATTTATTTGTATAGCATAATTCAGTACAAAGACAATGCAAAGTGCTTTACATGATTAAAATACAGGAAGATAAAACAGAATCAAAGCAAGTACAAAAAAAACCCAACAAAATAAAAAAATGCAGAAACAAAAAAGAATATTAAAAACAGTTGGACTAAAGAAAATATGTTTCAGTTGAACTGTTTAACTAGAACAGTCGAAGGCAATCCTAAACAAATGTGTTTTTAATCTTTATTTAAAGGAACTCAGGCTTTCAGCACTTTTACAGTTTTCTGGAAGTTTGTTCCAGATAAGTGGAGCATAGGAACTAAATGCTGCTTCTCCATGTTTAGTTCTGGTTCTAGGTATGCAGAGCAGGCTGGAGTCAGAAGACCTGAGTGGTCTGCAGGGTTGATACACTGATAGCAAGTCTGTGATTTATTTAGGTGCTAAGCCATTCAGAGATTTATAGACTAACAGAAGTATTTTAAAGTCTATTCTCTGAGATACAGGGAGCCAGTGTAAGGATTTTAGAACTGGGGTGATGTGCTCTACTTTCTTAGTCTTAGTGAGGACACAGGCAGCAGCGTTCCTGATCAGCTGCAGCTGTCTAATCCACTTTTTAGGCAGACCTGTGAAAACACTGTTGCAGTAATAAATTCGAGCAACTAAAGTACTTAAAAACTGCATGGTAAATATATGCCATTATAGCATATATGTGAGAATTTCAGTTAGTCGTTTTGATAAAGTCAAATAAAATGTGGGACTGTCTAGCTCCTAGTTACTGTACTACCGGCTTCTCGGATTTATTACTTTGATACAAATTCATTGAGATATGAAGTGTCAATTGCTGAGGGATACTTTTACTCTTAATAACTTCGCTAGATAAAACTTCAAAAAGTCTGAGCTATCCCTAAAGAACAAATTCCATCTGAGCATCAAAAGCTGATTTTGCTCTTTGTTTCCCCATTTTTTTGAAGACCTCCCCCCTTTTTTTCTCTCCTTATCCTCTCTCCACCTCTCCTGCTATCATGAGGACCTAAGACACTTCTAAAACACCTCACTCCACAGAGCAGCAGCAGACATATCTGACGGCTCACATTAGCCCAAGTGTCTGTCGGACACCCTCACACCCTCAGTCCTGTTTCCAAGCTTCCGCTCCTCACTGGGAGGGGAACTAACCCCTGGCACCCCTCTCAATTTTCTCAACTGTCGAGAGCTTTGCTTCCTACAATGCCTAGGATTTCTCACCCACAACATCCCCCTAAAGCTCTTTACTAGTAAGCACACCTGGTAGCTAAAAAATGTGGTCAGATAATTCCAGAGCCTAGGTCTGAGACATATAAACCAGAAAATGTCCCAGGAACTCTTTCTCTGTATTTTAATATTGCTCTAAAATGTGTCAAAGTTTCCAAACACTAAAAGGAGAAAAATATTTGAAGGAAAGGGTCAGACTTCTCTTTGGGTGTTTATCCTATAAACAGTTAAGACAGTTGGAACTCTTGGGTAAAACTGAGTACTCACAGTAGGGCAGTTAGCACATTAGGAAACATCTTGTCCTCTAGCAAGTGCTGATGACATCATACCAGCTTGATGTATTTCCACCGTAAGATGTGACAGCTCAGAGGGTCAGCAGAGTTTAATACTATAACTTACTCACACTTAGCGATCATTAACTTTCCACAGAGGAAGTTTTTAGTGAGTCAGTGAGCACAGTCACTAATGTATGCCTATGGTCCTATGTGGAGGCAAAGAAAGTAACCACAGGAAGGAAAGTCTTTACATTGAAGAGCTGCGGTCAGGCCAGACTTTTCCGGCTTTGCTGACCTCTTTACTCTCCTCCTCACAGCAGCCATCAAATTTGCCTGCCCTCTACACCCATAACCTCCTGTGCTTGGTTCCACCTCATGCTTCACTGGGCACCATGGACCACAGATTTATACAGGATATATAAACAACCTGGAATGCTTAGTGATACATTTCACTGTAAAAAGAATCTCAAAGTGGTGCTTTTTTCTCATTTGCTTTGAATGCTTTACGGATTCTTTGCTCAAATGAATAGTTGGACTTTGTTGCACAAATTTTACTGCTACAGTGACTGGTCATCCCAACACAATCCTTAACTGGTCTACATCGTTAGTTTCATTAAAAATCTAGTTATAAAAACAGCAACTGACAGATAAAATTTCTTTTTTCTGTAAAATATTTTTACTGTGTTTAAGGAAGTTATGTTTCATTGTTCAAGTAATGGACAAAAACAAATTTTAACATAATTGCAGCAGTTTTAAAGTTTTGGTTATGAATAATGTATTTGTCAAAACTTTTCTATAATTGAGTCGCAGTAGTATGTTGAAGGACAATATCCTTCTGGAAGATCAATCTGTATCACTACCAAGTATTTTAAATCCTTTAAAATGTTTACTTTTAAAACTGGCCTGTATTTTACCCCATCCACTTTTCCATCAATTTTAAATTTTTTCTCTGCCCCTCCTGATCAAGACCATCCCCGCAGCATGACAATACCACAACCATGCATCACAATGGCAAGAAGAGTTCGGAGTAATGTTTAGCGTCTGCTTTCATCCACACAGCACATAACATGTACAGCAGTAGAAAAACCTTCTTCTTATCTGCTCAGTGTTCAATATGTTTTTTATGTTGCCTATATGACTTGTAGCAAACAGGAATATTGAATATGTTTTTGTTTTATCTAATAATCACTCTCACATAATATCCCGGTAATATACTTAAAACTTGTTTTAATATGACAACTTCTGAAAATAAACACCAGTATCAGTTATGTAATATGGCACAGTAGTAAAACTTTAAAGGAAAACAAAATAAAAAAAATGTTAGATTAATTCATTCATTCAGTGATTGTGTTTTTATATATATATCTAATTTGTTTAAAGGAGGATGAAATGTAAAAAACTTAGTAACTTCAGACAAATATTTGTATCTTCCCTCTAAGGCGACCACTTGCATTTTGTAAAAACAATAAGGCAGCAAATGTGACTCATACGGGAAAATTTGGTTTCTGCCGTGCGAGTGACAATTAAAAAATAATTTGATTTAACGTCAATCAGGATGTTTTCTACCACTAAGGATAGAGTATTATTTCCTGAAATTAAATCCAGAATAGCAAGTGTTTTAAAAATGTATCTTACATATAACTGTCAAAAGAGTACTTCAACTTAAGGTGTTGAGTTTTATCTTCAAAGTTCCTCCTCCTTCCTCTTCTTAAGAACTTAATATTTCATTAATCAGAAAACTTATAAAATTTAGTGAGCTCCTAAGCACAAAAAAAATTAAGTAAATGGGGAAAAAGCTAACTTTTAATTTTTACATCAAGCAACGAGGTCTGTCAGTCCCTTGAGTCGTATTTTCATTTTTAAGGAATGAGCAAATGTGAATAAATAAAAAAAGTAAGACTTTTTATTATTGATGGCTCCCCAAGATTTAACATTTTTAGATTTTAATATTAAATCTACAAATTCTTTTTCTTTTATTTCCTGTTAAGAACTTGTTCCTGTTAAAAATGATGCATTGCTTTAAAAAGATGTGACTTAAAGAGCAGCCTTCAGCTGTGGGATAAAACTCTTCCTACTGAAGCAAATGCACAAATAAAATGTGAGCATGTAAAATTTCGCTACAGGATAATATAAATATTGACTGCTGGTTTTTGTTTTAAAGATTGTGAAAATGGTCTAAGAAAGTGACCTCTTGATTTTCTAAAACGTTGCTGAGCTTTGTAGTCATTCAGCATCAGATTGTTTTCACACCATGTTAAGAAATGGTTCACCAGCTCCTGTACTCAGCTTCTTGTCCATTTTTGATGCACCCAACTACTGCAGATTCATCAGCGTATTTCTGTAGATAACAGAAATCAATGGAATTCGGGACTCTACAGAGTAAATAGGAATAATGGTGAGAGTATCCTCTCCTGTGGTGCTCCTGCGCTGCCAACTACCTGATTTAAACAGTTTAAACTTCACTCATGCAAACTGTGTCCTGTTTGTCAGGTAGTCTTTAAACCAGGTGATTGCTGACGCCTCCACCTGAGTCTTCTGGAGTTTCTGACAAAGTAAGTCAAGCTGAATCGTCTTAAATGCACCGGAGAAATCAAAGAACATGCCTCGTCTAAATGACAGAGGGGTTGTTGAAGCAGGTGTGTGATGGCATCATTAGGTCCAGCTCAACAGCAACAAGTGAAATGCAGGTGGTCTTGAAAACTGCTTGTTTGTTTGCTCAGGTGGACCACCAGGAGTTTTCTCTATGACTTTCATGTATGGGATTTCAAGCCAACAGCTCTTTAGCCACTAAGGATTGCTCCTTGAGTTTCATTTGATATCAGAACAGGGCAGGGTGTCTTCCATGTCTCTGGAACTATCTTCTGCAACAGGCTAAGACTGAAGAGATTCTGTAGAATCCCACAGGGCTTATCCTCATTAATTTGGGGCTGACACCATCTGGACCTGGTTGCCTTATTGCAAATCAATCTCCCCAGTTACCTCTTCATTTAACTTCTAGAGACAGACAGACAGGTGGAAGCAGAGGAGCAGCACCATCTTCTAATTTGGATAAGAGTCTCACTTTAGAGACATAGGAGTTATTGAGATTTACATAAAACAAGTCCAAAGTTTTTTGTTTTGTTATTTTTATGTTGGCAGTGTAGCAGAGACTGCCATAAATGCATTAGACTTTTGTCTCTGTAGTTACTCAACATTGGAACTGATGGCATCATATGCTGTGTTGGCCACAGCCAAAGGTGGAATGTAAACAGTTTTCAAAACAACACTGGTAAACTTTCTGTGCAAAAAATATGAATAATAAAAAACATGTCAAGAGTTCAAAATCTGAACTGGAGAAACAAATCTTCACAATACTGTCAGTGATTACCACGTTTGCTGTTCAAAAACACTGCCAACCCACCTCTCAAGTTTTTCCACCTTCTTTAATCTCTATCTGCTTGTATGTTCAGAAAGCTTGGTAGAGAGAGACTGAAGTTGGGGATATGATCTTGCAGCCATTTTTAGGTAAAAAAAAACAAAGTATTTGGCGAGTCCTTGCTAGGGGTTGGAGTTTTCTTTTGTTTCAGAAAAATATCCCATTGTGCATAATGGCATATAGAAAAGATGTCTTAAATTTTCAGCTCCAACCTCCTCCCCTTACTACTGGATCCTCGGTCCTTCTTTTAAACTCAACTGGTAATTGTGGAAGTACCAGTGGTTGGTACTTGTGGTTGTATTTCACTTTTTGATGTTAATGAGCTTGTTCCGGGTGTAATATGAAGCTCTAGCGAAAGTTCAATTGAAGAAACTCTGACTTACCTCACAACATCAGAAGCTGATCCGTCTCCGAAGCGAGCCAATCAGCTTTGAACTACTCCACCACGAAGCCCAATCAGCGTCCTGCTTCCACTTTATAAACTCCCTCAAATCTCACCACAGCCGCTATCCTGCAATCGCAATGTCGGATTTCGATCCAGACGACAAGTCACCCACCTCCATCCCCTTCTCCGCCATCGCAGCTGAATCGTCCTCCATGACACGACTTCACCCCAACCTCATCAGAGAGTATTAATCCCAGTTGTCACCATCCCTCGTCTTATCGCATTGGTCCGGCAGAAGACCACCATGTTGAGCCCGGTTCTGCCAGAGGTTTCTTCCCAAAGGGGAGTTTTTCCTCTCCACTGTCGCTTCATGCTTGCTCATCATGGACACTTCACGGTACCTGCATCACCGAGCAGGACCTCTATATCCCGAGTCTGAGTGAAGCCCCGGCGTCAGCTCCCTCAGTCTTCTAGTCCCACAATTCTGCCCAGCAGATCACCTTGTCAACCAGCTCGGATTAAACCACCACCAGTTTCAGGCCCGGGGGGAACATCCCTATTCACATTCATCTACTCATGCATGTTAAAGCATAATTCAGCATGAATGTTCCTGCCGAGGTCTGAGCGCCAAAGACTATACTTTCTTATCAATAAATTCTTCTAATTATCTTTTCTCTCTGTGTGAGTTTTTCAGATTGAAATAACACGTTGCTATGGTTTTTTAAGGTTATGCATTATACAAATCCTTGCAACTGCAGCTGCACAAAATCCAAACAAAAGATCTGATTTGCACAAGAGATTTTCTTTGAAAAAAAAAAAATCGGAATAAAAATAGCTGGTTTTCAAACATTTACGTAACTTAATCTGATGTTTTTGTTCTTTTGAATTTAAGATTATTTTTTTTATTGTAGATTTTGATGTTTTCACAGGTAGATCAGATTTTCATGCATGATTTATCATGTGTTGCAACAAACAATAAAATAATATACATAGATCATTTGTTAACCTCTAAACTTTACCTCATGCTTTAACAGGAATTATTGATATATATCTGGTTAGACTTTTGTTGACAGATATTAAATGATAAACATCAACAGATTGTATTTTCTCCCTAGTTTCCTATCTGAGACAAAAAATAAACTGTACCGCTGGAGCAATTTTGTTTTTCCTGCATGATCAATACATACTTGTTGAAGTTGCAAATTAAGATTGGCAAATTAGTTTGACAACAATTGTTGGACATTTGTTTTACTGACCATTTACATGAAAAATTAGGATTTCTAATAAACTGTTATATTACTATAGATACAGGCACCTTGATTAAGGTTCAAATTAGTTAATTGACAAATTGCATCTTAAAGTTTTAGGTGTTTCAACTCTGTTGTCCCAGGAATATTTTTCTTGTCATAAATCAAAATAATGGTTTTAGAGTTTTGTAAATGCCAACGTTTTTTTCTGTTTTGAATCATTGTAAAAGTTTAGGTATATTGGATGAAGAAGCTGAACAACAAAATGTTGCCTGTCTGAAGGGGGCTCTATATAGTGGAATGTCAACAACATAATTACATCTTCATCAGCCTTTATTCTGATGTGAGATATACTGAGCTCAACTTCAGGAGTGAGACAAAGAAGAGGTTTCCACAACCCCACTTCAACCATCTGCAGTTCTTCTCGAATAAAACAACTCAAACTTGCCGTACCACAGCCGTTCTGTTTCCCCCCACTCACCCCTTCTACCCTTCATCCCCTTGTTTTCATGTTCTTTAATTTAGAGGCCACAGGAACCACACCCTCCTCATTTAGCCAAGCCAGCTCCCTTTATAGACCTCAGGAAAACTTACATGTTGCTCACTCATTTGCAGAAGGGTAAACATTTTAGATTTTTAACCTCCATCCCAGTGCTGCACCTTGTGCAAACATGATGTGCACTAGAATTTTATCAGCTTGTTGTTTATTTTGCTCCCTCAAGCCAACTGATTTTGCTTTACAAAAAATATGTTGATAAAAACACAAGGAAAAGCAGCTGTTCATTTCTTCCTAGATAAATGAAGACCTTTTTACAGCCATCTCGCATTTCACTTTACCCTACATCCAATGTTTCATCACTTGTCATAAAACCACTTGTACATGGTCATTGCTTGACTTTTGCAAGCATTTATTTTAATGTTGGAGCCTTCAGTAGAATATGGTTAGTTTTATAACTTCCGCTAAAGCAATCTTCTGCTTGGAGACCTAACACATTTTACATAGTGCAGCTGGTGGCAGGCAGGCTAGGTAGCTCAAAATAGGGTTTTACTAGACACACTCATAACTGCTTTGACGCCTAGGTTCACAAGATTGTGCACTCCCACACTGAAGAGACAGAGAGGATGAATTCACTAACAGAATAAATGACTATGAAAATAATTCATTTTTAGTCTCAAACTATGAAGCTAACGATAAATCCTTTTTAACATTTTTTTTAGAAAACATAAATAAAATAATTCTCTAGCAAGCATGAATATTTTTGATTGATACTGAAACAGTTATTTCAACCAGATGTGTGAAAACATTAGCAACAATGAATCACTAACTTAGAATAAATTACTGTGAAAATTATCCATTGTTGGCCTCAAACTATAAGGCTAACGGTGAATCCTATTTAGCATTTTTTGAAAACATAAATAAAATAATTCTTTAACAAGCATATTTTTGATTGATACTGAAACAGTTAATTCAACCAGATGTGTGAAAACATAAGCAACAATGAAATAACCTGTCATTTCTTTCTCTTTTTCTGACCCTGATGCAGAAGAAATATTATGCTGCAGAGTTTTAACAGAGTAAACTAAGTGAAATGTTTAATGCAAAGTATACTGAACAAAAATGTAAATCTAACTCAACATTTTTTATTAGCTAAACCCACTCATTTTATAATTTTTCTGTAAACATAATTCATGAAGTGCTGTAGAGCTTGACATTTTTACAGGTTTTAAAAAGAAAATGTAATTGAAATTGCTGTAATGAATCCTTTAACATTTGAAATAAAACAATTTGAAATCTAACTTGTTGTTATGCTTTGTTTGTTTGTCTTTTTTTGTTTAAAAATGCATCTTATTTTAGGTCAAAATGACCAATTCTTTAAAAAAAAATAAAAATTAATTTTCAACAACAAAAAAATTGTTTCACAATTGAAATAGAATGAAGAATAGATTAAAAAAAAAAGGGTCCTACACAAAATTATGCTTTAGTCATTTTGGTGACATGGACAAAACAATGTTCTGGAATGTAGGTAAAAAAAAAATAGCATTTTAGTTCCATCCTACCAGAGCTCCATCTTCTGTATGTTTGCAGTTTATGGACTTTAGCAAAACCCAAAAAGGACTTCTTATTACTTGATTCTAACAACTGATTTTCTATCGTAATTTTTTCAAAAGCCCAGATCGATTAACAGCTGCCTGGTCAACATATTTCACCACTCAAACTGCTGATCTCCAAAGCCATCACAATAAAACTATATTGTTACTGATAATAAATTAAACAAAGGTATATACTAAGGGAAATCAGAGTGAGGGGGTTACATGGAAATGTATGCTACATTTTTCACATTTTTGTTGCTACTAAGATCCACACTAAGATACACCGAAGGTTTGGTATGTAATATAAAAGAATGCGAAAAAGTTCTGTCAATGCACCTTTTAAGGCATTAAATAATTCCTTCCCTTGGCATTTCTCCATCTACTGTTCCCACTTAATTCCTTCTTTCCCCCCTGCCCTACTACTGCCCCAGTATCAAGCAAAGAGCATTATATTTGTTATTGCAGCAATGGAGCTATTGGTCCCAGGATCTCTGGCTGTGCTCTGGCCTACATCTGCCCTCTGAGCTTCACTGCTTGGTACCCAGTGTTAGAGGAGTGCAGGGGAGTCTCAGATTCTACTGCTTTCTGATAAGGCCTGGCCAAAGTAACCTAGATGGTAAAATAAAAGTGGCTTTGTCCATGCAAAGAATATTCCTTCTTATATTCAGTGCTATACCTGTTTTCATTATCTCCCACAAGTCATTGAAAAGCCAGATTAAACTGATTTCTGTGAGGAGTTGGAGCCACTCTTAAAGAAAATCAAGAGTTAGAAAAACAGAGTGAGTTTAATAAATGTTTAAAAAAAAAAACTCAGATGAGCCCAACATTCCTGGCAGTCAACACGGTCATTCCATCATTGGAGCTCAGTAAGAACGCCCGCTCCTTTGTACATCTGGGCTTTTTGACCACTGGCCACATTATCAAGTCCCACCCGCAGTGTGTTTCATCATCTCTCCCAGCAAGTGCCTTGACTTGGCCAAGCAGACAGGGATTTTGCACTGCCAGATGTCATTCTAGGTTGACTAGTTTCAACAGGTGAGTCTGCAAAAATGGAAAAATAAAAAATGTGATATTCTTGGATAGCCAGATGTGTATTTTGTAAAGAAGCCTGAAACTCATGCAAGCAGAGAGATTCTTTTCATTTTGTGCAGGGCCTTTATAAAGTATTCATGGTTCTTCAAGTTTTAATCATGAAAAGATCATAACTTGAAGATGTGTTATTGAACTCGTATGTGCTAGACTAACTTAAAATAGTGCATCATTGTGAAATGGAAGTGTTTTTAGTTCTCTGAATAGTTTGATGGGGTGTTTATTTGCATTAGTCCCCACACTTAAATACAAATCTAATAAAACTGAAAGTGCCTTCAGAAGCCCCATAATTAGTAAGCACAGTAAATAATTAGTAAATAAAGTAAAGGGTTTGATCTTGGCTTAAATAAAACTATGCTTTAAAGGAATATGAGGTTTGTTGGAGAACGAAGAGCATCATTAAGACCAAACAGTTCAGGGATAAAGGTTTGGAGAAGCTTAAAGGAATAGCACACCCAAAACATGATTAGCCTTCATTTTCTACTCACCCCCATGCTGAACAACACTCTGGAGTACTTTTTTGATATCTCAAATGCATCTGGAGATCTGGGAGGCTTCTTGCTGTCTGCTGACATTCAAATAATGGAGGTCTATGGCGCCCGAGGCAGAAAGGTCCATAAAAGTCCACAAAAAACGTGTCAATATTCCTCCATACTGCTCGTCCAATGTATTCCAAGTGTCCTGAGTGGGTAGCGTCCATAATTTACTTGAAACAAAGTCATTTAGAATGTTTTTAGAGCATAAACAGTAGTGTATAGGATTTCCTGAAAGCGCGCACATGCGCGTTCACGACGCTACGGAAGCCGGCAGACCAAACCAGATGAAAGTGCGCGTTCAGCGTCTGCTCTGCCAATAATGCAAGCGTAGAAGAAGAAATGTGCTGTTTACCTGTGCAAAGAAAGAAACAACGAAAGAAAAATGTCTGAGGACTTCAGTGTTGAGGAAGAGCATGAGTTCTTTGCCGAGCTGAATGCGCACTTTCATCTGATTTGGTCTGCCGGCTTCCGTAGCGTCGTGAACGCGCATGTGCGCGCTTTCAGGAAATCCTATATACTACTGTTTATGCTCTAAAAACATTCTAAATGACTTTGTTTCGAGTAAATTCTGGATGCTACCCACTCAGGACACTTGGAATACATTGGACGAGCAGTATGGAGGAATATTGACATGTTTTTTGTGGACTTTTATGGACCTTTCTGTCTCGGGCGCCATAGACCTCCATTATTTGAATGTCAGCAGACAGCAAGAAGCCTCCCAGATCTCCAGATGCATTTGAGATATCAAAAAAGTACTCCAGAGTGTTGTTCAGCATGGGGGTGAGTAGAAAATGAAGGCTAATCATGTTTTGGGTGTACTATTCCTTTAAACAAATCTAAGTTCTAAAACAATTTTGAAGTAGTTTGTTCAGTAAGATCATTGTGCAAGCCGTCATTAAAAAATGAAAATTATTTGATCTATTTGCACAGCTAACAAGACATTGCCATTCTGGCATTCCATCTAAGATGACCAAGCATTTTTTAAAGAGGCAGGCAAGAGGCTCTGAAGGAGCTGTAGAGATCTATAGCTTAGGTGGAAGAGTTTATCAACAATACAAATGAGTAGTAAGCTTCAAACCTGGTCTCATTGGAAAAGTGGCTAGAAGAACGCCACTGTAAATTTTACGGTTTATCCTCGGAAACCAGATTGTCTGCGTGTGTCACACTTAACGAAGGTATGCACCCGAAGCCAAAACACGCAGCGCCAAGGCCAGTCTTCGGAAACACTCATGGGTGAACTGTGTGTGGTCCAGAGTTTGATTAAGGGTTGTAGGCAGCGAACAAGCTCGTCAAACCGACACACGAACACCCACAATCCTAGCTAGTTCGCGATGGTTCCTCTTGCATTGTGGAATGGAATAACACAGTGCAGATCACGTTTCAAAATGGGCATAAATCAAAAATATGTGCGTCATACCTGCAATAAGCTGCTACGACACGCTGCTGCAGGAGTATACACAGCCCTTAATTCATCAGAAGTCCTGTTCCAAGTTTGCAAGTTGTAGGCAGTGTATACATCCAACAGGCTGTTTGAATGACCTGGGACGAGCATGTAACCCGATAATAGTGGTGGAAAATAAAAAATTCTTATCACCCTCAATGCACTGCCCCCACAGTAAAACTTTGTGGTGGCAGCATCATGGGCGTAGGTTTGCATAGGGACCATAGGGACATGTCCCTACCAAAATTTTTAACCGACCTATTTACCCCTACCAATAATTTCATTTGCATAGCATGTTTATAATTAACAGTTCAGCGTGGTGGATCACTGTGTGTGATCACAGCCTATTCTTTTTCTCTTGCAGCTCCGCAGCTGCTGCTGCCGCTCCATCTGAGTGCTGCCTGGTCTTTCCTGTCCTTTAAAGTCAGTAACTGTCCTGTTTAGCTGCACTCTCATTGGTTGTTCTGCCTCAAGTTCTGCCTTATCTCTTCCTGATTGGCTGTTTTCTAATCCGTATGCGTGTGTGCGTGCTTGGAGCACGAAATAAGAATTTTATTCACGCTAGTTTCTTCAATTAATATTAGGCTAGGAAACTAGTCCTAATGAAAAAAAAAACTTAATTCCATCTACACTAAAACAGGCGAAAGCTGCTCATTGCTGATTCTTAGCCACAGCTGACTGAAAAAGAAAATGTGAGGGTTTCCCTTTTAACAATACTTCATTGCAATTACTGTTTTCCTTTTATGACGAACCTTTGAGGCAGTTCAGCTATAAAGAGCAGGTGTTATTTCTTTATATAACCACACACTTCGTATAACCACACGAGATGGCCCCTAAACATCTGCTATTTTTTCTTTAGAAAGCATAATTACGGTTCCACATAATGTTGCCATTTCTTTGACCATTTCTACTCTTAAAAATAGGTTAAAGCCAATAACAAACAGAGGTACACTATTTACATTGATTTTATTTTACATAGATTTCTACACAGTCTATAAGTTAATTAGTACAAACATTAGTGTTTGGTAAAAATGTTTGAGTCCGGCTGTTTATTTTGGATATTATTACATTACAGACAAGCTGGTGTTATATTTTCTTTTAATAATTGTTAAGTGATGTTATATTGGAATAAATTTAGTCTCATTCTTAGTGTTTCTTAGTGGGACTTTACCTTTGCACAATTGTATATCTTTAAAAGAAAATACAGGTTCAATCCACATATAAAGGGCATTTTTAGACTATATTTGGTTAAATTGGCACATATTTACCTACTGTCTTAGTCAATGTTAAGTTTGAATGCAAACCTTTTCAAAGTGGAACAAAGTCCTAATTCCACATTCATGCTTCAAACATTGATAAACAGCATCTAGTGTGTGTAGTGCTTATAAAATTAGTATAAATGTAGCAAAAAACACTGCTTTTCTCTTTAAACCAAATGCACCCTGATGCTCACTTCAAGCATAAAAAAGCATGCACATTTTAGCATAGGTAAAATGACATTAATGAAACTTAGGACCAATATAGTGTCCCTACTAAAGTAGAAATCAAACCTACGCCCTTGGGCAGCATCATGCTGTGGGGGGGAATAAAATGACAGATATAGCTTACTTAATACACTGCAATTCTGCGGGAGAAAAAAAAAAAAAATAAAAAAAAAAAAAAAAATATATATATATATATATATATATATATAAAGGTTTTTTTCCTAGTCTATTCATGTATTAGAATGTCTCAGTGAAAATCTTAAAATGAATGTAATTAAAAAATGGTTAAAAAAGTCTTTGAAAGTGTGGTTCACAGATCCAATAAATCCAATCTGAATTAGCTACATCTATTTTACAATAAAAAAGTGCCAAACCTTTAGCCTCTGGATATTTAAAATGCTGTAAAAAACCTGATAGAGACATAATCCTAAAACATGCTGCTGCATGTCCACATAAGACCATGTATTAAATCAAACTGGTATGAGTAATGATGGGAAGAACAGACTCTGTACCAGTTGCAGCATTTCCCTACTTCTGCATACTCCCTTGCAGCAGCAATAAAAAGACATGCATTCATTAACACTAATTAACCGACATCACATTTGGCCACAAATAAAAATTAACATGCATTTCTCTACACTTCTAGACAAGCATGCACATACATATGTTACAACTTCCCTGGGAGCACACATACAACAGGGTACATAAATCTCTAACAGGATGAAAGGAAAACAAACATTGCCAAGGACAACTACTATGTGGAGTTAAAAAACGTGGCCTAAAGTGCAGTGTTTCCAGTTATCCACACGTGACAAAATACATCAAATATATTTTGAGAAACGGTTTCTAATGTGGAGACGGAAAGTCAATGATCAACACATTTATCAGCTTTTAAACAAGCTGAGAGAAATTGATAAAATGATTGTAGGAAAAAAAAATGTGTTCATTTAGAAAGAGGTTCTGAGAAACAAAGCAACCAAAGTTCAGAAAAAGAGTGTGTGTATGTATATGGGGGGGTCTTTTGTATGTGAGAAGAGAGGTGGGGAGTGGAAAAACATACAAAAGAACTCGAGAAAGTGTTGAAATGTTTTATGTCTGGAAGCACAGGAGGTGTAAACCTCTAGAGGTGAAGGCTGGAGCAGGAGGTTGGAGACTAAACACCACAGAGGACTGTAGGGACCATATGATAACTAACTAATTAAAACTTAGAGGCCAGCAATGACAATCAATACTGCTTGTTCAACAGGGTGGGCAGGGGGAATTTGGTGTCAGATTGTTCAGTGTGTGAAAACAACCTGGAAAATGGGCCAGGTTTGGTGGTGGAGGGTGAGTTGAGGGGACTTGTTGGACTCTGAAAAGATAAAGTTTCTCTGCACAGCTGCTTTGGCCTGCAGACAGAGAGAAACATCTGTATTAACCTCAGCACCACAGGCAGCACACTGTGCAGAGGAATGTAAGGAGCAACAGAGAGAAGGTTGGGGGAGGATGAAGGGGAGATATGAGTGCGTTGTTGAAAAATCTATTTAAGCTCTTCAGTTAAAAAAAAAAGATGATATCCTGATTAATTGTGTAACAAGAGCTCTAGGGCACTGCCATGACCATAGCATGACCCAGTTGTTTCTGAGATCGTAGTAATGCCGCAAGCTGGTGACGGAAAGTCAAAACGTCTACATCTCTAATCAAATTTACCAGTAAAACATTTCTTCCCTTCTCTGCTCCTCATTATGTTGCCATTAAGCCAAAGAACAAAGCAAAAAGAACTGGAAGACAACTGCTTGGCAGCTGGGATGGAAGCAAACAGAGGAGAGTGAACAGGGGGAGGGCAAGGTGGCCCTCAGGTCACAAAGGTAAAACAGAAAGTTAGAGTGTCAGCACATAGATCCTGAGCAGAACCTCCCCCTGTTTGGTCACCTGTGTCGTTCAACAGTATAAACTAGCAAGGCTCACTTCCATGAAAGTGAACTCTTCAACATGGTGAGTTTAAGACATAGCGCATATAGGTGTAACAAAATAAATTTCAGAGAAACTGTGTTTACTGTTTTTCTACCTGGGAGATGAATCCCATCTGGTGCTGATTAACAGCCCCAGAATACTTCACAATTAAAATGCTCCCTAGTAGCACAGCTTTTCCATTGGCTTGATATATGGTAACATTCTTGGATCCTAACACATTTTAGTCTAAGCTTGACTGGGATAAATTAAAATAGGGAGGTACAGTACCTCAAATAGTGCATTGAATATTTCATTTGAAATTTAATTTCCATTTTTGATCTTGCTGAGGCCTATTTCACCAAACAGTAAGGGATTAAATGTGACTTTCAGGATATCCTGACCTAATTAAGCCTCAACTGGGTTTCACGAAAATGGTAACACATAAGTTACCACAGGGATCTATTGTAGTTAGAAGCTACCAGGCTAACTTATTCCTGGTGCCTTATCTACTGATCAGAGATCATTTTGTCAGTGATTCCATTATATCTGAATGTTGTGGTATTTGTTTATTAGTTGACATTGAAAACTATATATATATATATATATATATATATATATATATATATATATATATATATATATATATATATATATATATATATATATATATATATATATCAAGTACTTTTATTGTTTTAAATTATTATGGTTGTCATGGTTTTGGTTATGTTGTGCTTTACTTTGCTCCATGTTTCCTAGTTTTATTGGTTTAATTCTTATTTTCTTGTAGTTTCTAGATTTATATTAGTTCTCAGGTTTTTCTGTTTTCCTCAGTTGCCCTCTTGTGTGTGTTCCTTTCCCCTTGGCTGTCTCGTTGTCTCCTCACACCTGCTCCTTGTCAGCTCGTTAGCCCTGCCATTGTCTCAGTTAGCTACATATACTCTCCCTCTGCTGTCACTCCTTGTTGGTTCCTTGTCATTGCTGTCCTCTCATGCTATTGTCTGCCTACCTCATCTCTCCCCGGCTCCTCGTGTTTGGTTTCACCAGAAGTCTTCATAGTTCTGGTTTGTTTTACATTATTAGTTTATTTTTTATTTTTTATTCCTGCCTTTGTTAAACTATTTCCTTTTATTAAATCCACAAGAAATCACCTCAGCCTCTCTGCCTCTGCATTTGGATCCTAAACCACAACCTAGACACGACAATGGTACCCTGTGGACATCTTTAGTGTTTCATGTGTGTTTGAAAATGTATTTTAATTTGTAACTGATTAATGCATCTTATGAAGGGAATAGAGAAATTTTCATATTTGAAGATGTTTGAAGATTTACCTGCAGGAGCATTACCAGTTATCTGGGGATAGTTTCTTCAACACCACCTGAAAATGAGCCATGCCTTTACTGTTACATAGATAATCTGTGTTGGGCTCAGATTTTCTGCTAGTGGAATGTTTTTGTATTCAGTAGGAAATGTTGAAAATCCTTACAAAGTCCCTATTTGCTGCACCATTAGAAATGTGTATCTGTATCATGTCTTCATACTGAACCGCATTAAGGATAGACTCTACATGAACTGGGCTACACAATACAAATAAAACTTTGGAAAAGGTGGACTTCTTTTTGTCATTACAATTGTCATTGTCATTACATTTCCTAATATTATTGGTGCGCTAAACTGAACATACAGTACATTATGAGAAAACCAACCTCTGAAGCACATAAAGGGATGTTATGTTAACAGAGAATCCCGGCATGCAGGTGAGATGTTTACATCTGTCAAATAAATACATTCATGTAAATTGCATTATCTTGAAGCATCTTATTGTATCCAATCTTCCCTGGATCACTTCCAAAATTAAGGTCTCCTTTTCTTTAAAGAGACAGATTTTTATGATAGCATGAATTCTAAAAAAAAATCGTACCCACTGATTGTTTTTAGTGCTAAATTACTTTCACGAAATAATTGGTGTTTGATACGCACTGAAAGAAAAGACCTCATTCAGAACACAGAGACTGAATGCTAAGACAGTAATTGATGTAAATCTATAAAGTTTGAGATCTTCACCGCAGTTAACAGAAGAGGTTAGTGAATGTATATTTGATTTTTTGTCAATCTGCTATTGTTTGCTGAATCAATTAATCTATTATCGTATCTATTATCTCTTAAACTACAGACCTGCATTTAGCTTGATTACTTACTCCTGGCTTGACATATAGCCACACCTGTGGAGCCTGGCTTGGCCTTGTGGAACTAATGAAGCTAAGGCTCGAACCAAATACTTAAAATTGTAGGTCTTATCTTCTATTTCTCCACCTTTTGAAGGGTCATCAGTAAGCACACCAATCAGGATAGAAGGGGAGCTCTGGACTGTTTAGTAGAATCCAAAGAGCCTTCAGCCTTACAGAAATTATTACAGGACACACACATGACTGATGTCAAATTGGAACTAAAGCCTTCCAGAAAAATACCTACAAAACTACATTTATTGAAATGTAGCGAAGGGTTAAAGCTCTCCATTATAGTACAATAGCAGGTGTCGCACAAAGTATATTTGAAAAAATAAGTTATATTTTTTAACTCCTTTAGGTCAGCTGTGCCTGGGTGTCCTGTCAAGCAAAGGATTTGTGGGGAACCATACAGCTCCTAGTGGCACCTAGGGATGTCTGGGGGTCCCTATGCTAAATGAATTTGAACAAGGCAGCATACTGCTTCCTGGTCCTACCTCCTTCCTCAACGCTAGCATTATTCAGGTAACACATTTTAAGGAGTCCAGTGGATCCACTTCCTCTGTGGCCTAAGTGTCTTTACTGATTTGAGGTATTTAGATTCAGCCCAAAATGCACTCCTCACAATAGTAGGTCAAGCCTGCCTTTATGTCTTTTTCTTGAATTTATTAATTCAGCTTTTGTGAAATAGACCTTCAATCATATTAGGGATTAAAAACCGAACACAGCAACCAGTTCATCAAAGTTTTACAGAAGGAAAAGGAGAAGTTGGATGATGGATGACATGTAATGTTTTGAACATCTCATAGCAAAGTCAGAGGAATCTTTTTATCTTTTTTTGTGTTTTGGGCCCCAATGACTATGCAAAAAAATTATGGGTGTTGGATATGTAAATAAAAGCACCTGCAAAACAGTTTTTTAAACCGAAAAGTGACTGCTGTAGCAGGGTTTTTGCTGTCATTATGGCCAAATGAGACATTGGTACTGTGGTATATGATCCAGAGAGTCTGTGATGGTGATCAAATCGATAAATTTCTATACAACTATGCTGCATTTTTATTTTTGAGTCCATAAACTGAATTGAAGTCAGTCATCTAAATCAATTTCTGAAAAGTCAAACAGAGAAAAAAGAGTGAATCCCAAAAGCATACATAAAATGTAGCTGCTCTAGGTCTGGAAATTGATTTATTTGACTAGCACCGCTTTAGCCATCTTTAAACTGTTTGCGCTTTGCTGTAAAAATGTAAAATATTAAGGTGAAACAGTAGTTTTATTTAACATAAAAAATAAATAAAAATTTTTAGCTTTGGGTAAGTGGGAGCTCTGGAACTTAAGACTGGATGTGACAGATTGACAATTATAAATGTGTTAAAACACATAACTGCATTTTTTTCTTCAACTAGATAAAACATTTTGATGGTTTTTGTCATCTTTTGTCAAACTATGAAATACAACTGGGACATCTCAGTTGTGCTGAAATTCTGCAGCAAAGTTGTTTCATCCAACTTTCAGAACTATAATAATCCGTGTAAGGTTGCATGAGAAGAGGGAAAAACAAGGAAGCTGTGAGTAACATACCTCGTCATAACATCTTACTGTAAAGGATCTGATCCCCACTCCATCCCTCACACGCATGCACCCCCCCACCCCCCAAGCACACCCACCCATGCACAGGTGACGAGTTTCTGCTCTTTTAGTCATCCAGTATGCAAACAGCAAACCTCTAATAACAGCACTTTGCTCTGATTAAGAAGGTATTTTAAAGGTTAGGCTGTTTGTTTTTGAGCCAAGAGGATGAGAAGGATCAGCAGGTATGCTTTCATCGAGCTGAATGTTACAGGTCAAAGTTGTGGCCAAAAACCAGGAAAGCCATGGTTTGTTAAGATGGAAATTCTTTAATAGACAGTGGCTGAGGGCTAATGCTGCCAGAGACCAGTGTAAATAATCACAACAGGTAGAATGAAAGCATCTTGCTGTGTGGCCAACTTTAGTGACATGTATATTGTGTTAACTTACTCCATTATCCTGTCTGGCACACACCCAATGCCTGGGTGACCTGTGTTTGCATGCAGCAGTGTGAATTCTGAATGCATGCTGTAAGTCATTTACACAGCTGGGCTTTTAAACTCTAGTGACTCAGTAAAGAGGACGTCCCTGGCCTGGGGTCTGTCCCAAAAAACCCACACACACCCTTAGCTGGCTCCTCTGGACTCAAAACAGAGCTCCAACAGGCAAAAACAAAGAGGATTGAAAAGGTTTAGCCAGAGAAAAGAGGTTTTAATTTGGTTGGTGCATTTTCAATTCCCCCTTCAACTTTCACATAGACTATAATAAAGACAGAGGTCAATGAATGAAAACGGGCCTTTGTAACCAGCATTCAAACTCTGAATTAGGCACACTGGCTTTCCGGACGTAAGGTTTAGATCTTAGACAAGTTAAATGAGAAAACAAAAGCTATAAATTACAAATATGGGAACAAAGGAATTTAGAGGAAATTGTTTAATTTCCATCACTTTCTACTATCTTAACTTTTTTCTTCACTCAAGTTAAAGGTGATGTGTTAATGAATTGAGGATCTCACACAAATGCTTAAAGATAAAAATACAAAACTCAGCAATAAAAACCTTTGATATTTATGAAAGAATTCTATCAAAATACATTCATGCTTCTAAATCAGACATATGAAGCTGTGCATTAAAGCCTTGATCTGACCAAAGGTTATTTGAAATGATATTAAGAAAACAGAGACTTCGCTTTGAACCTATTTAGCAGATTTTAAATAAAACTTTTTTCACCTTGCTAATGAAAGCCATTTTTCAGAAACCCAAGAACTGTGATTATCTCTTCTTTTTTGCTCAAAAGCTTACTGCAGCCTTGGCTCTTGACTTTGTGAGTTTCTGTGGTCAAATCCATCTGTGAGCAGACTGTTGAAAATAGTCACAATACATCAGCTGCCACAATAATTACACATTGCAGTGCAGGGAACCAGTGTCACCTCCCTCTTTCTTGCCAGGACAGTTAAATATTGGTCATTCCAGGTTTAAATGTGAGCAACAATGGGGAAACGTAGTGTTTTTATACACATGTATGGATGGATCAAGAGATCAATAGACACACAGAGAGATAGTCTAAAACTCCATTTTTTGGATTTACTAGCTACAAAATTAAGGCTCTATCCACAAGAAGGGTTTTGGATGTATTAAACAAACTTCTGGGTCAGATAGAGGGTCGCATCCACACAAGGAAGAGGCTAAATTGACATTATTGGAAACTTTCTCCCAGTGTGTAAAAGTTACCCCACCTCAGCAGCCTCATGTGGACAGAACAAACCGCTTAACAGGCAGCAGCTGGCATGTTTGCACAACGTAGGACTAACTTCCCCCCTTAACACGCATTCATTGACACAAGCAACAACAATAGCAGACTCAATTTATCGTATCTGTCTAGGATGCAGTGTTTGTCGTTGATCCAAACAATGCCTCTTTTCTCATTTCTTGGTTTATTTTTATAATTCTGCTGTTCTCCCTTCCTTGTTTTTACTTCTGTACTTCTGCGGCTGGATTACAGCACTGGTGTGACAGAAGTATAACAACACCTATCACAGCTCCTCCAGCTTGAAGCGGTTGCATCTTTACTCTCAAACTTTCCCGTGTGGATCAGTCTTTGTATCTGACTGCACATAGACTTACAAGCATCCCTGTTCCAATGCTCTTTATCAGCATGTCAATCAGCCTTCCAATTAGCCCTAATTAGACCTCAACTTAACTGCTAATATTCAGTTCATTTGATTCAGGTGTGTTGCATATTGATAATATCCAAAGGTTGTACAATAGTAACTAGAGACTAGAGTTAAGAGATTCCCACACTAAATGCATCCTCCTGATGGCAGCATCAGGTTGTGGGGGACCCTTTTGTTTAGCAAATAAACAGTAGAGAGAGATGATAGGTAAAGTAAATGGATAGAGCAAAGAATGGGACAATCCTTGAGGAAAATCTGTTAAAGTCTGCAAAACACTTTGTTGTTGCCCTGCAGGACATGAATCTTAATCATACAGTTAGAGTAAAATGCAGAATTGGCAACCGTTCAAATCAAAACTGTAGCTGCATAGGAAAGCATTGATAGGAAGATACTGAAATACAAATGCATCCCACATTTTGATTTTTTTCTATATACAAAATGTTTCCAAAACACAATTGGGTGAAACTTAGAGTTCCCCATCCTTTTTAATCCCATTGACATTTAAGCTTCTAATATTACACCACTGTATAGCCTATAAAATAAAATATCACTGGATGCAAGTAGGTCACAACTCTCTCACATGCAAACAAATAAAAACAACAGAAATCAACACTGACATGCATTACTTTTAGATCTCTTTTTTTCTGCTAAGATTTATCCAGATTATGGAGAAAGAAGGACCTGATGGTGGACTTTGAACCCATTCTTCCATTCACTCATTCTTCAGATAAGGCTGAGCTGCTCCCTCATCCGCAACTAAAGCACCTGAAAATTATAGTTTCTCTCAGCTGTTTAACAAAGAGGTGCAGTGGAATCTGACTCTCCTGCTATTAGCTGGGAAAATGCGCTTTGGTTTTTTAAACACAGTCATTGTGCGCGCGCGGACAGGTGTTCCAGCTGAAGACTTCATAAACTATTTTCACACTTCATATGGCACGAACAATTACCCTAGTCTTGTTTTCACACATTTGAATCTAAAAGATCATAAAAGTGTTTTGGATGCTTGTTTTTTTTTTTTTTTTTTTTTTTTTTTTTTTTTGTGTGTGCGTGTATAGTCTGTTTGTTTTTTCACATGAGAGAAGGAAAACTGGAGAAAACGTGAGAAACGGAGGCAGCCTACCTAAATTCACAAAGCTCATGACCATGTCAGCGTCATTCAAGAAGTTGTTGTCTTGCAGGCTGGCAATCGGCGGGCCCTGAGTGGTGAAGATGGGTTTGTAAGGGTAAGAGTATCTAGTCTCTTCCCCATCCGTGGACATGGCGTTGTACAGGTCCAGCATGAACATCGGGGCAGCGTTATGTTTCCCGTAGAGGTGAGGACGCGGCCGGTGCGGCAGCCCCAAGATCGACAGGATCTCCCGCTGCATCTCCTTGCGCTCCTGACTCTTCAGCCGGCGGTGGATAAAACTAGAGTGAAACTCGTTATCCAAAGTAAAGTTCGCAAAAGTTGCATCTGCCAGGACGCAGTAGCTCCAGAGCAAAAGCAGAACGGGTGCACCGCTCTCCAAAATATGTGCCATTGCGCTCTCCGTGCGTAAATGCGCCAATATTGCTTCACCGGGATCGAGAAATAGATGTAGAAATCTCAACAGCAAGGCAGCTTTTTTTTTTTTTATCAATATCCAAAAGTCACTCCAAGGTCCTCATGTTGAGGGTTAAACACTTGTAACTGGTGCATCAACTCAACGCAAAGTCCTTAAATTAATCGTTATTTGTTGGATAGACTGAATCCGCCTGCGCTTCCCTCCTCATTCAAAAGCGTGCGATCAAAAATTGCCAACTTCGATACAGCTTGCAATTGCGGAGAGGAGGCAGCAAGAGCATGCATTTCAGTGAACAAGCTGTAAGGAGGCGCTGAGCGCTGGGAGGAGTGGAAGAGGGAGGGAAAGAGGGACAGATAGGGCGCATTTTCTCTGGATCTAGAGCGAGTTTGACTTTGTTGTCAGTTTGAGAACGGCTCCAGGCGACACGTGCGAAATACAAAACGCAGACCATACATGGGATATATGTTCTTACACTTCAGTGTAAGTTTTATACATTCCCACAATTAGCCTGCTTTGTAAGATGTGATGTCAAATGTAAAACTTTTAGTTCTTTAGCCATCTTTAGTCGGACTTTGTGAAAAAGAAAACAACCCATTGTAGGATAGAGTAATTTTGAGTTTAGAGACAAATACCTCAATACTGTGGGAGCAGTTGCAACATGTAGTTGCAGCCCTGCTTAATCTGCAGGTGCACTGTCTGAATACAAGGGGTCTTGTGGGACTGAGCCCAGGCTTCAAAGTCTGTTGTCCTTTGATGTCAAAAAGGCACAGCCAGGGCAAGCCTGAAGGTATAAGCAAACTTTGCGGCAGCTTAAGGCTCTCTCACATGGTAAACTCCCCCTTCCCCACAAAAAACACAGGCACACACACACACACACACACACACACACACAGGTAAGAGCAACAGCAAAGTTAAGGTACTATATTAAACCTGTCTTAGGGAAAATGCTGCTTTATCATATATACACTGCTTGACTAAATAAAGGAAACAATCAGATACCACATCCTTGATCTGAATGAATAAACTACTCATACTGAATACTTTTTTCTGTACAAGGTTGAATGTCCCGATAACAAAATCACAAAGGAATCATATATGGAAAAATCAAATGTATTAACCAATGGACATCTGAACTTGGAGTCACACACAAAATTACAGTGTAAAAACACAATACCGGCTGATCCAACTTTGATGTAATCTCCTTAAAACAGGTCAAAATGAGGCTCGGTAGTTTGTCATCTCCAACAGCCTTTATGACCTCCCTACAATAACTGGGCATGCCCCTGATGAGGTCAGGGAGGGTCTCCTGAGTTATCTCCTCCCATACCTGGACTAAAGCATCTGCCAACTGCTGGACACTGTGTGGTGGAAAGTAACCTTGGTGGATGAATCAAGACATGATGTCCCAGATGTGCTCGTTTGGATTCAGGTCTGTGGAACAGGCGAGCCAATCCATAGCTTCAATGCCTTCCTCTTCTAGGAACTGCTGACACACTCCAGCATTGTCTCCAGTTCTAGCATTGTCCAGCATTAGCAGCAGGAACCCAGGGCCAACCGCACCACCATATGGTCTCACAGGTGCCCTGAGGATCTCATCTCGGTGCTCAACGGCAGTCATACTACCTCAGAGCCCCTGATCTCTATTTATTTATTGGATATCTGATTAGCCATTCATAGTACACGTTGCTATGAAGTCACCAGCCGCCATTTTGATACTCCCAAGTTAGACCGGTCAGAATGTAAACTATACATGCGCTACAGCAACAACAAGGTTTTCCTCATTTTCAGGGGGGCTTAAGGCTTTTAAAATAAATGCAAGTAAATTCACCTTTACATCACTTTTACACACACTTGCTGCTTCATAGCATCAGTAGATTACTGTAATTTATTGTAAAAAATAGGCACATCACGTTGCATATTCAGTATGAAGTCTATAAATCATGTAATATAACATTCCATCGAAACACAATGTGTTAATAGAGCTCGCTAATACTTTATTTAGATATTAGGAATATTATACACACACCCTCACACACTATCTGATTTTACATCAAGACGGATTTAAAAGTATTGTTAATGCTATAGTATTTTTCTATTTTCAAATTGTGCATGCACATATATATATATATATATATATATATATATATATATATATATATATATATATATATATATATATATATATATATATATATATACATACACTGCCTGGCCAAAAAAAAAAGTCGCCACCTGGATTCAACTAAGCAAATAGGTGCAAGCCTCCTATTGGATAATTACTGCATGGGCGATTATCTTTCAGCTGGCAACAACTTATTTAACCCCAACTGGTGCAATGACTTGCTTCTCATTCCCTAACAAACATGTCGAAAAACGCATCCCGTGGTCGTGGAAAAGATGTTAGTCTGTTTGAGAAGGGTCAAACCATTGGCATGCATCAAGCAGAGAAAACATCTAAAGAGATTGCAGAAACTACTTAAATTGGGTTAAGAACTGTCCAACGCATTATTAAAAACTAGAAGGATAGTGGGGACCCATCATCTTCAAGGAAGAAATGTGGCCTGAAAATCCTGAGTGATCGTGATCGGCGATCACTTAAACGTGTGGTGAAATCAAATCGAAGAAAAAAAGCAGTAGAACTCAGGGCTATGTTTAATACTGAAAGTAAGAGCATTTCCACACGCATAATGCGAAGGGAACTCAAGGGATTCGGGCTGAACAGCTGTGTAGCCGTAAGAAAACCACTAATCAGTGAGGCTAACCGGAAAAAAAGGCTTCAATTTGCTAGGGACCATAAAGATTGGACTGTGGAGCAATGGAAGAAGGTCATGTGGTCTGAGTCCAGATTTACCCTGTTCCAGAGCGATGGGCGAATCAGGGTAAGAAGAGAGGCAGGTGAAGTGATGCACCCACCATGCCTAGTGCCAACTGTACAAGCCTGTGGGGGCGTTGTTATGATCTGGGGTTGCTGCAGTTGGTCAGGTCTAGGTTCAGCAACAGTATGTGCTCAAAGAATGACGTCAGCTGACTACTTGAATATACTGAATGACCAGGTTATTCCATCAATGGACTTCTTCTTCCCTGATGGCACAGGCATGTTCCAAGATGACAATGCCAGGATTCATCAGGCTCAAATTGTGAAAGACATCATTTTCACACATGGATTGGCCACCACAGAGTCCAGACCTCAACCCCATTGGGATGTGCTAGAGAGGGCTTTGCGCAGCGGTCAGACTCTACCATCATCAATGTAAGATCTTGGTGAAAAATGAATGCAACACTGGATGGAAATAAATCTTTTGACATTGCAGAAGCTTATCGAAACAATGCCACAGTGAATGCATGCCGTAATCAAAGCTAAAGGCGGTCCAACAAAGTATTAGAGTGAATGACCTTTTTTTTTTTTGGTGGTGACTTTCTATTTGGCCAGGCATATATATATATATATATATATATATATATATATATATATATATATATATATATATATATATATATATATATATATATATATATGTGTGTGTGTGTGTTTGTGGTTGCAGCCAAATGCCAAACACCTTGGCATGTTAATGGCGTGACGCCATGAGAGTACGGAGTACCAAGATGGCGGCAAGTGACTTCAGGTTTTTGTCCAGTCTGATATTCAGTGAATAGAGATCAGTGCCTCTGGCGACCACATGGAGGGCTGTGCAGCACCATTACTGACCCTTTGCCAAACCTGAAAGGATGTTATGTTGCAGGCAGCAGTTTGCTCCCCGCCTTGTCTGAAGACTCTGTCACCTGTGCTCAGTGTGAACCTGCTCTCCTGCTCTGGCAGTGCTCCTCCTGTTCCTCCTCTCACAAAGGTGGAGGTAACAGTCCTGCTGATGGGTTGTTTCCCTCCTACAGCCTCCTCCACATCTCCTGATGTACTGGCCTGTCTCCTGGCAGCGCCTCTGGACACTACACTGACAGACACAGCAAACCTAGACAGAGCTTGCGTTGATGTGCCATCCTGGATGAGCTGCACTAACTGAACCACGTGGTCAGGTTGTGGAGTCCCTCTCATGCTACGACGATTGTCAAAGCAAAGCAACATATATTTAAAATGTATTTGGTTGTATTGTCAGTAGTAGCTACCAAAGCAACACTTGGTAAATCTCATTGCTTTTCTAAAATGCAAACCAGTGCAGGACCCTAGGATCAGACTTCAAAGGCACACTGAATATAAACGGCTCTTATTCTTTTGGCTAGATTAACATGTGCATTTGTAAATCTGGGAACAGCTGTGAGCTCCAGAGCAAGTGGAAGGAATTCAAATACCCACAGGTGGACTACTTTGGGCAGCTGTGACTGCTCTGAGAAAATAGTTGTCAGTGAGGCGGTTTCCTGGCTCCTGGATGGCAGGTGATGCTTATGACATTAAAGTTAGACTTTAATAACACAGAGAAAGACATCGGCCGACATCTTAAGCTCCAACTGAAGGCACAGAGAGGAAGGAAAGGAGACAGAAACTTGAAACATGAAGTTTCTTGCAAGGTAATTTATCATATTTTATTGCTATTTTTATGATGGACTATTACAAAGTAGTGGGTAAAAGTAAAGTAAAAGATAATCACTTAATTTAATTTTATCTTTACAAATAGAAATAAGAAAGGGTTGCTTGTTCGTCCACCATTTTGTGCAGCTGCTGCTGAAGGTTTTTCAAAGTATGCCTTCAGCTTTGTGCATCCAGAGACGTATTTATTTTCCCCTTGTCCAACTACAGTGTCAACAATTAGCTGCAAAACATGATCATTTTCTGAATATGACATTGACTATAGGCAGCTCTTAAGCCACGAACATGCTTTGATCTAAAACATTTCCCTTTTCTGCTGAAAGGAGGACAATTCCAAGTCTTTTAGGGGTTGCCATACATTTACCCCTTCCATCTTACAAACAGCACAGAAAATCTTTCCAGTTCCCATTGAAGTAAAGCATTCATTTGCTACTTTGCTATATTTTTCTATGTGTTTCTTGCACAGGTAATAGATTTCCCCCTCTGAGATATGAATTGCTGCAGTAATTACTTGGTTACCATAGGCTGTTAGTTTGCTTACCACATTATTACTCTCCAGCATGGAAGTTTGGCTTAATTGGATGGTATTATGCTGGACATTTTGCACTTGTGGTACATCCTCTGCTTTAAACTCACCTGTCTGCTGTGTTCCATGGTCTTCATGAAGCTGCTTGTTCATTGATGTTCTCTAAAAAATTCCAGAGGCCACCACAGAACAGTTGTTTTTGTACTGAAATTAAACAAAAGCCTTCCTGTGTACAAAGGAGGGCTTCCTGTACTAGTAAAGTAATTTCTTAAAACATGTGCTTGCATTAGTCTTTACTGAAAATACCCGAGTATAGAAAGGCACACCATACTTTTGATATTAGTAAAAATAAATATTTTAATGCATTGTAACTCTGAACCTATTGCTGAGGTTTTGAATAAAAAACACCCCAGAAATGTGCTGACACATGCGTTTCTAGAATATAATAAAGATTTTTTTAGAGGGTATAAATTGTAATGCAATATAGCTCACATTCCTACCCATTTAATGTTTTTTTTTTTTTTTTTTTTGTCTCTTAAAGTCTTTTCCTTTTCAAATGACTCAGTTCAAAGCATTTCATATGCTGCCGCTGCTTCTTCTCCACACCAGATCCTCTATTTAATTTTAACAGGCCTCTCAATAGCAACTTATAAACATTTCTATCCGGTGTTCAGGAATATCCAGCTAATGGCTGCAGGTGTTTACAATACAGCAGCTTCTTACTGGGAACTTAAAAGGTCTTATATATGAGTTCACATCTTCAGATCTTCATCGTATCACATTCCTTTCCATTTTCTTCTAGTGTGTGATCCTTGTATTTTACTTTTAGTGCTGGTGAGGTCAGATCTCCTCCAATAGCTCCCCAGTCTGTGCCCAGAGAGGGGCAGACAATCCTGGACAGCTCAAACGGAACAGACCCCCTTTTGTTTAGGCCTTCGTTAGCCTGGTGACAGTCCCTGTAAACAGTGGGCACAATCTGAGGCCAAACAGGGTAAGCTGCACTGAGGGGCCTTTGACAAGGAGAATTAAAGCAGAAAGGCAGAACAAACTTTGTTTGAAAGTTCTGTCACCGGAACACGTGGGATAAAGCTATTGGAAGAATGGCCATGAGTTTTCTTAAGTAAGCCACATTGAATTGAAGCAAGATTATCAGGCATACACAGCGATGTCAGAGCCAGCATCATAATGTGATTAAAGGAATTGGTAGAGAAAAAAAAAAAAGAAAACAGCAACAATGAGGAATCTGATCTCCAGTCTCCCTCACTCAGTTGTCTTGTTGATTATCTCCCATAGCTGGTACAGCATGCACAAGTTAGTCATAAACCTCCTACTTGCTTCAGCAATCTACTCCTCAGAAACATCTGTTTTGTTTATTTTTGTGCAAGTATCCTAGATATTAAGTATTTATTAATAACTCTCCGTATCATAATCTAGCCTGCCTCCTGCCTGTGTTTGGGCTCTCAACAAAACCATGAAATTACAAGAACATGTTTGTTCACTTGAAATACTAATGGAGACGTATCTGCCACTTTATCTGCTGAGACATTGCTACCCAGAACAAAGAATTGGTCATAAAGTCATGGCAGACAGGGTACGTAATATAGTTATAAATATTAGAGATATGTGACGTTATCTTGATGGGCATGTCAATAAAAGTCCTATCAGACATCATGGAGCAGATATCTTTTTTGACAGACAAGTTAGATCTGCTGTGTTGTAGAAAAATCGTTCTAGATTTAAATGCCACTTGCTGTCTGTCTCCCCCCTCTGTCCAACAGCATGCATGCTAGTCTACTTGGCCTCTGAAATTGGCTTGTTCTGGGTGCACCCAAATTCTTTTGGAATAATTTGACGCAACTCCAAACACTGATCCAAAAGTAATAAAAATGTACTAAAACAAGCTTATTTGTCCTTAATTTGAGCAAGTAAATAAGATCATCTGCCAGTGTATGAGTATTTGTGTCCTTAAAATTAACCAGTTAAATACTATGCACTTGAAAATAAGATAGTGGGGTTGTTTTTTTTTCTCATTTTAATTTTTTTTTTCCATTGGCAAATTATCTAACCTACTCAAATAAAGTGAAAATAAACCTACCTCAAAAATTTTGACGAACCTATATTCAATTTATTTCATGAAAGCTAGGCAATAGGCACTTTAAGGTATTTTTGTCAAGAAAACCTAAGCCATTGTGCTGCATCAAAATGAGAAACACAATCTAAATATCTCAAATAAATGCTTTAAGTGAGTATTACTTAGATCACAAGATTATTTACCAGTCATCACTTGCATTTATGTCTTTAGTCTTGTCTTTTTATCCAACCCAAAATCGGTGTTTAGCCCAGAGCCTTTCAACCTGCCTTTAACATTTCTTTCTTTCATCTAAGGCAGGGTAACCAACACACAGGTTGGAGCATGGTACAAAGATCCAAAGAAGACCACACAGAAGAGCAATAAAACATCCCCAAATATTTAACACTCGTCTAACGTTGTACTCTGTTGATCACGTTGTTCACTCTTCTGGTTTCTTTTTATCTTTTTTCAAAGCCTAAGTGCATTGCAAGAGCTGGAACTCTTCCTGTTGCCTTGGTTAACTCTTATTAGGAGCTCAAAGGATGTGGTCATAGGTCATATTAATATTTATTTCATGTGTTGCCTCAGAGAGCAGCAGGCAGTAGTCCTTTGAAGATCTGTGAATGCAGAGCAGCGGAGGTTTGAGGAAGTGGTTCTGAAGAATAAATCTTTCTTTTAAAAAAAAAAGGTTGCAATGTGGTTTCAAGTGCAAGGACATGATATTGTTGAGGGACATTTATTTTTTTCCCTCTCCACATCCCATTCGCCTGTCCAGTCCTCCCCGTTTTTGGCCTAACCCCAATGTGTGCAGTGCACAAGCTGATGGCCTGTTAAAACAGCATAACCAGGTGGAGCTAAGCTATTGCAAATGTTCCCCTTCTGGTGTCTCGCACTTCCAGGGGCCTCATGAACATATGAGATGCAGCTGTGAGTCAAGCTGACAGAGGAAGAAAGAAAGAGTGGGTGGGTATAAGAAATGGCTTTGAAAAAGTTCAGTTTATGAAGTAAAATTAGGATGCAAGTTTATTCTTTATGGCTTGATACATAAAATATTAGAAGTGAAAATCTGGCACAGTTTTGATAAAAAAAGTTTTGATAGAAAAGTTAACAAATAAGTTGTTGTTTTACATCTTAAGAAACAATAAATTGCATGAATACCTACATTTAAACTCCAAATGTTGTATCTGATAACCAGGGGTGGATTTAGTAAATTTGGGGCCCTAGGTAAATGGCATGGGGCCCTTTTAATTGAGAAGACGACAAATATATCAGACGTTTTAATAGAATAGACATACATTATTTGTTCTACGTTTTGTCCCTCTCTTTTTGTCCCTTTTCTTGTTATTTTCCTCTCTATGTTTCGTACTCAGCTAACTTTTGATGTTGCCTCAAAAGGAATGAAATATTTTTTTCCAATCACTAAGCTCACTTAGCTGATTGCTCCTTAATGTATTTCCTAAAAAGCGATGGCAAAAGTAAATAACAGAGTCCTTGTTTTCACTGTAGACAAGCCATAATCTGCTTATCTGTTCTCCATTTTTTATTTGTATGAAATAAAAGCTGCATGAATCAGTTATGTTGTCTATATGCACCCAGGCAAGATGGAGGAGAGCAGGATGCGGGGTAATGAATCCACTTGCTCTGAAGAGCAAAGTTCGGTGCTTTTATATGTTGTTGCCAAACTCTCCACTTGCAGAAAAAAAATTGCTAGATTTGGCGCTAAGCGCTTTTTAAAAAAAAAAGTACTAGAGGGATCTGACAAGTTGTAAATATGGACAAGGGCAACTGCCCTGTATTGCCCAATGGTAAAGCCCACCCCCCCCCCCCCCCCCCTGCTGGTAAAATTCGGTTTGTTGAATGGTTTTAATTAATGTTACTAATGTTACTTCTTGAAACTGAATTCCAACCTTGTTAAATCATGAGGTTGCATGATAAACTACTTTTTCAGCCAATGTCAATTTCGATTACTATATCCAACCAAATTATTATCAAACCTGTAGACCTTGGAAAATCACTTTGCAAAAATTATGTCCATTAGTAAAATATACTTTAGGCAACCATATCTCTAAAAAAAAACACATGATGCTTCAATTTAAGGAAAGTCAAGAGTAGATAAGACACAAAGTCAATAAAATATAATAGTCTGAAAAAAGGCCATACAAAGCCATTTCTAAGACTCTGAAACAATATGGCATATCCCCTTTTCAGAGGTGAAGAAAACACTGGATTGAACATGCAGTTTAAGATTCTCAGTCATCCAGGTCATAGTCCAAGTTTGAAGATGTTTCGCTTCCCTTCCAGGAAGCTTTTTCAATTCAAATGTGAATTGAATTTATTTTGAATTTGAATAATTTTAAATTAACAAGCTTCCTGGATGGGAAGCGACTCATCTTCAAACTGAGAAAAAAAAATCCAGTGGATTGTTTCACTTTTTTGGAATCACATGGTTGAATCTGTTCCATGTCTGTGATAATTTGCCAAAAATAATGGGTCACAAAATAACCAAGAATAACATCTACAGTAAAACACTGTGGGACTTTCTTAACAGTTAAGGTCAGACTACCGGTACTTGTTTTAAAAAACTAAATACCCAACTGGCCAGAAATCATTATACAAACAATGCATCACATTCAGTCACACTTGTTTTATTCAGCAGAACAGGTCACTACAGTAGCAAATGAGACCTTTAAATGGCTAAAAAGCACAATATTACAGTATTATAGTGGCCTAATTAAACTCTGGACTTAGACCTAATTAAACTCTGGACTTAGACCTAATAAAATGCTGATTAAATTGACCATTCAGATTCAGACTCCAGTGTTGCAGAGTTTTAAAGAAATCCTTTTTAAAATAATACAAAGAAGAGTGGGCCACGTTTCTTCCACAGAAAAGTAAGAGCATAAATAAAAGTAATGATTTATGGCATAATTGGGTCTTGGCAGCTATGTGGTTTAATGAATAATTGCTTGTTCTTGTTGATAACTTTTATATCAATAAATAATGAAATCATCATTTAAAGTTGCACTTTATTTGCATATAAATTTCCTTTACTTAAAACATGTAAATATAACTAAATACTAAAAGCAGATGAAATGTGTAATCTGGCAAACACCTTTTCAAAGTGCTGTATCTTAATTTATTTATCTTTAAACTGTGACTGGAGCTGGCAACTGCTAGCAACTTTTAGTTTTCACATGAGGTCTTTTTTATTTGTTTGGATTTTCCATAACAAATGGGTTTCATCACATTTCAAAATGAGCTGTCAAGATATTTTGGTGAGAAATACCATATTACATTATTTGAAATGCTACACCTTGCAAGACTCTTTGTCATCACTCACTACCTACTTTTGCCTGAATGAGATATGTCCTGTCAGCTCTGTGTTTTTCTGCAACTGGATATGGCACTTGGGAACACCAGAGTAGCTTGGATCTGATATATAGCCCTCAGCAGTCAAGCCAGACCCATCAGATATAAATGCTGGTGCTGACAGTCAGAGATATCATTTTAGTTAAGGTTTCCCCGTAATGCCTGGTTTACTTCTACTGATTCCGTTGCAGGATGTTATCATTCAGGCAACCTGTCACGTGTGTCATCTGGTTCATCAGTAAGTTGGTCTGCTAACCCGGCCATGTAGGTTTTAGCATCCATTACTGAGGTGTCTGGACCTGATAAAGGTTTGTCCAGTTTAATGCAGCTCTAGGCAGTGGTCCCATTAAGATTCTTTGCTGTTTAGTGAGAGGCCATGCCCCCTTGACTCTTGTTCTCATCACTCCATAAAGCCACGTTGATCCGTCAGTCAGAATCGACAGCGGGTGATCTGTTCGCTCCTATTTTGGAGTAGTGGTACTTAAAGAGTGAGTGATATCGCCAAAGTGACCAAAGCTGATGAGACCCAGACAAATGGAAGACCCAGGGGTATACTGTGTGTGGGGGTGTGTTGGGGGCAATGAAGCAGGAGGATGTGCTGAACTATTTGGATTGTGAAAGGAGGGCAGCTCTGTTTTCTATTTGTGAGGATTAGGTTGACAGATCTGTATTTAGTTTCCATAGGCCTCTAGCTGCAGCTAATCCCCCTCACCTGCAAAGAGAGCCCCCCCACCCCTCCTTCCACCTAGCTCTTTTCTTTTCTTTGACCTTGCAGCCCCCTACTTCCCCCTGAGTTCCCTCCTCTCGCTCAGTACAAACACTCATCCCGAGACATACATATGACTCGTTGCACTCTGTCTCCTCAGGTTAGGGCCTCACACTCGACACAAATCTCTCACTAGCCAAAGGAACAGCAGGGGGCTTGGTGCTTTCTGGAAAAGATGAAAAAAAGACTTTGGCAACATGCAGTCTTTCACATAATAAGACTGTTTTCAGCTAGAGTGAAGAGCTGCTCATCATCACTAAAAGATAGTAATTAAAAAGAAATTAAGAGTCATTGCTACGGAAGCAGATTGTCAAAGCCACTTAGAGGAAAGGGGGGCCTTCAAAGTAGCTTTAGAAAATAATTAGGGTCAGGTCAAGTGTGAGATGTAGAGATAAACCAATACATTTTGGCCGATACTAGCATTTTGTTCTTGTTATCGGTATGGTGTTATATATGCATGCATTGCTCACTTCATTAGTGCAATGGTTCCCAAACGGTGGGGTGCTCCCCCTAGGGGTAGCACGGTGTACTTAAAGGGGCAGTAATAGGGATTCGTTTAAAAGCTTTGTTTTTATTTAGTCATTCATTGATGAAATTGTTCAATTCTGTTACACATTAGAATAAACGGCTAGACTAAAATGTAATTCCATTTTCAGGGTGAGAGTTGAAGTAGACTGTATGTTATAATTTCGTAATAGTTCATGTACTGCTGTTTTTTTTTTTTTTTTTTAGATTAGATTTAGATTAGATTCAACTTTATTGTCATTACACAGGTACAATGCAACAAAATGCAGTTTAGGTCTAACAAGAAGTGCAATAGCAGCAAATGCAGGATAAATAATGGTTCCATAAATACAGGACATGGGTTACTACTGGATAAATATAGAAATGAATACCATTATAAACAGAATTTTACTAATAGATTTGTCCTATGAATATAATATATAGATAACTAGTGTTATGAACTAGATTTACAGCTTGATATGTACCGAATATAATATACAGATGGATATACTATAAAAAGGGTTTTTAGTTATGTACAATAGCATAATATACAGATGGCTTTTACTATAAAATGAAAAATAAAGCTTGGACAGAAGCTATCTAAACTGAAGTGCAGTGGAAGGTAATTGCAAACAGTCGGAAGTGCAAATCAATATTCAGTCAAGGTGAGTAGTGCAAGATGCATGTTGTTACAATAGTAACAGTCAGGAGTGCAGGTGAATATTGCAGTCTTATTTTTTAATGTGGTGCATTGGTGCTCCCTCTATTTGCTATCCATTATTAATATTATGCTTGGTTTGTTACAAAAAATGGTTTTGTTGTTTAAATTGACATCCTTGTGAAACCACAGCAAAAGTCCCACAAACAGAGGGATGCGCATTCAGTAGACACACCTTAGACAAGTAGCAGCAGGCTTGGATAGAATGTCTCATTACTGAGGTCCACAGAGGGAGTTAGAAGCTTTTCTTAATACTAGCCAACATTTAAACCACTGCAGCCCACACACATTCTTGGATCTAAATAATGGACAGAGCTTTGAAATGGATACTAACTTCCACTTTGTAAAATGAAAAAAAATAAAAAAAATACATATTACATTATTAAAAGTGTATTTAAGAATGCTATTCAAAAGTGTTAAACACAAGCATAATTTTTATGTTCTCCATATGATTTAATGTATTTTAAAAAGAACATGTGATTTTTTCTCGTTTTCTTTCTTTCTTTATTTATTTTTTTTTTTAAAGAGACTGATAAACCAGGGGCTGCACAGTAAAGCAGTGGGTAGGACTGCTGCCAAGGTTCCAGGTTTGAATCCTGCCCCGCATTCTTTCTGCATGGAGTTTGCATGTTCTCCCTGTGCATGCATGGGTTCTCTCCGGGGACTCCAGCTTCCTCCCACAGTCCAAAAACATAACTGATAAGTTAAATGGCTTCTCTAAATTCTCCTTAGGTGTGAGTGTGTGTGTGTTTTTTTTGTTTTGTTTTTTACCATTTTGGCACATGTTTCCTTCTCCACATTTGCTCTAATTGGCTTCACTACCTCTGCTATTGAAATGCACCCCACAGCATGATTCCACCACCAATTATTACCGTAGTAATCAGAATTTAATGTTTTTGTTATTAAAACGTTCCTATTAGGGCCGGGATATTTGAGGGCATCAATTAGATTCCCTAATGCTAACGACCCCCCAAAATCCCAACAGAAACTGTGGATGTATACTGAGTTTAGAATACACACAGGTCCAATATGAAGGCAATTGCTTTCAAATGCTGAGGGTATCCGAATAGAGAGGGTCAAACACGATTACTAAGTGGTGTTCAAGTCCAGTCCTCGAGAGTGCTCCCATTCTGTAACTTTTAGATGCATCTCTTCTCTAAAGGCTCAATCCCCTCATTTAGCTCAGCAGAGAATGGCAACAAGCCACTCATTTGATTGGGTTGTGTCGAAAATGGGGTACATCAAAAAGCTGCTGGATGGCAGCTCTTGAAGACTGGACTTGAGCAGAGGGGTAGCCAGAAAATCCTTATAAGGGTGGCCAGTCAATAACCAATGTAAAGTGATGAGTGGTCGAAAGGCGCCAGAACCTCAGGGTCAATCTACACTGTTCCAACAGGAACTCGCACAACATCCATATTTTCAAAAGAAAAACTAACCTTCCTACAGCCTTTGCTAACAAATAGACCAATATGTTTAAACATCCATGGCCTCTAAATAAAAGGTACAGTGGACAAGATTCTTTCAGGTTTGAGTTCTGGGGCGAACATATTTTACATTGTCTTTACCTACTTTTATGAATAATCATTCTACAAAAAAATGATATTCAAATGTACTAATATCCACATTCAATGATTTTTTTAAGTTATTAAAGTAGTTATTTATCTATGATTTCACTGAAGACTCCTAGAGGAGAGGGTTTGGGTTACAGAGACACGTCATTTTCTCTTTACCCCGAATAACACAAAATTTATTTCTGAAAAGAGCATGAATTCTGTATTTATTATCTTTAATGATGGTATATTGATGTTGATATTGATAGTAATTTTTAATATACCAAAAATTTAAATGTTTCATAAGTTTGAAAATTCCCCTTGAGAGTATTACTGCTGCCGCCGCCTGTATTTGAGGGAAAAAATGGTAGGGGTGGCCAGTCATTGGCTAAGGGTGGCCATGGTCACCCCTGGCCCCCCATCTAACTCTGCCCCTGGACTTGAGCACCCATATATGAACAATTTCTGAATGCAGGTTAACCTGTTTTTGTATAATATATTGTCACATCTGAATGGCTCTAACCTATCTCAACCTGTTAATGCCACCTTTGAAATCTAGCCGTATCGGCACTCAACCAGACTGACACATGGTGTAAACGATGTATATATCTGGCTGGCCAGGCTATATGTAAACACAAAACATGAAACTTTATCATGGCTGACTGGATGCTGTTGCAGCTGTCCCCATTAATATAAAACTGCTCATCGGGTTAGCACAGGGAGAGGAGATTTACGTCTGAGTGCATGTGTGCATTTGTCTCTGATGTGTTTGTGTTCATGTGTGTTCTGGGCTCAGGAAGATATAGTGAATAGTCAAATTGTATCAAAATATACATATTTTTGAATAAAATGTCAATGATGCAGTTAAATTGGTTAAATATCTATGTAGATAATGGGGGGCTCATGGTAGCTTAAAAGTAATATATATTAAAAAAAAAAACAAAAAAACAAAAACAAAACTGTTTGTATTGGTAGCCCTGTTTATTCAATGGCAATCTATGCCTAGCGAATAATGAGAGTTTAAAAAATAAAAGTTTCAGCTCAATTCTGTCTCTGAAATCCTGTATTTAACATTAGTTTGAATCATTGAAATCCCCATAAATCCTACTCATATAGGCAAATATATACCGTAATCATTATCTGCTGATAAATGACGCTTTAATAAGAGTACATCACAAAAAAGTCAATTTGAAAAAGTTACAGTTTTTTGATAACTTGCATACCCCTTACAATCCCCCCCACCCCCATGCCCGTTAGATTAGGGCGAATCTAATTGGCATCTGACCAATTAGATTAGCCCTTGAATGATATATTACCTACTGTAAATTAAGTTGAGGAAAAAAGGTAATTCAAAAGTTAAAAAGTAAAGTTAAAAAGTTAATAAGCCTAGTTAACAATTAGATTTAGGTTTATAAACTAAAAAATTTAAGTGCCAGTATCAGCATTAATGCCTCTAAGGTTATGTTGGACCAAAAACAATGTTTCCTTCACACTCAGAGTGTTTTTAATGAATTTCTTATAGAAGCACTTTTTTTATTTTTCTTAATACAGGTGCTGGTCATAAAATTAGAATATCATGAAAAAGTAGATTGATTTCAGTAATTCCATTTAATAAGTGAAACTTGTATATTATATTCATACATTACATACAAACTCATATATTTCAGATGTTTATTTTGTTTAATTTTGATGATTACAAATGACAACAAATGAAAATCTCAAATTCATCATATCAGAAAATTAGAATATTACTGAAGACCAATAAAAACAAAGGATTTATAGAAATGTTGGCCAACTGAAAAGTATGAACATGAAAAGTATGAGCATGTACAGCACTCAGTATTTAGTTGGGCCTCCTTTGGCCTGTATTACTGCAGCAATGCGGCGTGGCATGGAGTCGATCAGTCTGTGGCACTGCTCAGGTGTTATGATAGCCCAGGTTGCTCTAATAGTGGCTTTTAGCTCTTCTGAATTGTTGGGTCTGGTGTATTGCATCTTCTTCTTCACAATACCCCATAGATTTTCTATGGGGTTAAGGTCAGGAGAGTTTGCTGGCCAATTAAGAACAGGGATACCATGGTCCTTCAACCAGGTACTGGTAGCTTTGGCACTGTGTGCAGGAGCCAAGTCCTGTTGGAAAATGAAATCTGCATCTCCAAAAAGTTGGTCAGCTGCAGGAAGCATGAAGTGCTCTAAAACTTCCTGGTATGTGGCTGCGTTGACCCTGGACCTCAGAAAACACAATGGACCAACACCAGCAGATGACATGGCACCCCAAACCATCACTGACTGTGGAAACTTTACACTGGACTTCAAGCAACGTGGATGAAGTGCCTCTCTTCTTTTCCTCCAGACTCTGGGACCTTGATTTCCAAAGGAAATGCAAAATTTACTTTCATCAGAGAACATGACTTTGGACCACTCACCAGCAGTCCAGTCCTGTTTCTCTTTAGCCCAGGCAAGACGCTTCTGACGCTGTCTGTGGTTCAAGAGTGGCTTGACACAAGGAATGCGACAGCAGAAACCCATGTCTTTCATACGTCTGTGTGTGGTGGTTCTTGAAGCACTCACTCCAGCTGCAGTCCACTCTTTGTGAATCTCCCCCACATTTTTGAATGGGTTTTGTTTCACAATCCTCTCCAGGGTGCGGTTATCTCTCTTGCTTGTACACTTTTTTCGACCACATCTTTTCCTTCCCTTCGCCTCTCTATTAATGTGCTTGGACACTGAGCTCTGTGAACAGCCAGCCTCTTTAGCGATGACCTTTTGTGTCTTGCCCTCCTTGTGCAAGGTGTCGATGGTCGTCTTTTGGACAACTGTCAAGTCAGTAGTCTTCCTCATGATTGTGTAGCCTATAGAACTAGACTGAAAGACCATTTAAAGGCTTTTGCAGGTGGTTTGAGTTAATTAGCTGATTAGAGTGTGGCACCAGGGGCCATCAATTTTGAACCTTTTCACAATATTCTAATTTTCTGATATGATGAATTTGAGATTTTCATTTGTTGTCATTTGTAATCATCAAAATTAAACAAAATAAACATCTGAAATATATGAGTTTGTATGTAATGTATGAATATAATATACAAGTTTCACTTTTTAAATGGAATTACTGAAATCAATCTACTTTTTCATGATATTCTAATTTTATGACCAGCACCTGTATATTCGGGCAAGTTGGCGTTTCTTTTTATTACATTGACATTAATTTTTTTTTCCATCAAAATATCACATTTTTTAAAGTGAAAGTATTTTCCTGGATTCTAATAACACTGTTAATCATTATAATTTGGATTTTCAAAGAATTTCACTGAGTGCCCTATAAAGGGTTAAAATGGTTTTGAAAATTAACAGAGGGATGTAAGTTTGTTGTATAAAAACTTTAATTTTAAAAGCTATGCTGAGATAGCTTAAAAAGTATATTTTCTATTATTTTATGTGAAATTAAATGTTTTTTGTTTTGTTTTTGTTTTTTTGTCCCAGTGAAAATGGTCATAAAATGAATGCGTCAATTTTAGTTTTCCTCGTCTAATGAGGCACGAGGCAATCAGTTACAGCTGCGCTTACCGGGAGATTTGCGCTTAGCTAACCTTGCTTGCTAACAGGAATTAGCTGCTACTTTTGAAGATAAAAAAAACACTAAATGAGTTCTTTTGAAGCGCAGTTTTTCTCTGAAATTGAAAAGCTTCGCGTTCAGCTGTTGAACGATCCTATGGAGGAGGTTCAACGGGCTGTTAGGGAAATCAGTCAGTAAGTTTAACTTCACTCCTGCTTGTTACTGACAACCATTTAGCTAGCCATTACTGATAACAGCTTCACAACATGGCAAGTTATTTTTAACCCGTTTGTGTAATCTTCCAGTCATTGTATCACATCTTTAATTATTACCATCAAACGATTAACTAACAGAATAGTAAATAAATACATAAACGTTTGTACAAACTGGAAATCTACTGGAATGAAAGTGCAATATTACTCATGATCTTACTCTTTTGAACATAAACCATAGTAAACAAAATAAATTAAACTATGCTAAATGCTGTATATCAGCTACAAAATTGACATATATCCAACATCCTTTTATAATACCACATATATGATCTAATTAGAGCCCCATAAGCTGTTTGGCTCATTATTACTGGTGCCTAAGTACAGCATATCTATGAGATCCATGCATATAATGTAAATTATATTATATGAAATGTCTAACAATGCCAATACACGACTTATATTTCCATCCTTATGATTAGATGTTAGAAGTTTAATCAGTTATTATTTAGATTGCCTTCTTACCAAATACTTTTTTTAAATTATTTAAATTGTTTTTATTCTGTATTTTTAAATCAGTTTTGAAGAGTTATATATGTTTTTATTTCTTTTTATACTTGTATTTTTCATTGTAAAATGCTTACTGTTGTGTTTTTTTAGTTAGACAAGTTTAAGATCTTTCCAGGGACAACAGATAAAAAATAGCCTTTTGGCTAATTCTGGTGCATTTGCAGGAATGCTTTTTAAAATACACTGTCCCTGTCAAATAAATAAATTAATTAAATGAAAATTACAATCCGTTTCTTGGTTTTATTTTTTTTCTTCTGTAAAAATATGTTAAAGCATTCATTGCTACTTTTACTTAAGTAAAAGTGTTGAAACTTTTCCTAACTTTACCCCTCTACAAACGTTTCTATAGCTCTGGCTATAGAAATGTTTATTCTGAATGAATGCTTCCTCTTATGGTTTACAAATTCTTGTATTAGACCAGAAAACTGTAGACCAAACTAAACAGGATATGGGAGAATCTTGTATGTGTGCATTTTCTTACAGAACTAAAAAGCCACATATTTAAGAAAATTGCTTTGATGAGATGCATCCATGAGTTTATTAGTGATCTTTTAGTATTATTGGTTTTGCCAAAGAACAGATAGTAAAAGATTTAGATTTATTTATTTTTTATAAAAATGAAATTCAAAAACTCAAAAGATTAAGACATTGTGGCTTACTGTAAAACCGAATTCCACAGTTTATCTTTATAAACATATTTGTGTCTCCTGCTACTTAATTAAAACATATTAAAAATGATAGAAATTACTTAAAAACCTGCTTTTGCTCTCTTATGGGAATTGACCTGAAATAAAAGTGCAAATGAATAAAAGCTGTTTATTAGTTTTGAACATAAATCTTAAAACAAAAAGTGATAATTGATGTTAGTCTGAACTAGGGAAGCCCAGGTGTGGAACACTGAGACATGGTTGCTGTTTTTCTCACAGATGGCTGTATTCGGTTAACTTCGACGGTCAATTGGTTGTTGTTATTTTTTATGAAATTTTTGTTTTTTTATTTTTTCCCCTTAATCCAGAGATGAAATTTTAGCTCAAATTGAAGGCGTAATCCTGGGAGTGGTGACCAGTCTTTCCAGAGATGAAGTGCCTGTCCTTGAACTGCCAAACAGATCCAGTTGGGCCAATGTCAGGTAAACATCATTTGAACTTATAATGATGTAAAAATGTTAGGACTGAAACATTTAATCGGATTAATTGATTATTGAACTAATCGTCTACTAATTCAGTTATCGATTAATCGTTAACTGGAGTATAGGGATTCTAAAACATTTAGCTGACAGAGAAACCCATGTAGAGCAGTAATAATATTAAAATTGTATCAAAAAATCTATAAACACGTTGGATTTAAGATTTTTGTCTGTCAGTATGCTCAATCCAGAATTCCTCAAGTGGAAAAGTTTCACCTAGTTTATTTTGGAAAATGTCTTCTTTAAGAAGGCTTTTTATGAAAACTCTGGGTCAGGCAGCATATAATGTATTGTAATTTGGCTTAAATTACTTTTTTGTTCCTTTTTTCCAACAATAAGTTTTGACAGCGTCGTCGGGCTTCAGATGAGTTCAGAGCGTTCTGCCACCTCTGTTAGGAGCGACTGTCCTTCGTCTGTTTCTAAGTTTGGTAAGAAGATGGACACACTTCTCACACATCAGCTTCAAATTCTACTCTCCCGCTTGTTTTTAGTCTAAATCATTTTCCAGCTGTGAGGTTTTTCATGTGGCTTTAATTTGTATCCATTATAAGCATATAAACAAACTGCACAGATGGCAGTAAAAGTCAGAATTGGTTTTAGGTGACAAATTGGCAGAGACGGAACATGTTGAAAGAGGCTTTTAAGCATCAGTTCACATGGAGAAGTGCCAGTTGTCTTCTGTGTCTCTTTTCTCAGCCAGTCTTTTAAAACAAGAAAAGAATTGATGATTGTGAGTAAAATATAAATAACAAAATCTTTTTCTATTCAAAGCACAAATTCTGAAGATTCTTTCCGTCATCTACAGACTAGTGCAGAGCAACTCTTATGCAACGAAAAGGTAAATTTAAGAAAGAAAGAAAAGAAAAAAACGTATAGTTTGTTTTGTCGCGAAAATGAAGCATTTCTTTAATGTGCTCACTTTGAAGTTTTCTTCTACAGAGACATATATTACAACAACACACAGCTGTTTGGGTCACAAAGAACTGTGGACAGTATAATAGATGACATCTCCTGCATGCTGAAGGTTCCTCGCAGATCACTACATGTGGTGAGTGTGCATATTGATTTTCAGTTTGACAGATGGTTTACATAATTCAGTGACTGCTTGGCAGAAATTTCAAACCTCTTATATTAAAAGCTTGTAGCAGAATTCTTTGCGATATTAGCTAAAATCTAACATGTGTAAATCCTTTAGATTAGAACCATATTTCAATTATGCTTCACCTTATAGTTCAGGAAACACCTGTGGAGTAAATATGGTTTTACTGATCAAACAGAAATGGAGTTCAAAAAGTCAGTGCTGCAAAAAGGCTTGTATAACCATATGTCATGTTGTACAGTATGCGCCAGTGTGTTTGTGTTTCTTTGGGCTGTAGTTGGCCACATCCAAGGGCTTGATTTCTGGCGATCTGTGCTATTTGGAGGAGGATGGAACAAAGATTGACTGTCACCCCAGCTCTGCTGTAAGTTCCTCGCTTTTTCTAATTGCACTAAAAATAGAATCTCCCTACATCAAATGTTAATCTAGTGTGTATAACTTATTACTGCATCTGAATAATGACCTGCAGGACACACTAAATGAACTTCACAATAGAGCTGAAATAGTTAATTGGATTAATCGTGATCAATCAATTACTGAAGTCGACTAATTTAGTAATCGATTAATTGTTAATTAGTGAATAAAGACTGTAAAATTTGCCTCTGACAGACCCACTTAGAGCAGTAATTATATCAAAATTGAAAAAAATAAATAAGCATTTTGCATTTAAGTTAAAAAAAAAATGTTTGTCAAAATGCTCTATGCAGAACCCAAGTTTAAATGTTTTAGTTTCACTTAGTTTAATTTAGTAAAGGATCTTTTTTAACAAACCTATTGCTATCCGATTATTAATCTATTTTCTTTTTAAATAACTGACTGATTATTCGATTTGCAAAACAGTCAATAGTTGTTGTTGTTTTGTTTTTCCAGTACAGGTTTCTGTTATGCATGAAGAAAGATAAGGATGAAAACAATCTAATAACTTAGATTACCTATATTAACCTATATTCTGTTGTCTATGATTTTTATTGATATTAAAAACAAAGGAGAAACATTATTATAATGGGATGAGAACTAACAGTGATGTCTCTAAATCAGCTTGCATATCTTAATAGTCAATCTCTGAACCATGATTCTCTGTCAGCATATTTTCAGAAGCATCATAAAAACTCTTATTGACTCCATGTGTCAAATGTAAATCATCTTCCTATTTAGATTATCTGCGATCAATCACTTTGTGACAAATGTTGTGCTTTAATGTGTTCTAATCCCCTGTTATACATTATACAGCCCCATTTATTTAAGCAAGCAACTCAGCCTCTTTTATTTTCTGCTCCATTGCCAGTTTTTTTTTTTTTTTCCAGCATTTTACAAGCACCAGCTTAGCACATGGTCATGTACTGTTGACAGGACCAATCTCAGTGCATGTCTCATTACAACATGCAATGTAAATTTACTGTAAAGCTTTCAAATGTGTCAGCAACTCCACATGAAACTTTTTGGTGAATCAAGCTCACTCTCCAAAGGTTTGCCCTTCATAATCAAATATTTAGAGCCTTGCTTTTTTTGTGTTTGTGTGTTTTTTTTTTAGGCTGTTTCAGTTTCTTCAAACATCGCTGGAATTAAAAGTATCCTTTAAAAGCCAACTAAGCTTAAGGGAATAAACTGAACAAACTGTCTTTTTTTATGGACAAAACGTTATGAGCTTAATTATTTACTGTACAGATATTGTATCATCAGCTAAATTCATCCTGATCATAGAGAAGGATGCAACATTCCAGAGGCTGCTGGATGACAACTTCTGCGCAAAACTTTCTCCTTGCATCATGATCACAGTTTGTTGTATTTTACCAAGCCATGGATTTTTTATTTACCCAACTTGAGACAATAATTGAAGATTATTTTATGTGATTCAGGGTAAAGGTGTGCCAGACGTAAACAGCAGACTGATGGTGAGAAAACTGTGGGACACTCTGCACATTCCCATCTTCGCCCTGGTGGATGCTGACCCTCATGGTACAGATGATTTATCTGAATGCAGATCAGCCTAACCCCAGATTCCACATACTCTCGTACGTCACCGTCCATGTACGTCTTCTCCGTCCGTTACTTTCAAAATACAGAGCCAAACGAAAAAAAGAACGTTGAGAAGATCGGTTTGTCAGAGTAAAATATAGTAACGACAGACCAGTAACTAGAAATGATAGCATAATTCTGATATATTCCAAAAAACTAACACTGTTTATTTAAAAGATTAGATGCAAACTATTGGTTCTTCAACATACCAGGAAGGAGATTTCTCAGCTCCATCAAAATATTTGTTTTATACCGAGGGGCTTAAAAGTTTAATCAAATCCAGTCAAAAGAAACTTCTATTGCAGGAATAGATGAAGAGATGCTGAGATTGGAAGTAAAGAACAAAGTTCATAAGAAGGCAGTTTTGGATTATCCTAGTTATCACCGTTTCAAAAATCTACAACAAAAAGAAAATATTTGGGCAGAAACGGAACATTTGCTGGAACATTTTTTTTTTTCAATTTTCGCTTGCTTTGCTCCTATGAATTTAATAATAATATCGTGCATGCTCTCCTCAAACTCCGAGGAAGTCGGAGTGGAGCAGGACGGGAGGAACAGCGAAGGCTATAGGCTTTGCTTTGCGCAGGAGGTCTGGAGCGCAGCGGGATGGGGCGGTGACAGAGGATGTGGGATTTCGGGGTAAGGCTAACACATGGTTTAGATGGCTCCTCACAGCTATCAAACGACTGTCCTTTAATCTCTACAGGCACACAGCTGTGTTTTATTTTTTTGTCAAGTCAGCACATTAGCAGCTATGCAGTTTGTTGGGCTACGGTAAATAAAAATATATCCCACCCTTTGAAATTGTATAGCCACATTCTCTTATGTAGTTTAAAAGACTAATCAAATGCGGGGTTGGGAAGTGGAAGGAAAAATTACCCGTTTTTTTTTCTCTTTTACCATAAAAAATATTAAAAGCTTTAAGCATCTATTGTTTTAGCATTTTGCACATTCCTGCTAATTATTTTTTTCAAATATAGGGATTCATGTCCAACTAGACAGAAACGTTTAAACTTCTAATAGGTTTTTTGTTGTTTTTAGGGCTCTAATTGGGCCACATTTACACATAAATGTATCTTGATAAAACTATTTGATTGCAGCTCAGACTTTTAGGATTATGAAGCTGATCCCTGTTTCCATCTCAAGTCTCTTGCATGTTGATGTGTTCTCTTTGAGGAATGCTCTCTATTAAGGCCATCTTCCCTTTAATTCTGACCAGCTTCCCTGTCTCCGGTTGGGAAACATCGTCATGGCATGATTAATCCATCAGCATGTTTCACAGTGGGGTTGGTGTGTTCTTGGTTACATGTTGATTTTCACCAAACTTTTCAGATTTTACTTTACCTCACAGATATGTTATTTTGTGTCACATAAGATCCCAATAAAATCCATGTAGGTTGGTGGGTGTAACATAAAAGAAGTGAGGGGGGGGGGGTTAGGAGGTACGACAGACTTATGCAAAGAACTGTGTCTAGTTTGGCTGTTATTCCCTCTTCTGTCACCGTCAAAGCTTTCAACCTTGCTCCAGTTGCATGGCCAGACGCATATGTAATGGTTCAAAAATATGTTGCACATCTCTGGGGATAATTCCTCTGGTCTGTCAGTGTTTCTTTTTTTTTTTTTAGGCATTGAGATCATGTGTATCTACAAGTATGGATCGGTGGTGAGTGTTGTCATTTTTCTGCTCTAGAATTTATACAGTGCCCTTTTTACTGTCTGAAAAAGGCCTCAAAATACATATTTACACCGGCTTTGTAGATGATTAACTAACTCTATCTTTATTGACTGTATGTTTCCATTCCTGTTTTACTTCAATCATATTGAAAACTTGTATATTGTAGGGATTCTGTGTAATGTAGTTTGGGTTTTCCACAGGCAATGTCATTTGAGGCCCACAGTCTGACCGTCCCAAGCGTTATGTGGCTTGGCCTTCTCCCCTCTGACCTACAGAGGTTTGGAATTGAAATTTGCTACTTCCTTCTTCCTCCTCCTGCCTTCAATTGGAATCATATTCAGAGGGCATTTAGATTGTTTGTTTTGGTTTCAGTTGCTGTTGACTTCTTTTTTTCCCCATTTAAGGAACTGCACTTGAAACTGTATGACATTTTAAGTATATATCAATTTCAACAAATTTAGAAAAATAATGGCTTTCTGAGATATATTTATTTGTAGTTTATGCATTTTTTTATTTGTTTTCTCTCTGAGGTAACTGCTTATTTTGTGCCCTGAAGTGTGGATATGTAATGTTTTATTTTATTTTTTTGGAGAAATGAAATTGTACTGTTTTAAGAAATCAATCTGAAATGAAAATGTCCTTTTTAGGTTAAGGATTCCTGCAGAGTCCCTGATTCCTCTTACCAAGAGAGATGAAAGCAAACTCAACAGTTTGATGAAGAGACCATACTTAACCAGCCAACCAGACTGGTGCAAAGAAGTGAGTGAAAATAAATAGAAATAATGGTGGAAGTTTGAATTGTTTATATTCACTGCAAATTGGGTATATTGGTAAAACATTCCAGTTAGCATGCATTTGCACTACAAGGCAAGTGGTTTCTGCAAACACCATATTTCATTTTTCATTAAAACTAGAGCCTGTAGTACTTTATACAGCTCAATGTGAATATTAGCTCTTTGCAGCTTTCTTATTGGAGCAATACTAGCGCATAGACAGAACTAAGAAAAGACGATGCAAAGAACTAATGGTATCTTTTTAGACTTAATATGGTTTGACGTCACATACAATCCTTTTTGGTGTTCTTCACTCTCTAGCTTTTTTCACACAAAAAATCCAGCCAGAAGGCAAGGCAAAGTAGAAGCAAAATGGTGAAGAGCACTTTCAGTGGTTCCAAACTTTCGCTCCAAGATGAACATTCGCTAAAATAAAGCTTGCCTGCCTACAGCTTTATAAAGTTAAGTAGTTTCTTTACTAGACAACTACTGGAATGTTAAGAAAACTCCCTTACATCTCCAGTCCAGTGCACGGCAGAAATAAGAAACCTTTAACCATAGATATGAAAGTTGGGAGCCTGGAGTTTTTCTCCATTTTGTTTTTATTAATCTTTGCTGAACTGCAGCAGTTGTTTTCACAGAAGGTATATGTTAAAAGCTCAGTTTCCATGTTGCCAAAGAATTCACTTGATGACAAAAGAAAACCTGAAACAAGATTTGACTGTTAGATGCCTGGATTATAGCCGTATGTTTCCTTCAGTCATTGGTGAGTCCTACTGAAAGGTGAAAACTGGAGAACAGGCTCAACCACCCTGTCAGCTGTTGGGTGTAAACGAAGCAGGAACGGAGCTCCCCAAAAAACATCCATATTTTGCATTTAAGCTGCATTAATGGGTTAGATATTTGAGTCTTGCACAGCTTCATTCCCACTAAAAACAACCTAAAGTTATGTTTGTGTCAGCCCTTCCCCTCACCAATCCCATGATAATCTCAAAGTCCTATTCCCTCACCAGAGCATTTTATTTTGCAAAGTTTCACCCCAAAAATTTAAAATTACTCTGGTAAAATTGTTTTGAAAGACGCAAAGAGTTTAAAATTCCAGGTATCGCCCTAAGTCCCTGAAATGTAAAAGGATCTCATGAAGTAAATGTCTGGAAACTAAAATGGACAGACTGTGTTCTTGGACTTCTTATGTGATTCAAAATGGCAAAAAAATATCCTTATGGTCAGTTACCACATTCTGATGACTAAGTTCCTTTGTGCAATATTAAAAGTTGCAATTGAAGCTAACCTCTGCATTTTTTATTTAACTTTTATTCTCCCTAGAATTTTTAGGGTTTTTCTTATCCATGCTAGTTTAGTAGCCGGTCAGTCTTTCTGCTGCTCCATGTGTGTCCGCTAAAGTTCCAGAGGTGGCCAACGCTACACAGGCTTTCATTAGCTACGCCCCTGTTTGAGATGTGCTTAGAATCACTGCCTTGGTGGAGGAGCCAATGTTCAACTGCCAAACTGACATTTTATCCAGGGATTTCCTGATATTATTTCAAATCCATCATTTCCTTTAAAGCTACAGGTTTCCAGTGCCTGAGGAAGCACAGGGGCCCCATAGCTTTACAGAGGCACCACCACACTTCACAGTAGGCATGGTGTTTTTATCATTTAGATCATTCTTCTTATTTCACAAATATTGGTTGCTGATCCTGTCCGAAAAAGTTCCTGTTGCTGCTCAGCACCTCTTTGGATGGGGTTCATAGATGTGAGCAAACTGGAAATAAAACCTCATGTGCTTTGGAGCCTGTAATGGCGTTGCTAGCTTCCTCTATAAGCCACATCAAGGCAGCTTTACTGAAACTTGTGAACTATCTCTCTAAGTGATTCAGATCCTCACCTAACCTTTTCTTTTTTAACCTAGAATATTTTTAAGGATTATTATTTTTTTTTTTTCAAATTGGCCATATTTCTAACTTCTGAAACTTCATTAGCAGTTTATGTATTGGTGTATTTGATGTCAAACACATTAGATAAACACAACTAATTAACTTCTTGCCTGTTTGCATACGGTTTGCTTTAGACCAATTCTGACTGAATAATGTAGATTCTTCATTAAATTTATCCAAAAAGGAAAAAAAGTGAATTTTACCAATAGACATAATTTGTATTTGTTCTATGTGCAACATTAGCATCACAGGCTGGTGTGTAAATCTACATTTTTATTTTTTTACATACTTAAATCATTCTGTAGAATAGGTTTATCTATAGCTTTGTTTTTCATTCCTCTTAAAGTTATGTGTTTCTGTTTTAGATGGAACTGATGCAGCAGAATAAAGTTAAGGCTGAAATACAGTCCCTGTCCTCCATTGCTCCTGACTTCCTTACCAACATCTATCTGCCCAATAAGCTTCGATATGGAGGCTGGTTGTGACCATTGTAGTTCCACTGAAAGGAATAACTGTGCACTCCCACAAAAAGCTTTATTTCTGTTAGTCATCTGGCATGTAATCGGTTAGAAGACTATCAAATGAATTTTTTGTTTGCAATTTTCAATATTTACTCAATATTTGATGTTCTTTTGCTTTAATTTGAAATGTCCGATTAAACCCTGTGGTAGTATATTGGTTAACATTATAAAATGCAAAGTCTATTTATGTACCTCAGTATGCATCACATGGTTATTTCCTGGTATTCATATAGAAAACGACAACAGCAAATGCAGAAATAAACCGATCTGTTTTCTATCAAATTTGCACTTATCAGTTCTGTAATTTCACACAGAAGGTTGAATAAACCCAGAATGTAAACAGTTTAGGCATAAATGCTTTTTTCTGAAAACTGTTTTTGATAACAATAATCTTGTCATTTTCCGTTTGATGAGATTTGAGAAACTTTTGCTCAATATAATCTTTCTAATTGCATCTTTCTCTGTGTGAGTCTCTTCTGGTTGAATTAAAGTTGCTCCAGAGGCTATGAAGTCTGTTTTTTTTTTTTTAGAAAACCTAATGCATAAAGCTGTTTTGGTTTATTGTCTTAGAAGTCCAAAAAAATTACCTGAGATGTTATCCAGAAAACCATCTGAAGTGGCATAGAAATGTAAACCACGTGTAATTACGTCCCTTGCAAAAGCACAATAGCTCCACCTGTTGCCATGTTAAAAATATTACAATATATGTATTTTAAAAAATTTTGAAAATATTCTTTACAGCATAAAAGGATATTCACATATGCTGTATTATAAAGAAGTTACTTTTAGTAGGGGTTTTATTTAAACAAAACAGGTACATTAAAGGTTTTAAATTTGGAGCTTAAAAGTAATTCTTTTCTTTTTTGTCATTTCTGTTATTGGAGGAGGACAGGAAGTAGTAGTAGAAAAGTAAAGCTATGCTATTATAAAGGAGGTACTTGATGGTTTGGTCTTAATAACCGAACATTTATGAAAATCACATTAAAGAACAGATTCTATAAAACAGATGATCAGACAGTTGATCTTTTTTTTAATCATTTGTGATCCCATATAAAACATCCTTAATAAAGTTTACATTTGTTACGAATTGAGTAAAATAAAATGACGGGTACCTAACCATTGATGCCCTGTTTCAGGGAGTAGGATGAATTTATTCTGAATAAAGTGCAGTTATTTGACTTATTCTGTTTTGTAATATTAAGGATTTTTTATTTCAGAACAGCTGATCCATCAGCTAATTGGACTCAGTAAGTAAGCCCAGAATATGGGACCCTTCTCAATAGAGGGCAGAAAATACAATCCACCATAGCAACAGGAGGGAATAAGAAGCCTACATTTCTTTCAACAGAACTGAAAATATAAATCACTCTATATGGAAATTACAAAAAAAACAAAAAGGTCAGTTATGTTCCTAGCTACAAAATAAAAAGTTTCAACATGGTGGAGATCAGTCAATGAATGTGATTTGATAGAGAATTAAAGTACTCTCAACAATACACCCATTTAACATAAATATGAGTAACACATGCAATGGTCTATTCAAGGCCTTTTGATCAAGCTTAGAACAACACTGTCTATAAAAATACATCAAACAGTAACAACATCCACATGGAAATTTATAAATGCAAAAATGGGCTACCATAATAATGTTGAAATAGTTCAAGAACATAAAGCTGTTTATATTAGTAGATATCAGAAGCACTGATCAGTGTCACCGCTGGCAGAGTACCAGAATAAAGTAAGCCTGGCTGTTAACTTGACTTAAGGCTAGCTGCACGGAACAAATAAACCTATTAAATATATCAGGGTGCCAATTACGTAAACATATGTTGTAATCAATTACTGTGTTACTTTATCTTTTTTGAGTACCCTCTTTAAAGATTTTCTATTATATTGATACAAAACAGACAATATGAATCAGGGATTTATACACATATTTAAAGTATTTGCCAACCTGTGGCATGTTGCGCTACGTAAGCCCAAGATACACAGAAAATTTTAACAAAACTAACCAAAAAATAAAACAAAATAATACAACTAAAAAGGTAAGAAGAGAAAGATTTTAAAGAAAGAAAAAACTTAAGTATCTCAAGGTATATAATTAGTGTGTTAATTTACAAACCATGTCAAAATGCTAATTTGCACTGTTTCATTGGTAGGAAGCTAATTCAAAGAAATTGAATTAAAAAATTAAAGGGAAAAGATTAAAGAAGAGATTAAATTGATTTTCATTAAAAAAAATATCTTATGATATTGGTGCTCTTAATCAGCTTTAATCAGATGCAAATTGTATTCATTTGCCTGGGTGTTAAGGCCTTACTTATATAAAGATTTCAAAGACCAAAATACAGTAGCCTTACAATAACTAAGAAAAAATGGAAGCATCTGTGAGCCAATTAACTATTATTTTGTAATCGGATTTGCAGTTCATGCATTCCTAGTAAAGAGTTTACATTTGAAGAGACTGGGCCTTAAAAATCATTTTGGAAAACCACAACTGTATACTGTAAATAAACATTTTGCAACTAAATTGTTTTCCTAACTATATGTGAATGCCTAATTATTTACTAATGTATATGACAACTGCATTATGGCATGTAATGATAGAATCATGATATTTTTTATTCAAATATGTCTACTGATCATCACATTTTAGATTCAAATATGTTATCTGTTTTATATTTATAGGGACAGTAGTAAAAGCTGTTACAGTTTTCCTCTTTTTCAGCTACGATAAAACCTCATGTTTTAGCTAAACTAATTGATAGATACATGTAAACCTTATCTACTAACAGTAACTGTAACACTGCTTTAAACCAAGATATAATACGTCCATACTGTAAAAAGAAATCCAGGTGTAGCCGTGGAATCTGCTGGCTTTTTTCTCTGGAAGTGGGGCATCCGGTTTTTGCATATGCAGCACGGCTTCTTTCTGTCAAGAGAAAATAACATGTTGCAACTCTATGATGGTTTATGAAGGAAACTGAAAGCAATCTTTCATCAATCTTATTGAAAACTTTCCTTCCACTGCCTTTTTCCCTTTCTGTACCTTTTTTATGTCTTTAAGACTCATATGGACTCAGTGACCATGAGGTTAATGTTTTTTTTTATTCCACCTGGCTGGGAGGTCATCTTTGACCATGTCTGAAGTTACCTGCAGTTGATCCAGCCTTCGCACCTCTAGTCGAATTCTGTCAAACTCATATATTTTGTCCAAGAGTATTCTAATAACCTATGTTCAGCTATAAATCAATCGCTATAGAAGGATCGGAAAGATATTCAGTGAAAAAGAGGGCTTTAATAAACTGACTGGTAATAAATGTCACTTCATTTTATTTAGAGCAAAATCATAAAGTTGAGGTATTGTATGTCTGATCAGTGTACTCCCTCTAGTGGTCATGCTGTAGACTTACAAATAAATGTAAATGTAAAACAATATAAATATATTTACATGATCAGTGAAATATTTAAACCAAACTTTATTTAATAATCAGTGTTATCCTTTACTTAAACTACCAAAAAGTAGCTTTAAAAGTGGTTTGCTCTGAAAAGCTGCTGTGTGGCCACTTAAAGAGATGTGTAATGTTGTTCAAAATTTGCTGTTGGTCTTTATGGACCCAGAGGAGGATGAATTGAAGACAGAGATAGCCATGAACAAAATGGATATAATCTCTGGTAATCTGGATAAGTAAACATCCCCTTTGGCCTCCACTTGAAGCTTTATCACTGTATGGTTTTCATTTCCAGGAAAAGCATTAGGCTGTTGCATGGCAGTACCAGTTCTCTAGTGGACAGTGTGCTCCTACACTGCAGGATTCATCTTCACTATTTCACTACCCTGCATGTTGTTGCTCTGGGGAAGAAGAACACATATGGACCTTGAGAAGATATGATTGTTAAATTCTCAGGAGGACACATCAGAAAAATCTTTAACTCTTTAAGCTTTACTTCCTCTGTCCAAGTCCCATAATCCCTCTTAAAATATAGATGCTAAAAATATATATATATATTTTTTATATTCTGCCACCATCAAACTCATCAAATCCACAAAAATAACCATGCTACTGTAAAAAATTATAGAGTTTACCTTTAAATTTTAAATTATATTTAGTGTTTTGTTTTTTCTATACCACTCAGATGTGTTCTGGTTACTTTAATCAGATTTAAGATGCTGTGAGAACACTAAGCTCTATAAACTGATGACGTCACGTTACAACATCTACATCTAGAAAATCGACTGTAGGTAAAGGAGAGATGCTACTGCGGATTGCTCCAACACCTCACCACACTCTTCAGATGATGCAGTACTTTATTTCGTTTAATTTAACACTGTGTAAAATGTAAAGCGACGAAAAGGTCTATTCTCCCTTTTCTTGTCCTCATTTTTACACAGATTGGTTAAAACATGGAAGAAGACTGGTTTGGTGCTGAAACAGCACCTTTCAGCAGGATGTAACATCTACCGGCAGCCTCTTGACTTTAGGCATGTTGGGTGAGGGAGAGGATGACATGCTAAGTAAATTCACTAAATTAGTTTTCTATTTATTTTGCCATAAATGGATTTAATGGTAATGATGAAGAGTTCTATAGGGTATCATAGTTGTTACGGGTTGTGGGCAAAGTCTGAATTTTAATCATGCTTTTACTTCTCAGCAGTAAGCATTAATAGTAGGTTTGTAAAATAATATGTTAGAGGTACACATTGTTGACACATTCTGATTGTTTCTTTTTTCCCTTTAATGTGTGAAAAATATAATTTCTGCCTAACAGTAACTAAAAATCATGATCACAACTTATTTCTGTGCTTAAGCGGAAACTAATGCAATGTTTAGCGCATTTAAATGATATGCACTTCCAATTCAATTCATCTTATTTGTGTGAAATCCATCAAATCACACAGACCGATTGGTTAAGCGGTTTCCTCAGATAGGAAAGCACACAAATTGCATTTGTTTATTAGTTTATTGACTTGCAGAATTTGCTTATTCTGGATCAGCATGTACTGATAGTGGACAGGTTAACTCCACTATAACACAAAGAAACGTCCAGGAGAACCAGGCTTAATGAGAAGGTTGTTCTGCCCAGAGATATGGAGCCAGAGGGAAACATAAAGGGGTAACTGCGGAAGTAGTGGCTTCATCTAGGAGAGAAACACAGCTAAACAGATGACCTCTGAGCCCCTATAGAAGTCTAAAAGAGGACGGCAAGTCCCAGCAAAGCTCAGCCTATAGCAATGTCTATGACAGAAACACCAGGGTCATATACTGTATATATAGAAGGAAAACAAAGTTCCCAGTAGCAGCAAATCAGCTGCATTACCCCCTTTAGAATGCTGTCAGTGCTGAATAGAACCCCAGGTCTGATTTAGAAGGGAAGCAAAGAGAGAAGTTAAAGGTAAAATAACAGCAAATGATTGGAGAATGGATAGAGAATGTAGTGGAGTGTGCAAAAACAGGTATGTTCTCTTGCAGCCTACAGAGTTGGCTGCACTTTAATTATAAGATTCAACAAAAAGGAAGTTTGATGTCTCGTCTTAAAAGTAGACAGGGTGTCTACTGTACCTCATGGACTAAAACTGAGAGCTGGTTCCACAGGTGAAGAGCCTGAAATCTACCTAATATTCTACTAAACTCAAGGAAACACCAGTAAACCTGCAGTGCTGGGAGCAAAACAGGCTCACTCTGTTCGAAATAGATTATTGAGGTATCTGATGCATGGTGGAGCTTTTTAGTGATGATTAAAATTTTTTTGTTTTTTATTCCATGTCCTCTACTCCCCAGCGACCATTGGGCCTGTTCTCCAAAGAGTTCAAATACAGGTGCTGGTCATAAAATTAGAATATCATGAAAAAGTAGATTGATTTCAGTAATTCCATTTAAAAAGTGAAACTTGTATATTATATTCATACATTACATACAAACTCATATATTTCAGATGTTTATTTTGTTTAATTTTGATGATTACAAATGACAACAAATGAAAATCTCAAATTCATCATATCAGAAAATTAGAATATTGTGAAAAGGTTCAAAATTGATGGCCCCTGGTGCCACACTCTAATCAGCTAATTAACTCAAACCACCTGCAAAAGCCTTTAAATGGTCTTTCAGTCTAGTTCTATAGGCTACACAATCATGGGGAAGACTGCTGACTTGACAGTTGTCCAAAAGACGACCATCGACACCTTGCACAAGGAGGGCAAGACACAAAAGGTCATCGCTAAAGAGGCTGGCTGTTCACAGAGCTCAGTGTCCAAGCACATTAATAGAGAGGCGAAGGGAAGGAAAAGATGTGGTCGAAAAAAGTGTACAAGCAAGAGAGATAACCGCACCCTGGAGAGGATTGTGAAACAAAACCCATTCAAAAATGTGGGGGAGATTCACAAAGAGTGGACTGCAGCTGGAGTGAGTGCTTCAAGAACCACCACACACAGACGTATGAAAGACATGGGTTTCTGCTGTCGCATTCCTTGTGTCAAGCCACTCTTGAACCACAGACAGCGTCAGAAGCGTCTTGCCTGGGCTAAAGAGAAACAGGACTGGACTGCTGGTGAGTGGTCCAAAGTCATGTTCTCTGATGAAAGTAAATTTTGCATTTCCTTTGGAAATCAAGGTCCCAGAGTCTGGAGGAAAAGAAGAGAGGCACTTCATCCACGTTGCTTGAAGTCCAGTGTAAAGTTTCCACAGTCAGTGATGGTTTGGGGTGCCATGTCATCTGCTGGTGTTGGTCCATTGTGTTTTCTGAGGTCCAGGGTCAACGCAGCCACATACCAGGAAGTTTTAGAGCACTTCATGCTTCCTGCAGCTGACCAACTTTTTGGAGATGCAGATTTCATTTTCCAACAGGACTTGGCACCTGCACACAGTGCCAAAGCTACCAGTACCTGGTTGAAGGACCATGGTATCCCTGTTCTTAATTGGCCAGCAAACTCTCCTGACCTTAACCCCATAGAAAATCTATGGGGTATTGTGAAGAAGAAGATGCAATACACCAGACCCAACAATTCAGAAGAGCTAAAAGCCACTATTAGAGCAACCTGGGCTATCATAACACCTGAGCAGTGCCACAGACTGATCGACTCCATGCCACGCCGCATTGCTGCAGTAATACAGGCCAAAGGAGGCCCAACTAAATACTGAGTGCTGTACATGCTCATACTTTTCATGTTCATACTTTTCAGTTGGCCAACATTTCTATAAATCCTTTGTTTTTATTGGTCTTCAGTAATATTCTAATTTTCTGATATGATGAATTTGAGATTTTCATTTGTTGTCATTTGTAATCATCAAAATTAAACAAAATAAACATCTGAAATATATGAGTTTGTATGTAATGTATGAATATAATATACAAGTTTCACTTTTTAAATGGAATTACTGAAATCAATCTACTTTTTCATGATATTCTAATTTTATGACCAGCACCTGTAAACTGCATGGGATTTTTTCTTTTTTTTTTTCTTTTGGAACAAGCGGGTGATCTACAAAGATTGCTCATGCAACTGATGGGTCGTGCAACCTGGTGTAGTTCTGCACTATGAAAATGAGTGATTGTGTGTGGTAATGGATGTTTGAGAGTGTCCTTTAAATAAAGATAAGGCTCTAAGCCAAGTGAGCGTGATGATGATCATTTAAAAAATAATTAAACTAAATATTGTTTATAGAGTACTTCACATTAAGGGTGCCATACAGGAATGTAAAAAATAAAATGATAAAAATAACTAAGTTGTTGTCAAATATGAAAAATAGTGTCAACAAACATCAAATAGTTAGAAGGATTTTTTTTTATACATGCCAAAAAATTTAAGTAAATTTTTAATCTCAGATTTATTGTATAAAGATTGTCTGCATAAAGAGGCGTGACTTTGTGTTATAAGGTAGTTCCCAGGAATCAAGAGGTTAAAGATAATACAATAATTTTTACTCAAGGAAATCAACAATATGAATCTCATTCTACCTTATGCTGAGAGCAAACTCGGTAGCCTGATGAATTCGTCTCTCCACTGTCAACAATTGATGGTACGAAGGAATGTAGCAGGCATATTCATTTATGCATCTAAAGTAAATATACTAATCTTCAAATTATTGTTCAAAATGTTTACGATTGAATACATCATCTTAAATGTGCTTTCAGTTATTAAATGGGACATTTAATTATTTAATTGCGGAATGTATAATTCAATAATAATTACATGAATAAATAGTAATAATAAAAAAATATATGAATTATGTATTAGATTAAATGAATAAATCATTGTTGCATTCACTGATCTCCTGGTACATTTGTGTATTTCATGCAACATTTATAGTTTTGGATTTCCTGAAATATATTTCAGCCATCAGTATACCTCAGGGATCACATCACAGTGATTGAGAAAACCATCCTGCAACCCCTCATTGGGAACTGCTGTGTTCAATGGCAAAGGATGTGAATTGTCATAATATTAATAAAACCTAAATGAACCGTGTTGAGCTGAATTATCTCAAATTATCTTAGCCATGATTAAAGTTACGTGTCCATTGTGGCATTTTGTTTTTATGGTTAAAACTTAAAAAACCTGTCGTAATAGTAAAATCTGTAATAGTTCTAGTAATTATTTCAGAATTTTATGGTTGTAAAAAAAAAAAATTGGACCAGCCAAAAGCCTTATTACAATTACTAAAATCCAGTCATAATGTATTCTTAGTTTGGTTTTTATGTTGATAAATATCACATGATCTGAAATCACATAATGACATAAAAGCCATCTTGTGCTTCTAGTCTTAAATCTCTACACATGGATCTACACAAAATATTAACTTTGTATGTTTTACTATATTTGGTTGGATTCATTGCAAACAGCCCTATTGAAAGATAGATTTCATCTTTTATTTTTATGACATATTTCCTTCATATACATATAAATTATTTGGGAGAAAGATAAAAAGTTACGATACCTGCGTTTTTATCCTTAAATGTATTATTTTTCTACCAATGTAATAAAAAAAAAACCTAAGATATAGGACAATATTTACCACAAGGGGGCGAAGTAAGCCCTCTGTTTTAGCAGATGTGCTGCTCTGAAATCAGAGGTTACCTCCCTAAGCTGATGACTCATTACTAGAGCAGGAGTTTTTTTTTTCATCTTCTTTTTATGAGAATATTGTGTGTCCCATCCAAATAATGTGGAGGATCACACTGGCTGTGTTAAAATGCAGCAATCAGACGTTCATGTTATTGTTTGTACCACAGTGTGTCTCTGTGTGGCTGACATGATTAATCTGATATCTGATCAGGGTCTATAAAGAAATAAATGTTTGTTTGCATGAAAATTTCCCTGATGTTACTGCTGCATGCAGAGAAATGTCATGAATGAACCTAATGTTTGTCTCTGATTTCACAAAAACCCTAAATGCAGCACTTGACGTGGAAAAAACTCTTCAATTCTGTAATGCAAAGATTTTATTCTTTCCAGTCTGGGAATACTCTGAATTTACCTTCGATACAAAGCATCTGATAAATATGGGAATGGAAATAAAGCATTCATAGTTAATACCCATCAAATAAAAAAAAGATGTTTCACAGTTTTTCTTGTTTTTATTATAAAAAAGTCCAAGTGGCATTCGTGCATTTAGATATGTCAGCTTAAGTCTTGTGCTCTACGCACAGTTGCATGGATGTGTTTGCAGGCGTGAATCATTGTGCATTGCCTGACCCCATTGTCACACTTAATTTCCCTCCATTTCTGTGCGTACGCTGGCTTCACAGCTCCCTAACTCTGAAGGTTTAGGAGAGAGAGCTAAGCTGAAGCAGGGAATCATGAATGCGTGAGATGCCATAAGCACTGTGTGCAACAGCATATGTGTCTGTATTATTATTTCTCAATTAACTCAGTATTGCGACAAAAGGTTTCATGTTGAAAGGCAAGAGCAGACATGGTGGTGTAGCTTTTAGTGGCAATGATATGACGTTAGTTGCTACGTAATCAGGTAATATTGAGACTGCTGGTGTGTTAGTGAATGGGATTTAGCAGGTTTTAGCTCCATTCATCTCTCTGTTAATCCAGATGCCATGCACATCTGTGACCCTCCCTCCTGTCAAACACACGCACGTTTGCACACAGATGTGCTGCATGTCTGGATTTTCAGTGGTATTTTGTTTTTGTTTTCTCCATCTCTCTTTGCACATTCTATTTTCCATTATTTTGCATTTTTATAAGTATTAATGGTGAACCATGCAGAGAGGTTCGGGTAGACTATATATCCTAGAGTAGAAGAAATGGATTATGTTCAAAGAGAGCAAGAAAGCCCCTTTGTATCTGTCCCATTGTACTTCAATTGTATTTCTGAAATCCCTAAAACTGACTATTTTAAGAATGTTTCTAATCTGGTGAAGTATTTTGATCATAAGTGGCATCATCCTTGCACTGAGAGGTATTCGGCCACCAATTCATAAGTAGTTTAAATTAAAACAGTTTAAAATTAAAACAGTTTAGCTTCGTCTAGATCTTCTGACTGTCTGCTCTTTACATGTGGGCCAATGACCTTAATGTAAAAAATATAATCCATCAAAACATTTGCTGAATGCTACTATATTTTTTCATTTTTAACTTTTATTCTTTATTATTGATCATGGACTAAAACAGTTTGAGTCACAAATTGGGTATTTTAGGCAGGCCTACAGAACCCACAGGTTCTAAAAAACACAAGTTAATTCTTGGTAACAATGGTACAGTATACAATGAGGGATACGAAGACCCTCTAAAGTTTTTCCAACTTTCCCAACCTGATATTTTTAAGTTTTCTTTGCAGGTTTTATACGATTCTAGACCATATAAAGCATTCATTCACCTTAACTGTGTTTACAATAGTTTATAAAACTCACTGACATTAAGCAGCCAATAATGTAGTATTGTAAAGGTTGTTTTTATTGACTTTGAAACAACTTGAGATCTATTTAGAATTATTTAGATTTTGACATCTCATATCTGCACTTGATTATCCTAAACCTAAACCATTTTTTCTAAACCTTTTGCACTGGACTGGTGCTGGAGCTATCTTTGCACTGGAGCTAGCAAAGCTCTGGATTCTTCAATGTTGAGTGCTGGAAGCTCCAGCTACTGGAGAAAGGAAACACTTGGTAAAGTACCACCACCTTTTTGTTGGGCCAAATGAGTGCTTGCCTAGCACCAACTACGTCCGGAGTGGAAGGAGAAGAGTTTACAACAGTGTGCACATGATTGTTCCTCTGCAAGTGTGTACAACAACATTGCCAGATGCTAAATATTTGTAACGATGACAACTTTTGTTCCTGTATAATCATAAATGCTTGAACAACACGGAGTAGATTCTCGGTCATGCAGGTCATAGTCATTCCAAAAAAAAAAAAACAACAATCTAAACTTTTAATTATTTTGCTTGGATACATCCGTATGCAAACTCTCCAGCTTCCTAAACCTTTTGTGGCTTAGCTATGACCCTCTACCTGACAAATGTCCAATCAGCAATCTTTTCCAAGGTGGTGTGGCTGACATTTCTACACTGATACAGTAATTCCTTTATGTTTTTTGGTCTTATGTCATATTAACATTTCCAGATGTATTGGAGGTTGGGTTTTATTGATGCAAGATTGAGAGAAATAAATGCTTAAAATATTTTAATGTAAATGTACTCATTTATAATGCACTGTTGTGAGGTATTTGCCTCCTTGTGTATTGCACATGTTTCAGCTTTTTTGTCACTTTAAAATAAAATATAAGCAGAGGCGTGCACAGACATTTTGGGGGGCAGGTGCTCAGGAGGTGGGGGGAGGGCACTTTTTAGCACAAACCACTTAAAAATAAAATGTGAACAGCTTTTAAGATTTTTCAATATGATTAACCCTCCTTTCTTGGTATTGTGCTGCAATTACTAAATCAATATACAATTAAGACAATAAAGAGACCAAAATGTGTTAATTTATGTCTAACAAAACCTATACAACAGAAAACGTTTGTCTTAACACATAGATTTGTACAGAAGAGGATTAGGGCCACTGGGAAAAAAAAAAAGTTAACTGATTTTTAAATTTTATTTCAGTTTAACATGGGAAAAAAGTCAGAATTCTGACTTTTTTATTGTCAGAATTCTGAGATTAAAGTCAGAATACTGAGCAAAAAGTCAGAATTCTCAGCAAAAAGTCAGAATTATGAGAAAAAAGTTAGAATTATGAGATTAAAGTCAGCATTCTGACTTTTTTCCCATACTAAACTGAAATAAAATTTAAAAATCAGTTAACTTTTTTTTTTTTTTTTCAGTGGCCCTAATCCTCTTCCGTATTTGCAATTGCAAACTCTACCAAAATTATTTGTAGCCTATGTGGTCGTCCTCACGTTATCTGTCATTGACTTGGGCTACAATGTAAAACTTTCAGAATCAGAATCAGGTTTATTGACATTGTTAGTGAAGGAGTTCATAAACTAGGAATTTTTTATGGTACAATCGTGCAACATGAAACATATAATATTGAATAGGTAAATAAAATTACAAAAATATCTAAAAACTGTGGGTATACGTCATGCAATAAAATAGACTAATGTATACACTTAAGATAAAAAATATGGATACAAAATATAAAAAGTAAAATAGCATCTTACAAGGAGACAACTAGTTTATCTGGTGACCAGTCGGCAAAATGCGTGTTTGGTGCTGCTGAATGAGACATTTTAATGCACAACAAAATGATTCTGCTTGATCTGTATATTACCTGGCTAATGGGGCACGGGAGAAGCAGCCTGTCAGCGACCGTTCCTGCTATCTGAAAACTGCTATGATGCTGCACATCTGGCATGCCCTGCGGGCGACCGAGCGAGTTCACGTGACAAAGGAAGAGAGAGAGGCTGGTCTTTGTGCGCAAGTAGGTCGGTCATTTCGGGGCATTGTTTCAGTTGTTTTTAATGGCTCAGGTTTTCAAAAGATCATTTCAAAACCGACCTCAGTAAAATCTTAATAATATTAATAATAAAAAAAAAAAAAAAAAAACGAGTTTCAAAAGGGCATTTTCTTTGATAGAGGGCAAACTTCCTAGTGCTTTAGCACCACCTAGTGTCTATGTGTGCACGCCCCTGAATATAAGAAAAAGATAACTAAAGTAAATATATGATTATTTTATGTTTTAAGGAAGATAAACTCTCCCAATTAACCTGGACATGTTTAAAGAAGTAATTTGCTGCTACATCTCATAACCTGTTATGTCCCCCTTTGGAGAAACATCTGCCATCAAGTGTTGGAAAAACTGTGGAGTCCTTTACACTGCTATAGAGGAATGTTATCCCTCATTTATGCAGAACTATTTTCATTCTCAGAATGCATAAAGTTGGTCCTCGAGGGCCGCTGTCCTGCAGGTTTTAGAGGTTTCACTGTCTTAGAACAGCTGATTCTGATGATTGCAATTCACCAAAAGCCTGTTAATCAGCTATCACTGAAAATCAGGAGCAGAAAAACCTCTAAAACCTGCAGGACAGCGACCCACTAGGACCCACTTTGGGCATGCAACTGAAGGGTACTGTAGCATGCACTGCAGATGCATCTTGATCAGAATTAAATATCGACATTGAGGAGACCACCCAAGAACTTGCAGCTGTGCTTTACTGTAGACCATTTCTGCTGCACAGCCCATGTACACCTGAACGTGAGCTAAGGTCACAAACCAAGGATGGGGACATACCCCTTTAGGATATTCTGGTAAATATTACACTAAAATAAACTGCAAAAGACTACTTTTTTTTTACATAAGCCTTTAAAAATCTATGTATTTGCATGTATGATTCATTAATGCCCTTAAACCTCCTCTGTGAATAACTGATTTAATGGTGGATTACTCAATGGAAAATGTTATAGAAGCCGGTTGTTTTTCATTCTGCCCTGTATCATGTTAAGTAATGTTCAATAAAGTACTTTATGCATGCATGTTTTAGAACAACTAAAACATAAATCATGTTGCTTAGATGTGGTTATACTCTGACCCAAATATAGAGGGTAGCTTCCTTGATCAGTCAAGGCAAAATTCCGACCAAATTAAGGGTTCCCTCTTTCACGGAACTTCATCTAGATGTTGGAGCAGAGCATCACCAAATCCTCAGCTATCACCAATCTATTTAAATGTCAGTATGTGGTCCTTTTGTCGTAGTGATTTTCCATAGATGTAACAGGACACACACCTTTCAATACATTTTTTTCTTGTTAATCCTTAAAATGTTTTCCCAAAAGATAAAGGGGTCGTTTTCATGATTATGTGTTTAATAAATCTGAGTAAACTCTGGATGTTGTTTTGGGGTGTCTTTAACTTCCAAGGTACCTCATTTTTTTCAGTGAGCCTGATTATCCCTGACGTTTACCTCTTTTTCACTTTTATCTTCCAACATATAATTAGTAGTTTATTTGGAATTGTTAATTAATTTGTTGCATTGTGTTTTTTACTTTTTAAAAACCTACTCAGTCAGGTTCTATTCAAATAATATCTTGGTTGTGGTTAGTAAAATAAACTCTGCCTTCTTAACAGTAAATGATATATATATATATATATATGTATATATATATATATATATATATATATATATATATATATATATATATATATATATATATATATATATATATATATATATATATATACATATATGTAATACAATAGAAAATCACTTTATTGTCCCACAACCGGGAAATTGTGGGACAATAAAGGGAACAGAATAAGTAACAGAGTTAGGAAAATAAACAAATGAGTACCATACTGTGCAGTGTTTTTACAATATAAATATTCTGTATCTGGAGAGTAAATAATCAATAAACAGCTGTGGACATTTTTACAGTAATGGATGTGTGATGAATAGCAGCAACATCAGATGTGCAAAATGACAGCAGCATGTTATTTAACTGACTAAGACAGAATCTGTGCAAAAATCAGCATGAATCTAACAACTTATTGAGGTCGTTGGAACCAGTGGTGGTTATAGAGTCTCACAGCTGGAGGAAGGATCTATAATAATAATATTAATAATTTAATTTAATTGATCTCGCCCATTGTATGACGCCCAGGGAGCAGTGTGAGGTTAGGGGTTTTGCTCAGCAACTTGAGGGTTCTGCGCAGTATCCTTGCTGTTCCTAGAACTGCACTCTTCTGGACCGAGATGTCTGATGCCTTCACCTTCCAGGTTTTCTCCAGCTCTTCTCTGAGACCCTATTTTTTCTCTAGTTTCTCATGTTTCTTTTCCTGATGTTGCGATCACTTCGTATTGCTATCTCAACCACAACAGCTTCCCTCTGCTTTTTGTCCACCACCACAATGTCCGATTGGTTTGCCATTACCATTCTGTCCATCTGTATCTGGAAGTCCCACAGGATCTTGGCTCACTGGATCATCCTCTACCACCTTTGGAGGTGTTTCCCACTTTGACCTTGGGGTTTCCAGCCCATACTCTGCACAGATGTTCAGAGTATGTTGCTGAGCAAGACCAGTACTAATATAACACATTAATACAGTCATAGATAACATAACTTTCTTTGCAATACATTGATAGTTACACACTATATATATATATATATATATATATATATATATATATATATATATATATATATATATATATATATATATATATATATATTTTTTTTTTTTTTTTTTTTTTTTTGGCAGTGCCTTTGAGTTTCACTTTATGAAACAAACTTCTTTAATAAAAGAAATGATGCTTTCCTAAATATTCTATCTCACAAGGATCAACCTGTAAGGGATACAACCAAATACTGGCTGTCTAACTCCATACAATGAAATACAAAAAAACTCCATACAAAAAAAAAAAACGATATAGAAATTAGTAAAATTAATTTCTTAAATTAAGTGTATTTACCCTTGACTTGTATAGATAAATAAGATAATTTGCCAAAGGAATCAGTATTTTTACCCCTAAAATAAGATAATTAGATAGATAAAGAGTGATCAGGGCTAAATGGTTCGATTACAGTTTCTTGCTGTTTCAATGGTGCATCATAGATTCAAATATTTGAAGTAAATTCTATTAAGAATACTTGAGTATAAGTTTAGAAAGTATACCGAACAATGTACTTTTAGTGTACTTGAAGTATTACTAAAGTAATACTACTTCGAACTAAATTGGGACATTTACTTTAGTAAACAATAAAGTAAACAATAGTATAGTCAAGTACACTTGACTATACTATTATTAAGTATATGAAAATAGTTTAGAATAAGTACACTCTGATTTTAAGTATGAAATTAGTGCACTTTTGAATAAACTACTTTTTGCTAAGGGAATGATTAAATAATTTAAGTTGTCTCGTTTATTCTTATTTTAAGAAAAAAATACTTTTTGCAGTGTAGTATATAGATCTCCAAACGATTTCATTCCGACTTTGCGAAATTTCAGCTATGACTTTAAATTGTAAGAAACAAACTCCTCCCCTCGATTCGCTCTTCTGTCATGAGAGAAAAAAAAGTAAAGAGAAGAAAAAAACTCATGCATCGGAATGATTAAAACGACAATGTGCTCCATGAACCCTGGTGCGTTTTAGAGCAGCTGAAGTTGATCGGGACTTTACTGGCAGTGAAACAGGGACATTAAAGTGGAAGGAGAAGTGTTTAGAAACTATTCAGCTCACTCTAACTGATGGAAGGAGAGAGGAGGAAAAAGAGGAAATCTTTTCGCTTAACCAGAATAAGCGCTATGGACTGGCGAGGCAACATTTAACGCTACTTGTTTTGTTGTTGTTTTTTGGGTGAGATGACGGAATAATAAACAAACTACTGGCGTGTTTGTAGCATGATAGTGAGCGCGACATGTCTAACGCGAGGCCGAGTAAAAGCGTAGAATGGCTGCAGCTGGTGTTGGAGAGCGGAGCCTCCTCTCTGCTCCTGCTGGACTGCCGCTCTCACGAGCTCTATGAATCCTCCCACATAGAGAGCGCCATAAACCTGGCCATGACCGGCCTCATGCTGCGGAGGTTCAGGAAGGGCAACATCCCGATCCAGACCGTCATCCCCAAACACGAGGACAAGGAGAAGTTCTTGAGGCGGTGCAAGACGGACACGGTGCTCCTGTATGATGAGAGCTGCGCGGACTGGCAGGACGGAGGCTCCCCGGCCACCACGCTCTCCCTGCTGCTCAACAAACTGCGAGAAGACGGCTGTAAAGCCTATTATCTAGAAGGTAATCATTCTTATGTCGGTGTTTTATTAGAGATAAATACCCCTTTAAATATGTTTGTTTAAAATTCGACACTTTTCGCGTTGTCTGACTGAAAATAATCTATAAAATGACTCCTGTGTCCAACAGTTACAGTTTGAAAGGTGTTCAAAAGTTTGGTGTCACTGCTGAGATTCTCAATTAAAATTCCAAAATGGCTGCAGCATGTTTTGCTTCAGCAGGAACAGACATGTATTTCATGAATGGTCCTTCTAGGGAGCCTCAGACTTTTAAAGTGAAGCTCCTTTTTTTTTTCACCAGTAATAAAATAAAGTAATAGAAAACAACTTTAAAAAGTAATGCTGACCCTACCCAGAGGCGAACCCAGAACCTTTTCATAAGGGTGGCCAGGTAATAACCAATGTATACTGATAGGCACCAGAACCTCAGGCTCAATCTACACTGTTCCAACTGGAAAATTAACGAGCAAAACATCCATATTTTCGAAATAAAAACTAACTATAGTTTGCTACAGCCTTTACTAACAAGTAGACACATATATTTAAACATCAGTCCTTTCTAAATAAAAGGTACAGTGTCTGAAACTCTTTCAGTTTTGAGTTCCTGGGTGTAAATCTTTTCCATCGTAATTACTTACCTACTTTTATGAATAAATATTCTGCATAAAATTTATATTTACAAGCACTAATATCTACATAAATTGCTTATTTTTTTAAAGTTTTTATTAAAATTGTTATTTATCTATGATTTCACTGTAGACTCCCAGATGACTTGCAGACACACATATTTTTCTCTTTACCCTTTAAAACATAAAATCTAGTTCTGAAAAGAGCATGAGTTCTGTATTTATCATCTTTGATGTTGGTATATTGATGTGTATAATTAACCGCAAAAAATATAAATGTTTTGAATATTCCACTTGGGAGTATTACTGCTGCCAACATCTGTATTGGAGGGAAAAAAATGGTAGGGGTGGCCAATGAGTGGCTAAGGGGGGCCATGGCCCCCCATCTACCTCCGCCCCTGCCCCTACCTAATATGTTTCTAAACACCTTCGCTCAGCTGAGTGAAAGAAGGAAAATGTCAAGGATTATTATACAAGTTTATTGACAGGCTATTGAATAGTTATATATAGTTATTGCACAGGGTATCAAATAGTAATTGCACATTAGATATTGCACAAGTTATTGTCATATAAGGTCTTACCTAATAGGTCATTCCCTTGCTTACAGGAAAGATACATTTAGGGTATTTATATATGTATATATTCTCGGCAGTGCTGTTTGAGTTTCACTTTATGAAACAAACTTCTTCAATAAAAGAAATGATCCTTTCCTAAATATTGTAACTCACAAGGATCAACCTGTAAGGGATACAACCAAATACTGTCTGTCTAACTCCATACACTGAAAAAAACTATATAGAAATTTCTTAAATTAAGTGTATTGATTGACCCTTGATTTGTACAGGTAAATGAGATAATTTGCCAAAGGAATCAGTATTTTTACTCTTAAAATAGGATAATTAGATAATATGCACTTGAAATAAGACGATGCAGTTGTGTTTTCTTATTTTAAATCTAAATTGTCTTGTTCCATTGGCAAAATGTCTCTTATCTCCTCAATTCAAGAACAAATGCACTTATTTTAAGAAAAAAATGACTACTCTGTTGTTCCCTTGCTTACAGGAAAGATACATTTGGGGTATTTTATATATATATATCTATATATATATATATATGACATAGTGTGTAACTATCAACGTATTAAAATGAAAGTAATGTTATTTATGACTGTATTAATATGTTATATTAGTATTGTTTTATCAAGTAGGGATACCTGCTGCTTTTCACTCTCTAAATTAAAACAATTGATTATCTAATAATAACTATCCCGGAAAACAGAAATATGATGAATAATTAACCAGTTAATGACATTTTTCAAATCTGATAAGTTTTTGGCTTTTACAGTTTTACTGATGTGGACTCATGACCAGAGTTAAGATATGCTGCAACTGTTGGCGCTCTGCCTATCCTTCACCTATTGCTGGGCACTGCCTCTCAGCTGTCTGGGTAAAGGCTGATGGGATCATTTGGTTTTAAGAAAGACCAAGTCAGCTATTAGTAGAGACAAAACATGGATAGTTAGGAACTAAAGATGTATCAAAATCAAATTGCAAGTGTGTTGAAAGAGAATTATATCTAAAAAAATATATATTTTGTTAAATTGCAACAGGAATAATTTCATTTTGGGGTTTAAATTAAAAAATATATGTAATTGTGCTATAATAGTTTATAAAACTACAGTAAATACATTATACTTTTATTCAAACTTATCAAACCATAAAAAAAATTCACGAGCCCATGCTAGGTTATAAACAGACACTGTTATTTCTTGGAGTATTAAGGTTCAGAAGAGTGATCAGGGCTAAATTGTTCAATTACAATTTCTTCAATGGTGCATCATAGATTCAAATATTATGCTTTTGTAAATGATTAAATAATTGAAGTTTGTTTTTATCATCCATTTAGGTGGTTTTGTGAAGTTCCACACAGAGTACCCAGAGCACTGCGAGACTCTTCTGGACAGCTCCTGTCCTAGCTCCTCCCCCACTATACCCGTCTTGGGCTTTGGGGGTCTCAGGATTAGCTCGGACTGTTCAGACGGTGAATCTGATCGAGAGCCCAGCAGTGCAACAGAATCAGAGGAGAGCCCCGTTCCCAGCAATCAGCCAGATTTTCCCGTCCAAATCCTTCCTTACCTCTACCTGGGCTGCGCCAAAGACTCCAGTAACCTAGACGTGCTGGGCCAGTACAACATCACGTACATCCTGAACGTCACACCCAATCTGCCCAATGTGTTTGAGCACAAGAGCCACTTCAGATACAAGAAGATCCCGATTTCAGACCATTGGAGTCAGAACCTGTCCCAGTTCTTTCCAGAAGCCATATCATTTATTGGTAAGTGAAGCAACAATGTCAGACCTCAGGAAGGTTTTTTGTTACTGAGAATTTCCATTTAAGATAAAAAAAAAAAAATTAAAAATCTTTAAAAATTTTTAACCTTTAGTCATACAATGCATGAAACAAAAGATTTAAATATAAAAAAAAGAAAAAGTTTTGAAATTTTTAAAACTACCATCTTCATAAAGGAACCCAGCGCTTTGCAGTCCCTAAAATGAAAAAGGTCATTAGTGGTCAAAACCTTAAACTAGTATTGGTCAGAAAAAATCAGTTTATCTCTATTGAATAGTTTTATATATGAGGTTTCCTATTTTTTCATGTGTTTTAACCTGTTAACCACCAAGGCACATGAGGCTTAAGGGGCCAATAGGTTTTAGCTGTGGCCGACTATAAAAGGGTCTGGCAGGTGGAAAGGTGGAATACCTATCACTACTTATCAAAAGTTTAAATCGAGTACAACACTCTAATTCGTATTGTTTTTTTGTATTGTTATGGCAGGATTGCATTTGAGTTTTGCTTTTGGTTTGGTGTTTCTCACTATGACTCCACCTGAAACCACTGTTGTTTGTTTGGTGGTTACTGTGTTGTGTTGTCAGGAGCGGGTTTCTCAGTAGGTTCATACATTGAATGAGGAAGGAAGTGATGCTTCCCCTCTGTTGGGGTTTTGTTTGATTCCAGTTTTGCAAGCTGACAACTGTTTGCTTACTCATAGCTGAGCTGAATTGGAATCGCACCAACCATTATAGCAGAACTTGTTACGGTCATGTTGTTTACACATTTCCGACCTGGATTTTCCCTTTCTCCCGTAGATGAGGCACGATCAAAGCGATGTGGGATCCTGGTCCATTGCCTGGCAGGCATCAGCCGCTCAGTCACAGTCACTGTGGCCTACCTTATGCAGAGGCTGAACCTCTCTCTAAATGACGCGTACGACTTTGTAAAGAGGAAGAAGTCCAACATCTCACCAAATTTCAACTTCATGGGTCAGCTCTTAGACTTTGAGAGGACGCTGGGGCGGCACACGCCCTGCGATAACCGCTCTACCAGCGAGGAGCAGCTTTTCTTCACCACGCCAACCAATCACAATGTCTTTCAGCTGGAGACGACATGAGGAGTGATTTTTTTTTTTTTTTTTTTTAGTTGTTGTTTCCTTTGGTGGCTTCATCTGAGCTCATCAGATGCCTGAATTGCTGACGCAGGCAGTTAAGTCAGTGACAGTATTCAACTTCACATCGAGCTGCATTGATCTGTTTAACAGAGTCTATGTACAAGGAAATACAAAAGCTACTGTTCTGATGCCTTATTATATAACAATAGAACCAATCTAACTATCCTCCATACTGTATTATTGAATGGCCATGTACAGTCATAATAGATGGACTTTTTTATAATTTTTTGAAGTCTTTGATTCCTTTTGGACTGTTTGTTGTACTTTATGGTTCAGTTATGCATAGACAAGAGCTGGTATGAAAAGTCATATAACATCAAGTAAAAGTTCCACGAAATTAACTTAAAAGTATATAATGTTACCCAAATTATTCCTTTTACGACTTAAATATTGGATACTCTAAAAAAATGGAAATGTTTAAGATCCATAAGGCTGTGTTCAGTTCCCAAAATGATAAAAGTCTTGGAGGGACCAATAGTTGTTCTGGTATTTAATCCAAACTGACCAAAGTACAGTTTAAAACCCTGATCTAACAGCAATAAAATGCCCCAAAATGAGTTAAATAGACCTTTTTTAGTTTTAAAATTAAAGTATTCTTTAAACAAAAACTCAAAAAAGTGTGCTCCAAAAAAGGGCTTCAAAATAATAAGAAATGTGATGTGACCAAAGAGAGACAGCTTTTAATTATAAAAAAAAAATATGATACAATAAAAAAAAAAAGATGTTACTTAATTAAGGAGTAAAAAAAGGCAATAGAATAAGGAATGAGAAAACTTGATTTAAGATGTAAGAATCACTAAGTACCGTAGTTATGGGTACTTATACAAAATATGTTTTTGCTTTAACACTGGTATTCAAAGCTAAACTGTTAATTTGTTGGGCTAACTGTTTCAATAGATCTTATCTTCCATACACTTATAGCAGGCCAAAAACAACAGTTTTGGCTCGGTAGTAGTTTTCATAACTGTATCTTCACCATGGTCACAAGGAAGCTTTTGCAACACCTATATTTTTAAATAGACAAATTGCTTTTTTTATGCAAGTTTGGAACCTTCTTCCTGCCAGCCAATCCCACTGTAAAAACAGGGTAGTTGCAACTTAGACAGATCTTGCTTCTAATAAACTGTTGTAACAGTGTGATTAAAAAAAAAATAAAACAGAAGTAGTCTGATACCAGCCCATGCCTACATAGGATTAATGCATACAGCAAATCTGTAGCCAATCTGAATGTTTTCTGGGGTCCAATATGTGACTTCATTCAAGCTGAGGGAAATAAGCTTCCATATTCAGGTAGCACTACTCCACAGTTTTCCTACTGAAGATTAAGTTTTCACACAGAATTTAGCAAACAATATTTTATGTTCAAATTATGGCAATGCTGTACATATATAAATTTAAACTGTTTAAATATTTACCATCCAGAAGCCATGCAAAAGTTCCAAGATCCTGTTCATCCTGTTTTGTAATCTTTACAGTATGTTTGCCAATTTGTGCTGAGGCCTTGGCCATTCTTTAATATAAAACTGAAGTGTTGGTTATTATATTGAGGTATAATTTTAAAGACTGGCTTTTCCCATGTTTATAAGGAGCAGCTATGAAAGTAATGAGGGTACCAACAACTGGAAACCCACCTTATTTTGGGGTTTCCCCCGGACACTTTACATCCTGCAGCTACTGCGTACCGGAGTGTGTAAATAGCCTCTTTCTTTCTCTCATTGTACCTGTTTGTATTAGAACAGGTTAATGAATTTAATGCCTGAAAGAAAAAGAAAAGAAGCAAGGATGACTGGAGCGTTCTTACCTCAACAAAGACATTTTTCAGGGATTTTTTTATACAAGTCGGTTGCACGTCATCTTGGCCTCTTAAAACACACCCAAGGGCTGTTTTGTTCCGTATGTTTGTAACAATGCACATAAAACAGTCATTACTGGGGACATTTCTGTAAATCATGAAGGATGTCAAAGTGACCCCGTTGGAACCCATATGTATAGCATATATGAAGCTAAAAGGCATTCTGTACAAGTTTTTACATCAAATATATTGTATATTTTTACTTGAAAATTTGTTTTTTCTTTCTTTTTTATCTACACTTTATGGTTTTTTTTCCCTAATAGACAGAAACAAAGTGGTGGTATGGTTAGTCATCACCAAAGAGTGCTCTCAGAATCGTTTTCTGTCCAGGCTCAGAGATGTAGCTGTGGTCAGATGTCTTGTTTTTTTCTCTCTCTCTACTTTCTCTACTGAGGCTTGGTTTCCTGTCTCCACTGGGTTCTCTGACACAAAGGCAAGTCACAAGGCCAGATCTGTCAACAGCACATCGCTGACACGCCCTCCAGCCATCAATCAGCACTGAAAGTAAAGAGGAAGATGATACAGCAGAATTTTTGACAACTTTTTTCTGCTTCTACAAAACTGATTGTGGTTTAAAGTTTAACTGACAAAAATGCAATTTCCTGTCCTTTTCTATGAGGAAAACTATGGTTTTCAATAATGCTACCATTTATTAGGGACATAAAATGATAATAAAATACATATTGTGTGCTAAAACAGTCATCACTACATTAGGTACATTTGTTCAGTTGCTTGTTAACATAAGTAGGGAATCAGCCTATCACATAGCAGCAATTCATGAGAACTAGATGATTAAAACTTGCTGAAAAAGGTGAAGCAAAAATGTTTTTTTGGTAACCACAGGTTGGTCTGAATATCTCAAATATATGAGATAAATTTTATAGAATTCACACACAACCATGGATTTACAGGCAATGTTTTAAAAACAATGCAATTATCCAGTGAGTAGCAGTTTTATTGATGAAAACGATTTTGTGAAGAATTGTGAGGCTTGTCCCTTAAAGAAGCACACGTAACAAAGGTATGCAAAATATGATCTTTTTAGACAACACATTTAATTTTGAAGCAGAAGAACTAGAACTGCACCCTATGCCATATTTCCTGTCCTTGGCTAAAAGAAGCACCATTACAGTAACTGCCTAAGTTTTTTTTTCTTTTGTCATTGTTGACCCATCTGAGCAAACACACCCAGACACCTTCTCAAGCTCCTCTGGGGAAAGTCGAAGGTGTTCCCCGGCCAGCTGTGTGACATAGGCTCTCCAGCATATTCTTTGCCCCCAGCTACGGCAAGCTAAGCCCTTAGGAGTGCCTGGCCATCTTTAGAGGAAGCTCATTTCGGTTATTACCCAAATTTCTTAACCCTTTATAGGGCCCTCAGTGAAAGACTTTAAATATCTAAGTTAAGTCATTTTCTCCAAAAATAAGTGCATTTTTTTTTCTTGAATTGAGCAGGTATGTGAGACACTTTGCAAATGGAATAAGAAAATTTACATTTAAAATAAGGGAAAAAGTGCAGTCTCCTATTTCAAGTGCATAATATCAAATAATGTTATATTAAGAATAAAAATGATCCTTCCACTGGGAGATTTTCTTATATCGTTTTTAACTGATATTAGGGTAAGTGGGGCTAAACACAAATGCATGCCATACTTTTCAGATATTTATTTTTTAAAATCACACATAAAAAAAACCCACACACATCGCTTTAATTCCATATGTTGATTTATCATATGGTATCCCAATGAAATACACAACCATATGTATTTGTAAAGTGACAAAATGCATTGTTACAAAAAGTTGAACGGAAAGTAACATTTTATATTAGCGCTAACTTTTGTGCTGGATGGATTAATAACTGACACCTTTTTATTTTTAATACTTGGATACCACCCAGGAACTTTCTGCATTTTTTCCCCCAGCTGACTGAGAGTAAAAGCTTCAGGGCAGCATGAAGAGACTTGTCTGGCACCACCTTTCTGTGGTAAAAAGAAGAAACAAAAAAGTGTTGAATGATGGCTTTTTAAACATGACTAAACCTGGCAAGTCACATGTATTTGCTGGGCAAAGTTGTGATTAGGTCTGAAAGACACACACGATAAGGAAATGGTGAGCTATGGTGTCTGTGGATGATGGAAATGAGCCATAAATCCCAAAGGCCTTATCTGGAGCTGGTAAAACAGCACTTTTGAACAAGAGTGCAACATGATTTATGTTCAACACACCTTTAAATATCTTTTTTTTTTATTGCTGTAGCATTGCAGGGCCTTTTGATTTGATTCAAATTAGACTTTAATGTGAGGTTTCAGCTATTTGGCACCTGGCCAGGTTTCTTCTCTAACCTGTGGATTAAAGCCATTTTTAGTGTGTAATCATAATTTATCTAGGTTGTGTTGGGAGTTTTAAAGATTGCTGTATGGTTCCATACCTAGACTGCCTGAGAAAAAAGCAAAAAAAAATGTCTCTGCTAAATTATTATTATTATTATTTTATCACAGAGTTTATTGAAAGGGTGTGGGAGTATTTTGACATCAATTCCTCTTTAAGGGAGACCATATGAATGAAAAATGACTGTGAGGCGATCTGTTTTCCCTGAGTAGGCCCATGTTTTAGGGACACAAATTCAGGGCCATTTTCTCCTGTTATGATCTCTCGAGAAGGGAAGTAGAGGCTAATGTTGTGTTTACTCAGCAGTCGCTGACGGGGAAGCAGATGTGCATACAACTAGATTTTAGTTCACTGTGAGGGAAGGAGGGGGGCTGTGCGTGTTTGCAGGCCTGTTTATGGTGTATTTATGTGTGTGTTTGTGTGTGGGCGGTGCAGAGCAGAAGTCAGTAGAAGCTGGTCACACCTGCTGTGGTTAGAAGAACATACGTAACATAGTGCTTGGCTGAGAATTTCACAGCTGCTCCTGCTTCTGCTACACAAAAGCAGGAAAAAATTATTTTGAATTCATCCCAACTTTAAATATTTAAAACACATCAATCTACCTTTTTCATACTGTTAAAATAATGCTTTAAAATGCTCAAACAACCAATAGTGGGTCATTATTATCCCCTGGATCTTTGGCAGTGCCACTGTAACAGCTCTAGTCATTTGAAAGACTGCTCACAACTTACTTCAGGGATTTCTGGTCCCAGTTGTCTCATTCTGCTTGTGTACAGCAGATGTTCAGGCCCGCAGAGAATAATCCTAATCTCAGTATTTGGCTGCATGCTGTCCCTGACATCATGGTCCTCAGGATAGGATGACATCATGGTTGATGTGCTCTAATTCAAGTCATGCAGTTGGTTAAGTCAATAAACGATTGCTCAATCATTCTGGCTACTATGCTTTTAAAAAAATTTGCCTTTATTGCTCTATTTTTTATTCTTTCTCACACTTAAATATTTAGGACCATAATTTCACATTTTGAAATACCAGTAACAATTTTTTTTTTGATAGATTAAAAAAAATGTTTTTAAATGACGCTTTTCCTATGTGAAAAATAAAAAGAGCTTATCATTCAATCATGAATTAACTTATTAAATCAGGTTTCTCACAACTAAGCTCAATGTGTCCAGTCACACCTTGGCCTAATTATAACAAAACCAGAAGAATCAATAAAAAGCTTAACCAGAAATGGTATGATAGCATGTGATTAACATAAAACACGTATAAAAGTATCATACTGTGACCCAATATAAAGAAAGCCATGAGCAGAAGTCATTGAATGTGTCGCCCTTTCTAAGGCTATCAGCAAATCAGTGCCATCTTTTACAAATAGATGAACATGAAACAATGGGAATTCATCCCAGGAGTGTTCATCTTTGTTAATATGATTTAGCAAGAGCACATCAACGGCTCATGCAGGATGTCACAAAGAAGCAAGCTTTAGCTTAATTACGTTCAGTTTAATGACTCAGCAATGAAAAGACCACTTAACAAAATTGAAATCCATAGGAAAGTTCAATACCAGCAATTAAAAATACTTTTTGGACTGATTAGACAAAAATGTAACTATTTGAAAGCTGTGTATCTTCATATTTTACGTAGAATACTACATTTTATACAAGTCCAACATGGTGCAACTTAAAGGAATAGTACACCCAAAACATGATTAGCCTTCATTTTCTACTCACCCCCATACTGAACAACACTCTGGAGTACTTTTTTGATATCTCAAATGCATCTGGAGATCTGGGAGGCTTCTTGCTGTCTGCTGACATTCAAATAATGGAGGTCTATGGTGACCGAGACAGAAAGGTCCATAAAAGTCCACAAAAAACGTGTCAATATTCCTCCATACTGCTCGTCCAATGTATTCCAAGTGTCCTGAGTGGGTAGCATCCAGAATTTACTCGAAACAAAGTCATTTAGAATGTTTTTAGAGCATAAACAGTAGTGTATAGGATTTCCTGAAAGCGCGCACATGCTCGCTCACGACGCTACGGAAGCCGGCAGACCAAACCAGATGAAAGTGCTCATTCAGCGTCTGCTCTGCCAATAATGCAAGCGTAGAAGAAGAAATGTGCTGTTTACCTGTGCAAAGAAAGAAACAACAAAAGAAAAATGTCTGAGGACTTCAGTGTTGAGGAAGAGCATGAGTTCTTTGCCGAGCTGAATGCGCTGGTTTGGTCTGCCGGCTTCCGTAGCGTCGTTAGCGCTTTCAGGAAATCCTATACACTACTGTTTATGCTCTAAAAACATTCTAAATGACTTCGTTTCGAGTAAATTCTGGATGCTACCCACTCAGGACACTTGGAATACATTGGACGAGCAGTATGGAGGAATATTGACACGTTTTTTGTGGACTTTTATGGACCTTTCTGTCTCGGTCACCATAGACCTCCATTATTTGAATGTCAGCAGACAGCAAGAAGCCTCCCAGATCTCCAGATGCATTTGAGATATCAAAAAAGTACTCCAGAGTGTTGTTCAGCATGGGGGTGAGTAGAAAATGAAGGCTAATCATGTTTTGGGTGTACTATTCCTTTAATACTGAAGGACTGCTTCAGTGCTTCAGGACCTGGATGAAATGCTGTAACTGAAAGAACGATGAATAACATCCTGCGACCTTAAACTTACTGTAAGTACACCTTTGTTATGTAGAATTACCATTTCAGAAAACTGGAATTGCAGTTCAACCTTTAAAAGCATGAGCAAAGGCAAATACAGAATAAAAATGGTCTAGTCCAAGTATGCTCTAAAAAAAAAATAGAAAATTAACACTTAAAACTTGTAATTTGCAACAATTCTTTAAAAAAGAGTGGGTAGAAATCCCCTCATGGCAATGTAAAACACTGAGTGTACACTATCACATCACAATTGTTGGAAGTCGTTGCTCCCAAGGTTGATATTTATGGTTATTAACTTTTAGGGTCAGTATTTCTATTTATTTATTTATTTATTTATTTTTTTACGTAGGATTAGATTGATTTAGATAAGATTTCACTTTTAAAATTCCATTTGCTTTTAGCAAGGTTTTCTTTGTCTGATAATAAAATATTTTTTTGATGTAAAACTTTTAAGAGGGCAGTTTTTCACAGAAGTGTATACATGAGGATGTTTTATTCTTTACAGGAGCAGTAATGCTCAAATTCTCATTGTCCTTAAAATCCTAAAAAGAAAACCAGTAATAGCCTTTAGTCAGGCTTTATAGTGGGATGAGTGACCGCAGTGCAACGGTATGCATGAACATGCCAGGGATTTCATCTCCTATTTTATGGGGATTGCCAGTCCTTTCCCAGAACTCTTCAATTACATCTGAAAGTATTTGCTTCCTACTTCTTTTTGCCTATAAGGAAATAAGCTACAATGAATAGAGGAGTGACTGTATTTGACATTTAGTGAAGTTTGGCTGTTTGTGCTCCCACTTTTTGTAAAATGAGCAACTTAATGTTTTGTTTGCTGCGTTGTCATGAAGAAGGATATCTGCTGGACCTTTAAACCATCTAACAGGAAGTTTCTTATCACTGCTGCAGCCTCCTGCAGATAAACTATCCGTTTAAAACAGAACTCGTGACTCTTGTGCCCTTTTTAAAATTCATGTATGTTCTCATAAGCAGGAAAGTGAGTGTGAGTTTTGAAAACCAAAATACTGGGTCATGTGTAAAACTGAGCCACATGGCACATCCTCGTGGCAGACTGAGGCAGCCATCTGTTAGCACCAGAAGTCCTTCAATTCGTGGCCAGTTTCACCATGCGGCAAAGTACGGTAGCTTGTTCTCGCCAAGCACAAAGTGATGTTTGTTTGCAGTTTAATCCTTGGCTAAGTAAATGGAAGGGGAACCATCTTTGTGTCCTCTGATGCCCAACTCAAATTAAAGGTCATCTGTCTGTCATGTGGTCACATAAAAAAAAAAAAAAAATGATAGAGGGGGAGGCACTGCTGGGAACTGCCTTACTGTCTGGTATGCCATTCACACATGACCATATGTTGCTTACTGAAAGAAATCTTTCAGTAAGTCAAATAGGATGTTATTAGTTTCCTTAAATACTTTATAAATCAGTCTAAAATATTTATATTGAAGGTAAGAAAAAAAATGTGTTTGTTACATGTATTCATCTGCTGCTTATACTAAAATGGATTTAAATGGAATTTAATGTGATAGAGTAATGTAAAGTATCATGTAACTGTGGACTGTGGAATAAAGGGATATTTATGTATTTTTTTCTAATAAACAATGGAAATGTTTATATGAAAAGTGTGGATGTTTCTCTTCGAGCAAGAAAACGATCCTAAACAGGTATTCAGTGCTGCAATCAAATGTTCCACATCAGACCTCTGTAAACTTCACAATTCAAACTTATTTAGGGCATTACATTACCCTCTTTTTTTTTCTTTTTTTTAAATAAGATAACTATTAGATATTTGGTAAATATCTATCGCAGGAGATTTGTTGTTGTTGAAGAAATGTGCCATTTCAGATTTTAGCTTTTAAAGTGAAGGAAAAATTAAGAAGTTAAGAGGAATTTCAGTGTGTTTCTGAATTTTCTAGAAAATTAGGAAAATAAGCCTCAGAATAAATATATATTTTTTTATTTTTATGATTCTAAGGGTCACATTTATTGAAACCCACAACAGAATCAGAAAAAAGTCACCGTAGTATTTTGTGTTGTGAATAATTTATCTTTTAGGTCAATAAACATTTGCATGAAATAAAAATAATTCTGTCTGAGTTTCTTTCAAATCTGGGTTTAAATATAAAACATATACGGGCGAGAAAATATGACATTTTACTATTCCAGAATTGTGTTGACTGTCCATCCATCTTTTACTGCTGCTCCATCAGTGGTGTAAGGTAGGTACACCTCACACCCTTGGACCGGTCACCAGTCAACGCAAGTTTATTTCCACTCACACTTAAGAGAAGGTTAGGGTCAACAGTTACTCTAACTGTCATGTTTTTGGACTGTGGGAGAATGCCAGAGAAACCAAAACAACCCATGTTTTATGTTTGCAGCCAAACTCTATGCAAAATGCATCCCTAGGCCACCAATCATACCAAGGTCCTTCTTGCTGAAGGGCAAGACTGCCACAAACTGTGTAGCCTGTGTGTTGATTGTCTTACATCTACATTTGTTTTGTCCTGAAGCCTAATGAGGAGCACTGCTAGTGAGCTTGAAATACTTCTTACTTGTTTATTATAGCAGCTTTAATTTACCATGGTAGTAGTTATTAGGGAGATGAAAAGATTTGCAGACATGTTTTATGGTTAAGGCCATAGGGAGTTTGTAACTGTAGTTCTAAAAAGGGGTAAATATTTGCTTAGTTTTAAACAATTTTAAGTAAATATTTAATTTTTTCACATTGCTGCATACTGAGGTGTACTCTGTACGATTGTCCCTCTATCATTCGATATGCATGACTTCATGTTTTCCTTTAAATGCTGGTAAAAATAGATAAACCCTCTGGAGTTGCATTAAAAGAAAACAATTACTGTTATTCATGGGAATCAATGAATAGCTTTCAGTGGAATCTGAGATTTCTGTGTATTGTGGTCTTACTTCTCTATAGGCCATTATGGCGGGGCAGTCTAGAGACAGTACTTCAGTGTTTTCAGCACCAGAAGTGGGATGGAGCGTCCTGATACAATATTCTGCCTGTTCAAGCTTGATCTGCAGTTCTTCCACTCTCTCAGTCAAAAGTGTCCCACTTCCTGGCGGTGTATTAATGGCAACAAAAACAACATACATTTGGTTCCACTTAGACAACAATCCAGGGTTACATATTTAAAGTTGAAACCTGATAGTTGTGTGAAATTAATTAAAAGACCTAACATGTTAATTTCTTACTGTATGAGTAAAATTATTTCTGTTATCTAGAACTATGACACCTTCCTCCAGAACAAGAGGTCTTTAGTTTTGAAAGCCTCTCCTTTCCTTATTTCATATTTAAAAAAAGGTGAAACAAGGTAGTTTTAACTTCATGAGGCCATTGCATATGTGTCCATGATATTTATCTCTGGAAACCACAAACTGTCTTCTTCCTGAAAAGCATGATAGCTAACGATTCTTATGCTGATAAAAATTGTACGTAACTGTTTAAAGAAATAAACACTGGAATTTTTTATACATTTGCTCATTGTTAACAAGGATGAACAAGACTTTTGGAGGTCCATAGCGCTTTTGCTGATTTCCTTATTTTAGTTTTTCAGCAGTGTATTCATGGTATGCTCAGAGCACATTTAGGCATCCATTTATCAAAAGATCATCATCTAGAAATGATGTTTGAATCCAAAGTGAGCAAGAACAAATAAATATTTGGTCTAATTTAAGGCAGCTCTTTGAAGGAACAAAGGTAATGTGTATTTTATAAAACCTCAGTGGGTGTCTGGTTTGAACTGCATCACATATCGTGTCATTTAGAACTGGAAGTCAGTGGAACAAAATGTATCTGTACAGCTATTATTAAGAAGCAACATAAATAGGATTAAAAATAATTAGAAAGGAAACTTGGGAGCAGCTTTTCCATTAATTTATTCTGTTGTATGTAAATGGTGATAAAGATGAGCATCTCTCTGTCTTGTCATTCACTGTCAAGAATGGCTGATATTAGGAAGCATTAAAAAGAGGATTCCTGAGATCGGCATGTGTGCTCTTATGGATAGTCCAGCGGCTTCCAAACATAAAATTTTTATGGAAACATAGCCCCCCCGGGCCTCCTTCTAGGGATTTTACACAACAATAACATCACTGGAAGCTGGGGAAAGGTTGTGAAAACACCCTGCTCTTGGCACGGTTTAGTAACACAGTTTTAGTGAGTCTAATGGTTGAATAAATTATTCATAAAAGCCGGTTCCACTGTCCTATTTTTACCATTAAAAAAAATCTACCTCTGCCTGATCCCCCCCCCCCCCCCCCCCCCCCCCCCAGTCAATTGATCTACAAAGTGCTCTAGCTCAGGCAGAATTAAAATGAATGAAGTTGGTTACATAACACTGGTGGCTTACTGCGAACCTATAGCATGCGCCTTCTCAAAGTGCAAATGCCACAATTTCAAAGGTGGCTCATATCTGCAGTGTTGTTAACAGCAGGCATGAGTCATCAAGAAGGTCTTACGTAAGGGATTCACTTCTCCACCCAACTTGCAGCTATAGTGCACCACACCCCAGATTCATTCACACTCTCCTCTACCACTGCCCAGCCTCTCATTGATGGTGCAGAGTGTGTCTGAGCTGCAGAGCCTATAATGAACTCAACAAGCTGGCTGTCTAATCTGGGTGAGGATATCAACCCCATTAACGTTCTTGCTGGACACTTTGCCCTCATGTTATCACTTAATCGAATGAATTAGTGAACTAAGAATGACTTGAAGACTTTTTATGCATTCGTAGAGATAATGTAAATGAGTCATGGTGAGAGATTTAACATGTGGAATTGCATCAAAAGGATTTTGGTTCAGAGCAGGTTTGTATGGTTGACCATTGTCAGTGAAGCAGAGAAACAAATAGGGAGGTAGTGGTATCTTTTGGATGTTGTCATCAGTCAGAGCTGACGTCAGCTTCTTGCACAGAGTTAATCCCTTTATAAATCCTTATGAAGGTATGTTTAGAAAAGAAAGCAAATAGTAACATTAGAAAATCCATGAATAAATGAGGTCATTCAGACTTTTTGAAAGATTCTGAATAGAATTACAAAGAAAAAAATATATTATTCAAATGATACTTATTTATTTTTTATTTATTTTAATTCATAACGCAAACAGGGCAGGCTGTTTTCTGTTTGGAAAGAGTTTCCTACTTTAAAGCAGTCTATTTTCCTCAGTTTACTGCAAAACAAGCAAACAACAAAGCCTAAGACTATGATGTCCTGCTGACATCAAGTGGACATTGTGATAACTGCATGATTCCTGGGCTCCGGTCCAATCAAAATAAGTCAGATAGGTTGTTTGCACAATTTAGCGACCATGATGCCTCAGGATTTCCCTTTCTTCAAATGTCTACAGATATGGAGATTTCATCCAAATAAATTAGCTGATTGTTGAAATGAATTTATCACTCTGGTCAAATTTCCACAGATTCTTTGGACATGCTTACATTTCTGCTGATTATGAAGCTATTTTTTGTTATCTCTCTGTAGTCAACAGCTTACTTTTTAAGGACAAAGGCATTTGACTGTCAACTGGTGGCGCTGATCCTCTGACATGTGCACTAACATGATTAGACATAAATAGCTTCTCTGTCAACAGGCTGTGTAACTGGATTCAACCACAGGAATAGTTCACATGCTGAAAGATAAGATCCAACAGAGTACAGGTGCTGGTCATAAAATTAGAATATCATGAAAAAGTTGATTGATTTCAGTAATTCCATTTAAAAAGTGAAACTTGTATATTATATTCATACATTACATACAAACTCATATATTTCAGATGTTTATTTTGTTTAATTTTGATGATTACAAATGACAACAAATGAAAATCTCAAATTCATCATATCAGAAAATTAGAATATTGTGAAAAGGTTCAAAATTGATGGCCCCTGGTGCCACACTCTAATCAGCTAATTAACTCAAACCACCTGCAAAAGCCTTTAAATGGTCTTTCAGTCTAGTTCTATAGGCTACACAATCATGGGGAAGACTGCTGACTTGACAGTTGTCCAAAAGACGACCATCGACACCTTGCACAAGGAGGGCAAGACACAAAAGGTCATCGCTAAAGAGGCTGGCTGTTCACAGAGCTCAGTGTCCAAGCACATTAATAGAGAGGCGAAGGGAAGGAAAAGATGTGGTCGAAAAAAGTGTACAAGCAAGAGAGATAACCGCACCCTGGAGAGGATTGTGAAACAAAACCCATTCAAAAATGTGGGGGAGATTCACAAAGAGTGGACTGCAGCTGGAGTGAGTGCTTCAAGAACCACCACACACAGACGTATGAAAGACATGGGTTTCTGCTGTCGCATTCCTTGTGTCAAGCCACTCTTGAACCACAGACAGCGTCAGAAGCGTCTAAAGAGAAACAGGACTGGACTGCTGGTGAGTGGTCCAAAGTCATGTTCTCTGATGAAAGTAAATTTTGCATTTCCTTTGGAAATCAAGGTCACAGAGTCTGGAGGAAAAGAAGAGAGGCACTTCATCCACGTTGCTTGAAGTCCAGTGTAAAGTTTCCACAGTCAGTGATGGTTTGGGGTGCCATGTCATCTGCTGGTGTTGGTCCATTGTGTTTTCTGAGGTCCAGGGTCAACGCAGCCACATACCAGGAAGTTTTAGAGCACTTCATGCTTCCTGCAGCTGACCAACTTTTTGGAGATGCAGATTTCATTTTCCAACAGGACTTGGCACCTGCACACAGTGCCAAAGCTACCAGTACCTGGTTGAAGGACCATGGTATCCCTGTTCTTAATTGGCCAGCAAACTCTCCTGACCTTAACCCCATAGAAAATCTATGGGGTATTGTGAAGAAGAAGATGCAATACACCAGACCCAACAATTCAGAAGAGCTAAAAGCCACTATTAGAGCAACCTGGGCTATCATAACACCTGAGCAGTGCCACAGACTGATCGACTCCATGCCACGCCGCATTGCTGCAGTAATACAGGCCAAAGGAGGCCCAACTAAATACTGAGTGCTGTACATGCTCATACTTTTCATGTTCATACTTTTCAGTTGGCCAACATTTCTATAAATCCTTTGTTTTTATTGGTCTTCAGTAATATTCTAATTTTCTGATATGATGAATTTGAGATTTTCATTTGTTGTCATTTGTAATCATCAAAATTAAACAAAATAAACATCTGAAATATATGAGTTTGTATGTAATGTATGAATATAATATACAAGTTTCACTTTTTAAATGGAATTACTGAAATCAATCAACTTTTTCATGATATTCTAATTTTATGACCAGCACCTGTATATCAAATATGTAGATGAGTTAAAATTTGCTAAAAGAATTTGATTCCTAAAAAAAAATAGATTACATAAATGTAACCCTTCAAAATAGACATGAGCAAAAAGATGTGCCTTTCTGTTATTCTGATTAGAGCTGAACAAAATATTCCAGCTTAATTTACAAAGTCTTATTCCTCTGAGAACTCTGTTGTAACACCTATAAGGAATTAGAAATAAAAAGTCAGACAAATTTATAGCATTTACAGAGGCATATAGATCTTTTCCAATTTTATTACATGAAAACACATCAACCTTTTGCGCAGATCCATGCAGTCAAACTTTAAACACGAGAACAGAATCAAACATCCAGATGGGACTTTGGACACGCAGAAATGTATGCAATTTGTACTATAAGTAATAGTATACACATTAACTGGATCTAGTTCATTTCCTGGATAAAATATTCTTCTAACAAAACTTAACTTTGTGTTTATTTACATAGTAAGGTTTTCGTAAGATTATATTAACCTGGAAAATAATACAGAAACCTAATATAAACCAGTTAAAAGTGAAGTAAGATTTGGTCTCAACAAAAAAAAACTTTAAGCAATTTAGACACATTTACACAGATTCAATGTTCTGAAAGTCACAAATTGCGTCTTCAACAAAGCAAGATATGATAGAAAATACAAAATAAATAATCAGATACATTATTTGCGAAGGTGTCCCATTGTTTCCATCAGCTGAAGCCAAACAAGCATCCAATTTTCCACAGATTACCGTGGAGCCACAGGGACATTAAAATGACTCTGGATCATCTCCTGTTCAACGTTACTCCACTCCTTTCATGAACTCCAAGAATTCTGTAAAATATGAAAGCCCTGTTTAGAAAACAGCTCATATACAGTCGATTGAGGATAGATAAATAACTGGTCATAAACTCAGTAGCTCAAAGTGAGAAGGACTATAAGATAATGAATTTTCTGTTTATTATGCTTTGAAAGGAAAGCATTTTTTCACAGATCTTTTTTTTTTTTGCCTCATTTAGTCAAATTAATTGCAGTTCTCTAACCATATAACTACAATACAATGACTCAGTGACTTTAAAGGGGAATTGTAAAGATATGACACAGGGAAATAAATCATGATCATGAGATATACTCTAGTACTTCATAATAGAGCTTTGTTCGTTTAGATTTAAAAATGTTTAACACAGAAAACACCCAGTTTTCTTAATGCCACCTAAACTATTCAAACAAAGTAGCAGACAATCCAATGGTGTAATATTGCTTTCAAGACAAAGATTTTGGCTACTTTCAGTGGCATTTCTGTCATTGCATTTATTTGCTTTTAGGAGGTTAAACACCTCACCGTCGTAATCAATTTTGCCATCGTTGTTCTTATCCCCGTCTTTCATCAACTCTTCGATGTCATCCTCAGTGATTGCCTCTCCTGTAGATTCTAGCATTATTTTCAGCTCATCCAAGTCAATATAACCATCGGCATTTCTGAAAAATCAAAACAGTGTTGTTTAGCTTAGGTCTAAAGAAAATCTGTAAAGAGCATTAGAGAAAAAAAATACTCATGTATGCTATCATATATAGTGTTATAATTCAGTGAAACCACTGCTGATGGGTTAAGGAACTGCATGTTTTTTCTCTGATGCTCAGACGAGGTGTCTGGCATACATGCTAGTGGGTGTTAGAAATACTCAGAGCTGTCAAAAATGATTAAAGTGCAAACTAAATGCTGTTCTCTACAGAGCTACTTGGCATTTTGTCAGAGCTCATACTTTGCAAATTAGGAGCACACTGTTAAAACCACACCAAAGACCGAATTTATAAGAAGACTGGTAGTTCTGAGATGAACGGATTTGTCTATTTCATCATTCAAAGATTTTTTTTTTTTAAATAAACTTATTTTAGTGAATTCATGTTTTTTTTTATAGTAGGGTTTAAGAATTAAAACATACTTGTCAAACATCCTAAAGAGGTCTGCAAGCTCTTCCTCTGTCTTCCCTTTGCTGTCATCCTTCATGCATCTCACCATCATGACCAAGAACTCATCAAAGTCAACTGTGCCGCTCCCTGCATACAGACATTTCACAGTAATATTCCAAAGCTGATTTTTAATTCAACTGAACAAAAAAACTGAAAACAAATACATCTATATGCAGTTAATGGATTTTAAAGGTATTCATATTTTACAGACCTGTAGTTCATGATAAATGATGACAAATTTAAATGTCATAGTTACTTTTTATATCAGGGATTGCCAAAATGTAAACAATATACTAAACCTTTCTAAATCAAATCCTAATGTTTCCTTCTGTCATTAAACATTACAACAAATGGACAATTTCAAGATGACCTATGCATTTCATACACAGCTCCCTTTTAATCCAGTCTGACACAGCCCAATCTCCTTACAACGGCTGACTAACATTTGACATTAAATATAGCGGATATCACTTGTTTGCTAATCTGTGAAAAGGTTAACCATTTAGTTGCCTATTTATATTTACCATCTTCATCCACCTCATCTATCATCTCCTGCAGTTCCTCTGGTGTAGGGTTCTGACCGAGCATCCTCATAACCTTCCCTAGCTCTTTGGTGCTGATGCAGCCATCCTCTGCGTCTTGCACGAAGATGTCGAAGGCAGCCTTGAACTCTGCAACAAAAGAGCATACATTTTTAGTTGTTTTAAATCTTTCATTATGGGGCATAGTTTTGCATCTAATCATGCTTGCCTTAACAAGCTATTACTAATTTGGGAATTATACATTTGTCTCGTTCTCAAACGGCCACCTAAACGTGGTGGGTTTCAGTGAAAAAAAAAAACGGGTTTCAGTGCTTGGATGATCCAAGGGCTATTCAAGGGTATTCCAAGGCAAACAGGCTCTGGGTGACCGTTCAGAGAAAGAGTGGTTTAAAAAGCCTTAATGAAGACTATGAAAGAGGCACATGTCGTCACTCTGTATGGTGGAGCTGGGGTTCTGGAGCTTGGCCTCAATGATCAGTTTCCTTCTCGCAACCCAGCTGGGCCAAGCCTAGAGGAGTGTGGCAAGGCCATCCCCAGTAGACCAACCAACTGCAGGGGGATACATGAGGGTCGCTGCTAAGAGAATTGGACAGCAATCAGAGGTGGGGGTGGATGCAGATGCTTAAATTAGCTCTGGGAAAGTAAAATGTGTTGGAGTGTACCCTGGTGGATCGCATCCATTTGCCTTCTTTTTACAGGGAGGGTCTTACTGTTGTTGCAACCTATGAGTCTGAAAGACAGATTGGAGTACCAGGCCTTCTTAGCATTCATGGCAGGGGAGTTGGAAAGCTCCCATCCCTGAGATCCCATATTTCTTCTAGGGGAAATTCCAAGCCCATATGTGAAACCAAATGGAGCTTGATTTGGAGAAACAGACCCACAGCTCTCAACCAGTGTTGCTTCATTATTTGACTTCTGTGCAAGTCATAAAATGTCCCTGATGAACACCATGTTCAACAATATGGATGTCTATCGGTACAGTTGGCAACAGGATACCCTAGGCCAGAGGTCGATGAACAACTTTATAGTCGGATTTTTGAAATGTCAGCTGCATGTCTTGGACATTCTGGGGTAAAAGAGAGCCACAGGTGTCTACCAATCATCACCTGGTGATGAGCTGGATATGCTGGAACTGGAGGGCGCCAGACAGACTGGTTGGCCTGTGGGACTCCTGAGGCAGCAAACAGGTAGGGTTAGGGTTGAAGCCAAGCATGTAAGAATGGTCAAAGCGGCAAAAACTGGAGGAATATGAAGTGACCCTGTAGAAAGCACCCTCACATTTGAAAGCAGTGCTCTTCTTTATTTGGTGTGGGGAGCTACTGACCCTGAAGGAGGAATCAATAGATGGTGCAAGGAATACTTTGAGGGTCTCCTGAACCCAGCAAAAGGCCTTCCGTGCTAGAAGATACAGCAAGATTTGTTCACCACCCAGGCTGACGCTGCCAAGGTGGACAAGTATCTTGGGGCACTGTTCATGAGTGAGGGGAAATGGAATGGGAGATCGATATATGGATTGGTGAGGCTGCCACTCTAAAGGGCTGGTTATACTCCATCAGCAGTGTGTCGCAGTGAGCTGGTTGGAGGTATGACGCAGATATTTTTTAATTAATGCCCAATTTTGAAGCGTGGTCTGTGCTATGTTATTCCACACCACAACGCAAGAGGGACAATCATGAACTAGCTGTGAGTCTAGATACGGCTGAGGTGTTGACGAAGTGGAAAAAAGCAAGGGATAAGTTTGTGCGACAACGAGGAACATGAGCGTGAAAAAGAGGGGGGATCCAGGTGGAAAAAGGGTCTGTGCATTCTCGCGCACCTCGCTCTTCTAGCTGGTCCAACTTCACGAGTTGTGTTCTACAATGGCGGTCATACAAACCAGGTACAAAACAGGAGATGCATAATGTAGAGCGAATGTAACTTGTAGATTTGACCAATCAGAGGGCTCCTGTCTGCAGCACTGTATGCGGTCACCTACAATTTTAGAGAGGTGCACCAGATTGTCTGCGGAAGGGACGAGGGCATATCTGCGTTCACTGCGACACACGCAGATGACCTGGTTTTTAAGTATAAACCAGCCTTAATGCAGTCTGTTGTGATGAAGAGGGAGCTGAGCGATTTACTGGTTGGTCTATGCCCTCAACTATGGTCATGAAATCTGGATCATGAATGAAAGTTTGAGATCCTGGATACAAGAGGCTGAAATTTGCTTTTTCTGCAGACTGGTTGGGCACTCCCATAGAGATTAGGAGAGGAACTTGGTCATTCAGGAGAAGCTATGAGTAGAGCAGAATCTCATCCGAATCAAGATTATTCAGTTGAGGTAGCTCAGACATCTTTTGTTTTTGTTGCATGTTACATCAGGAGGAAACCTATTGAATGATCCAGGACACACTGGGGAGACAAGTTTCAAAGCATATGGATTATACTAGTTGGGCAGGCTGACAGCTGTTCTTAAAACAGTAATTCCACCGTATTACTTTGCAAGATCTACTTTAAAACATAGCAAAAACTTTAACTAAAGCTTGTGGTAGTGTAGTAATGTGTAAATAAGAATAGGAATCATTAAAAGTGTAAAATGTTAACTCCTTATGAAAAACTGAGTAAATATTCAAATTGCAAACTTTTGTCCTTTTGATATCATAAAACCGACAAATTCTAAGTTCTGCTTTTTTGCTCCTGCAGCTGTGGATGACTTCAGTAGTAAATGCAAAAAAGTTCAAAAAACAATGCCCTAATAGTACAGTTCATGAAATAATCAGTTTACTCACCATTTTTCTGTTCATCTGTCAGCTGCTCAACCTGTAAAAGAAAAAAAAAATAAACAAAGGAAGCATTTAGATACACTAAACAAAATAACGTAGACCCTCCCTATTTTAGGCTTTCAAATAGTAATACCTTGACATATTTACTGTGAAAGGGCCTTATTTTTGGTAGCGAGACAAGAAATCTACAAATCTCACACCAGGCCTCAGTCCACTTCAGTCACAGTTGTTTTGAGAACTTTTTAATCAGGAGAGATGTTCCACAAACTTGATCCCCACTTGTTAAACCAGAGATGCTTTGTTAGGGGCAGAGATGGGAAGTAAGGAAGTACAAATACTTTGTTACTGTACTCAAGTAGATTTTTCTGATATTTTCACTTTACTTTACTACTTATTTTTATGGCGACTTTTTACTTCTACTCCTTACATTTTTACACAAATATCTGTACTTTCTACTCCTTACATTTAAAAAAAATTGGCTCGTTACTTTAGTTTTGAATCATTTCAATGGAGTTACCGTTATTATTTTTCACGTCATCAATACCAAATTCAATCTAATTGGATGGGAATCTACGTTGCATTTGATGCACCACTACAAGATGAATCGACAGATTCGGCGGTATTCATTCGAGGCAAATCATTGCAGCTTGGTGGCGGTGGCGTTAGCATAGTAGTATGGACGACGAGATGATTGAAAATGAACACAACAGAGATCTAGTCCTATTGGCAGACATCCATTTAAAATGTAGGCAACGGCATGAAAAAAGTGGTTTCTACTTTTACTTTTATACTTTAAGTAAATTTACAAGCCTGTACTTTGTTACTTTTACTTGAGTAAAGAAGTTTAGTCAGTACTTCCACTTTTACCAGAGTATTTTTTAACACAAGTATCTGTACTTTTACTCAAGTACGGAAAGTGAGTACTTTTGCCATCTCTGGTTAGGAGTAAGCAGGTACCTGGCTGGTAATTACACATTTTACACCAAACCAGTCTGATCGATGATCAACTGGAAGGAACCTAAAAATGTTACCTTTTTGCTTGTGGACACACATCATACCAAGTGTGAGCACTTTATCGAACAGAGGTTTTTACTGGGAAAGAGGAATATTTATTTTGAATATTATGTATGAATATTATGTTCTTTTTTTTCCTCTTTCATAGCCACATAATCTCTATAATACAGATGTCTAAAATAGATTTCCAATTGCTGTAAAAAGAGAGTTCAGTTTTAAATGAATAAAAGAAAGCACAACTGGGAATTAACTCAAATTGCATTGGTAGGAGAAACTTTTACAAAAGTTGGCGTCTAGACATCAGCAAGATAATCTTTGATAGATGCTTCCGTAAATAAAACATGCAACTCATGTGTCATATGTGAACCCAGCAACATGAGGAGTTGAAAACGAACACAACATGTGAACCACATATAAATGAACCTGACATACAGTGTGATAAATTAGCATAGCTGTGGATATGACCCAACAATGGGGTAGTAATCCTACAAAAGCTACAACCAAAGATGGAGACAGCTGCTTATTTAAGAGTTATTATCTGTCTACTGCTGTAAATTAAACAACCATACGTTCAGATGTCCATTCCTAAACAAACACAGCCCTACAATGATGATATGTGAAATGATCTATCTAGCCAAAGACATGCATGTGTATTCCTGTGGGATTTTACTATAATAGAGACCCTGCTCTGCTGGGATGTGAGAGAACAAGACAGCCAGACCCACTGTCCTGCAGGAGGGGGTGGAAAGATAACAGCACAGCTTCACAGGATCACAGATAATGCTGGAATCCTGCAGAGGAGGGGTTTATCTAAACCTGAAGGCCCTCTGGCACCAGAGCTACCAAGATTAGCAATGGGATTCAGGGCTGGTCCATTTGAAGTAAAGAATGAGGTTTGCAGCATGATAAACAAGGATGTATCCTGTCACTAACCCCAATAAGTGGCTCCCAACTGCTCCAATATGGATAAAGATCAAAAGACATGTTTGATACCAGCTGGTGATGGAAGGGCTGCTCTGAACAGGCCAATAGTCATTTTTAGGATTTAACTAGCATCAGATAATTATAAAGATATGGGATTTGTTTTGGCTTATTATCAATCACAGAGTTATTTCAGCCTTTCACAGAATAAATTGAAAATGTACTACATTTAAGAAGTTTGATTTTAAACAAAATCACTAGCCTCCCAGATCAGATCTCACTGTGGGTTGAGGACCACCACCCAACAAAACCACATCGCTTCATTAGAAGGAGCTGATTATATGCACATTGTAAAGCATATGAGCTGGGTGAGAGAACATACCGCTGCTTTGTAGATATCATTCATGCTGGCGGCTCGTCTGTTGCTGGTCCTGACAGTGTCCTGACTCAAACGAAGGATGAGGAGTCCAGCTCAGGGCAGGACTCCGGTCCCATCCTGGGAGGGTTTTATACTCAGAGTCTGTCCCTCCCTGGACAAAGCAGCCTCCCCTCATTGGGAGCCTCTAACATGTAAGTACACAAATGTGTGCCAATATGTGCCTGCATCAATGAGTCAATCTGTCACAATCACCAGGCTCAGATAAAAATGCAGCAGCTCTTAGGGGGGCACACTATGGAATGGAATGAATATGAGGAGAGCAGAGAGGCCATGTATGTGGAGCTCTAATCTCCAGAGAGAGGGGCTGTAGAGACACTCAACATTCCTCCAGAAACTGAGTGAGTAAATAAAAAAAAAGTTGTGACTGTTGATCCATGTAGAACTTTTCAGACTATGACAGGAGACTATGAGGAGTCATATAAGTAATATTGTACTTCAAAGCTATTCCATGATCAAAGCAAATTAAAATGCCTGCAGGGCCAAATCTAGCTCTGGTAAACACACTCAGAAATGCAACATGTTGAAGAAAGCAAATACATTCACAAAGCACCGTTAAAGGCAATCCATTAGACCAGAGACATTCTTGTGTCTTCTAAAAAAGGAGCAGATAGAGAACATGCTAAATTAAAGAATATATTTAAAAAGTAAAATACATGGTGTTTGCTTTTTCGTAAGAAACATTTAATAACGCTCTCATTTCATTACAGAGTGAAAATTAAATTTAGAGAAAACCTTAATAAAGAAAATTGGGTACAATTTGTGATCAAGAGCATTTAGAAAAGATTTAAATCATGCATATGTATTAAATCCTTTGAGAAAATGATTAACATTTCTGTTTATCTTTCTGTATAAGTTAGCAGGTTGATAGCAGGTCTTACCGCCTTAAGCTAAAAAAAACTTCTGAGAGACACTTGTTGTAGCCATAAACCAGTCACTGACATCCTTTGTAAAAAGTTTGTGGTTGTAGAAACAGCCTGTTTAACCCCAAAGGGACCCAGTGAGATCAAACTCTGCCCAGACAGGACCTCTTATTTTTAATTGCTTAGTCTGACCCTTGGTTAATTTTCATTACACAGGATGCAGTATAGCTCTGATAAATGGTATTCTATATTTAATTTTATGACACTATGCATTTAAATTAAGACCTTTCCAAATTATGTAATTTACCCCTTTATGCTTTGCAGCGTGTTTGAGGATTTCTTTTAGAGAAATTTACAGTCTCGCCATGATAGGAACCTCCTTTAATAAAACCATAAGATAATCTTATGGTTTTAATCCAGGTTTGCCTTGTGGTTTGGATGGGGATCCAAAGGAGCTAGAAATCTTGTGTTGCTGATATATGAACATTTTTGTAATTTAAGCTATTTGACGGATAAAAAAAAATGACTTAAAAAAAAAACATTTCACATTTCACTTCACTTAATTTAGCTATTTTACTCTGTAACCTTGATATTAAGGAGCCAAATTACAGATTGGTTTGATAATTTCAGCTTTGATTTTTATTGCTTTTCATCATGTGCAACAAAGATACAGTCAGCAGATGGTGCTATGCACTACATGGAAGGATTATTGAACGGTTGCATGAGGCTGCCTCCAGATATGCAATTTATCAATAGTGGGGTAGGTGAGAAATCTGGGTCAAACAAACCAAACATGCACTTCACCTCAAGACTCTACTGTTTGTAGATTCTCCTGAATCTCCTGAAACAAGGTCATATCAATCACTTGACAGTGTGCATCTCATTTACCTTTACACTTTCGCTCCCAGAGAAATCCTTCACACACAGAGAGACACAGAGCACGCTGTGCCAGGCATCCTAAGAGATGAGTGAACATGCTGGTTTATAACGGGACACTAATGACACAGCTTACAAGCATCAAACAAGCCACTCAGAGGCTCACATTTAACAACATACATGTTCTACTCTGCATTATGAAAGTAGCAGGTCTCGTAACAAAGACCAAAGCATCAATGTATGTCAGTCACGGGCACAAGTTCCTGCTTGCATGGAAAAATAAATGGACTGGCAGAGAGGAGGTGAGCAAAAAAAGGGAAGGGGGGGCTTGCGGGGATCTGAAACTATTTGTGCCATTTGCCATGATTTTACACACAGGACACATTACACTGTGCTGCACGCAGCAATTTGAATTCAGAGGACTGAATCATCAATGGCATCGAATCAATCAGCTGAAATCTCAAAGCATACTGACGGGTCCACGCGGTCAGCCAAACAAATTCATTTTTGGAGAGCTGAGCGCAGTCTGGTTGGTTCCAAAAGTGACGCGCAGCTCTCGTGGCGACAGGGTGTCTTAATGTAAAGCTGTGGTGAGCCAGCTCTGCACATGCATGACGTTGAGCCTTTAGATTGGCACACAGATCAAAGAAAGCATATGGAGTGCTGTTTCGTTGGAGCTCTTCGCCAATTTCCTCTTACAGGATAAGACTGACGAAAGAGCCAGCCATCTCCTCCACCAGCGCAATCAGACAGCGCATCTCAAATCCACAATTCACCGCACACCGCTTTTTGAGGGGTTGCCATAGAAACTCTGCCGGGTAGTAGCGGGCAGAAAATGAGAGGAGATGAACGGGGCTATTTCCCCCTCCACCTCCCTCTTTGCTTCGCCGCCACCACATTTTGTCCTCAGATTGACTATATTATTTTCCCTTCTTCGCCTCTAATTTGCATGCGTCGGCACTGCAAAGTACAGTGATGTGTAATACAATCAGTGTTGACAACTGCCAGCAATGGTTGTATAGTCACAGATTACATCTCTTTTTTCTATTGCTTGTATCTCCTATGAATTTCAAGTGGCATCTTTGTGATATTTGAAGTTTTTCGAAGAACGCTCATTGTGTTGGTCACCTGATTGAAGAGGTTTATTCCATGTAATAAACAGCAGTTGAAAGAGAACAGTACATTTCAAATGCTTTACGTGAGCGTTGACATCTCGAGATGAAACATTTCTGATCAGCAGAACTACATTTATGAAAAGAAAGACACTGCACAGCACCCATCATGCCAATTGAAATGGTCATGTGATGTAATGATTGGGTTGACATGCAGCTGAGCTTGAAGCTTCTCTCTTCTCCTCCCCTCTGTGTCCTCACCTCCTTGATTGCTATGGATGGTGGGGGTTGGTTGAGGGGGGGGGGGGGGGGGGGGGGGCTGTCAGCTTCCTTTTCTTTCTGTCTTCTCTTTCCCTCCTTTCCTCTCTCATTCTGTTCTCCCCTTCCCCTGCCTCCTTTCATTGATGACCAACCTGTCAGAAACTCCTGTTGTGGCAGGCCGAGGGTGTGTGTGGCTGAGTGATACAGTATTCTGTCCAGAGCATCTCTCCTTTGCAGCCAGGTCTGATTTTTAACAAAGAAATCTGTGTTTTTCATCAGCGACAATGTCTAACCCAAATTTATAGACGTGTCTTTAGAGATGATGGGGAGATTTCTTCGCTTTGTTTCACCAGCCTCCATGGTTCCTCTTTGACATTCTTTTTGTTGAGGCATTTGGCAGTGTTGAGGCAGTGTTACACACTGTTCCTTAAATCAGGGCTCCAATGAGCCAGTAGCCATATTAGCTCCAGCGTACATACAGCCGCGCACTAACTTTCAGCCAGGGGGCTGCAACATTTTCCAGTCCACTGAACCACCAAGTGACCTACCACCCTCCCTTTATCCCCCTACTGAACCTCTCCCCACCTAGGAAATAGTGCTCAAATAGATTTCTTTTTCAGATATAGCTGTTAGACAAGGTCCCCTTAAAGCTAAAGAGATTTTTTTTTCCCTTCTACATAGCAGCAAAAAGGTTGTATCTTTATAAGGTATTGTTAAGAGATTAGTCATTTGTCAAATGTCTTGTATATATTTTATCTTTTAAGGGGATACTAAAGAACACATTTTCTGTCTTTTTGCTCAGTCTGATAATATTCTTTTTACCAAAAACAAACATACCAAAATGGTCTCTCTGCGCATGTTAAAGATGTTTCTGGAGTTTAAATTGTCACAGTCTCAGGACTCAGCAGGCAGCACCGAGCAGATTACTGCCGGTCCTGCCTTCTCTGCTCTCTCCATTCTCCGCAGGTGACTGTAGGCAGTTGGGTGTGGGTCATACCTGCAACTCGTTTGGCGCCATTGTTTGGGAGCATTTAAGTGGCGGTCTGACAGTTAGAGGACACCAGAGTGTTAACCTAGTGTGGTATGTCTAAGTTGGCCACTGTCTTCTGACAGCTCTCCAGTTCCCAGGGTGATCCTTGCCTCCTGTATCTCTCAGGTTACCTCACGCTTTGAAGCCCTCCCTCTCACCGCTCTGTATCCCATTCCTGAGTTCCCCCTCAAAACCAAGGCGTCCCTTGTCAAGTCTCCTTCCTCTCTCTACTGGGATTCCACCCCAAGGCCCCCTATTTTCAATTTGGGCTGAGGACATCATCAGATCTCCCCGGTTCATCTAGCTACCCACAGACCACTTCTCCCACCACCGGTGCTGCTCGGACCCCACTCCAACTCCACTGGCCCACCAACCAGCGATTTAGTCACTCATGCCATCACTGGGAGTCACTCACTGAGTCCGTCTCTCTGCTCCACTCTCCCCAGTTAGGGTTCCATGCTCTCGCACCTTCCGTTAACTGAGGGCTGTCTAACCCCCTACCTCTCGATCGAATGAGCCCCAGTCACGCGTCTCCTTTTGTTGCTCCTTCATCGTGGTTTATCCAGATATTTACCCCTGTTTACTGTGTGTTATAATAAAAGCCTTAAACTGCTCTTTACCCCCGCCCCCCCCCCCCCCCCCCCCCCCCCTCAAGTGTGATCTGTCGAAACCATGACACACTGCAAGTCAGCTTTGTCTGTGGCATCCTATTTGTCTGAAATACCGAGTTAGAATTACACAATTTATGCTATCTTTTTGTGTGAAGTTATAATTAAACTAGGCTTTACATTGCTGTCAACATCACCACAGTCCACTGTTTGGCTATCATTGTGGTCCCTAAAGAACTGAAGTAAGTCTTCAGATAACTTTGCAGATATGCTGGTTAAGATTCATAGTCATCCAGGTTGTAGTCATTCCAAAAAAGTAAAAAAAAAAAAAAACACTGGACTTTCTTTTCCAAGTTTGAAGACGTTTCGCTTCCCACCAGTGTTGAGTTCCAGGCTTATAAAATAACCCAAACAAAAACCTTCATATGGCTTAGAAAACATGCAAATTGAACCGAAAACAGGTCCGATCCTTAGTAATGGGGAGTCTTTGAGGTCATTGGTGGCCTGAAAAACCGGATACTGGCCCATGCCTCTGAAAAGCGGAGTTGTTGGGGTCATTGTTAGCCTGGCTAAAAAGGCCAACAACATTTTGATCCCCTGCATGGCAATGAGGATAGAGATGATAACGGAACTTAATCAACTCTATCCCTAATGATTCCCCTTTTCAAATATATGGGCCAGTATCGGTCTTTCCAAAAGAATTTCATGACTGACTGTATCAAATGCAGCACTGAGATCTAACACGACAAGAACAGATACAGGTCCAATATTGGAAGAGAATATCATTAGTGACTTTAACCAGAGCTGTTTCAGTGCTATGAAGAGTGCTAAAGCCAGATTGAAACTTCTCATAAATTTCAATATGGTGTAAGTGGTCAAACAGTTGTTTGGGAACTATTTTCTCAAGAAATGTAGATAAAAAATGAAGATTAGAAATAGGTCTAGAATTGACCAAATCATCTGGGCCAAGAGACAGTTTTTTAAGTAAAGTTTTAATTACAGCTACCTCAAAAGACTGAGTTACATATACTCAGTTTGATAAATAATCTGCATTGATTCTGGCCTACCTGTCTGTTTTTTCTCACTGTCAGCAGAGATGGCAAAAGTACTCACTTTCCGAGTAAAAGTACAGATACTTGTGTTAAAAAATACTCTGGTAAAAGTGGAAGTACTGATTAAACTTCTTTACTCAAGTAAAAGTAACAAAGTACGGGCTTGTAAATTTACTTAAATTATAAAAGTAAAAGTAGAAACCACTTTTTTCATGCCGTTGCCTACATTTTAAATGGATGTCTGCCAATAGGACTAGATCTCTGTTGTGTTCATTTTCAATCCTCACGTCGTCCATACTACTATGCTAACGCCACCGCCACCAAGCTGCAATGATTTGCCTCGAATGAATACCGCTAAATCTGTCGATTCATCTTCTAATGGTGCGTCAAATGCAACGTAGATTCCCATCCAATTACATTGAATTTGGTATTGATGACGTGAAAAATAATAACGGTAACTCCATTGAAATGATTCAAAACTAAAGTAACGAGCCAATTTTTAAAAATGTAAGGAGTAGAAAGTACAGACGTTTGTGTAAAAATGTAAGGAGTAGAAGTAAAAAGTCGCCATAAAAATAAGCAGTAAAGTAAAAATATCAGAAAAATCTACTTGAGTACAGTAACAAAGTATTTGTACTTCGTTACTTCCCATCTCTTACTGTCAGACCAACTTTACACTAATTAGGTTTTGTCTGTTCCATCAGCCCTCGCAATATGTGCTGTGCAACAATTCCCACTCAGTAAATGCAGGATTCATTCATTCATTGCCTTTTATTTTGAAATGTGTTTTGATCTTCTTTACCCTTCTTGCGTCTGGCTTCCCGTCTGGCTTCCCGTTTGGCTCATCTGTTTTTGAGAAATTGACTCATTTTGCTCCATCATTCATATACAGAAGACCTTATCCATATTTCTGTCTTGTGGCGGCGAGGACAGCTAAGGCATGACAAATCATCACATTGAACAAGCTTCTATTTAGAATAGGCAATCACTTTGTTGTCCCACAGTGGGGAAATCGTGTTGGTATTTGTGAGGGAATGAAGGACCCACGCATGAAAAAGTCTGAAGTTGCATCAGAATTTGTGGAATTTCAGCCTCTAGTTCCTGCTTTTCCTACCTTTCATAAGGTCAACAGTTAGAACTCTATCATGGGTAGGAAAGGAACCTCTAGTCTACTGTGCCAATTCCATACAACCTATAACCTATATGTATCATTATGCAACAAAAACACACATGGAAGATAATAGTTAAATCTAGGGCTATCTCCTTCCTTAGTGCAAGCACTATTTGGACAGCACTTGACATGAGCTAATCTTTGACAAGTCCTTAACAATTTGAGGAAAGTTTGATGCAGCCTGTATAAATGAGGGGTCATTCTGCTCTTCAGCTATCAGCTTAATGAAAAACACCTGCTGGCTGCTCTCTTCAGCACCTAAATCAAGCTCATTCCCTGCACTTGCTCAGTTGCCCTTTTAAGCTTGGCTTCTGCTGAAAAGAAGCAGCACATTTCTTTAAAGCCTTAAGAAAGGAGGTGTATAGTTTTCTCTCCTTGCTTGCCTACATACATACCTACCTACCAGTCGCAGCTTGTTTAGTTTACTCCAGGGGGCTATAAATTCAAAATAGATGTATACCAAAAACCACTCAAACGTATACGAAGTTATCATACCAGTATATTTATATAAATTCCAACAACAAAAAATAAACACTTTATAAAAACAAAACAGTTTAATAATACAGAAGCTATTAGTTTATATTTTATTTTAAATATAAAAACTGGTGGTGAGCATACATTTTTTTAATCCATAATAATCTCACTAAATCTGGCAAAGACATTCATGATATGTGTGTCTTACCTCCAGAATTTAAAATAAACGGTTTAATTTTTTTGTCTTTGCAAAATCTTACGTAATTTAATCTTCCTACTTAATATTTTGACAGTTTGACTTCCAATTATAGATGTCCCACTTTAACAATATAGTGTTTCCAAAAATCTGACTGTTGGGCAACAGCATTTGAGGATAATACTAAAATCTGTGTTTAGAATGTCTCAGATTCTGATCATTATATTGTGTAATCTTAAAAAAAAAATTGTTTAAAATAACTAGGTTGGTTGGAAAAACCACCAACCAATTTATTCTTGGAATATATCTGAAATCTATCCAACTGACCGCATTCTGCTGGTGAAGATTCTCACTCATTCAAGGTCGTAATCATTCCAAAAAAGTAAAAAAAAAAAAAAAAAAAAATCCACTGGACTTGTTTCCAATTTTATTTTTTCCAGAAAGCTTTTCCAGTTTAAAATGTTAAGAGAGTTGAGTTTGAGGCTTTAAAGCCTTTTTTTTTGTCACAATGGTGTTGGAGGTTTGAAAGAACCCAAATGCAGACACAAGCTTGAGGTGGTTACTTGAATGTTTAATAATAAAAATGGTAAAAGAAGCAAAAGTCCAAAAACATAAATCCACAAAAATGCTGAAAACCAAGAATACTCACAACAAGAAGGGGACAAAGTAATGACAACAAACCAGCAAAGAGGGACTGAGCAGGAGGAGAATAAATGGGAGAGAGAAACAAAGACCAGGCTAATTAGCAGATTGGGAGCAGGTGTGAACAGAAGCAAGAAGGGAGCTAGAGAAAAGGAGACTGACACAAAAGGGCAAACAGTACAATCAAAATACCTAGAACACAAGAATTAAAAAGACAGATGAAAACTCAGAGATAAAACTTGAACAAATCCAAAACCATGACAGTTTTTGCTTAGACAACATGCAAATTGAAATGGACAAACGGGTCCACCTGTTTGGAATGGGGGTCGTTTGGCTTCTTTTGTTAGCCTGCAATTCCCCATACCCGTCTATGTCTCTAAATAGGCAAGGTCTTCAGTTCACCTGTAAAGGGATTTGGGTTGCGATGATAGCGAGAAGGGATCAACTCAATTGCTGCATCGTAGGATTTTGAAAGCTGAATCTGAGTCCGTCCCCTGTGTTTAAGGTTGGTTTTACTTTCTTATGAATGGCTTCATTCACAATGTACCACAAAGTCTTGTCCCGAGGAGGTCGCTCTTCTGTGTTTGGCCATGTGTCTGTGGGGAGGTTGTTTGGTTTCTCCAATATAAAGATCAGAGTAGCTCTCCTGCAAATCCCCAAACTGAATGCTGAGGCTGTTTAAATTCCTTTCAAATGCTGATTTCGAATTAAGGGGCTGCGTCCACCAAAGGCCAGATTCGTAGGCTGATCACGTCACTGCGCTGTTAAGATTGTAAGACTCCTCATTATGCAGCCTGTCACTACTTGATCTGTCCTGGAAGCACGATCTGTACCATCAGCTCATTTGTGCATGCGCAACCAGATACTGTATACATCCGTGTTTCCAATAAATACAGTGGCACGGGAAGGGGGGTGCTGTGGGGGCTGCAGCCTCCCTCGTCATAGCATCAGCCCCCCATGGTGGGGGGCTGTGGGGGTAACATAATATTGTACTTAAAAACATGAAATTATTTATGTATTTATTTTTTAAAAGACTGTGTTTGATATGGGATTAAAATGATGGGCTGTGTATAAGATATAAACTAATGATTCTTTATTTTAATATTTCATAAAAAACTAGGCTACTCCCCCTGAAGTGCTTCCGCCACCTTACATTCGTTTAGGCATGGGTAGCAATAGGCAGCAGAAATGTATTTCTGACTATTTCGAGGTGAGAAATGGTTTTAATTCCCCTATACGCTAGAATAAGGCTGCATATCACTAAATATTATGTCTGTATTAAGTGATAAAATATGAAATTATTATTTTTTTTTGTGTGTGTTTTTTGTTTCAGATATGAAATCATTCCCCATATCCATAGTCGAATGGACTTTCAAGATGTTCAATGCTCAGTTTAGGCTATATTTAGGCCATGTTTCATTCAAGTATTCCTGTTCCTGTTGATTGCAAGCTGTTGTTTGTTTTCAATTCAATTCAATTCAGTTTATTTATATAGCGCCAAATTCACAACACATGTCATTTCAAAGCACTTTACAGTTCAACCAGATCATCCAGTCAAATTGATACAAAGTTTTCTATCTAAGGAAAACCAGTTGATTGCATCGACTCATTGACTCAAATACAATCCCTCACACTAAGCATGCTTGTAGCGACAGTGGAGAGGAAAAACTCCCTTTTAACAGGAAGAAACCTCCAGCAGAACCAGGCTCAGTGTGAGCGGCCATCTGCTGAGGCCCACTGGGGTTCAAGGAGACGGAAGCAGAGACATAAAAAGCAGCTGTAAAAGGCGGCCCTGTCCAGGAAACACACAGCCAGGCAGACGATCAATTTTGAATGATTAAAAGAGAAGATATAAAGTTTAAAATGTTCATGCTTTGTTCCGATGCATTTTAAATGGCAGTTTTTGGCGACAAATGTAGGCCTACAATATTATGTTAAAAACGTCAGCCACAGCCCTCAACATAATGACGTCATGTGTTTTCCAACCCAGCCAGCCCCCCTCGCTTGAAACAGCTTCCAGCGCGCCTGAATAAATAATGTAATTATGTTACTAAAATTACTTATTTCTATTCTTAACTCACTAAATAATGCTAATACAGATCTTTGAAAAAATGCTTTATGACTTCTCTGAAACAATATTGAAGCTTTTTACATTTTTGCTCGTCTGACATCATCGGACATGCTCAGAGTATCTGCATTTTAGTTGTTTCTTTCTTTAATTACACACTATATACCAGAATGTTAACATCAAAGGAATACATAAAAGTAAAAAAAGACTAGATTTATGTTTAAATCCAAAGCCGAACAAGTTAGCTCCCAGAAGTAGTGTAGGATCCCATTTCCTGAGATCGGGAACAGACCACTGATAAACAGAAAGGATTTTAAGGCATTTATTTTCTCAGGAAATACATTATTAACCTGCAGTACATTATAGTTTAGAACGCTTACCATTTTAGGGGAGGGAAAAATGTAATTTAGTTCTTTTTTACAAAATAAAATCAAGGCAAATGAGGGCAAACGAGCTGATGGTGGACAGTGCTTCCTGTACGGATTGGGTAGTGACACAAATGCATCCTTCTTTTTGCCCGTTTTGAAGGATAGGTCTGGTGTATCCTACGTAGCTTTAAGGGCTGGTTATACTCCCACAGCAGTGTGTCACAGTGAGCTTGTCGCAGGTAAGATGCAGACATTTTTGATTTATGCTCAATATTGAAGCGTGGGCTGCGCTATGTTATTCCACGCCACAACGCAAAAGGGGACAATCACAAACTACAGTAGCAGTGGGTCTAGATACAGCCGAGGTGGTGAGGAAATGGGGGCACGTTTGTCGGGGCGAAAAAGAGCGGGGATCCAGGGGGAAAAAGGGTCACAGCGTTCTCGCGCACCTCGCTCTTCTTGCTGGTCCAACTTCCCGAGTCGTTTTCCACAACCGTGGTCATACAAACAAATCAAGCCGGTAAGGTACCAAACAGGAGTTATGCATAACGTAGAGCGGTTGTAGATTGACCAATCAAAGGCCTCCTGTGTGCGGCACTGTCTGCAGTCACCTACAATTTGGGAGAGGTGCAGCTGAGTGTCTGTGGAGGGGGCGGGGACGTCTCTGCGTTTACTGCGACACCTACGCAGATGACCTAGTTTCAAAGTGTAAATTAGCCTTTAAATATCCTATGATTCACTGCAAGTCCAAGCAAGCCAGATGCTTTGTGCTCAGAGGAAAAAGGTAATTGCCGTGGAACAGTGGTGAATATTGGAAGTGCAGTTTAATATAATATTTAAGTATGGGAATAGTTCCGTTTAAAATTAATGAAAATTGTTGTTTTAAATGGTTATTGAGTTAGATGTGTGGTGGATAATGCTTAGTTTATTGAAAGGTATTTTTCTATCCCTGTGGTAAATGGATTTCGCTGTGATTTAGGAACAGATTCAAATATCTCTGTAGTTTGGGGACTATAAATCTGATAAGGTTCTGCTGTTAAAGGTTCTTGAAAAACGGTTACTTGCACCAATGATGGAGAGTTCCTTTCACTAGATGATCAAAATAATAGATATAATGCCTAATTCTCATCCCAGGAATATGGACAAATTCTAAAATATATCCCAAAAACATTTGATCAATTTAGCTCAAGGTTGCCTTAGTATTACTCAAGTTCCAAAACTGTCTTTAAAGAAAATGTCTACCACCAATGCTAAAAAAAAAAAAACTATGCTTTTCTATCCAAATGTCATTCTTAATTACCCCTTACGTTTTATATTCTTTATCTTTTTTGTATAGTGATTGTTCCTTGTCAATATTTGCTGGTGAAGATTCTCAGTCATCCAGGTCATGGTCATTCTGGAAAAAATTAGGAAACAATCACTGGACTTTGTTTCCCAGTTTGAAGGCGTTTCACTTCCCATCCAGGAAAGCTTTTTTTCAATTCAAAATGTCAGAAATAGCGTTGAATTCTAGGCTTTACAGAGTGGACCAAAAACAAAGCCTCGTCTTAGCTTAGAAAACATGCGGGTCGGATATTTTGTTCCTGGTGCACTTTATAAAGCCTTGAAGTAACAAAGTCCAGTGGATTGTTTTTTAACTTGTCAATGTTTATATTTTTGATGATCTTATTTACTATTAAATAGCTTTTCTTTTACTTATTTTTATTTTTTTATTGCTATTTTTCACAATTTGCTTAACTAATTATTTTTTTGTTGTTGAATATAAGAGACTTTGCAGATATATTTTTCATACATACATTGTTTAGACTTTCTACCCCTTTTATATCATTAAATTTGATTTTATTTGTTCATGCTCCCGGTGATGGTCACCTTTATTCCTCTCTGTATTCTCATGGGTGTAGTCTTTGTTCATTTTACAATGATAAAAAAAAGAAAAAAAGAAAAAAAAAAACACAGTAGTCAGAAGTTCGTATTCATTCTTTTCTTGCCTCATGTGTCAACTCTCACGGTCTCTAGGCGACAGAGCAGGGCGGTGAAAGACGCGGAAGGCTGGACCTGTTTAAATTCCCAGCAAAAACTCTACTAGCCTCCGTATTTTCACAGACCCTGAATGATCAGGTCCAGATAGACCGGATCCTTGGAGGATGCAGCTTTTGAAAAGTTTGCTGTCATGTGGTATGCCTTGTGGGTAGCAAGGCTTCAGATATCATCGATTTTGGCCCTTCCCCTAAATAAAGGAAGCTTCGAAGAAGCACCCCCCCACACACACCTCGAAGCCTCAACTCATCTCATAACATCACTCCTACCTACCTATATACCTGCTGGCCTGCCTTTGTATCTTTCTTATCTCAACCATGTTTCTGCCTCCTGGGCTTTCCTTTCTTCCCATTTCAAAATACTCATCAGCTTCTTATTTCTGGACAATATTTGTGCCCCACGGCTGAAGCCTCTTGCCTCACCCATTAATATTCTGAAACCTGTCAAAACACTACACATTTAAGCTTCTAAATAGGTAATACATGTAAAGTGCCGCCTCTTATTTTGTAAGGTCTTGCACCATTAAAATATTTTTTTACTTGTCACAGTAGCTGCCTTCACCTCTCCCCCTTGAATTGCTGCTCCCTTAAACGTGATCCAGCAGTCCTCAGGTGGTCAGACTATTTCTTAGGTATACCCAAATGAAATGAACACTGGTGCAGCTTCAGAATAATTTAATCTAACAATTTGCTCAGCTGAAAATGTGTTGATAGGAAGAGAAGGTCAAAATCCTCACAATTTTAAGCAGTTTCTGTAAAACTGTATATACTATACAGCATATTTGGGAAGAGTAATTACTGATCTACAATTTCTGTTGGAGGAAAGATGGAAGAGAAATAACATTAACCCATTATAAGAGAAATAAAATATACATTTTATTGGGGAGATAAATACAGAAAATTGTGTCTTATAATTACCAGATACAAACTGTATAAAATGCATGCATTGATGAATGTTTTTAATTGGAAAAATATAGAAACTTGTATTTGGGATGGATGGATGGATGGATGGATGGATGGATGGATGGATGGATGGATGGATGGATGGATGGATAGATAGATAGATAGATAGATAGATAGATAGATAGATAGATAGATAGATAGATAGATAGACAGACAGACAGACAGACAGACAGACAGACAGACAGACAGACAGACAGACAGACAGACAGACAGACAGACAGACAGACAGACAGACAGACAGACAGACAGACAGACAGACAGACAGACAGACAGACAGACAGATAGATAGATAGATAGATAGATAGATAGATAGATAGATAGATAGATGGATGGATAGGCCCTTGGCTAGTCCCCTACAATAATTTTTAAACATCAATCTTTGTACTGAAATATTCTGTCATGATTTGTGGAAATTAAGATCTAAAGAACAGTGTCATCCCCTGGTCAGACTCTGTAATACAGTGAAACGTTGGAGTCAGAGTAAAAAAATATGAAAGGGGGGGGTCACTCCAGTGGCTGAAAGCTGGAGGGGATATTCCTGGGAGTTGCAGGGAAATGGGCTGCCATTCGGCTGGGAAAGGCCATTTTGAATGGCTGCTACTGTAAGTGAGGAAGAGTGGTTTATAATCTAAACGCATGACGTCCACCTGTTCCTGGGTTGGGAGAGAAAATTTGAGTATAAAATTATGGTTAGATTTTTCATTACCCCAAAGATTTGGAAAAAGGTGGTGTCAAGGCCACAGCTTTGCTAGAGATTATATGGTTAAACACATATACTGGTCCTGGCAAAGATAACAGGATATGAGATAAAATATGATTTACACTAAGAAAAATAAAAGGTCATGAAATATCTAGAATTTGTAAAACTCATTTTTGATGCTTAACAGATAAAAGAAGATAAATACCTGACACAAATATTGCTACCAGCAAGTAAGAAACCTATTGCTAGATTATATTATAGAGAGAAGCCACTGACCATGGAGCAATAGCTGTGCTTTGTGGCAGATTTATGTGGTGGAAAAACTTAAAAACCGAGACTGCAACTAGAATTTGTACAACAAAAAAAATTATGAGAATATTGTAATTATATAAAGGGAAACACCGTCACCACACCCAGACAACATGGACATTAAAATATATATATTTGCAAAAAATAAAATATATATATTTGCAAAAAATAAAATGTTACTTTTTATGTATGTATTAAAGGAAAAGTTCACCTAGAAATAATAGTAATGAAAAAAACAAGATACAGGAGCTTAAGCCCTTTCATTTATTTAGAGATGCTCATGCATGGCCCTTTTAACATATAGATCTTTACTCTGACAGGTCAAAAAACACACATTTGTTTTTCAACTGATGGAAATGTTTATTAAATGTTTATATGCAAACATACTTACGCAAACTGCTACAAATGTAAGCTAATGTGCATCAATATTCCAGAATACCCTAATGTCTTTCTCTGTTATACAAGCCTGCAGAGAGCATTGGCCAGAAGATGAAAAAGACCACCTATGCATCAGCTTCCATTGCTGAAGTCAAGCCTTGGGCCTCGCAGGCAGCAGTGAAGTGTGCTGTGATTTGACAAGGCCAGTGATGAGAAGCACTGTAAATATCTGGCTGTCACATGACTCACTTTGTAGCCTCAAGGCACAAATGAAAGGTCAATGTTTCAGGATGCCATTCCCAACAACTAAATTAAGTGACTTGTGCGTTTGTCCTGTGGGAGCAGTTAAATTCATTGGACGTTTACCGAAGCTCTCCTTACACTCTATAACAATCATTTACATTTCTACAAAAACACTCAAAAAACATGCACTCATACAAAACAAAATCATTTAATAGATCTTGATGTTTGCCTTCCACAACTCAAACACACACGCACACACCCACACACACACACTCCAATAGGTGTGAATCACAACCTCTGGGTTCTTCCTCATGCATGTCATGTCTGACACTGAAAGCAGTGTGTTAACACATCTCCATCATCTTTCATTAGTTGCAAGTTGTGATCTGTGTCCTTAAATCCCAGTAGTGCAAAAGGTTAAATCATAGAATGACTTCATCATTTGCACCCAATGCGATATCAAAACAGGAGTCACATCCATCCCTATCAAAATTAGCTAGGTGTTGCTATTTTAACACACAGAAATGTATTTAAATTAAACTCAAATATACTTTATTGATTCCAAAGGAAAATGAAATGTTGCCATAACTTATAGGGCCTTTTATTCAACGAGTTTGTGTTTATTGTATGTTTACAGATGTAGGGAGGAAGGATCTTCTGTTGTGGCCTTACTCGGATTGAATCTAGTGAGGCGCTTGACTAAAGACGTTGTTTTTAATAGTCTGCTAAAGAGGATTGCTCAGGGTTGTACATATTTTTCATTTTATCATAAATTCTTCTTTGTGAAATCCTCTTCACAAGTTCTGGGGGAGTTGTTCTTTACCATCTTGTTGAGCTTCTTAAAGCTTTATCTGATGCTGTTACCCCAGCATAAAATACAAAAAAGTTTAAGCCAACTGTGAAAAACACACGGTCGTCTTCTGTGACATTATTGGTAAATCAAAGGGAATCTGCAAAGATTTCAGGTGCCTATGACAATTGTCATCTTTTCAAAGAATTATAAACATGAAAGTATTACACCATCATACTATGCTTTGTGTCTCATAGATGGCCTTTATTTTATGTGCAAATCGATCATAGCAAAAAAGTCAAATACCTTGTTAAGATACTGGCTGTACAGAAAAGTCCAAATCTACGGGAAAGAAGATGTGGCATGGAAGGAAATTGGACTGACACTGTAGGTAGAAGCAAGAACTCCAAAAGCAAAACAAAAAAGGTGAAAATGTACATTATATGAGAGAAAAACTTTCCAAAAAAGTAAAAAATAGACTCTAATAGAAAACATTTACCTTTTATGTTTCCTGAATAACAGACGGGTTAAAATATGAACAGAATACAAAGAGAGAGACTATTCATTACAGTGTAAAAGGTGTCTTAAGAAAAATTTGTTTATTAAACTTGACAATAAAATCTATTCGGAAATGCCCCTTGAATAAAAAAATGTATTATGTTGAGGGTTTTTTTTTTAATCTAAGCGCAATTGTTTTACATATGGGTTTGCAGTTTGAACAATAATAATCTATAGTATATGAGCAGAAAAGGACGGGATACAAAAAACTGTCATCGTTTTACAGAGAAAACACTGACCCTTCCAAGGCACTGAATCATAGCTAAGGAGAAATGAAATATTGCATCAGCATTAGTTGTTTTTCTTCCATTTCAATTGTTTTATTATTCAAATTTTAGAATAGTAATCTTGTCTTACTTGGAACTGTTTAGGTTTGCATCGTGAATCAGGATACTCTCTAACGACTCAGACTCTACATTTTTCATGTTGCTGAAAATAGTCATATGCCTTCTAATGAACGCCCTATCAACATCTGCTCAATATCCATTCTATCCATTTTCCATCACAATTTATTCCACCTTTCGTCGTAAGAGTTGCTGGTGCCTATCTTCTGCTGTTTACAGGCAAGAGGCGGGGTACACCCTGGAGAGGTCGCCAGTCCATCGCAGCACAACACAGAGACAAACAGGACAAAAAACCATTCACACACACACTCACACCTAAGGAGAATTTAGAGTAGCCAGTTTACTCAATTAACTTAAGTCAAGTTTTTGGACTGTGGGAGGAAGCCGGAGTACATGGAAAGAACCCACGTATTCACAGAGAGAACTACCTGTGCATGCAACTTTACCAGGCCCAATTGCTGTTCTGCCAAGGAGGCGCTATAACCCACTGGTTCAGCTAATGTTTGGAGTTGTACTGCTGCCTTTTGAGCCACTGCTACAAGATATCCACTAGCTTCAAGGGATCACCTTGTCAAAGGCTGCTGTGAGTGACAAAAATAAGGCCTGCAAAGTTTCACACTGTTGTTTGCTCAAGAACAACTTTAATCTCTTCGATAGCTACCTGTTGGACATATGGGGCACCGGGAAAGAACGGAACCAACTGAACCAAGTCCAAACGCCACCTCCTCCATTCAACCGAGACCACAAGTAAACACCTTCTTCCCTTTTTCTATCTAATGCTTAAGAAATACTCAGCTTGGGCAAAAGATAGGTAAAATAGATATTTTACGTGTTTATGTTGTATTCAACTGCTGATGGTTTTTAAGCAAGAGTTCTGAAATGGATGCTAATGCTGACCGAGCCTGATTGAATGAATCATGCTTTGTCTTAATGTCTGCGTAATTCCTCTTTTTTTTCCATTTGTATGAAGAGTTAGGCTACAACGACTGGACTGGCTTCCATAGTTACCTCCAAGCTACCTCATTGCTGGCCCTATGGTGGCAGCCCTCTTTTGAGTCTCCTAACTCTTTGTTCAAAGTTATTGCTCTAGAACAGGATAGCCTGTCGGGCTGAAATAACTCATTCATTCCTACATCACTTTATTTTAATGCATTCCTGTGTCATTTTTTACTGTAAATCCAGGTAAAACTTAACAGTTTTGATTTAATATCCCTGTGTCAGGGTTATTCTCATATATCTGTTGCTATACATTAAATGCATTAAGCCTTAAAACTCTAAAGACTCTTGAACAGACTCCTAAAAAACCCTTTTCCCTGTTATTTACTTTTATATATACTTGTGCTTATTGCAATTTCTTTGGTTGGTGATTAATAACTGATAGCCTTAGTCAAGTTAGCCAAGTTACGATATTGGTGAAAACAACTGGAACTTAACAGCCAATCCAGGAGTCCAACCAAATGTAAAAGACTAAGGAACCTGGTGAGTAAGCAAATTACAGTTATAATCATAACTAATAATCATTAATTGGTTGTACCCCGTCTATTACTTAGGTATAACTTCCAGTTCAAGTTCCATTCCATCCATCCATTCTCTCCCGCTTAGGTGGGGCTGGTGCCCATCTCCGGCAGTCTGCGGACGAGAGGCGGCGCACAGCATGGACAGGTCACCAGTCTGTCGCAGGGCAACACAGAGACACACAAAGACACAAAACTATGCACACACATACTCACACCTAAGGACAATTTAGAGAAGCCAATTAAACTGTCAAGTTTTTGGACTGTGGGAGGAAACCGGAGTACCCAGAGAGAACTCAAGCATGCACAGGGAGAACATGCAAACTCCATGCAGAAAGACCTCCGGCCAGAAATTGAACCCAGAACCTCTCTTGCTGCAAGGTAACAGTGCTACTCACTGTAGCAACTTGCAGCCCTTTCCAGTTTTTGTTATCTAATGTATTCACAATCATAATTGTCACAGAAGAAGAACAATGAATCTCAATTTTCAAACATCTTTAAGGCTAATGCACATGATTAAGCAATTTGAAGAGACAGAGATGTAATATCAGGAGATAAAGCAAACAAAGTAGACCAGGAAAATATTGTGATACCACCTATCAAACATGGTTAAGTAGATTTGTGGTCTTGGGCTTTGCTCCTTCAGGACATGCAACATTGATTACCAAAAAATCTTCAGCCTTCAGTTAATTATCTGTGTACAAAGCAAGAAATAATTCCATCCATCCATCTATCCACCCATTTGTTCCGCTTATCTGGGGTAGGGTCGTGGGGGTAGCCCGAACGCCCATCTCCCCAGCCACTCACCAGGGAGGTGTCCAGAAGGCAACCTAACCAGATGCCCGACTCACCTCACCTGGCTCCTTTCAACACGGAGGAGCAATGGCTCTACTCTGAGGCTTCCCCAGATGACTGAGCACCTCACCCTATGTCTAAGGGAGAACCCAGACACACTACAGAGAAAAGTCATTTTGGCTGCATGTATCTGCGATCTCATTCTTTCGTGCATGACCCAAAGCTCATGACAATAGATGAGGGTAGGAACATACCACAAAGGACCAGTAGAATGCCCGCTTTGCAGCAGACACCACATATATTTGGCTCTCGATCTCTCACTCCATCTTCCTACCATAACATACTTAAACTCCTCTACTAGGGGCAGAACATTTTCCCCAACCCGGAGAAGGCACTCTACCCGCTTCCGGCTCAAGACAATTTTTTCACCTTTGGAGCCATTTATCCTCATCCTGGCCGCTTCACACCACTCCAGTAAGAGCCAACAGATGAAGCCAATAGCGACCAGCCAAGGTGGCTGCTGCTTTGAGTGCGGGTACACAACATGCACCGACAACCTTGAAGCCACAGCTTTGTCTATCCGCCTCAACCATAAAGGCACAGAACATGGTCCACACGGACTCAATCTTCCCCACCTCCCTTGGAAGATGTGCTGAGCTCTCCTGTAGTTGGGAGTTAAAGCTCTGTTTCACGGGGGACTCTACCAGACATTGCCAGCAAACCCTCACAAAAAGTGTGGGCCTGACCGGTGTCCTACTCCACCGCCTGAGCCAGCACATGTAGCACTACTTAATCTACTAAGGGCCTAGATGGCATATAATATCAGAAGGCTAACTTAATCTACTGGATCTTTTGTCAGTGATCAATAAAACAATACAAAAGATATATATATATATATATATATATATATATATATATATATATATATATATATATATATATATATATATATATATATACACACACAGTACAGCAGTAGATCGTCCATAAAAATGTGCACAAAAGTCCTAAATTTCCCTACTGGTCAGCGCAATGTCTAACTGACACACAAACAAAAAGTCCATGGATCGATTGTCCAGGTTTTTAAGATGAAAAGTCCACTCCTGCTTGGTACCTATCACCAGAGGCAACTCCAGAGTGGAAGAATGTCCAGCCTCTCTCAAGGAGACTGTGTCCTGAGCCATATGTTGAATTAAGTCTGACTATCTCTAGCCAGAACCTCTCAACCTTTAGCACTACCACAGGCTCCTTCCCCACAAGAGTGGTGACATTCACGACAGTCATGTCCCAAAACCAAGCTTTTTCAGCTGAGAATCAGAACGCCAAGGTCCCAACCCTTGACTGCCACCCATTACACACTGCACCTGACCTCTTTGGCGCCTACGACAGGTGGTGAGCACTTTGGAAGTGGGTCCTATGTTTCGTCTTTGGGTTGTGCCCAGCCAGGCTCCAAGGGTAAAACCCTGACCACCAGGCACCTGCCAGCGTGCCCCACTTCCAGGCGTGGCTCCAGAGTAGGACCCTGGTGACCTGCATCCGGGTGAGGGAACACTACGTCCATTTGTTGTAGTCATCATAAGGAGTTTCTGAGCTGCTCTTGTCTGGTCTCTCACCTAGGACCTGTCTGCTTTGAGTAACCCTACTAGGAGCATAAAGCCCCAGACAATATAGCTCCCTGGGTCATTGGGACACTCAAACCCCTCCACCTTGATAAGGTGGAGACAAATCAAAGTCTGGAATTTTGGAACTTTGGGATTCCAGTTGTGATGCTCTAGTATCTTAAACAGAAAGTGCATGCTCAAAAACTCTCAGTGAGATAGATCAATTTTTTTTTTTTTTTTTTCACAAACTAAATCATCATGTGTTATAATGATCTGTGATATTTCAATTTACAGGTGACTTTTGGGTGATGTCTTGCTAAGTTTATGCCCTGGGTTTTGAGCTTCTGAGAACAGAGGGTCTAATGCTTTACTTTGAAGCGTTCATATTTGGCCAGAGGCTTTGTTCCTGGCTACATGGAATATTTGGCATGATCCATGTGTTTGCCATGTGTTTTTTCACATACACTATATTGCCAAAAGTATTTGCTCACCTGCCTTGACTCACATATGAGCTTAAGTGACATCCCGTTCCTAATCCATAGGGTTCAATATGACGTCGGTCCACCCTTTGCAGCTAGAACAGCTTCAACTCTTCTGGGAAGGCTGTCCACAAGGTTTAGGAGTGTGTTTATGGGAATTTTTGACCATTCTTCCAGAAGCGCATTTGTGAGGTCGCACACTGATGTTGGACGAGAAGGCCTGGCTCTCAGTCTCCGCTCTAATTCATCCCAAAGGTGTTCTATCGGGTTGAGGTCAGGACTCTGTGCAGGCCAGTCAAGTTCATCCACACCAGACTCTGTCATCCATGTCTTTATGGACCTTGCTTTGTGCACTGGTGCACAGTCATGTTGGAAGAGGAAGGGGCCAGCTCCAAACTGTTCCCACAAAGTTGGGAGCATGGAATTGTCCAAAATGTCTTGGTATGCTGAAGCATTCAGAGTTCCTTTCACTGGAACTAAGGGGCCAAGCCCAGCTCCTGAAAAACAACCTCACACCATAATCCCCCCTCCACCAAACTTTACACTTGGCACAATGCAGTCAGACAAGTACCGTTCTCCTGGCAACCGCCAAACCCAGACCCGTCCATCAGATTGCCAGATGGAGAAGCGCGATTCGTCACTCCAGAGAACGCGTCTCCACTGCTCTAGAGTCCAGTGGCGGCGTGCTTTACACCACCGCATCCGACGCTTTGCATTGCACTTGGTGATGTATGGCTTGGATGCAGCTGCTCGACCATGGAAACCCATTCCATGAAGCTCTCTGCGCACTGTTCTTGAGCTAATCTGAAGGCCACATGAAGTTTGGAGGTCTGTAGTGATTGACTCTGCAGAAAGTTGGCGACCTCTTCGCACTATGCGCGTCAGCATCCGCTGACCCCGCTCCGTCAGTTTACGTGGCCTACCTCTTCGTGGCTGAGTTGCTGTCGTTCCCAAACACTTCCATTTTCTTATAATACAGCTGACAGTTGACTGTGGAATATTTAGGAGCGAGGAAATTTCACGACTGGATTTGTTGCACAGGTGGCATCCTATCACAGTTCCACGCTGGAATTCACTGAGCTCCTGAGAGCGACCCATTCTTTCACAAATGTTTGTAAAAACAGTCTGCATGCCTAGGTGCTTGAATTTATACACCTGTGGCCATGGAAGTGATTGGAACACCTGATTCCAATAATTTGGATGGGTGAGCAAATACTTTTGGCAATATAGTGTATATCATCTGATCTGCACCAAATTTCATATGATATATCTTAACCCAGCTCCCAAACGCTTTGCCAGAAAACAGAAGGTGGAAGCAACTTCCCTCAGGAGGGTCTAATTTTGACCAGTTTTTTTTTGCACATCTTCTCCAGAGCAGAACTTAGCCTTACTGAATGTAACATTGAGGCTGAACTACGGTACCACCTAGAAGTGACGTACAGAACTGTATTCACTGCATGAAAAGGGAGATTTTCGTCCCCGTAAACCCCCATAAACTCCAGCAGATCTGCCTGATTTTCGTCAGTTTCCGACAATTTGCAACCCGTGCTTGTCCGCGTTTGTCGTGCCACAAATTGTCGAAAACGTACCGTGACGTATGTGGAGAGCGATCAGCTGTACTAATGGCCCTAATTAGCATATGAATGCAGCAAACCCGCGCGGCTGGCCAGGTCTGGCTTGAATAACCTACTCAGTATTGGCTGAAACCACTATTCTCAAACAAATGAAATCGCTCGTGATTGGCAGCAAAACCACACGTGGCCACGCCAGGCTTTAATTTTCTTACTGAGTATTGGACGGAACCACTTCTTTTTAAACAAGTAAAGTCGCTCGTGATTGGTTGGCATATATATATATTTACATATATATATTTATTCATATATATATATATTTATTCATTCATATATTTATTCATTCATATGGTGTGTATTTATGTTATCCTACACTACTACACAATTATTAGGCTACCATCAAGGACATGAATGAATTTATACAGGAAATGAACATTTGCAGGAAGCTGTTTATGCAAAGAAAGAGCTTTATTGAAACACACACAACTATATACAACGCGTATCCAAACACATGCGTTTCTAAAAATTAAAAGTCCGTGAAGGGTCCGTTTGCTTCCTCGGGGTTGGAGGTAACGGGCAGCATTCCCTCCGAGGCAGGTCCGATGTGCAGACGCCTACTGTGCGTGGCCCTGTACTTCGGCATCGCTTCTAACCGGGACTGCAGCTTAACACAGAGTTCAGAGGGATCCGGCCTACGAAATGGCGGCGACCGTACAATCCATCCAGAGACACCGCCGACGACGGCGGACTTCCAGAGTTCCACTTCCTCATCTGCTAGCACACTCTGCCTCGCTTTCAGCAGCTGAAAAAAAAAACAATGAATCAGCGCACTGCGTATGGACACAACACATCTATTAATGCACCTGAAAAATAGTCACCAAATAAAGTCTTACCCTCTTTCTTCTGGCCCGACTCCGAGCAGATAGCCTCTGCACGCAGCATGTTGGCTGGCAGCCTATATCTAAAGCTCCTGCGTACCGTCTGAAAATACGTCTTACAGGCAGCTGGAAAACAATTAAATGAGAGTGGTATGAATAAAAAATCAAACTCAAGTCACAGTAACAAGGAAGGAGAAAACATTAAAACAAGTCACTTACACACAATGTCGTCTTTATCAACATCGTGCAAATCTTGACTTGCTGATTATGGCTCCGAGCAAATAGGAGGTCTGTGAAAACAAAATGTAAAAGCTATGATCGGTATCTATCCGTATCCATTGCCTTTTACCGCAGAATGAAAGCATATTCTTTAAATCTTACCCTTGCTCCGGTTCATAGCGCCTGCAATTAGTCTCCGAGTTGTTAAGACGGCATACTGCTTCCTGTAATCACAAAAAATACACTTTAATAAAGCTTGTTCTTGCAAGGCTAGGCTAGATAGGCTAATAGCTAGGCTGCTATTAGCCGGTAGCTTAGGCTAGGCTGCTTTTAGCTTAGCAGGCAGTAATCGAACATATATTTACCGCTAGCATCTCTTCTTTGAGTTCGTCTTGTTTGATGCAGAGTCGCCATCGCGTCCAAGAGGAGTTTTACCCCGAAATCCAGACGCTCCAGACCGCCTGCACATAGCAAAGCAGCATCCTCCATTGTGGATCCAGACCCCACCGCTCTGAGTTTCTTGGAGATCGTACAGAGCATGCGCGAGATGAACCAGAGTTTCCGCGGATCAATAAAAATAATTTAAAAAATCATTCTTTTTTTTTTTTTTTTTTTTTAAATCAAGGCCTTAATTGGCACTAAAATTATTTAAATATGTTTATCGAAGTATTTATAATTCTTTAATAAAAAATGCTTATAAAAACAATTTCGTCAGATATATTATATCGCTCCAGGCGGAGAAAAAGCTAGAGGATATATATATACGTATATATGTGTGTGTGTGTGTTTACATACATGCAGGAGTCATGGAGCTCTGCTTACAGCTCCTTCATACTGTATTTCATGTACACTAATAACTTGTGTATATGATTCTTGTTGATGGCATTAAAATCATTTCTAATAGCATTTAAATAGCATTAAATTAGAGTCACTCATTCCTGTATGAACCCTGTGAGCGCTTAATTTAATATGACATATTAAAAAAATCCCACCATCATCCAGCATATGTTCAGTTTCTGCCCAAATATATATATATATATTTTTGTAGATTTTTGTAACGGGGATAAGGATAATTCAAAACTGCTTTTTTTTTTAATGAACTTGTTCACTACTTCCAAACTCAGCATCTCTTTTCATTCCTGTAATAAGAAGTTTCTTTTGAATGGATTTCATTAAAGTTTAAGTCCCTCGGTATAAAATAAATATTTTGATGGAGATGAGAAATCTGCTTCCTCGTTGGTGAATAACCAATAGTTTGGATCCAATCATTTAAATAAACGGTGTTAGTTTTTTTTTTTTTATATATATATATATATATATAAGAATTGTGCTATAATTTCTAGTCACCGATCTGTTGCTGCTATATTTTAATTTGACGAACCGGAATTTGTCGATGTTCTTTTTCCTGTTTGGTGCGATTGCAATTGCGGATCTTGACCTGGCCGGACCTTATGACCACAGTGTACCAATCTTCTGATGGCTACTTCCAACAGGATAATGCGCCATGTTATAAAGTGAATCATCTCAGACTCATTTCTTGAAACTTTTCCACCTAAGTAATTGTGAATTGAGCATATTGACAGACAACATTTTATTTTTTATCTTAAATGCAAATTTTTTTTAAAATAATTACTGCTCTAAATGTATTGCTCTGTCGGCTAAAGATCTGTTTTGGTCTCTATACTTTAATTAAATAAATCAATTCAAGCTAAAATTTGAGAGGCTATACTAAGCCTGATCTCTTTGTATCAGAGAATTTCTTACCTTTTAGAAAAATGTCACTTGGAGTAAAACCCCCCCTGCAACCCTGGTTTGCATTTGTATAGCTCACAGCATGTTCATTTACATGTTAAAGCCTCCCCTAGAATTCCATGGGGGGGAGGCATGGGGGGAACACTGCCTAAGAAATTCCACGTCAATTTCTGACAATTTACGGGAGTTTTTGACGAAGCCTGCAAATTGCCGTAAACTGCCGCTAACCTGAAGTTCCACGACAATCTACAGTGCCGTATATTGACGAAAATCCCACTTTTCATGCAGTGATTGGTTCCCAGTAGGGATGGGGTCAGCAATGTGCAGCTCCTGTGATCACTGCACATCAAGGAGCCGCTCTGCACTGCAGCCACCCAACACAGCCTGCAGCTACCCAACACAGCCTGCAGCTTTAACTTGCATTTAGCTTATATTTTCAAGTAATGGATGTCAGTTTATTTTATTTTAATATTATTTATTGATTTAATTTTATTTTAATGATGGTATGCAGATAATAGTGAAAACTAAACACAGATCATGTATTTAAATAGCATAATTGGATCTTCAGTCCTTCAAAGCAGTCATAAGATTTAAATCATCCTTTGGTATGCATTCACTTTTTACAGCCAAAAGATTGCCCTAGAAATAATCTAATCTGGTTTTGTTTTTTTGTGAATTCAGAGCAAAACCTTTTCTTTTTTTCTGTGAGTATATTTCTAACTTACAGAAGCACTGGTAAGGAGCACAATATTTGTCACCCAGGTAACCATGCCATTAGAGGTACAAGGCTTCAGGTTTCCATGGTTTTTACATCATACTAATCAAAGCCTAGGTTCTACATAAAAACAGCATGTTTTATGTTTTTCTCTGGAAGCAGTCAGTCTCAATACACAAACAAAAAAGAAAAGCATTGTTTGACTGTGACAATTTTCACAACAGAGTTTGGCTGCCTTTGTTCAACACTTTGTCATCAAACGTGTGAATATATTCAGGATCTCGAGAGGCTGAGAACGTACATATTTTCTGAAACCAATTAAATATTTTAACAATTATTGGTAGCCATAAAATTTGGGACAGTGATTCTTCTTTGGCTAGTTCAAGTGGGAGAGCTTGACTTACTTTGGTAAATGATCTCATTGCGAGGGCAGTGTTTGAAATATTATATCAGAGTTCTTCAGGTGCTTAGTGATTACATCCACTTTGAATCATGTTCTCTGTTACCCCTGGAGCATCTGTTGGGAATTAAAGGAGGCCTTTACCTAAATCCTCTCCTGAACAAATAGCTTCCACTTTACAAGAGATTAAGCATCAGCTTGTCCCTTCTGTTGAACTAAAATGAATTAGTGTCAGGTTGAATCAAAGCAAAGGCAATCAAGATCAGCTTTTTAGTTATGGCTGTGCAGCATTTTCAATAACTTTAAAGAGAAGGAAAATTATTAACTTCATGATTTTCTGTTTTGTTTGTTGTTTTGTTGTTGTTTTAAATTAAATGTAAGGTTAGGAGAGCATTTGTGTTCATCTCCCTTCAAGTAATTTTTTTTCAGTTTCCCTGGTTTGTAAGACATTAATGAGAGCAGCATCCAAGAGGTGCAGCTGGGTAGCTCTGGAGGAGCTGCAGAGATTCACAGCCATTTGATGGTAACAAAAATTATGAAATGTAACGGTATTTATTAACTTGTTATTTTAGGTGTATCAATTGATGATAAGGTATGCTGGGGGGGGGGAGATCAGGTTATTTGGGTTTGCAAAAGGATCAATAAATCATAAGGAATCCTTTAAAAAATAAAGAGTACTGGTACATACTGTAACTCCTAGCACTAGTACTATTTATATCATAGTCTTGTTGATCCCTGTTTCATACTTTTTATTTTTTAAACTTAATTTTTCAAACTACAGATTGCAGATTTCACATATTGCAGATGTCTACTGTACCTTGGTTTTACAGAGTTAGATAATTCAATGAAAAATAAAATCTTCCAGAGTTTAAAGAACTTAAGCAATTGCAGCCCTTTACAGAAATAGCTACAATTGCTCAATTCATATAATGTTGATGTTTTCTTACTCACTTCGTTCTACCTGTACTCTAATTCACAGTGTATTTGCATTGGCCATGGTTGATAAACACTGGTTTCTTCTATGTTTTCAGATCCATCGGTTTTTCATAGTTTGACCTGCACTGATTTTTTTTTTTTTTTTTTGTTATTTAAATTATGTGTCAATTGACCAACTAAACCTGCAAACAGTACGATCTACCAGGATAATCTACCAGTATAAGGTTTGTGGAAGAATTCCTAGAGGAAAGCCACTGTTAAGAGTAAGAAAAGGAAGATAAAACTAACAAGGCACAACACACTGATCATATGATCTAAACTGGCAGCATCATGATGGAGGAATGCTTTTTTGTTTTTTTTAGCATCATAGATATTGAAAGGATTTCTTAATAATCCAATTTTATATCAGTATCATTTGATTGGTACTTTAGCAAGTTATGCTAACTTCCAAACAATTGGTAATTACCATACAGGTTGGATCAAATAAATGTTGGCACCATCTCAATACCCATTCTTGCATGTAGGTCATAACACTGTCTGGTGATATTTACAGGAAGGTGTTATTATATTTAGGTTCTTCCACTGTCATGTGTAACATAAGTATTCCTGTATAACATTTTCAATTTAACGTTATATTGCAATTTTTTTTATAGTCACCTATAATAGCAATGGCCTGCTAACAGATCAGTTGACTAGAAAATATGCTGCATCGTAAGGCAAGAAAAAGCATTTGTTATGTATATAGCAATGGCCTATCACTGGCTCCTCAAAATCATATTTACCTCTGGGATCTGCTTCCTCCTAAGTGTTTAGTACTAATCAGTCTGCTAAAGTGAGTGATTACAACCATTTTCTTGCTCTAATTAACATTACTGCAGCTCTTCTCTTAGATTTTGAGAGGAAGTGGTTTTGTCTGGATTAAATCTGACGTCAAACGCAAATATGACTCTGGTTTTATGTAAAAGCTTTGAATTGAAGGCTTACCATGGAAATTTTGTCCACATGCTCTACCCCATTCTCTCAACATGCTGGAAGGTTTGTGTGGTCCCACTGATGGGCTGGACAACCAGTTCCCTTAGCTTTGAAGTTGATAAACCCTTTAAAACCATGACAAATATTCGTCTGCAATTCTGCCAGAGGCAAGGCGCAGAAATGAAAAAGGTAGCAGCCACAAGAAATAGAAAATATTCCTGAAGCACCCCAAACCTTCCATATAATAGAAAAGTTAACATTTAAAAGATTACTCCTGCAAGCTTTTCAGTTTACATTTGCCGTCTTCAACTGTGCAATTTTGCAGATAAAAAAAAATCCTGCATCAGTTAAACAAACAATAATATCACAGCATGGCAACCATGGTGGAACAATGATCAGGTAGCAATTTTGCTGAACAACCTTCGTGTCAATGGTAGACATGGCTGCATGGCACCGGTTAGGCAGCAAGGGTGAGACATCCAGTCAGTTTCCATAGTGATGTGGTTGAATAGAGCAGATTAGCAGGGGCAGTGTGCTGAGAAAGGATTGTAGGCTGCTGTCAAAGCATCCATTTAAAGAGTTCAATGTCATGGCTCCTTCCTGCTTGGATATGCATAATCATGGACCCGTCGCTACCTCTGATTACCCACACTTTTCCCTAACACAGACAATATTAACGAACAGAGAAACTGGTATCTATTTCACTTTGGATCACTTACATAGCAAAACAAAATTCAAAATTATCAGATTAAATAAATGATTTTCATTCCTCTCTTACTATAATGATAATGTTTTATTTAATGGCCTAGCATGTTTATTTTAATTTTTTCTCTGAAGTTAAATTATTACTTTAACAATTTTCTTGGAAGTGATTATTATAGAGTATTTGGTAGTTATTCCTCAACAAATTGAACTGAATCTTGAGATTTATAACGACACAAATGCCTTTACCAATAACAGAAAGGAAATAAAGAGCTTTCAGTTTGGAAGAGAGTAGCAAAATATATAAAGACAAGTTCTAGTTCTTGAAAATACCTGAATGTAACTTTGTTAAAAACAAGTGAATTATTTAACATAACACAGTTTGGGCCGGATTTATCAAGATCCAATTTTGCGTGCAGTAATTTGCGCTCGCAAACTGGAATTTTGCGCGAGGGGCTGAACCATGGTTTGCGGGTAATTTAACAAGAGCGATTGCGTAACTGGTGGCAAGTGCAAAACTGTTGTAGACGCCCTATTTAAATGATGGTTTTGTGCGTTTTGTGGTTTTCGGCAAAGTAGTTTGTAGTTTGTGCAAACTAGTGCATTAAGAAATTTTTATCTTACAGTGACACCCCCACCTCCTCCAAAAAAAAAAAAAATATATATATATATATATATATATATATATATATATATATATATATATATATATATATATATATATATATAAACTTTGGCAACCTTTATTCCCTAAGGTGGTATGTGGCTGAATTTATACTTCACTGCAGTAAAAAAAACAACAAAAAAAACTGGTGTTTTGTATTGGCCTTCAGAAAAATGCACATACCAAATGGCTCACAAGAAGTGACTGTGGATGAGATTACTGCGCGTACGCATCCCTGCAGCATCGGCATGTTGCTCCACAGGTGCAAGGGGGAGGTCGGGGTTCTCTCCGGTAGGGCGTCAGGGCGACATGGCATTTAGAACGTCGGACAGCACTTCTGAAAAACGAGATTGGGAGATCCCAGATGCAAAAAAGTGCAATGTTGCAAGGAGTTTTGTGATATCTGGTATTGCGTGGGTCCACCTTGTGGCTGGCTCCAAATCCATTCGGAGTTCCCCCAACAGCTCCAAAATGGCAATGCTGGATAAACGACATGTTTTGATGATCGTTTCCTCATTCATTCCAAAAATATTCACACGGAGTGAAAAAATGCGTTCTCTGCATCTCCTTGCTTAATTTCGATGTCTCCTTCTTGCGACAATAACCGCTGCCATGTGTGCGCAATTACGCATACAGACCATTTGCACCTTCTTTTGAAACGTGTTAAATATAGAGTCAGATACCGTTGGCAAAATTGCTTTCAGGTTTAATAAATCACTTTGCGAGTGCTAAATTAATATATTTACATGTTCTCCTCCCACAAGACGCACTTTTGCGTGTAAAGTAGGAATGTTTGTGCCAAATAAGTATTTTGTAAGTATTTGCTTTATGTCTTAGATTAGTTATGTCAGGCAGAGGTAACCATATTGATTTATCTACTGCAACACCTCAATGACACTATTTATTTGTGGAAAAGCACAAGAAAATCAGAACTGTGTATCTCCAAAGCTCTGGTTGGTATCTCACACACTTTGCAGATGCCTGAAGGTGCCACATATGTTTCTATTAAGCAGAATTGGGCATCTGTGTTCATTTATACACAGGCCTAGGCACAGTAGAAATGTAACAATCTCTCATTATAGAAGTAATCAGTCTTAAAGAGAAGGCTGCAGTTACCAGGTTACCAGACATTAGGAATTGTTTTTTACTAAACTATGACAACATTTTTCAAAGACCTGCAATTTAGAAGGCACATGAAAAAAAAACAGGTAGAATTAAAACCATTAGCAAAAAATATAAAAGAACTGAGAAAGGCGGAGAAGGACTTGAGTATGGAAGAGGTGGCCAAGTGGTTAGTGAGTAGGGTGTTATCCTCCTGGACAGCGACCACAGGATCACTGACTTATAGAAAAAAAAAAAAAGATTGCCATTCTGGGTAAATAAGTAGGGCTCTAGCACCCAAACTTTCTCCAGTAACTGCAAGCTGATCAGAACCCCCTGATAGGTTAAAATGTATTTGGGGAAAGTAACAGGTTATATTTATTTGCATTATTATATTTAAATGGTTAAATATTTACTGTAACTGTGGGTACCTTTTAAATGAATGAATAACGGCTAATTAATTTTATTTAAATGTCTTCCACCTTTGTGCCCAGTCCTGATACGGGGTATAAGACACTCCACATGTGAAACAAATAAAGACATAATGGCCATAGACTACAGTGGCCAATAGGTGCAAACCAACATTACAAAACCTAAACCACTTTTGCAGCTTGGAGACACATTTCAGAAAACAGTTCAATAAGATGTGAAAATTAAAATTAAAAAGATTTCATTTCAGAAACCAGATTTACCAACACCATGATCTCCTTCTTAAATGTATTACCATCATTACCTCTGCCAGCTAGTGAAGGAGTGTAAGTCACTATCTTGGGTCACCATCATTTGATCACCATGAGAAGTGCTAACTTTATCTTTTCATGGTCAGCCTAGGAGTTGGTATACACTACTGATCTTATGAGATGAGCTGAGGCTTTGAGGCGTGTGTCGAGTAGTGGAGTAGGAATTTCTGCGAGGCGCGTATTGAGGCTTGCTTCATTTGGGGGAGGAGCGAAAGTAGATGAGGCCCAAAGGAAGCCTTGCTAACCCGCCATACCACATGACCGCTTCGGGAAGTGGTTAAGCTTGCCTGGAACTTCAGCAGGCATTTAAACAGCCTCAGTATTCACTCACGATGTGGGAGTTTGTAGGAGAGTTGCTGTCAGTCGGATAGAGTTTGGATAGATTCTAAGAACAGATTTGTTGGAAAAACAACCAATCTAGTTGGTTAAAATTATTTTGGTTTGATTAAACAATGTAATGCTCTAAATCTGAGAAAGCCACTGGTTTCAGCTGTAAGATTGGTTGTAAGTTCTATTGCTTTCTAGTAAGCTTTCACTTTCCTAGTGGTGTCAGCTGCAAGACACAGACTTCCCTCTTGAGGATAATTAAAAATCCACCTTGGACTTTTAAAAACCTCCATGGTGTTTGCCATGTGTTATTATACAGACTAATGATTAACAATTTCAAAGGAACTTAAATGGGGATAAAAAGAAGGAAAACAATTGCAAAAAAAAATCACAGATTATATTAGTAACTGCATGCAATCTAATTACTCTACAACTGTAGTTACTGCGCTCCATGAACTTTGAGGATCATTGAAACAATTTGTCCAAACGGTGTAATGCCCCATGAGGTTTCATCACACCATCACTAGTATACACCCTATCTGGCAATCAAGTCATAAAGTGTGCATTCTGGTATGTGAGCATAATTTTATCTTCAGATTGCCAAAGATAAATGAACATAGATTTACGTACACATTCATCTTTTTTCCAATCTACCCTGGTGACCTCCATTGGGAGGTGTTCCCGGCACGTCCCACCAGGAGGAGGCTAGGACATGCTGGAGGTGCTATGTCTCTCAGCTGGCCTGGGAGCTCTTCAGGCCTCTCCCAGCAGAGCTGGAGAAGGTGTTTGGGTGAAGGGGAACAGGCGCATCTCTGCTGAGGCCACTTCCCCCACCAGGATTAAGCAGAAAATGACAAGTACAGGTAGTTTATTTAAGAAATGCTAATAATGTGCCAATTTTTTTAGCCAAGGTAAAATTATTTGCATATTCCTATTGAAAATTCTTGTTGGTCAGACCATCATCTGGAAGTTGAGAGAAGTGATTTGTCAAAAGTGGCATTGCAACTATTTGCTTTATAAGGCAGGGAAGCAATTTCATGTCAACCACAACTGCCTGTATAGCAGTAAACTCCAATTCTGTCTCCATACATTCAAACGTTTTAACATTTATTTTTTTTTTTCTTTAAAATGATTTTCCAGACATAGGGTTAAATATTGTCTGGGAGCTGTTAAGTGGATTTTGTCTTTTGATCTCTTTATCTTTCTTTTAAACTATCATTCCTCTTTGTCCAAGATCTTATAATCAAAGGTTTGTTCTTTGCTTTTCAGTTAAAAGTAAAGATCTGAATCTTGTCCCAAGCTATGGCTTTCCTTTGCTGCACCATCATTTTATATATTTTTTTCCTTGGTTTCTCTAATGGAAGAGTCTGAGCAGGTCTCAATACACTGTTTTCCCCTGATGTTTTCTGTTTGTTTGTTTTTTTTTTTTTTGTTCTTTTTATTGTTGTTCTTTTTGCCTCAGTTGCCTAATTAAACCAAGACTAACCTCTGCCTCTTGATCTCTGTATTTGACCTCCACCCAACCTTTTTGCTTTTGGAAAACAATCTTCATGTATAGTGGCTGTAAGGAGCAAATACATAGCAAATTACTAAGTACTGCTATGGCAGCACTTAGATTAGCAAACACAAACAGTAGACTGATACACAAACATAAATGCGAAGGCAACCCCTGCAAAAGAGAAATGCTGAAAATAAAGGGTACCAAGTTGAAATACAAAACCCGCTGCTAACACACAGAACATGAGCAGAAAAAAGAATGCCGCATGAAGCAAAAACTGCAAGCTCAGAAAAGCTGCGAGCTTGCTCTATACAACAAAAATTCTCCAGACCACTAGGGGGGGATATGGGGGATTCTGCTTTCTGTGGTGGTCCACCAGAATGATACCCAGGTATAAGAAAATACAGGTTTACAAGGAACAAGTTTTCCATAAGACATGGCATGGCTTCTTTAAATGGCTCAGGAATAAATATTTTCTTTTTCTGTCTTCTCTCATTCAATTCATGCTCAATGACTGGTGATATTTTTCATGCTACTTTGAACCTGATTTTCAAAACTTTAAAATATAGGCAAAAAAACTGGAACCATTTCTGGTTTGATAAATTGCATATCAAGAAATAAAGTTTGCATATACTCTCGAAATGATGCATGTTCTGATGATCAGTATATGCTCTGCATGTTTATAAAAGAAAAGGGATTAAATGGATTTTGCCTGTTACTTTTTTTTATTTCATATATTAAGTTTGGGCTGCATCAGGTTGGTAGATCAGCTTTGTGCCATATGGAGTTTGCACGTTTTTATAGATGCCACATTTCTCGATATCAAGCCCTCAGTGTCTTAATACAAAAGGACAACTCCAGTTATTTGCATCTATAGCTAATATAAAGTGTTATGGTAATCGTACCTGACCTAAAACAGGAAAAGTTTAATACAATTTATTGTCACATCTTGGGAAAATTAAATGTTTGCGTATGTCTGCATATTGTATTGTCAGAGGGCTCTAAACCTTGGATCCAATATTCAGACAGACAGAGCTGGAAGAGTTTAACAGACTTTATTTAGTAAGCAGCGTGAAAACGGCGCGTCAGCAGGGGCGGACTTTACGGATCCTCTGGTTCAAAGTTCAGTCCGATCACAGAAGGAGAGGAGGAATCCATGAAGGGGAAAGGTCCTCCGCCGCAGGCGGGAGCGGCCAAACAGTGCCGAGGAGCAGGTGTTGCCAGAAAGGGAGATCCAAGCCAAAGTCGAAACAGAACCAAGTTTGTTTACCAGGAGATCTGAGAGCCGATGAGGTACCGATGAGGGAGTCCAAGCCGTGGTCAGGAAAACAGTCCAGGTTCGGTAAGCCAGTAGCATCCAATACACAGTCCAGAGCCGATCAGACTAAATGAGCAGACAGGGGCGAAGCAAAACTAGGGATCCACAAGACAGAAACAGGTCACCAAACAGAATAATCAGAAAAGTAGTTTGAACGCTAGAGTTACTCTCACTAGAACAGCTAGAATAATCTGGCACTGGAAGCTTGAAACCAAACCGTATATATAGGGGCTGGAACCAGGTGGAAGGGATAAGAAATGATGAGAACAGGCAGAGCTAAACAGGTGGGTGGAATAAGCAATCCAGCCACCAGTGCCAGGACCATGACAGAACCCCCCCCTCAAGTGCGGATTCCAGATGCCCCAACAGGCTGCTCTGGGTGATTTCTGTGGAAATCCCTGATCAGGTCCTTGTCCAAAATGAAACGGGCTGGGACCCAAGAGCGCTCTTCAGGTCCGTAACCCTCCCAGTCTACCAGATACTGGAGCCCCCTGCCTCTCGGTCTGGACCTTAAGAGACGGTTGACAGTGTAGGCCGGACCCCCATGAATAAAACGTATCAGTGGAGGCGAACTAGAGGTGGGCAACAACCTGGAGGTTACAACAGGCTTGACTCGGGACACATGAAATGTGGGGTGTATCCGTAAAGAACGAGGAAGGTCAAGGCGGACGGCCACCGGGTTCACCACCTTGGAGATAGAGAAGGGCCCAATAAAACGGGGAGCCAGCTTCTTACTGTCCACCCTCAATGGCAGGTCCTTGGTGGACAGCCAAACCCTTTGACCCACCCGATAAGCGGGCGCAGGAACCCTCCGGCGGTTAGCAGCCTTGGCCTGGCTTACCAGGGATTTAGAAATGGCCCTTCTAGCCCTTCTCCAGGCCCGCTGGTACCTGAGGGCCGAAAGATGGGCCAAAGGAACCTTGGATTCCTTCTCCTGAATGGTGAACACCGGCGGCTGGAAACCAAAAACAATGTAAAAAGGGGACAACCCAGTGGTGCTGGAGGGAGTAGAGTTGACAGCATGCTCGACCCAAGGGAGTTGGCTGGCCCACTTAGTAGGATCAGCCTCACAGAGAATGCGGATCTTAGTTTCTACCTCTTGGTTGGCCCTCTCTGTCTGACCGTCTGTTTGGGGGTGAAAACCTGAAGACAGACTGACCGTGATCCCCAACAGAGAACAGAAGTCTCTCCAGAAACAGGACACAAATTGAGAACCCCTGTCTGAAACAATATCAGTGGGGAGGCCATGAAGCCGAAAGACCTCACGGATTAGAACCTCCCCCATCTCCTTGGCAGAGGGAAGTTTGGGCAGAGGAACCAGATGAATCATTTTAGAAAACCTATCTATGACAGTGAGGATGATGGTGTTACCTTCTGAGCACGGTAACCCAGTAATGAAATCCATGGAAATGTGAGACCATGGCCGGGATGGGATGGGAAGGGGTCGAAGGAAGCCAGAAGGAGGTCTTTTGGATGACTTTGACTGGTTGCAAATGGGACAGGCTTCCACAAACTCCCGCACGTCTGCAGACAGAGAAGGCCACCAAAACTGAGACCGGACAACACAGATGGTTTTGGACAAACCAGGGTGACAGAACAAACGGGATGCATGGCAGAAACTCTCTGCCTGAGGGTATCAGGGACAAACAAATGGCCACTAGGACATTGGGAGGGAGAAGGTTGGTTGTGGAGGGCCTGCCTAACCTCCTTCTCAATGTCGACCATAGTGACAGAGCACCTTACTGTTTCGGGCAAGACAAATTCCTCAGCACCAACTGAGCTCACATCAACCGCCTCAAACATCCTGGACAAAGCATTGGGCTTGAAATTCTTAGACCTGGGTCTGTAAGACAAAGAAAAATTGAAACGGCCAAAGAACAGTGCCCACCTCGCCTGTCGGGGATTTAGTCTCTTAGCAGACTTAAGGTACTCCAGATTTTTGTAGTCAGTCCAGACCAGGAAAGGAGTACTGGCTCCCTCCAGCCAGTGTCTCCACTCCTCCAGAGCCAGTTTGACTGCCAGCAATTCTCTGTCCCCGACATCATAGTTTTGTTCAGCTGCTGACAGCTTCTTAGAGAAGAAGGCACATGGGTGGATCCTCCCATCCCTGGCCTCCTGACTAAGAACAGCCCCTACCCCCGTACTAGAGGCATCCACCTGTATTTGTATACAGTGTATGTAAAGATTTGGTTCCAATGCAATCTTTCAGGTTTTACCTGAAATGTTTTTATAAATTGAAAATATCATTTGTTTAACAAATAACTTTTCTGCAACAGAAAATTATTTGCAGCAACCATTAAAGCTATGATAACTACTGTAGGACCAAATGTATGGTTATGAGATTATTTGTTTGAAAGAATTTGAAAGAATGGTTGCCAACACTTTTTTTAAAAATATATTTGCATTTTGCAGCCTTTACGCCTAAGTGGCTCGGTATTATTTTTTTTTTCCCTGAGAAGCCTAATGCTCATAATTGAGGGACTTTTGTTAAAATCAATTAACCATTTTCGGCAGGAAAAGAACAGCCATCCTTGTAGAAAGCCATGTAAAGGTTCGGGGCGAACTGGGAGCCATTACGCTGTTGCCTAGCAACACATGTACAAAATTTGAAGTGATTAAGCCCCCATACTGGTTATCATGGAGGTCATATGTTTACAAAATCCACACTGTGTGCTGGCTGTCACACAGAGCTGTCAACACACAGAGTACCTGTCTGATCAGTATGCACTGGCAGGCTGATGCTAATATATTGAGAAACTATCCATTTCTATTGGAACTGGGTAAAAAAAAAGGTTAGCAGCAACTGCTATAAAAAAAAGTCTGCTTGTCTTTACAGATGTGGGGGATTTCACCTATTTGAAAAGGAGAGAAGTTAAAAACTGGATGGATGCTTCACTTAGTATCCCTAAAATATCTTGCTTTCTGATTCTTACAAATAACAGCACCAATATATAATAATCTGGCTTAAGCTGATTGTTATTAGCAAGAAATCTCCTCTCAGCTTCTTTAGCCTGCTTAAGGATAAATATGTTTGGACAGGGTGAAATAGAGCCAGAAGAATAGGGGGGAGCACAGGGAAGGAAAACAAAAGACAGAGCTGAAGCACTTTCTTCTCAACAATTTAGGTCAAACAAATTCTTTGACAAAATATGTTGACATCACAAAGTGGAGATGCACAACACATGAAGGTGAATTATTTCAATAAACCACCTAGGTTGTCATGGTGTGAAGGTGTGAGTTAAATTTCATCAGCTCTCCCTGTGAGGGAGGGCCTAATTATATTTAGGCTGCACAGACAAAGACTAAGTGAGCTCTAATTTGGTAATTCTTTATTATCATAGAGAGAAAAGGTATGCAAGCTCCTCCATCTTAAAAACATAACCCACAATCAAAACATAAACTACAATCTGGCAACAACAGAGAAATGGTCGCACATTGAGGTTTAATCCAGCAGGGCTCTGGCTGGGATGGATACACTATTGTGAATTTACAACAAATTTTAACAACAATTTTAACAGATTTCTTTTTCCCTATCTCAACATGTCTGAATGACGATTGCTTTTGTTTTACTACTTCCAGTATGAATGAGATCAATCAGTGGGATAAAGATGAGTGATATGAATAATTTCATTGTTTTCTATGTCATCCATATTATTCTCTAATTCAAATAACATTCCAATTTAAAACCAAAGCTTCCGTCGGTCATCAGACTGATTCGAAAGAAAAATAAAAAACAGCAGCACACAAATCCAGCAGTAGGAGGAAAAAAAAACTGGGTGACAATATGAATAAAATATTTGAATTGCTTATGATTAGCATACTAATGACTAATCATCATGCTAATTAGTTCATTTCGGGGACTGAAATTGTAGACTGGCACTGAAAAATATGACTCCTTGAAGATGCATTTCACAGTGAGAACAGTTGTGAGAGGTAAAAGGGAACTGGTGAGCATTCAAAGCTATAGTTTCACAGTGGGGTTGTTAAAAATGTTTAGAAATCTGTTGGCATCAATGGTGAACATTAAATAAAGAATTTTGAGCAAAGAGTGTTGCCAGTGTTTGAGGCACTTCAAAATGTCTGTTAGCTTTTTTTTTTTTTTTGTGAGCAGGATTTCCCAAAAGGTTTTCTTGCACCTTACAAATAATCAAATGTTCCCAAAAACCTGAATAGAATTTAGTTTCCCAGGTCAACAGTACATAATGCAGGATTATCAAATAAAATGAAAATCATACATGGATTTGGTTATTTTGTTTAACAGTTATGACTGATGTGTCTCAAAACAGATAAAGCTCAGTCAGGTTGGATAGATAGTGTATGTAATTTTGAAGTCTCACTACAAATTATTGATTGGACTATGGTATTACAGCGCCATCCTAACACATAAATATGCTTTGATCTAAAGCACACTATTGTCGCTCTGGCTGTTTGTTTAGGGTCATCTTACTCATAGTAGATGAACCGTAGCCTCTCCCCCAAAGCTTTTGCAATCTCTAAGAGCTAAGTCTAATTTTCTTTCAGGTCTTATCAACTCTCATTATTGGCAAAATGTATCCCCATAGCATCCCGCTACCATCACCATGTTTCCCTTTGGGGATTGTTAGAATTATTTTCTATTATTCACGTATTACCCTAATATTACCTCCCTGCTACATGTTAAGGCAACTTTTTTTCCCAAGCAGTTTATCTAATAAGCAAAGTCCGTCTGTCAGGATAAAGCTATCATAATCATTATTCACATGAAGATTTGTGAATAAAATAGGGGAACAGACAGAGTGTATGATTCTTATCAGCAAGCTCTCTGCATTTGGAATAGCCTTTATCTGGAACACTGAGTAATATTTTGATGTGGTAGGAGCCAGAACGTCTCCTCATTTTACGACCATTTGTATGATGTATTGATGTGATAATGTGGCAGGCTTTGTTTATAAAATGCTTCTTTAACTGGTATTCGGGGCTGGATTCCCGGTGGTAAGCATGGCAATCTTTAACACGACCCATTTCTCTGGTCTGAGTAAAATTACAATTTCTATCAAAATCTGTTGTCATGTGTCATGGTTATTTTAAACATAAAGTGGAAGTCTTCAAAAGAGTGTCCACAAGCCCTAGGGGGTCCATGGAGGTACTGCATGGGGGTCGCGAAAGTTTTGGTTGATTAGACTTTTCTTTTTCATATTCCCCCCTGCAATTTTTTCTACTAATTGAAATGTTTTTAAATACATATCAACATGAACTCAACACACTGAAGTAAACAGATAAATGGAGACAGAAGATGTCTTTCAGTCATCAATGCACACATTCAGCGACACACAGCAGCTCTTTCAAGCTGGGCACCGTTTCATTCACAACACCTGTCCCATCAATGAGGAATCAGAATCAGAAATATTTTTATAATCCCAGGGCAAAATCACTTTCATTACATGACTCCATCTGTAATAGAGTGAATATAGGACCAGTTTGATATAACGCAATTTCATGCCATCCATCCATCTTCTTCCGCTTATCCGCAGTCGGGTCACAGGGGTAGCAGCTTCAGTAGGGAGGCCCAGTGTCCCTCTCCCCAGCCACTTGGGCCAGCTCCTCCTGGGGAATCCCAAGATGCTCCCAGGCCAGCCGAGAAACATAGTCTCTCCAGCGTGGGACGTGCCTGGAACAGGGAGATGTCCAGGATGCATCCTAATCAAAAGCCCGAGCCATCTCAACTGGCTCCTCATGATGTGGAGGAGCAGCACACTCTGAAGTCCTCCCCGGATGACTGGGCTCCTCACCCTATCTCCAAGGGAGAGCCCAGACACACTACGGAGAAAACCCATTTCAGATGCTTGTATCCGGGATCTCTTTCTTTCGGTCATGACCCAAAGCTTATGACCATAGATGAGGGTAGGAACGTAGGTCGACCGATAAATCGAGAGCTTTGCTTTTTGGCTCAGTTCTCTCTTTACCACAACAGACCAGTACAGTGCACGCTTCACAGCAGATGCCGCACCAATACGCCTATTGACCTCCAGCTCCATCTTCCACTCATTTGTGAACAAGACCCCAAGATTCTTAAACTCCTCCACTAGGGGCAATACATCCTCCCCAACCCGGAGAAGGCACTCTACCCTTTTCCAGCTCAAGACCATGGTTTCGGATTTGGAGGCACTGATCCTCATCCCAGCCGCTGCACACTCGGCTGTGAACCACTCGAGTGAGAGCTGTAGATCAATAACCGAATAACCAGATGCAATCCTAAGGCCTACCAAAGCAGATCCCCTCAATACCCTGGCTGCACCTTTTCTGTCCATAAAAGTTATGAACAGAATCGGTGACAAAGGGCAACCTTGGAGAAGTCCAACCCTTACCAGAAACGAGTCTGATTTACTGCCTGCAATGTGGACCAGGCTCTGACACCAGTCGTACAGAGACCTAACAGCCCTAATTAAAGGGCCTGGTACTCAATACTCCCAGAGTACAACCCACAGGACCCCCGAGGGACATGGTCGAATGCCTTCTCCAGATCCACAAAACACATGTAGACGGGTTGGGCAAACTCATACACCCTCCTGCTGATAGTGTAGAGCTTATCCAGTGTTCCATGGCCAGGACGAAAACCACACTGCTCCTCCTGAATCTGAGATTTGACTATCTGACGGACCCTCCTTTCCAGAACCCCGGAATAGACCTTACCATGGAGGCTTAAGAAAGTGATTCCTCTGCAGTTGGAACACACGCTCCGGTCCCCTTTTTTAAATAGAGGGACCACCACCCCAGTCTGCCAATCCAGGGGAACTGCCCCTGATGTCCACGCAGTGTTGCAGAGTGGCGTTAACCAACACAGCCCCACAACATCCAGAGCCTTAAGGTACTCAGGGTGAATTTCATCCGCCCCTGGGGCCTTGCCACCAAGGAGCTTTTTGACTACCTCAGTGACTTCAGCTGCAAAGATGGGAGAACCCGACCCAGAGCCCCCAAGCTCTGCTTCCTCAATGGAAGAAGTATTGGTGGGATTAAGGAGGTCTTCGAAGTACTCAGCCCATCGACATAAGTTGTCTTGAGTCAACGTCAGCAACACAGCACCTCAACTATAAATAGTGTTGGTACTGCACTGCTTCCCCCTCCTGAGATGCCAGATTTTGGACCAGAATCACTTTGGCGCCATACAGAAATCTTTCTCCATGGCCTCTCCGAACTCTTCCCACGCCAGAGTTTTTGCCTCAGTGACCAGCCGAGCCACCTGCCACTTTGACTGCCGGTACATATCAGCTGCTTCTGGAATCCCACAGGTCAATAAAGCCTGATAGGACTCCTTCTTCAGCTTGACAGCTTCCCTTACCGCTGTTGTCCACCAGCGTGTTTGAGGGTTGCTGCCGCAACATGCACCGACAACCTTGCAGCGACAGCTCCGACTAGCTGCCTCAACAATAGAGGCACGGAACATGGTCCACTCAGACTCAATGTCCCCCACCTCCCTCGGAATATGTTCAACGCTCTGCCGGAGGTGGAAGTTAAGTTTCACTGGAAATGTAAGAACTGTCATGATCTGCCCTGATAGTGGATCTTGATTATTCACTTCATTCACCTGCTTAACTCTGCCCGGTTCCTAATCACCACTCATCTCATCCACCTGGACGTTCAGCTTCATATACAGCTCAGCCCAGCTATTGGGGCCAGATCATTGTTTGATGCTTGTTGATTCTGTGTTCCATTAATCTTAGTCATTCAAAGGTTCATGTCCCCGTTCCAGTGAGGAGATTATTCATGAGCCAGTGTCTTCAGGTGAGTTTATTTATTATTCAGCGGGGAGAGCATTTCAGCGTTTCCTTAGTGGTCTTTGATTTCCTTATTCTGTTCCCCTTTCAACCACTGAGCCTGTCTGTCCCTGTATGATCTGTTCGCCTGAACCATCTTTGGACTTCTGCTGGATTCTGCCTGTCTGCATCTGTGCGTATCTGTCTGAGCTCACTGCTCAACGCATGAAACTTTGAACCTGCCTTCACGCTCTGTGGATTCCTGGAACCCTGGATCTGTCTGTTCCTGTGTGGATCAGAACCTCTGATCAGGCTGAGAACTCCTGAATTCCAGAACTTTCCTGTCTGATCTGTATGCCTGACCTGGATTGGATCCTTGCCTGCTCATTGGGGCTGCTGCATCGGTATGCTCTGGACGGCTAAGGGCCGCAGCTCGTTGGATGAACTGAACTGTCAAACCAGGTAAGTGACTCAAACTGATAATCATCTTGTCTCAGATTATGCTCATTTACCCATGTTTCTCCCTCGTCCGTGTCAGTGATTGGGCGGTGCCCCCCCCCCCCACCCCCCCAGCAAATCAAATAGTTTAAAACATTTGTCATTAATCCATAATCCAATAACATACCTATGGACACTTGCCTAAAATTATAACAAATTTGGGGGAAATGATAAACTAATTTCTTAAATCAGAAAATTCATGGTGCATATCAGAGAAAAAGTTAAACTAGAAAAAGCTAGAGCACTTAAATCTATTTCAAAGGACAGGAAATAAATTAATTATCTACTCCTGTATTGGACGTCTTTATGAGTTCCAAAAATGGCTTGTGTGATGTTCAAACAATAACTTCAACATAGGTAATTGTCTAAAAGACCCAATATAGACACAATCTGCTAAATGGTAAATAGACTTTAGCCTACTTACATGGTACCTCTTTCAAATCAGGGGACTCCAAGTGCTTTACGCTACATTAATTCATTCACCCTTTCACTCACACAGTGATGGTGACAAGCTATATTGTACATACATACATACATAGCCCACCACCAACAAACAAAAAGAAACTGATCTGTGCGTCTTGTATTGAGTGGCTATGTCAGATGATTAAGCTATTGTAGCACATCTACAGAAAAATCTATATATAGATTAGGTATACAAAGAAATACACTGTGGTGCTTTTAGTTGTTCTAGATTGAAACACAAGTCAATGAGGGTGAAAAAAAACAGCAAATCATTTGTTAACATGTAAAAGGAAACATGGCGAGGAAGTAATTATCTAAACTGAACACAAATTATTCAATACCTGAAGACAACTAAGTAATTTCAAAATATGTGTCAATGTTTTATATGAATGTTTATACAAGCTAATCACGGTAAATATAGCACAGATATATTGAATTAATCAAAAGATAAACAAGTTAATTACACTCTTGAAAAAGAGACAGTGATGAAATGCTTTCTAATGAAGAGATGAACGAGTGCATCAAAAACCTAAAATTCAACAAGTCACCAGAAAATGATGGCTTGACCTCAAAATGTCAGCATACGTTCCTGTCAAATATTTCAGATTTTCTTCTTGCTGATATTGCGCATCCATTAACAATAAACAATTACTCCACTCAATGAAACAAGGTCTCATGACTTTGATTCCCAAAGCATAGAAATACAATTTAATTGCAGAGAATTGACACATTGCAAATGTATATTAATATTTTAGCTAAAAAACAAAGAAAATACTAAAATGCCACAACATATGGATCTCAAAATAAATTTATGCCTGGCAGAAATTTTTCTTTTTTTGGGCCAAATTCTAACTTATTCAATTAAACCAGAAGTATACAAAGTGCGGCACATGGGACCATTTGCAGCCCTTAGAGCGATTTTGGTTGGCCCTTGATCATAGTTCAAGATTGTCCTAAATTCTATTCGCCAGCATAGGTACAGTAGGTGATTTTCAAACATGTCAAACAAAATGCTCTCCCTCAATGGAAAAAATAAGGCACAATGGAAATGGTTTTTGCTCCTAATTGAATTTAACTTTAAATAGGACCACAGACATTCAATTATATTAACTAAAATGTATACTTGGCAAAAAAACAAACATGTATTTAACTTTTAAAATTAAACATTTGCTTTTTTCTGCTGAAAAGACCCAAAATATAGAAAATCTAGGATATTGCTTGCAGTTTTTTTTATCATTTTTTGTCTATTACGTTGGCTCACATTATGGTGCAATCTGTAGCTGACGGTTTACCCAAGTGTCATCGACATATCTGCACCAGTGAGCTAGTTATACTCCATTTTATCCGCAGAGTGCTCTGCTCTACACTTCCTCCATGTAGATATTAGCCGTAAAAGGTGAAACAGGGGAACTCATGGCACACCCATGTTTCTGTTGGTAAAAGTTGTCATTATATTTGAAATATCTGCTTCATAGGCAGAGGTCAGACCAGTCATAAATCTAGTTAGGTATTTAAGTAGTCCTGTCTTTCAGGGATTCATCATGTACCAGTTGTGTCCTGACTGTGTTTACTGACTCTAATGTGCAAATGCAGATGAAGAGAGAGGTTATATGGAAAAAAAACAATGGTTTCAAGTTGTGCCAGATTCTAATGCCAATCAGTGGAGCCAAAATTGTTGCAAGATAATAAACTCAAAATATCTGCAGAAAAACTGAGTGAAAGTCTGGTCGCCTCTGTAAGGATTATTTTTATGTTTTGTGTACGTGCTTGTAAAACCCTAATACTACCTGCCTGTTATGCGTTACGGCTAATGTTTTCCCAAGCAGTTTATGTAATTAGCACAGTTCCTCTGTTCTATTCTTCATTACGTACACAACAAAGATTTGGGAATGAATTGAGAGCACAGACATGGTTAATAATTCTTAACAGCGAGCTCACTCTGTATTCAGAACGTCCGTTATCTGGAACACTGTGTAATGTTTTGATAAGACATGGGCCAGTGATGCGTCATTTTACAAGCATGTATATGATGTAATGATGTAATAATGTGTCAGGCTGTGTGTATAAATGCTTCTTTAACTGGGATTCGGGGTTAACTTTCTAAGGAAGCAAGTTCAGTGGTAAGTGCTGCCCTCTGTAACACGAGCCATTTCTCTGGTCTGAGTAAGATTACAATTTCTGCAAAAACTTGTTATGTCTTATAGTTATTTAATACACATACCAACATAAAGTTTGCCAGTCAAGTGTTTGCCAGTAATCTCTTCTCAGGAAAGAATGGAGGAGAGAAAGCTTAAAAGTGTAAACACAGAGCTTTTCTTTACACCTCCGATCTAAGCCAGTTTTGTGGTTGCCATGACCCTGATAACTGAGAATTTACAAAGGCAGTTGAAAGTATAAAAAAAAAAAAAAAGTTCAAGAATGCTTAAAGTCGTAGGGAAACGGCTGTTCCAACCGTTGCATTTCCGAATTCTCCCAAGTGGTGCACGACTTTACACGAGTGAATAAGGTAAATGTGATTGGTTGTTTATCAAGGGGGCAGGATTGTTGTGGCGGAAGGTTTGCAAGCAAGTTTGATTGTGGGCGGTTTTTCTCTGAAGCGTCTCGCTTACCAATCATTCTGGCTTAAACATGTATATAAATGCACTCTTTATCAGACGATATTGTCCCAAAAGTAAGAACATTTCTATTCTTAAATAAATCCTGTCTTAAAATCTGTGTTGTTTTTTCTTTCTTATTTTATGCAGGCCAGTTAGTTATACGTCAGCTTGTATACCTAAATTCGGCCAATCATATATCAACCGCCATCTGACAAGTAAATGTTTTCGGTCATAGCATCTTGATTCATATGTCGCAGCTAATATACTCAACAGTGGAAGTAGGAAATAAGAATCCTTTACCTTACCATTGAGTTACGTCCCAGTGTTTACGGGGATGGACGTCTGTGTCTTCGGCAGGCGTAGAGCTAACAGAACTGGCAGTGTGAGGCAAGGGCTCAAACATGTACGGCTGTAAGCCTTCTACACCAAACAAAGTTTCTGCCACCATGGCGTCCTCTTCCAGAACAACTTCGTTCCCACTTTCCTCCTCTAAATAAAAAGTGTATGATGGAGGAGACTCATCCACGACCTCCAACACCAAACTCTCCTCCTCTTGCATGTTTCCACTGCCCATAGCGTTCCTTGACAGTGTCGTTGCTTAGTGCTACTTGGTCCCAATGTAATTTCCCATTGGGAACCTACTAGGACTAAGTTGTTAACTAGTTAGCAGGATGCTTCCGAGACACCAGCCACAACCAAACTGCTTGCAAACCTTCCGCTACAACAATCCCACCCCCTTGATAAATGACCAATCACATTTACTTTATTCACTTGTGTAAAGTTGGGCACCACTCAGGAGAATTCGAAAATGCAACAGTTGGAATAGCTGCTTCCCTACGACTTTAAAATGTTGGTCTACTGGAGTGTTGCTCCTGGCTGAGTGACAGATAAAGATACTTTGATTTGGACTGCCTGTCCTCCGACCTCCAATACATCAGCGTCTGGGACTCTCTGTGCAACAACCGCTGCGTCGTGTGGGCCCACACGACTCATCCACTAGGCTCGGACTGAACTATTAGACCAGGATAGTGACTCACATGTTCACTATCATCCTCCGCCAGAAAGATGTGGTTACTAACCAGTTGTCTCCTTCTGCAGAGGTTCCCGCCTTGGATGCAAACACTGTTCACTGCAGTCCTGTTCCCAATAAACATTTTGAGAAATCTGTTTGTCCGCCTCAAACACTGGATCCTAGCTTAACAAAACCATAATTCTTCCCTATCCAAGACCTGAATATCATGGTAATTAGAGGTGTCATTTATTCTTAAAATGTGTGTGTGTCCCAACATGTGGTCGTCTGAAACTCCACGACCTCATGCCTGCTCCATTACAACATGCAAACTTTTCAGTTTTTAATTCAATTCAGTTTATTTATATAACCCCAATGCACAACACATATTATCTCAAGGCAGTTTAGAGAGACAATTCAACCAGATCATACAATCAGATTGAACCAATCTAACTGTATAATCTGGTTGAATACATATAAGTATACTATTCCTTCAAGAACTAAAAGAGTAAAAAGGGTAATAGAGATGAAACAGAACAAAGAAATTTATTTAGGGCTGTCAAAGTTGCTCTAATGCACTTTCCTTTAAACAACATTAATATATTTTGATGCACAATTAACACATGCTTCAGTACTTTTGTGCCTTATCTGCTTGGTTGTTTTCTTGCAAGTTAGAGCAGTTCCACTCTGTCCACCTGGTTGCTTTGTTTAAAATGTTCTTTCTTCTTTCTTCTGGTGGTAATATGTGTTTTTTAAGGCTGTCTCTTGGAGTCCAAATTGTGCTAAATCACTGTTATTCAAAACATGTAATTACATATCTGTGCAATATAAAAACATATGAGATTAATTTGAACTAATTTGTATTTATTAGTATTAATATAACTTTAGAATATAAATGGCAGCATTAAGCCATGTAGATTCACTTTACTAAAAAAAAATACAATACAAGAGAATTAAGGATAAGATACTGTGCAGTGATGACGAAAGTGTCACATAATAATATAGTAATCAGTGCGTTCATAGGAAGTTCTTGTCCTTGGTTTCACCTTTTTACAAATTCCTCATATCAACATTACACAGATCTTACATCCACTTGGCCTGTAAAAAGCAGGAACTAGTGGCTCAATTTAAGCCGCACACTCTGAAGGCAAGAGAGAACAAGTAATTCCAGCCTAATAGAGCACATACAGCCGTCACAAGGAACCACACACTGGCTTCCTTTTGAAATTAAGAGGCTGTGGAGCCACTGGTGAAAAAGGGCAGTGAGCTAAATTAAAAAGCTCGGGGGTTAAGGGGTCAGCTGGCTGGAAGTGCATGTCACCAGCCCCATTGGACATGCCTGCGTGCTCCATCAGCAGGTGTATAAATATGTGTCATGTTTCACACTTTCATGTCCGCAGGGACAGCAAACCAGATGGGATTTTAAATGCTGCATTTCACGTGGTAACATTTAGTGGGTTAGTTCACCCCTCATTGGTTTACCATCTGGTGCCCTCTCAGCCCCATGATAGTATAGGAGCTTTCACACGGCACTTGTAAACCCTCCCGATGTCTCTGTATGCCAGAGCCCATTCCCAGCAGTTTACATCACAGACTGTGCTGCACCGCATCCTACACAACTCTTAAAAAAGGTGTATTGCTATTCTTTCCCACGCAAGAACACGCATTTGATATGAGATTAGAGTACAAAACATGGGGACGGCTAAAAGAGCTTCAAAATGGTAAAAGTTGCACTCAAAATTCAAGAAAATCAAACAAGTTATATCAACACATTAAGAAAACACTTACCAATTCAGTGGGTCCACATTGTTTTCATCCTTTCTTCTACTTTCCATCTTTTTGATTCATGATTTTTTTTCTTAAAGCAGGCAGAGGAGAAAGCTGGTTGCATTCCTCTTAGAGTTTTCCGTTAATTTCACCTCTTTTCGTTTTCTTTACTCCTTTTTATGGCCAGAATTTATGTTCTTCCAATGCATCCTCCTCATTTCAACTCATCATTTGTGAAGGCGTCGGGCTTCATAGGCTGAGTTGGACAGCCAGTCAGTGTTCCCTCCCTTTCTTTTATTGAAGGGTTCCCTTTATCTCAATTTGCCAAGAATTGCCAGACAGTCGCTGACTGGCCTCAGCATCCAAAACGCACTACGCGTTTTGACATGATGGGGCTGCTACTTACCCCTCATATGTTGCCATTTGCACCTCGACCATATATTTCTAAACTGGAGGGGGGTAGGAGGATGTTGGGAGGGGGCTGACATTTCGAATTTATTGATACCATTAGATAAATAATGTATTATCTAATTTCTAACATTTTAATTTAAAACAGAACTTATCAGTTATTTAAAAATTCAAATGAAAAATATAAATTTAATAAAGTGAACAGAGTAAAACTACAAGAAAAGAATAATATATATAAGAAGCGAGTATGATCTCGGCTCAGCCTATATGAGAATCAGAATGAGGAGGGGAGGTAAGGGGGGGGCGACTTTGAGATGACATTGAGGCTGTGTAGATGGGAGCTGAGTCTGGTTGTTGATGTTAGACAGTCGCACAAGGCGAAGCGACTACTGTCCGTGTTCATTCAACCTCCTCCTCTCGCTTTCTTTTCTCTTCCTCCTTTTGGTCTTCAGCACTGATCCCAACTGGACAGCTCCCGCTTGGACCCCACGAACGCTGCATGGTCCCCTTTAATGTCTTTTAATGGAAGAAAAACCTATTTATGTTTCAAGAAACACTCGGAGTTTACAAGTTGACCCACAGGAGGAATCTTCGGATCCCTCTTTTGGAGATTTGTGGCAGTCAGCGAAGCCTCAGTGGTGCGGATCCCAGATTCACTGTGAGTAAAAGGTTTTGAATATAGGCTTTTTTTCCACTGCCTGTCTGCAAGTTGGTTATTGCTCTGCTCAGGTATGTGTCCCTACGATAACATTTTGATTGACCGGATTGCGAATGAGGCTGTTTATCTCTGCTGAGGGGGGATCAAGTAAATATTTGCACACTTATCTCTAACATGCAGAGTTGATTCCAGTCTGTCTGGTGTATGCAGATGCAAGGAGTCGCATTCTGGTGCGCAGACTTCCCAATTCATATGGCAGAATGTGTGCAGCCTGATGCGTAAAGCTTTTACGCATTTGGACATCCCTTTTGTCTCCACGGTGCGTTTTGTTTTCCAGTGTGTTAGAGATGTCCTTCTGTCCACGCTTACTTTCGGTTATCCACGCAAATAACTGTAAGGAAATTCTGTGGGTGTTAATTGGTGGGCTTCGTTGTGCTTAATTTTCATAGGCTGGAAGCTTTTGCTTCTGTGCATACTGTGCTTAAAAGTGCATGTTTTGATTACTTTGCGTTTCTGTTGATATCTGTTTTTTGTTTGTTTGTTTGTTTGTTTACTCGAAAAATCTAAATGGAGTTTGTTTAGGCATCCGTGTCTGTTGTTTTGTGTTTGGCTGTTAAATTACGTGCAATCTGTCTGTTGTGCAGGCTAGGCAGCATGCCTTTGCCATCGGTGATTTAAAATGAATGGGGAAAAAATCTCAATGTGTCAAATGTTAAGAAAATGCATCTGCCTTGATGTCAAATGCGTCCTTAGAGATCAGAAGTACATTGTTTGTTTAAAATGCTGTTGCTGATTAAGAGGGAATGAATTTGGTACATTATGTGTCCATCTTAATTGAAACAGGTAACCATTTTTTTCCCTGCACCCTCAAACAAACAATCACTCTATCCACAATCTTAGGTTAACGACGACTGACCAGTCGTGTGGACGCACAGGCTTCATCTCCAGACATTTGGTCCGAAGGGTTAGTTGTAGAAACCAAAAACCGCGAAGCTGCTGTCTACGTGGACCGGTGCTGAAGCCTCCCGTCCGACCGCCAGGACCTTTGCCAAATTCAGAGACATGGCGACGAACGGCACTAAAGCGGATGGACAGGTCACAGAACTGAACGAGGTGGCCGCCAACAACGACAAACCTAAGTCCCTCGATGTGAAGACCGAGAAGAAGCAAAAAGTGCTCCCAGAAAGGGAAACATGGGGAGGGAAATTTGATTTCCTCCTTTCCTGTGTGGGTTATGCAATTGGACTGGGGAATGTGTGGAGATTTCCCTATCTCTGCGGGAAAAACGGCGGAGGTAAATATTTTTATTTTATTTTTTATTTTTTTGCACTCATGTATGCATACCGAGTAACCAATTAAGCTCAACCATGCACATAATGGGGCTTTTAATTTAGCGCGTCCAAGGCAGAAAACATCTCCGAAAGCGTTGCCTTCATTTGCAACCTGTAAACTGCAGGTTTATATCTAGACGTATAAATTGAGTTTTGGATGCACTGATTTATAACTGGGATCAAATTTGATAGTATGTAGCCTAATTGACTGTGTCTATGGACATGGATTCAGGTTAACAAACGCATGAGTATGATCAAACGCAAACAAATGAGTCTGAAATGGTCCTTTTCCTGTTTTTCTTGTAAATATCAAAATTAGATCATATTTATTTGATCTTAATTTAGGCTCATGGAAAATATTTCTGCTGGGTTTTTTTTTAGTACCAGAGCAGCTTTTTCTTTTTATTTCAAATACTTATCATAATGCACTTTTGTCCATTCAGGGGCCTTCTTGATTCCATATTTTCTGACCCTCATATTTGCTGGGGTCCCCTTGTTCTTACTGGAATGCTCCCTTGGTCAATACACCTCTATTGGAGGGCTTGGTGTGTGGAAACTGGCTCCTATGTTTAAAGGTACATTTATATTATATTCAAAATGCAAATGCATTTTTTTTTTCTTTTTGTAAACCTACTGAAATCATATTTGATTGTTAGGTGTGGGCCTTGCTGCAGCTGTCCTATCCTTCTGGCTTAACATTTACTACATTGTAATCATTGCTTGGGCCATTTACTACCTGTACAACTCATTTACAACTGTAAGTATATTCTAAACTAAAAACAGAACTTGGGCTTAAGAAAATATCCAAATTGGTAACGAAAGTGTACACGTGTTTTTTGTTCTTTACCCTTTACAGGAACTTCCATGGAGCTCATGTAACAATCCATGGAACACAGAAAAATGTTATACAAATCATTCCATTCTAGACACTGCAAATCTCACCAGTTCTGTGTTGGAGTTTTGGGAGTAAGATATTGACATATTTTCTCTACTGCAGCCCTTTAACTTTCTTGCATGCCTCTGTGAGCTGCTTCAAAAGGCAGGCTCCTTTACTGCATGCTTGCTACCCTGTGCGTATAATGGTTTTTATCACTGTTTGCTCTGACTTACAGACGCAACATGCATCAAATGACTGATGGCTTGGAAAAACCAGGCCAAATCCGAGTGCCACTGGCTATAACACTAGCCATTGCCTGGGTCCTTGTGTACTTCTGTATTTGGAAAGGGGTTAGCTGGACAGGGAAGGTAAAATATTTGTTTGTTTATGGTAATCCAACACTTCCTATTTATGCTGGTTTCTAATAAGAGCATGCATCTCCAATGCAATATTAAAAAGTCAAATTTCATCTCATCAATCTTTCAGACTGCATTCAGCGCTGGTTTGAATTGATTTTTTTTTAAATAAGAGGCCAAATAAAGAAATAAATAAATGGAACTGATGCACCCCTAATCTCTTTCTCCCCGCCTCTCGGTCGGCTTCTCTAAGTCCAATTCTCCTGACACATTTTCCATTCCGAGTGTGGTTTCATGATAGGAGGAGCAACAATCAGCCATACCCCCTTGATCTGGATTTATCCTCCTTTTGTACTCAGTTTCTCCCCCATGTGACGCTACATTTTAAAAGTCAAGTTCATCACATGACCATGCAGAAAAAAAATTGTTTCGGTTAAAGTCAGTCAGGCCTCATAAACATCTATGTCCCAGTACACATTTTTCATATTTTCCTCTAATCACCTCCTTACATTTTCAGGTTGTTTACTTCTCAGCAACGTATCCCTACTTCATGCTCTTTATTCTCTTCATCCGTGGGGTGACTCTACCTGGAGCCAGGGAGGGAATCTTGTTCTATATCACCCCTGACTTTGAAAAACTCAAAGAGTCGGAGGTAAAGATATGTTATTGTGTGTTCCTGCCTCATGCTGCTTTCCCTGAGCAGGCAGAACTTGGCCTCATGCAGCTAACACCCCCTCCTCCTCCCCCTTTCCTCTGTCAGGTATGGCTGGATGCAGCTACGCAGATCTTTTTCTCTTATGGATTGGGACTGGGGTCACTTATAGCTCTGGGCAGCTATAACACATTCAATAACAATGTTTACAGGTAAGAGCTGCTGATGAATAATGCAGTGGAATTGATTTCTGAATTGACTAGAGAGAAAGGGGCTAATATTGAAAATAAATATATCACTCATGAAACTGTAGAAAAAGGTATAAAATATATACCCACATTGAAGGATTGTAATGAAGGATTTAATGGATGGGAAGGAACAGAGCATCACTGTGAGGTGAAGTCTCCCCCGTTCTGTGCTGTAGGAACAAAAAGACTATTACTGTGATGCCTGAGTGTTTTCTCTAACGGCCCCACATTCTAGGTCACAAAATCAGTTACGTAAAATAGTTGCATTCAAATTGGACTTTTTCTGAGCTTGTTTCAGTTTTGTTGATGTTGTTTTAAACATAAGGTCAATTGGTAGTCGCATTCAAGCAGAATATACATGTTCCTGGTACAAAGCTTTCATTTTTACCTAACGTCTTGCAGTGAAAGCACTCCCACTGCTGATCTTTCAGATATAACTGCACAGTTTTCTAAAAAGGTCAAGTGGCAAGAAAAAGTCAATTTTAAACCTTTTTACAAAAGTCCTATTTTAAAAGAAAAAATATTTCCTCTCCCCAGAGACTCTATCATTGTGTGTTGCATCAACTCATGCACCAGCATGTTTGCTGGCTTCGTAATCTTTTCCATTGTTGGCTTCATGGCGCATGTGACTAAGAAAGACATTGCAGATGTGGCAGCCTCAGGTAACTGCATATGGTAGTGGCTTTTGTCACTATTACCAAATGATTGTAACATTAACATGCTATTTTGGAAGCTTTATACTGATTCAAATTTTTAACAATGCTTCCTATTTACCACCCAGGTCCTGGTTTAGCTTTCCTTGCATATCCAGAGGCTGTAACCCAGTTGCCAGTTTCACCTCTATGGGCCATTTTGTTCTTCTCCATGCTTCTCATGCTGGGGATAGACAGTCAGGTAAGGGGCTTCGGTGACGATCAGCTCACGGGCTGACCTAAATATTTAAGAGCAGTTATATACCACGTGGCTCACCTCTGCTCTCTGCATGATAAGCATGCAATTTGCTCCTTACATATAGAGGTAGCTAAGCATTAACATTAAAGGGCAAGAATTTTTAATGCAACATTATCATCCCCATTCGCACAATGTTTTTATCGTTTTTTAGTTTCTGCATGTGATTTATATAAGGCTGACGCTGACCAGGCACGCTAGCAAAACACAGAAATTATATATTTTGGTTTCTTCGTGTTTTGGTATTTAGATCTTCTCATCAGATATAGCAAACTGTAATTTGCTATACAAATATACTTCCTTTAATTAGTGAAAAACAAAAAACACATATCAGGTGATTTTTTGGTCAAATACCAAATTTGAAATTAAATTCATGGTTTGATTTCACAACCATGAATGAAATAATAAAAGCTAAATTTACATGAAAAATAAATAGTCTTTCCCTTTCAAATTCTTAGACAAGCACCTAAATCTACAAATTCTGACTGTAGAGGACGCTGTTTTTTCTGAAAACTTCTGGAAAGGTGCCCACACCATAAACTGTTAAAGAATGATGTAGAAAATAAACATATTTCATAGTTTTTGATTCATTTTATTAGGATAAATATCAATGATGAAAACAATATTTGGAAAAAGTCAACCCAGCAATGCATGTGTAATGATCTAATGGGATGCAAGCAAAAACCTGAGGTGTGAAGAATGTCCAGATTTTACAAATATTTTAAGAATGCATTGGGAAGCACCTATTTAGTTTTTTTTATGGCCTAGAGACTGGGTATAGGACTGGGCAGGTCACCAATCCATGACACACATAACAAACAACCATGCATACAACTCTCCCACCTAAGGTTAATTCTCTAGTACGGAAGAGGATTGGGGCCAGTGGAAAAAAAAAGTTAACTGATTTTTACATTTCATTTCAGTTTAGTATAGGAAAAAAGTCAGAATTCTGAGAAAAGTCAGAATTCTGACTTTTTTCTCAGAATTCTGAGATAAAAAAAAAAAAGTCAGAATTCTGAGATTAACGTCAGAATTCTGACTTTTCTCAGAATTCTGACGTTAATCTCAGAATTCTGACTTTTTTCTTAGAATTCTGACTTTTTTTATTGTCAGAATTTAGTCAGAATTCTGAGATTAAAGTCAGAATTCTGAGAAAAAAGTCAGAATTCTGACTTTAATCTCAGAATTCTGACTTTTTTTCCCATGTTAAACTGAAATAAAATTTTAAAATCAGTTAACTTTTTTTTTCAGTGGCCCTAATCCTCTTCCGTACTCTAGAGACCCACAATCAGTCACGTATTTAGACTGTGGGAGGAGGCTGCAGCACCAGGAGAAAACCCACATATTGGAAACCAGGATTTAGGGTTACAAAATACAACCTATTACGTCGACATACCAGCTGTTTTTTTTTATTTATTTATGGGTTGATCATACTGATTATGACTAGAAATTGAAATGTAATAACTTTTTCAAATATAAAACTATAACAAACTGATAAAAACAGATAGACAAAAGATAAAAATTATCATATTTTACATCTGCACTATTAGGTAAGTACAATACCGCGTGACATCAAAGCCCATATAAGAAATGGATGTTTTACATGCAATTAAAATGCAACAAAGGTTTATTTTAAGAAATTCCTTCTAATCCAACCCCCCTCAAATTTTTGATGTTTTTTTAAGCTCTTGTTCATATTGTTTAATTTGTAAACACTGTTGAGGAATGGAAGAAATAGCACATCCTATAATAACAGAAGAGAGAGAAAATTAAGGTGTATGAAATAATAGGGTTCCTTTTTATTTATTTTGCTGCCAACCTTTTGCTTTTATTTGAAATATCAGATATAAACAAATTAGTGTCAACCTTCTGGGATGAAAATGAAATGCTTTTAAATCTAAGATTTTTTTCACTGACTTCTTAAAACAGCATAACTTAATTCTGATGAGAACATTTCATTACCAAAATGTAACCAAACTGTGGACCTAAAATATTTCCAGAACATCAACGGAATTACTACAGAATTACCACAGAGAAATTTATGTTAGAACTGTAAATATACAGTCATATGTTTATATTACTATTTTTTAATGTATTTATTACTGTTTTCAAGGCTGCACTTTAAAAAATGAAATTGTCTAGAGCTGTTTTAAACTAAATTTCTTTTTGTATACACAATGATAATATAAATCTAAGTCCAAATAAATCTGTCTAAGAATGTACATCTCAAAGCAAGAAGTACACATTTCTAATCAGATTGTAAAAGCTGTTACTGTTATTGTGTGTTGTAGTTCTGCACCGTCGAAGGTTTCATCACAGCGCTGGTAGACGAGTTCCCCAAAGTTCTTCGAGGGAGGCGAGAGATTTTCATTGCTGTTGTTTGCCTGGTGTCTTATTTGATTGGACTTTCAAACATCACACAGGTAAAGCAGGGCAACTCTGTATCAATGGGCATATTTCTGTGTTTATCTTTACTTACATTTATCTTTATTTTATTGTATCCAGGGTGGAATCTATGTGTTCAAACTGTTCGACTACTACTCTGCCAGTGGGATGTGTCTGCTGTTCTTGGTCTTCTTTGAGTGCATCTCCATATCTTGGTGTTATGGTGCGTTTTAGTCTGACTTTAATTTAAAACATAACAACAAAAGCAAGATCTAAACATGGGGGGTTGGCTTAGTTGGTTAGAGAAGTGCACTTGTGGACTGAGGAGGTTGCAAATACCCGATTCGAATCCCACTGCCTCGACTCTGGGTTCTTGACCCTTAATCCCCATTGCTCCCCGGCCGCTGCACAATAGCAGCCCACTGCTCCCCAAGGGGATGGGTTAAATCCAGAGGTCAATTTCTCCAATGTGAGTTTAATTATTATTATAAACAAACAAAAACATGCAAGTTTATGGAAACATTTTACCTGCTTCAAATTCTGCTCGGCCACAAGGTCTTGATCACTCATGTGTCATATGCCTCACGGTACTCATCATCATGCATGGCAGATCTCAGATGTGAGAAACAAATCAGGCATGAATATTTTGGTCATGCATTCATTTGTCCGGCAGGTGTGAACAAGTTTTACGACAACATCGAGGAGATGATTGGCTACAAACCCTGTATATGGTGGAAAATGTGCTGGGTCGTGTTCACCCCTCTCATTGTCGCTGTGAGTATTTTAAGCTAATAGGTTTGTACATCTAAAGTCACAATTTGAAAGATGAAACAATAAATAAAGTCAATATTACCTGCCTGCAGCCTTGCCGGGCTGAGCCAGTGCTGCCTGTAGTCAGAGGTGTCAGGATGCATAAAACATCTCTTGTCTCCCACAGGGAGTGTTCTTGTTCAGCGCCGTACAAATGGTTCCTCTCACGATGGGAGACTATGTGTTCCCAGGCTGGGGTCAGGGAGTGGGATGGCTCATGGCTCTGTCCTCAATGGTTCTCATACCAGGATACATGGTCTACATGTATCTCGGGCTAAAGGGCACATACAAGGAGGTGAGAAGAGAAATCTCTGTAAAACTTCCTTATTTCACTGTTTCTTTCCTTAAAATTACTGATATGTTTGGTTTCTTGGCTATGTGTCAAATATGATACATTCAATTCAATGTAGCTTATTTGTAAATCCTTAATTCACAACAAATGTCATTACAATGCAGCTTTCCAAGACAATGAAATCATGCAGACAGATTGGTTAAAAGTTTTCTTTATAAGTAAGCCCAACTGATTGCTTTAGGTCACAAACAATACAGGATTCAGTTCTCCTGGATTAGCATAGACATGTCTAGATACACTGTTAACAGTCCTAATTGTTAAAGGAACACCAACTGCATTGCAAACATTAGCTTAGGTATTGGCATTATGGTGCTCTGCATTTAAGGCAGTGGGATTTAGAATTTGATCACCAGTCAAGCCAGACTGCCACACATTTTTTAGGATGTGTCAAATAAACATTATATAATCAAAAGGAAAAAAAGCCCCCTGATGTAATGGCACTACAGTGAGCCTCAGTGGAAGAAGGAAAATACTCAGTGCAACAGATATGCTTGTCAGCCATTTAGCTTAAAACAGTGAGGTGGAAATATGTACTTAGATTTTACACAATAATGAGTATAGTTCAGTTAACCTTACAATAATCTCAGTTCATGTCAGTTGAGTTTATATATATATATATATATATATATATATATATATATATATATATATATATATATATATATATATATATATATATGTGTGTGTGTGTGTCTGCAGAAAAAATTCAATCAGATCATACAGGAACAATGTTTTCTATCTAAGGAAAACCAGTTGATTGCATCCAGTCATTGACTTTGCAAGATTTGCTCCTCCTGGATGAGCATGTAGCATGACTACAGCAGACTTAATAAGCTAAACTCATTTTATCGTACCAATCCACAAAAAATATACATTTACAGATAGAGAGGTTATTAAAATAATTACTTTAATGAGTATAAAGCATGAACCTTAAGGCCAACATGAAACGATGTGATGAATGTGCAAAAAGCCTAAATTAACCTGCTTATTTTGGCCCCTTTTAAAGTCTGTCACAAATAATGCAAAATTAAGACAAAGTGATGTAGGGACCAACACTGAAAAAAATTCATCTGATTCCTAATTGCTCTGTTTTTCTCTCCAAGCGACTTCGGATAATGTTCCAGCCTCCTGCAGTCGTCAGAAAATGTCAAGAGAATGGACCTGAACAGCAAGCGGAAACCAACGCTGCCAATCTATCCAGCCCTGCCAATCCTACCAACCCTGTGAGCTCCACTAGCCCAACTTCAGCAAACCCAGCCAGCCCAACTAGTACTGCTCCTGTGAACTCAACCAGCCCTGCGACACCCGCCAACCCGGCTCCTCCACCTGCCAATCCAGCTACTGCTTCTAGCCCAGTAACTCCGGCAACGAGTCCCACAGCCACTATTACCACCACAGTCACTACAACCAGTCCGGTTAACCCAACTGCCAAAACTGTTAGCCCGACCAGCCCACCACCTAAGCCAACTAGCCCAACAGAGGCTGTTAACCCCCCTAACCCAACGAGCCCACCCTCTAACCTGACCAATCCTGAGGCTAATGTGTAGACAGCAACAAAACCCTCGTAGAACATGTAGACAATTGAGAACATTACAAAGGACTTCCAAGATTTCAATTGATTCACCTACCTCCAGGGGCAATATGTGATCAAAATAGATTTTCCAACCACGCTTAATTTTTCTGTACTTGTTAAATCAAGCCAACGATGTCTTATTGTTGGTTTGCGTTCTGAAAACAAAATTAAAGACTGTTAGTGTTCACCGATACAACCGTATTTCCGAGAAAAAAAAATGTAAACATACTGTGTAATACTGTGAGAAGAGAAAAAAAAGACTAGAGTTATAGAATAGAGATTTGTTGAATATCTTCATGAATCAAGTAAATACCGTGTGAATATAGTAGATTAAGTAGTTAAACAAACTTGACATCGCTGAAGAGTGCAAAGGATGGCGTCAATTTTTTTTTTGTGGATGTTTACCAACTCACACAGTTGTCTCTTTTTCAAATGTTGCTCTCTGTGAGGTAAAACTACAAGCCGCAAGGCAACCTGCTAGCTCGGCGTAAGCACAATGCCAATAAGCAGTTCATGTTTAGGAGCAATCTGGAGCAGTCCAGATTTCTTGCAAAAGATGTTGTGTGTGAGAGAGACTGTTATTTTTCCTTATTTTTTCAGTGTAAAAAAAACAAAACAGAGATAAAACTTTTATGTGATCAAAGCATTTTTAGAATTATTTTTAGGATGTTTTATACTATGTATGTTGAAATGGAGGACCAAAATCAATAGGCAGAAAAAAGCAAAAACTATGCCGTTGAGTGTTCAGTTGGCAAAGCACAGGGTACAAAGAAGTACAAAAAAAGAAGCACATGGTCAGAAATGTGATTTGCAAACATTGACTATCCCTTAATGCTGACAGTCAATCCTGTTTACGTCTTGCATGCTTTCCTCAGGAACATCATTGAAAAAAGTTTTTCAATGTCTCCTGACAAAAAAAACAAAAATAAATAAAGAAGTTAAACAGAAAAGGCCTTAAGCCAACGCACGATTTCAGCCAAGCGATTGCCTGTTTACATGTCTCGACAGAATTACGAAATACTTTATATGATAGCACAAAACAACCGGGACCAACTCTGTGTTTTAGTACGGTCATGTTTTCTTTTTCTCTATGTGTCATGATCAATCATAGTCCGATCAATATGTATTGAGCAATACATATGTAGGTGTTTAGGTGCGGACCAGTCAGCAAAATGGTCTGTTTCCCTTTTTGTTTATGTTGTCTTTGCTTTACCAGTGGAGAGAAAAAAAAAAAAGACAGAAAAAAGCACAAAAGCTTTTTAGGTTTTCCTTGACTTTTGCCATGGCGTGTTAGGACAATGTGAGTTTGCTTCTATGGCAGCTACAGTGAAAGGCATGTGGTTGAAGAGAACATGTTTACTTTGAAAAGCAAAACAACTGAGCGAAAACGTGAAAATGGCTAGAGTTCATGTCCTGTGAATTTTGTATAAAGTTACTCTACCACAGTTTTCTCTGGAAGTTTGTTGTAAAACTGTACCGTGTAAAACATGTAACTGTGAATGTCTGTACTACATTGGAAGTTATTGTCTAAATGTTAAAAAAAAAATGGAGTTGCTGTTTTCTGCAATAATATTTTGATCACAGAAGCTAAAGCACATATCCTACAGAGATATAAGAAATGATTATGAAAAATGAAGATACTGATGATTATATTAAAAATAGAAATTATGTCTAGTAAAATAATATTGTTTTGTATATTTTTAACTGTCTCACTGCCTATTGTAAAAGATAATATAAACATGATATGTATCTAAATGGTGTCAAATGATAAAGCACGATTGTTATGTTATACAAACAGAAACAGACAGAAAAAATAAAGAGTTATAGATAAAATAAGCCAAATACAGTCCTGGCATATGTCCCTTAAACAATGTGTCTTTAATATAGCAATGTTTCTGGTAACAATGCTACCAGAAAATTAGGTCAACTATCTTATTAAAAGATGTACGCTGCTCTGAATCCTGCTGCAGTAATTGGCTGTTGTTTCCTCTCTCATAAATAAACCCTCCATAGAGGGTTTTCAGTCTATAGATGTAAGAACATTCTGAGTCCTTATAAAACTAAAAAGACGGATTAGGTGGAAGAAAATGCGACGCTTGATTCATCTCTAGTCATTAGTTTTAAATGTAATCCAGGTGGGATGTGCAGAATTAAATAAATCTTTTCCGCAGTAGTTTATGTTTTAAGATGACATCCAGCTTAGCTCTATCAGGGGGTGAAATTTAAACAGATCATAGCAAAAATAGAGAAAGGTGTCTGGATCTATTCTACAAGCTTATAGGGAGAAGCCTCAGCATCACTACAAACAGCTCATGCCTCAGGGCCGGCCGTGCCTGCATGTCCCATCTCCCCTGCTTCTAAGCATATTTGTGTTTTCTTTTTGTTGGTTTTTTCATTCCAGCCAGTCACCCACCCCCACCAACAACCACCTCCTCCGGTCGCTGCTTCCATTAACTTCCAGTGTGATAAAAGAGATGGCACCAGCTGACACCGCCACAATGACTCGCTGTGGATGAAAGAATGATATATCCCCTCCAGTAGCTTGTGGGAAACTGGTGCGTTTGTAGATGCTAGCTCATTTCTGTGTGAGAGGGAGGGAGAAATAGAGACAGGTTAGGAACAGAAAGCTGCTTGTTTAAGTGGATCGAGGTTTGAAAAATGCCACCAATAACAGCTACTACCCCCTGATGGATGACTTGGTGGCCTCCTTCATTCCTTGTAGTGTAATTTAGCATCATTACCTACCAAAACAAGTCACCACCATGACAGCCCAGATGGATGTCTTAAATTTGCTGAAGGCATTGATCATCACTGATGGCCAAGGAGGACAGGCGGTGAAAGATCTTCATTAGTTTGGACAATCTTGCAGAATTCAGGCAGGGCCAGGATGCATGGCAGATCCACAGTAACAGATTCACTTTCTTTCGTTAGAGTTTATGATTCTGCAGTTTTTATTTCTTTGATATTTTGTTTGAGTAGATAAACAGTTGGTATAAGCCATGGCTCTTTAAAGTAAAATCCTTTTTTATAATGCAAAAAAATATATACGATCGAGATAAAAACATTTAAAACTCTTTCCACTTCTAATCCGCTGCATGTTTCAACAAAAAAGGCGAGAGAAAAAATGTTTAAACATAAATAAAAAGTTGCAAAATTGCTTCAGCATGCCCAAGCTTCTACATGTTAATAGCCTTTGATCCAATTTCATCTTTAGAGTATAGACGTTCAGTTCTATAGCTATTAATAATAACTATGGAATAACAATGACATTACAGAAATGGTGAATTTTATTCCACAACCGATGAAGAGACGAGGTAGAAACTGATTAATGAGGCTGCCAAGAGCCCCCAGCAAGGAGCTGCAGGAATTTTTGGCAAGTACTGATCGTGTTTTACATGTGACAACAGTCGCCTGTGTTCTCCATAAGTGGAGTGAAGAGTAGGTGTGAATAAAGCAAGTAATGTCTTCCAAAAAAAAAAAATCCAAACCAGACTAAAATACCCTAATACCATATTCAAGTATGACATATTTATAACAATCAAATTTTCACTTATAAACTATAGTTCAATGAGTTTGGTTTTTTTCAGTATCAAAACGACTCCAAACACAAGAGGGTTTCACTTTTTGTCACTTCTTGTATATAGTATTGCATCATATTTTTAGTTTTATTACATTTTAACAAGCACATCAAGACTCAATTTTGATTCCAAAAAAGTTGAGATTCTTAGTAGAGACAACTTAAGCAGGATATATAAAATAACCAACTTCATAGTATTTAAAATGGAGCCTAAATACTGTAATAGGAAATTTGTCTGAGCTATAGGGAACCGCAGCAAACAGCAAATGTCTATAGATTGTCATTGAAACAATTTGAAGTATACATTTGTTTGATAAATGGAGTACTTTACTGAAGAAAAGTACCAAAGATAGTCAAAAATAGTTTGCAAATCCAAATAGTTATGTAATGAAACCTCTCCATATTAAGCTGCAGCTCAATATTACTTTCATTAAAATGGTGATTATTTTCTCAGTTAATTGATTTGAGCAATCACAAAAATGAGTTTTGTGTGTGAGCCAATTTTAATTAAGAATAAAGACATGAAATGTCCACCTTTTTGAATGTTTTTTTATGGCAGGGGTAACCAATTAAAAATCAGCGGGGTCCGAATAAAGTAAAATCATCAACCAGTAAAGGTCTGGTTAAGCTAATCCGTGACCTCTGCTTTATGGCTTAAAAATGCCTATTGCATACTTCAACTAAAGGCTTTAACCGGGTGTTTAAACATACTCGAATATTTTTGGGTAATAAAAGCATATAATCTGAATTGTTGGCTGAATTGTTGCTCCAAATCTAAACAGGGACGTGATGACTGTAATAAACTATTTGCAAAATGTCAGATATAAAGTGTGTGTTATTTTAAAGTGCAGCTTAGCAGAAAGGTAGAGAAAATCAGAAAATAATAATGTCAACTGTATCATCTTGTAATCCCTCAATTTGTTTTTCGCTAATTTTTCATAAATCTTTATCTAAACACTCGCTTTTTAATAGTTTTCTCTGGCTGAACATTATATAGCTCTCTTTTTTAAATCTTTTTTTTGTTACCCTTCTGTGGGCTGCAGCAGCTGCTGCTCTGCAGAGGTTTAAACATCATTTGAGTTCTAACATCTCACCTGTCAATCCAGGCTGCCCATAAAGCTGTTCCCCCTGCATCACTCTCTCCCAGAACGATTAAATGGCTTCTGGATCTTCAAAGGACCATCTTAAGTGCGTGAAGGGAACTCCCTCAAAACCCAGAGGGATTCACTTCATTTCCTGTTTCATAATGCAGAAGATGTGACACCAATTGACTCGCTGATTAATTTTCTATATGAATAAACCTGAGCACAAACTGACTCTCTACATTAGCTACACCCATCAGAGCTCACCATGTTAATTGATACAGATGACATAAATGAACGTGTTTCTATTTTTTGTCTTGTAAAGCCTGATGCCTTGAAGTGAGCCAGCTCCAGTTTGTGACCAGATCTGAGCACTGAAACCTTGTCCAGAGTTTAGCGTTTTTTGGCACTCTTTGTCAAGAGCCTATTTTTAAAGTTGAAAAGTGCTAACAGTGTGGCTGCAGGAGAGAGGGACATCGAGGTAGCAAAAACTGGTGATCCATGATGCTTTTATTAAAGGATGACAGATCTCTGCAGCTTATATACTCACACACACACTGTCATGATTAATCCTCATAGCCCACTTAGCAAGAGAAGCTAATTCTCCTGCAGATAAAAAGGCTGATAATTATGTTTATTCTTTCTTTGTCTTAACCTCAGTGCTCATCGTCATATCAAACTGGCTTTATGTTGTTCAGGTCACTGAACCTCCATATTTGTGACTTTTATTCATTGTGATTATTTGCAACATTTTTCCTCTGATGCCTCGGTTTGTCCCAGACTTCAGTCTGAGGTACACTCACCTGAGAATTATGAGCAAATAAATTAATGAATAACTAATCTTTGCAGATGCATGAATCTACATATCAATGTAATCAGAGGAGGTTGTATGCGTGGCTATTTCCAGCACAGGGGCTGAGAGGATGTCAAGCATGCAAAGCCTCTCTGCATGTATGCTAATTGGGCTCCCTTTTTGCACTCTGAATGCGAACCTTGCTGAAATAAACTTGGTTACTAATTGTTCTTTTGGCACATTCATATCGACTACCATGGTGTTTGCACATTAAGCCCAGCGTTTATGCTCTAAAGTGAGATCAAAGATGAACAGTTGAACACTATTGTGGATTCCCAAAGATTTTGCTGTCTCATATCGTGCTGTTTATTGATGACGTAGTGACTATGTCTGCAGAAAATACAATTCTGACACATACTTAAGAAAAGCATACCCTCGTACAAACCATGTTTACAATGTTCCTGCTAAAACAACTAAATATGCTTTATCTACAACTACCACAGATGCTGAAAAAGGATGACTCCACATCAAATTTTAACCGAATGTAAACCCTATAACAACACTGGGGAAAATACAGTCTCCCTAATCTGTATTCATAACCGACTCTGTGCTTCTATGGATCACATAATCCAAACAACGGCAGCATTTCAATCAATCAATACATGAAAATAACCAGGATCAAAATAAGGCTTAGTGACTGAAAGTGAATGCTGGTTTAGCTAATCAGGAGCCTGTCCTCTGCTACATGTAGTTGGATCCAGCCCTTCTTGTCTTTTGTCACAGCTTATAACATCTCCTCAATGTGCCAGAGGCTTATGGAGAGCCACTGTAGATTACTGCCTGGGTCGAAAAAGGAATGCAATCAGGCAGAGGGTTAGGTGGAGTGAAACACAGGAAAACGATTTAGGCAGCAGAACATGTTTTTAGATGATCAGCTTTTATTTTGATAGTCTTCTTTAAGGAAGCAAAATTTTAAATCTCTTTCTTGTGAAACATCTGTCAAATTGTGCTAAAACATTGTGACATGCAAAGGTGGTAAAGTCCTGTATGCTTTTCGTATTTGATAACATTAAATCTGCAAACCTAAATTATTCTTAAAAGAAATACCCAATAAGAGCAACAATCAAGACAGGAGTTCAAAATTAGCATTCGCTTTAAACTTTTCATGCAGCATGCATGGTGACATGCTATGTTTTGGCAGCATGTTTTTTTGTATTGATCGATGGCGATCAAAATGAATTTAAGCACAAACTGGAAAAAGCAAAATTTTTACGTAGTCTTGCAAGATGTGAAAATCTTTGTAAATACGCTCTATTCAAAACTCCTCGAGCAGTTGGACAGACAGACAGACAGACAGACAGACAGACAGACAGACAGACAGACAGACAGACAGACAGACAGACAGACAGACAGACATTGATATTACATTTTTTGCTAGTTGTTCTTTGCAAAATTTCTCGAGATCAGTCAGGTCGGAGGGAGAATCTCTTTGAACATCAGTTTGGAGTATTTCTGCAGATCCTCAAAAAGAGTCTGGTTTATGACTTGAAAACTCTACCAAATGGATATCCTTTGATGATAATAATTTTATCATGCCACTGACTCGATGCTTAGGAGTGTTTATCGTACTTGAAAGTGAACAGTGGTCTCGAGTGTTCAGCAGCTTCTAACAGATCTCTTTCAACCATTTCTACACTATTTACAGCATCTCTCTCCCTGCTAAAGCAAAGCATCCTTACAGTGAAATTCTGAAGCTCCTTCAGAGTTATGACAGGGTCTGATTTATCCTGGTCATGCTCACTCTATAACTTCAGGTATTTTTTAGCACCATATATTCTGCATTTTTGATTCAACTGCTCAGTGTTTTAAATTTATGATATTGCTCTATAGTGTAACTCTGCTTTGGATCAACCTCATACCTGACTTTTCCGGCTGTGTTTCTTGGTCCTACTGATTCTTTTTTTAACGAATGTTTCTCTAAGAATGCAATACACAATATTGACTGTAAATAAACCTATTTTGGGGGTATTTTTTTTTACTGCTGTCAGAAACATAGATTTTTTTTGTGGCCATCAAGAAAAAAAAAACAATAATAACACATTTTATTTAAGCCTCCCTTTCCAAAACCCACAGTCACCTTATAGAGAAGAAAAAATAAAAAATAAAAAATGACAAACAGAAATATAAGAAATAAGATAAAGTATTAAAATATCAAGTAAGAAATATATAACAAGAAAAATGTAACAAGATATTGCAACATTAAGGGGAGTTATGCCTCATTCAGCTGACCTCGTATGCTGAACGTTGGGAGAGGTTGAATGATAAACATTTGTAAAATTACTCATACCATCCAACTAGTCCTTTGGAACAGCTGTATATTTTTACAACAGTGTGATCACTACTGCGGTTTCAACTCTTTAGCAGCTCAAAATTCAGTTTTGAACACTGTTGCAAAGAAATGTACATAACTGGTCTCAAGTTTGGATGAACAGTGTGTGCTATCTGTAATCTAAAATAATATGATTTTCATGCAAAAAAAATGCTTATCCACAATGATATCTTGAACCCATGTAAGTAGTTGATATTTGGAAAATGTTATACTCTTTAAAGTGTCTTCCTTTCTATTATTTTTATTTTATTCATTTTTTATCAGGAAAAAAAAAACAGAGCTCATGCAATCAAACATTAAATGGTTAAAAAAATACTCTGTATGAAAATAATGGTGTGATCTTGTGGTTTCAACTCTTCCTTAGAAATAAAAACAGAGAAAACATAAATATAAACAGAACATCATAATTTTGCTATTTCCGAAACCTAATGAGAGCAAAAAGCAATGCTATACACATATTAAGTATTTTTTATGTGCATGTTTTATGTAATCGGTTATGCATGCAAACATGTGAATGCATGTGTGCTGTTTGTCTGTATAGTTACTAGTGTGGATGAAGGTACTGTATGTGAATATGCACAAACACTCCCGTTAAGCATGAAGACAGGACAAGGCAGCTGCTGCAGGCATAGCTTTATAAAAGACCTGCATTCTAAATAAGTTCTGTCAGATTACGCCAGCACACTATTAACACTTCACTCCTCGGAGGTTGCCTGAATCCGCTCAGTTCAGGAGAAATTAGAACTGAAAGCAAAGTGAAAGATGACTAAATTTATGACATTAAAATGGTTCAAATTATTTAGATTGTAGATTTGTTTCTCAGAAAATTAGTAAATGAATCTTTTGGGCAAAAAACATCTTTATTAATTATGTTTGCATACTGATGCGTGTTAATTTAATTATTTTTGTCACACTGTCTTCACCAAATGTGACCGAGCGACCTTCATACGTGCTTTGCATGGATCCTCCCGAATTTTCTCCACTTTTTCTTGTTGTCATTGTTTGCACATTGTAACCGTGCAGTATCTGCAGCTGACCTGCATGAAGCCCCAAAAAATGATTAAAAATGTGGCAAAATCATCAAAATCAGTTCATTGCCTTTCTGTGGGAGACATTCTGATGGTCTGTTTGGGTGGATCTTTACTCTTTCTGACACACAGAAAACACAGGGAACTTTTAAAGAAGCACTGTCATATGCAAACAAGCTCATTCATTCCTTCTCTGTCTCCCTGTCTTCCGTAAACAACATCCACACATGCGTAAGCGATGATTAAGATATCTGGGGGCCTTCTGGGCATGCTTGGTCTTAAGGCAGTGGTGAATCACAGCTATGATGTGGAACATGCTTTCTACTCTGATCTGTCAGCGGGGTTTGGGAACTGTGCTCTGTGATGGGTGAGCTGGCCTAAGCTCAGCCACAGTGGCCCTCCTTCCTCAGGCATCTCGGTCCTGCAGCTGCTGCACCCTGAGCTGCACTGTGACAGGTAAGACACAGCCAGGAACAGCTTGACTACTACAAGGCTGAGGCAAGCAAAAGGATCAGGGGGATGAAGGTAACACCAGACAGTGGAGCAACAGAAAACAGCTACCTAACGAAGACACTCAGGAAAATAAACTTTTTAAAAACTATGTTAAAACTGTCAACAGACACTAATATTTCATTTGATGCCAACATATTTCTCTAATGGTGATACATTATGCATGAAGAAATTAAAAGAAGCAAAAGTTATTTCATCTTACTTTTTTATTAAATAAAAAAGTCTAAATTTGCTATGAAGAGGCTATACATGAATCCTTGCAAAACTAGTATTGATGTGCATATGGGATCATTGTTTTTTTAGAGCATTCAACATTATCCAATCTGTTCCCCTAGAATGAACTACACGCTGTTCAGGAACAACCCAATAACAATCAAAGCTTGAGTGACACATTGATGATACCAGAATACAGTGTTACAGTCCACCATAAAGCAGAAGCTCATTTTTCAGCACTTTATTTAACAGCCTCTGCTGAGCAGTGCACAGCAGACAGGAGAGTAGGAAATCATCAACCAAAACACTCAGTGTGGATCCAGCTAAGAGAAAGTTGCTGCAAATAAATTTCAACTTCAGTGGATTTTTGATTGTATTTTGCTGCTATCCCGTTGGGGGGGGGGGAGATTTGATTTGGTTTATTTCTGATCATAGAGTGGTCAAATATCAGAATAGATACATCATATTTTCTCCCTTTATTCTTTTGATCCTTTTCTTTTTCTATGCACTTTGAGTAGACACATTATAGATCTTCCTTTTTGGTAAAAAGTCATATTCATTCAATTTGAATATTTTTTTTGCAGTTCGAGTATTTTAATATTTTAATGTGAAACACATCCATTACAAACAGACTGATGCTTTTAATACATTTTTGTTAATTATGATTATTTTCTACTTAAAGTGAATGTAACACATTGATTTCGGATTACATTCTTACATCAGAGCGATTAAACATATCTAAATACAGAAAAATGCTACTTTAGAAATATTTGCTTCATAACTGCTTTTTTGAAGACACCTATTGTCATGGTTTTGGTTCTGTTTAAGTTTTATCTTTGAGTTTTGATTGGTTTTATTTCCATTTTGTGTTATTCTAGATATTTTGGATTGTGTTTCAGTTCTTAGGTATTTCTTGTTTGCCCTCTGTTTCCCTCTTGTGTTTTTGCTTCTGTTATCCTTTTTTGTTAATAAATCTTCAAGTAACCACCCTCAGGTTTAGTGTCTGCATTTGGGTGCTGTCTAATCTCCACCCAAATTGACGCCAATAACACAAACATCACTGGAATCAATGTTCTAATTTACTAAACATATTACTATATTTGAGGTGACATGTGCAAATTAGAACAAATGTGGATTCGGAAAAATACACAAGAATATAAATGTATGTAGTTGTATTTAGTTGTTTGTATCATTAATACACTGAGAAAACAGAAGGATTTAGTGCTGATCAAAACCTAGTGAGTCATTTCACATCCATTATGAGAGTATGTAAACTTCGGACCCTCACTTGGTTTAATATATCAAAGTCTGTTTAAATGTTCTGTAATTTTTAAAAAACCTTCTTGAAAGTGGGTTTCTCTTCGCAAAAGCTTAATATTGATGCGTCAAAGTAAATTTTTGCTTCTTTTTGTTTTTAACATAATGGCTTGGGAAAGTATGTCAAACTTATTTTATTTGGTCGCAGCCCCGGTAGTGTCATGATTGGTTACTGAGTAAACCCAATATGCAGAACACAAACGGAGGCTGATGAAAAGTTTAACAAGGTTTATTGTTTACACAAGCACAAGAATATTGCAACTGGAACTGGTTCAGGCCTGGGGGCAGGTTCACTGGAGTCTGCAGGGATGACAGTTCAGTTAGCATAGGGACTGGTGAATTATGAGTTTTTAGAGTTTGCTGAGGAATACCTTGAAGGAGTCCGGGTTTCTCTATGAGGGAGGTAACTGTTGGGTCCAGAGACTGTTTGTTCAGCAGAGTCCAATAACTGTTTCAGCGTCTTACTTCTGACCTTGATTTGGGTTTCCAGCTCTTAACCAAGAGCTGCAGGGGAATCCAGAGAAGAGTCTTCAGGTTTGGCTCACGAGGGCAGGCTCGGCAGGTTAAGCTCATCCAGAGCTTCAAGAAGAGACAGGATTCCTGTGAGGCAAAAACAAGGAGAAGTTAGAATCTTATCTCTACAAGAGACAGCAAAGATTCTCAGGTTTACTAGGCTCAGGTTGCTAACCAAACTAGATCAACACTGCGGCGTTGAGGCAAGGTCTGAAGGCAGGTTATATAGCGGTGGATCCTCTGATGATGAGATGGGCCACAGGTGTGTTGGAGGCTCAGCTCAGGAGGACCCACGGCGCACTCTGCTGGAGGAAGGTGGTACAGCTCCAGATCCCAACAGGTAGCTGATTACTCACTTCATTCACCTGCCGTACCCTCCCCGCTGTCTAATTATCATTCATCTTATTCACCTGCTCCCTCTGCTATATATACAATTCAGCCCAGCTATCTGGGCAAGATCATTATTCGTATGTATTAGTGTTAGTTTTTCATGCTTGTTTGTTTTTTTTGTTTTAGTAAAGTCCCTGGTCCATGTTCTGACTCTTAAAGGCCAGTGGATTGAGAGGATTTGGTGTTTTTCTTCTGATTATGTCCCGGCCCTTCTCCACAGAGCCCTCTGGTTTTGGCTCAAAATGCGGGGAGGTCAGTTTTAATTCCGGTAATGCTGACTTCTAGGAGGAGTACAGTTTAAAGTTCTGCAGTTTTCCAGGTACCATGTCTCTGTTACTCTGTACCACTGAGCCCGCCTGTCTCCATTTGAGTGTGTCTGTCGTCAGTTGCTCCTGAACTCTTTGAACTCTGAACCTGCCTTGAACGCTTTGTGTATTCCTAGAACCCTGGATCTGTCTGTTCCTGTATGGATCGAACCCCTGGTCGGGCTACGGACTCCGGGATCTCAGAGTGGTCCTGTTTTGAACTGTTTCGCTGACCTGGATTTGTCTCTTGCCTGCTTACTGGGGCTGCTGCATCAGGGACAGTCTGGACAGCTCAGCGCCGCATCTCGTTAGCAGAGCATCGGTTGATCCTGCCTTTGAGAGGATGAACTGAAGTGTTAAACCAGATAAGGGACTCGCGCGGATAATCATCTTCTGTCAGAATATTGTGGTCACTTACCTGTGTTTCTCCCACATCCAGAGTTGCCAGTGATGAGTGATACTATGCCTTCCCCCTGCTGCCACTGCAGGTCCGCTGAGCCACAGCAGCTTCTGTTCTGTTTATTTATTTTGTCATTAAACATTTTGAAACTTCCCACTCTCTGACTCTGCCTAAATATGGGGTTCTTCTGTCCCGTTTTACCTCTTCATAAAGATACAAATTGTGGTTGGGATTAAATGAGCCAGAGAATAAGGTGTTGGACATTTTAAAATATGAATATGAAGTCCAAAGTGAATTAATTTCCAATCAAAAGAAGAGAAACATTTTTGCACTTATGATTGATGAAATTGTAGCATCAAATTAGCAATTCATTTTAACTGTAAAGGTAAAGCATAGAATATTTAAAAATTATTGCCTTTTGGTATGTAATATCTTGGTTTATTTTTGGATATTAAAATATCGTTTCACAAATCTGAACAACACACAGAAAACAGAAATTTGGTTTATCTACTGTGGCATTGTCGGAACAATTTACAAATAGAATTTAGTACGGAAAGCAAAAAGAGAGTTTATTAAGGATAAAATGAGAAAAGGCTTCAAGCCACCAGGATAAAATTAACACACAAAAAAAAAAAGAGTTTGAGAGTTTGTGTCAGTAAAGAACATTTCCTGTTAGCCAGAGGAGAGACAGAGCACAAGCAAAAGTTTGCTTTAGTTTCGAAGGGATCTTCTGTTGGTATCAATGGCTTGGTTTCTGGTGAGGAGCCTTAGATAGACTTGATATGAAATATTCTGATATAACTTTAAACTATAACTATCAACCACTGAGAGGATTATTTTTTTGTAATCATGATTCATTTGAATTATGAAAGATAACATTCCTGTAAAAGTCAGTATGTTATGATGATCCCGAATGAAAGCTTGGCCAGGTTATATGTCAGGAGTAAGAGCAAACCCCTAAAATTTCCTCTGGTCTGTTCAGCACATCCTGTGGCAGAAGCTAATGTAGCGTGTGACACGTCACACACTATCACTCTGCTTAATAGATGATCAGTTGCTTACGTATGCCGCGTGCACCACTGGATCCCAAACCAGACGCTGTCAGGTGCGATAACAGTTTGAGCACCAAACCCATTCTGAAGCTTTGCCCTCCTCGGTTCCACCCACAGTTTGTCTGATCCTGCAGCTGCACAGCTTGTGGTCAGCATGTCTGCAAGCCTATGCTGTGTCCTAGAGATGCTTTTATTTCAGATTCACCTGCTTCTTCCCCCTCTGGCCGAGGGCCAGATATTACCCATCCGCTCTGCTTCCCCAGACCAGTCAGCCGGGGGTTTTCGTCAGAGATAAGGACTGCTGCCGATCTCAGTCGTCCGAGGGAAATGAAACCCTCTTCAGCATCAACTGAGGTTCATTTGGGGATAATTTGGGATTCAGACACAATGATGCATGAAATATAGCTAACTTTTAAAAAGGCCTTTGCTCTTTTATCACTCTTAGATGTTTCCAATCATAAAGCAAGTTTTTTTTTTTCTGAATAAATATTAAATGTAGCTTTTAAATAACCTCTTTTTAAAGGGAAAACCTTTGTTAGAACAAACTAGGCCCTTTTTTGCAATCAACATTTTTTCTTTTTTTCTAAAGAAGTCCAATTTTACTCAGGTCTGAAGAAATCAGTTAAATAGAGCCTTTTAAAACACATCATGCCACAAATTAAGTCACTGTCATCTATCAGTCTGTAAAGGGTGACAGAACGAATGTGGTCATCAGATTAATCACTACACAACCGACTTTTTTTTTTTTTTAAACACCTGGTGGGCGTGCTTTTGTGGTGCAGTCGTTAGTGCACACGACCCATGTATGGAGGCCTTAGGCCAACCCGGGTCCGAACCCAGCTCCTGGTCCTGTGCTGCATGTCTCTCCCCCTCTCTCATACCCCCTTTTCTTGTCAGTCTACTGTCCAAAAAAAGCCACTGGTGCCGTAATACTGTATTTTTCCTCCCCACTGTCGCACTAAGCTTGCTAATCATAGAGGTTTATATGAACCTGTGCCTTGTTTCTGGCTGGCAAGGTGTTAAAATATTGTTTAAATAAAACTCCTCTAATTGTCTTTTTTCTTTCTGTGAGTTTTTCAGGTTGAATTCTCTCTACACTTTTAACACATTTCATTAGCAGTTTAGTTTTGATTTTGATTTTTTCAATTCCAAAAATCTTACAGATCACCTATAGATATAATATGATTAAAAATATTATTATTTCTATTTGTGACATACTAGCTTCTGGTCATGACTTTGAATTCTTGGTCTGTGGTTGTGCACTTTCACATATTTATCGAGTTATTCAGCTTTCCAGAAATTGAAGTAAAATTGTATAGTGTTGTTTCTGCTGCTGCTACAACCAACCTCCTGCTCTTCTCCTAGTTTCTCAAGCCATGAGAACTTTAACCAATCTCTTTTCCATTATCTTTATCTTCTTCCTATATTTAGACTATGTCTCAAATAAAAAGTGCATTTATTAACACCTGTAACCTACAGCTCGTTTTATGGATTGACACCTCCAGCAGATAAGAGGAGTTGATTTTGCTGCAGAAACCAGTAGTTCTGTCCGTTATCTATTTTCATACAGTGTGACATGATGTCAGGATCACACAGTGTGGCAAAGCCAAGCCATGCATCATTTCGTATTGCACTGTTTGTGCCGGCTTAAGACTTTGGGACATCAGTGAAAACTCAGTGAGAGCTATTATCCACAGATGGAGAAACATTGAACATTGGGGAGCCTTCCCCGGAGAGGCAGGCCTATCAACACTGCTCCAGGAGTGCATCCAGGAATCAGCCAGGAGGTTAAAAAAGGAAACACACAATGTCACCGTTAAAAAAGGTGAATTTTTTTTTGCCCCAACTGACCGACACAGACCATACCATTTATTCTTCTTTCTTGTGTTTGTTTTGTTTATTTTTCATCGTTTATTAGTTTTATGTAATGCAAAAAATTGTCCTCATGCATTAAAAAAAGGCTTTAAAAAACTGAAACACAGGTCTAATATTCTTAGAGTTAATGCTCCTCATTCAACAATGTAAAAGAGGCTGGGCAAAAACTGCATACATTGGAGTATGCCAAGCTAAAAACAACTCTTGGGCAAACAGCACATAGAACTGATTTAAATCTAAACAACAGAAGAAAATAAGTTATGAAGACATCACATGCCGTTTAATTTCTTTTCTTTCTGTCTTAAATATTCCAAAAACGCTGCATGTTTTGGTGAGACATTTAATTGATTAGCAAGACAAAAGCGAAGCACTTTAGAAAGGATCTGTTTCCCTGCATCTGGTGCAAACTGAATAGAGCATTTTGAAAAAGAACCCCTTACCAACAGGCCGACATGGAAAATAGAGGATCTGCTTTGCTGCTTGAGGATCTGGACCAGATGCCATAATCCATGGCAGCAACAAAAATTATCACTAGTATAAGGAGACATTTTGTAAGTTTTTACTGAAAAATATCTTTAAGTTTGATCCTTTATGACTAAAACATTGTTTCATGTGCAGACTGACACCTCAGATGTTCAACGCTGATGAATATATAATCCTGTAGCCTATTTTCCGTTAATTTACTTCAGGAAATTTCCCACACTGTTATGTGGATGTGAAGTCCAATCTAACAAACTATTAATGCCTTATATTCAAAATGGATTTTGTGGATACTCAGAGGCGACCAGCTAAACTCCGACACCAATTTAAACTCTAAAAAAAAAGTAAGAAAGTCTTTCCGAAGTACAAGGATGAATGAGTAGTTCTATGTTTTGGCCACAGGTGGTGGTATCATTAGAAAACTGTAATTCCTCTTTAAGTTTAAATACATTTGGGTTATGGATCAGGAACACTTTCTAAAGAACATAAGCAAATTCACATCTGAATAAATCAGCAAACGACAAATACGAATTTGGAGTAGCCAAAGTCTGGATCAGGTAGTGCATGCCAAAATTCCCACAATTTCTGCAGAAGAGGTTGAGCATTTCTTAACAGCAACGTAAAAGACTCAAGGCCATTCATCAAAGTATTTGGTACGTATTATTGTTGCTAGCATTGGCCCATTATTAGGATTATGGGGCAATTACTTTTTTAAATAGGACCAGGATGGTAGATGAAATGATAGATTTACTGCTGTTATCTTTGTCTGAAAATAAAATTTGCGATACCTATAATTGGGTAAAAATTATTTTACAGCATTCAAATTCACCACTATGTATTTAAAGCAGAATCTTTTAGCTTCGCTTTAAAAGCTAAAGCCTCTGGTCTAACAAAGGGATGTGTACAATTTGTTATGGAAGGTAAATGTCCCCTCAGCACAGCCTTGTTATCTCAATGCTCACTAGGATGTGGACAGGCCAAGCCTCGCTGACAGTATAAGATGCACTGTTGCTCTCTCTATCTCTCCCTCTCTTTGTGCCGCTTTTTATTCCTCTTGATGAGAACCTTTGTTTTAGGATGAAAAAGATTGTCTTCTTCCTTGCCTGTTCCCATTTTGTCTTCATGTGAACACGTGCGGTTAAACGTTTCATAACAAGGAAAGAGACTTTGAGTGGAAATGCTTCTGGAAAAATGCTTTCAACATAGTTGCGTCAGTTTTTTGATGACTCAAGATGGAGGAAATGCAATGTAGATTGAAATTTGTTAAAGTTACTTTCAATTTTTAGATGGCAGTTGCAAAGGAAACAAATCTATTCTTGTTAGGACACTTCCTATTTGGCAGCTTTGGCTTTTTTTTCTTCCTTTTCTTTATTTGTTCTTGTAGACCCTTCAGATCACTACCTTTGTTTATTCCAAAGGAATCCTGGAGCTGCCTATTATGCACTATACTGTGCAGAAGTCTGGTTATGGTACAATGCAAAGGCTGAATAAAAAAGGGGAAAAAATCGGCAAGGAATGATTTCTCTGTGCTGGATTGTTCTCTTTGATCTAGAGTGCAGTGAAAGGAGGGCATTATGTAACGTCTTCAGCACACACATGGCCAACTGTGTGACTGCCAAACACACGGCGGGGAGAGTGGTAGTGGTGGCAGTGTTGGTGGTTGTGGTGGGGGAACGGGGGAGAAGGAGGATGCTGTGGCAAAACGGGGGGAGGTTGACCAGTGAGAAGAAAGCGATAGGAAGCAGCAAATAGATGGCAGTGAGAGGTAAAATGCTGCTGCTGCTCATGTTGGTGTTGGGTCACTTTCCTGATTAAGGCTGCTCAGTCAAGCAGCTGTAATGTGGGCCTTAACAAGCCTCATAATGAGACATGAGAATGCCCCTTAGTGATGGTTCAAACATCCATCTGCTGTTCATTGTCCAAAACACACTGTCTGAATGCACATCAGCTCAGCCGGATGTTTAAGGAGGAAATTGAAATGATCACATGCGGTCCTGGGAAAAAAAAGGTTTAAAAGTCACCCTCTCATTAGTAAAGTCTTGGAAAGTATTTATACACATTCAGCTTGTTTTTGCTACATGATCAACCCTAAGTTTCATGTATTTTATGGAGATTTTATTTGACAAAGTATTGCTTATAGCAGAAAGTAAAGCATGAAGGAAATGGTGTATATGTAGCATGCTTTTTTTATTCTCAATTTTGCTCCCTTGTTTCAAAAGTTTGTGCAAATACCAACAAATTAAATTAGAAATCCGAGTCTTTTGGGGAAATCTCACCCAGCTTTTTATATCTGAGTGCTATAATCTTGGGCATTCTTCTTGGTAAAATGGATCAAGATCAGTCAAACTGAATGTCTGTATTCAGGCCTTGCCACAAATGCAGCCTGACTTTGACATTGCCATTCCAGCACATCAGCACATATGAACTAAACCAATTAGCTGTAGGAGGGGTTCTATGTTTCTTACAACCAAACCTGATCCAAACGTCTCTACCACTCCCTTGTCCTTTCTTTCAGAAGCTGTTTATTTTCTTCTTTTCTTCTCGGTCTGCATAGAAGAGTTATGTTTTAACAGAGGTTGGGTTTCCCTTAGATGGGCTCTATAAGCTAATGAGGTGACTTCAGAAGGAAACATTTACAGATGGTTTTATCTAGGAGCGTCCAAGTAAAAGAGGCTGAATACAAATGTGCCAGTTTTTTTTCTTAAAAAATGGTTTGAGAAATATGTATCTTTTTCCTCTTCTTTATAATAATCTGCTGCTTTTTGCATGGGTTGTATGCCCCACATTTGATGTTTGATTCCTTTTCTTCTAAAGGCGTTACACTGGTTCCCCATGGCTCATTAAATAGACTTTAAAATGTTCATGCTAGCCTATAAATGTACATTACAGAATGGCTGTCAGTCTATCACCCACCCAGACCTCTCTGGTCCTCTGGCTCAAAGCTACTCTCCATATCCAGAACCCAACATGGAAGAAGTTGCTTTTAGTTCTGATGTTCCACTAATTTAAAATCAACTCCTAGAAAACTGTAAAAGCGCTGATACCTGAAAATGCTTTAAATTGATATTAAAAAATGTTTTGTTTAATGTGACCTTTGACTGGTTACAGAGACAATTAAGTTTTTATTTCAAATTTCCTTTCATTTTTTGAATATATATATATATATATATATATATATATATATATATATATATATATATAATCATTATATTTTAATAATTCATTTTCTCTCTTTTATTGTCTGTGTTGCCTCTATGCCACTGCAATGTATTTTTCTTGTTCTCCTCATGTAAATCACTTTGAATTGTCCTGCTGCTGAAATGTTCCATTTTAATAAATTGCCTAGCACTGCCTTTTCTTGCAAAAATTTGAAAACAGCATGCTTTCGCAGCAGATGGTTCTTTAAATCAGTCATTACAAATCAATAATGAATAATGTTGTGGCACTGATGCCAACCAAATCTGTAATAAACTAAATACTGGCTGTGTCAAGCACCATACGGTGATGCAACAGGCCAAATATCTCCAACAAAACAGGTCAAACATGGAGCTGAGGCAGCACATAGTGTTGGAGGATGTAAAGGAGAGGGGTATTATTAGCATCTCCAGCAAATCTGTGGAGCCTACATGCCTTATAAAGAAGGAAACGTCTTAACTGATAGCAGGAAGAAGGGATTGGTAGGTTGTGTTTGCAGTGGTGTGCAGCCCAAAACTGATGCTGAGATGGCCTGACAGGGTCTGTTTTTGTTCATCGCGAGACTGTTATCCAGAGTGACCGTGTTGTCTTCTTTTCCCCCTGCAAAGGTTATACCATTGCCAGCAGTCCACATGACACATTGAATGAGCCACTGCTGCCTGAGCCAGAGATGTTCATCAGGTCTGTCTCCAGTCGCACACAGCCTTCCTTTTAAATGTAGACTTTGCTTAGACGTCCTATATGAGTGGAAACCTGGGTCATTTCTCCACATTTCCCACTCTTTATTTACAATGTATATGAGGCTGCAGCTGTATCTTTGCAAGTGACGTGATTGGTAATCGGGTGTGTTGGGCTGTCAGCTCAGGGTGCATGATCTTGCCAGCATGACTCAAGTCTGCCCGTGAGCTGCTTCCTGTGCCTGTGCATCTACTCCAGTTGCTCGTATGATCTATTTTAGATTCTTTTGCCCAAGGATGTGTGTGCATCCTCACAGTGGAGAGCCACAGAAAAAATGAAAAATAAAAAGGAAGAGGAGGACTAGGAAGAGGGGGAGGTGATGATGTTCACATAATCTACAGGCAATCATGCAAATTCCCCAGACATTGTGCATTCACCGATGCTGTAGATAGGGGTGCAGCCCTGGACTCTGTTTAGGCACAACAAATTTGGAATTATGCAAACGAATGAATGAGATCTCTATCGGCCGTTTGTGGAGCAAAGCATGTACAAAGTATGTGAGTCAACATGTGTGACACTGTGAAACACACTTTTCCTATTTAGCCTCTGGTAAAATCTTGCATTTATCCAACTGGATTCATTTATATGCCATACAGTGGCCAGAGTGCACCGTGTTAAGCTCTTCTCATTGGTTCAGTTCGTTTACAAAGGCGAGGGAGCACAGTGTTTGACATGTGTGTGTCCTGACTGTGTGCCTCAAAGCAGCAGACTACATCCTCTTACTGAAAAAACATGAGGCAGCGACCAAGAGACTGGGCCTCCATTTCAAGCACAGATGTCATGCTCCTTGTGGCCTTCACACATTGAAGAGGCCAAGCTGAATTTGGCATGACCCTGAAGTGTCATCTTGATTAAGACACTTGCCTCATGTCGGCTACCAATGCAGGCTGATATTTGCGTGCCTGTCGAGTTTTTCTATGCAGGGATATACTTTGTTTTTCTATATTTTTTGAATGAGCTGGAAAATGTAGCTCTCCTCCCTTATAATCCCACAAAATCAGGCTTCCTTGGAAGGCATGTTGCCGCAGCAGTATTAGGGGCATTGTGGTTTACTGAATGGTGGGAGTCTAATCTTGTGTAGGCACTGGACTGTTTTAGGGGCTCTCCATCAGATTTCAGCCTGAGGGTTGAAAGCAACAATTTTTCTAATGCAAAAAAAAATAAATACATCATTTTATTTGCTCTAAATACTTTTGTCATGAATATTTTCCAGAAAATTGTGGTCTAGTTGTCATTTTGTGCATTTTCATTTTAGTGTAAGGAATGCATCAGAGCCTAAACATCAAGTGTATCTAAAGAAATGTTTTTAAAAATATCAATCATAACAAAAATGTATTAAAAATTGTAAAAAAAAAAAAAAAAAAAAAAGGTCTAAAATCTAATAGGGTAATCTGTTTAATTTCTCTCTATGATAAATAACAGTGAGATCTGAGTTAACCATACTTTATATTTGAAATATCAAAAGGAAATATTCAGTACACTAAAAGATATACCAAAGATTTGCAGCATTCATTCCAATCCTCTGGGTCTGATGATACTCTGGTTTTTTCTCAAAGGATTGAGGAATTTTATAAGAGTTTTAGAGGCATAATGATGCCATCTGCTGGTCAAAGGAGAGATCCTAAAAAATGCCATCCTTTGGATGTTAAACAATTACTTATCTGCAGTTATGAAAGGTGCTATATTGCAAACAAAAAAAATCCTTGTAGCACAATGTGAATCACATTATTAACATGTCCCACTGTCAGTGTTTTAATCACCATGGCTGCAAACAAATACTGTCTGATAGACTGCAGTTGATGTCTAATGCAACATGGCAACTGCTAGTCGAGAGCAAGCCAGCCTGGCTGCAGAATTTATTTCACACATGTGGTCATTAAGTAGAAAATAGAAAGACATTAGATAAACAGTTGTTGCAAAGCCGACCTGTCAGCAGGCTGTTTAGGTTGTGGAAAAGAACATTCAACTTTCAAATATCAACCAGAGGGACCTGATGCTCAGAGATAGTGTTAGAACAGCTTGTGTCTGACTCTGGAAACCTCATTTCAAATTCTCCACAACTATGGCAACAGAAAAAAAAGTGGGACTTTGGAGGATTTTTTATAAATTACTTTATCTTATGGTAAAATAAAACAGGTGTTTGTTGTGGAAATACTTCTCTCTTGCATGTAATCAAACATTTGGCTGACTAAGACATGCAGAATCTAAAAGATGAACTCTAGGACGACTGGGTAGACTGCATAACATTTATCAAAGCAAGAGTAAGTAACATTAGCCCCTACATAAAAATACATGTGCAATATACAGTTGCACAGTTACTTTAATTATTATTGGACATACCAACGTTTAGTCCCTTTAGCTAACTGTTATTTTAAAGGCACATATTACTTCCAACAGGTAACCTGCTACCCCAAAGGTGGAGAACATAATAGTGCAAAAGAGACATTAAAACAGTTGCCTTACTAAAAATAAGCTTTTTTTAATCCAAGGCTTCCAGGTACTCAGCCTACAGATTTTATGCTTTTCAAGTGAAGCAGCTGAGAGGGCTGTTCTAACTTATTTAGTTTAAAATCGTGGTTCAGGGTAAATAATCATTTTAAGATTAAACTTTGGGTGTACTTTAACTTTTCAAGTACATATACATGCAACCACATTGATTTGTCAGTACATTTTGGTTATATGTTCCATGTTCTTTGGCTACTGCATATAGGTACATGCAAAAATATTAAGATGCTCCTTACTTCACCAATCTGCTGCAGCCGAGCCCTATTTTAATGGGATGTATGTGAAAGACCAACGAAATGTTTCACTGAATGTGCATATGTGATTTTCAATTATTTATAAAAATTTATTTAGATTGGGTTTTGGCCATTCTAACATTAAATATACTTTGATCTACACTGTTCTGCTTGGGGGCGGCTTTACCGACAGGTGACACAGGTCGCTGCATCAGCTGGGCAGCGCGCAAAGTGGCAGAATAAAAAAACAAAAAAAACAATCAAAGGTATGTTGGTGAGGTTTTGGTGTTATAGATTGTCCCTTTGTGGCCGGCAATCTTTTCCAACTTGGCCCAAGCCTAAAACAAAGCAACTATAACTTATATAACTAAGATCTTAGAGCTCCTCTATAGTTTAAGATTACTTTGATTTCAAATTGTGTTATAATGTTAAGCTTTATCTATAACGTTAACCAAAATAGAAAGTAGAAATCCTTTTCAATGACACAATAGTTTTGAGTTTTGCCTTTGATTTCCCAGTTTTATGCTACTTTTGATTTTGCACCCTCCCTTGTAGCACTGGGGCAGAGGTCTGCAACCTGCAGCTCCAGAGCCACATGTGGCTCCTTGGATCCTCTCCAGCGGCTCTTAAAATGTATATAAAGAGCTAAATAATGTACTCTAATAAATACCAGCATTAAAAGCTTTTGTGTTTTTTATAAGATGGAAAAAAATGATATTAAAAGAACCAGAAATATGTTTTAAGAGCCATCTTTCTTTGAATTAGCGTGGAAATTATGTGTTTTAATATTATTTTAAAAGCTAAAAATACATACATTTCCTTTAACAGCTAATAAAAAAAAATTATATATATTTTTAAAGACATGTTATATTTTGCGGCTCTAAAAAACTTTTAATTGGTCGTACTCGAAGCATAATGGCTCTTTGGATATGAAAGGTTGCAGACCCCTGCACTGGGGTATTCATTTTTAAAGATAACATTTATTCTTTTTGGCTGTTGCCTTTCAAAGTTATTGTCTTAACCTTTTTATTTTAGTTTTAATTTTGATTGTAGAACTTGTTGTTACTTTCTATTCATTTAATTTGTTGGTTATTGTAATGCTATCCTTCAGACTTATATTTATCTTCCTGATTATTGCCTTTAAAAAGTTTTGGGGTGAACGTTTAAAAATATATATATATATATTATTTTGGAATAACTGTGGAGGTGATTTTTGGAAAGGGGTCAGGGGCAAAGTGCTACTATTGCCTTGGGCACCAAAGAACCTAGAGTTCTGCTTTATGGGTAATTGTTTAAGTTTGTCCTGCTGGCAGGTGAACCCCCCCACCTGACCCTTAGCTTGCAAACTTATCTGGCTTCTTCTCTAAAAAGGTTTCATCAAATGCAGAGTACTAGCTGTCCTAGCGTGGTTGATTTTTTTTAACACTTCTTCTTAGATTAAGTTAAACCCTTTTTAATTTCCAGATAATGGTTTGAACGGCGCTCTGTGCTTCCTATAAAAAATAAATTGTTATCTGACCTCAGCCCTTTTTATGCATAAATTATATAATCTCTCTATATATATGTGTCTACTTCTGAAGGCACTTGGTTGCATGTCCTGGGCCGTCCTCCCAGAGGAATGTGCCAGTACCAGCCATCCACAGCGGCACCTGAAACAGAGGTCCCAGCCACCTCCACTGACTTATTTAAATCAGATCCGTTAAGCTAAATCTAAGCACATTTAAAAACTAGATGCATTTGAAGAGCACCCTCACTACTTCAGGATCACTACATGTGCAATATGAGTATAAATGTATTAAAAAAATCCAACCTGGAAAACTTCAACCTGAAAGAGACTTGGCAGACCAGCATTATAGCCTGAAAGAAGTGAAAACACACAAAACACAAACATTTAGATATTTAGTTTATTTGGAAAATATTAAAGTACAAAAGTTGTTTTCCAGAGAAATTAAGATGAAAAACCCTTAAAAATTTTCTACAATGATAACTCCTAAAACCGGAACTTTATACAGTCTTTCAGATGCACGTATTCAAAAAAATTAAATACAGGCCTAATACCACCAAATACATTAGTGAAACTTTTACTTGTGTCAAACAAGCAGATCCAATATCCCCTCCACAAATACATACAGAAAGCTCAGACGGTTAAAGAAGTCTGCACAAATGAAGCATCAATGTCAAAAAGCTGCACTGATTAAAGGAAAACTCTAGAAAATATAGTGTCATTCTACCTCCTAAGTAGTCAGAAAGGAAAGCAAATATTGCTGATCATTCCGCACTGCGCAATGATGGTCTTGAATGTGTAAAATAAAGTAGAAAAGATTATATAACTTTATAAAAAAGTAAGTCAATATTAAGAAAACATGGGTGGTAAACTTCTAAAGGATAACTAGAATAACAAATCACAAAACATGACACTACTAAATGCGTGTGCTGGAAAAGTTATCTAATTTTTCACATTAAAACAATCAGCTTTGATGTGATTTTACAGGACAGACAAAATGGTCCATACGTGTGGAGTGGAAGAAAATGATACATTTTTTAAAATTCCTCAAATCTGCATTTTTATTCACCCCCTGTACTCCAGCATCCCTGAATAAACTCCAGTGCAACCAACTGCGTATTAGTGAATTAAGTTGTTGTTTTTGAGATTCAATCTCAGTAGAAATCCAGCTGTTCTGTTAGGGTCTCAGAAGTTTGTTGAAAAACATTTGAAGAGAAATCTAGAGCAGGGTTAGGTCATGAAACAATATCAAAAGCCAACAACAAAACTTTTTGGTATATATAAAATAAATGGCATGGCATGAAGCTAAATACCCCATTCCTATGAGGAAACATGGTGGTGTCAGGATTATGCTGAGGGGACAGACAGGGAAGTATCAACATTAAAGTAGATTCATTAGAATTACCTAATCATTACAAAAAGTAGAAATATTTGAAAAAACGTAAAACATTTTGTATCCTTTTCTCTCCACCTCACAGTTATGTGCAACGTTTTGTTGCCCTGTCATGAAAAGTCAAATTAAAATTCATTTGTGTTTTATGGTTAAACTTTTAACGTGTGATAAAAGGTTTGAAAACCTTTTAAAGAATCAGTATGCAGTAACCAGAGAAGAAAAAAAAAAATCATCACACTCTACTGGCCCATTCCAGCTGCAGTCAGGTGTTTACAACTTATTCCTGCAGGGGGGCTGAAACCAATGGTCACTTTTCACATTTATACCAATAACAGCCATTGCAAGTTAATTTTTTCTTTTTACTTTAAAATTTTTATCTCGTTTTTGCATTATGACACATTTAGGCTTTTTTGACACAATTTTTTTTTAGAAAGGTAAGATGACGAGAATAACAAAAGTCTTATTATGAGACTAAATAAACCAGAGCTGTATCACAGATTTGATCTCTGACACCATAGGTCTTTAATTTTAAAAATGGCAATATTAAAACGGCATTTAAAGGGTAAAACCCGTGTACAATATTGTAACAGTACTCACTAAGCACGACTGATGTGACAGCTAAAAATCAAACAGCAGTGGTGGAATGTTTATGCAAACTTCAAAACTAAGGTTATTTAAGTGTATTTTTAAAATGGCAAAGTGAAATCAACTTCTTTGTTAATGAAGTTGAGAAATCCCCTCCAAAGCTAAACTCTCACAAAAATCAAAATATGTAGAATAAATAAAGTCACTGCTCATCAGCTAGAACACAGAGGATTAGTTTTAGCCATATTCAGTCACGTATTAAGCTACAACATCCAGCTCTGTAGCTGCAGCTGGTAAAACTGCAAAGACAGCCTTTCCAGAGGCCGCAATTTGTAAATGGATGCTCAGATATGCAATTTAAAAAAATAGTAGGAGTACAACTGTACCAGCAGTGAGTATTTCTAAAATATAGCAGATAAAAATAAAATCTGGCTAAATACATCGTTTTAGAATAGTCTGTAATAGAAAACAACTATCTGTAACATGCTTTCTATTTAATGTGTAACTACAATTGATATTAGTGGAGTTGTGTAATCAGATTTAGTGAACGTATATAAGTAACTAGTTAGTACACAGTGGATAAGTCCAGTTCACCAACATAAAAATGAAGGTTTAATCTAGTGTTTTCTGAAAGTAATAAGGCCAAGGCCTTAATCGACTTATATAAATCTCAAAACGCATAGTTGCACATATTAATTCCAACAGGTAACCTGCTACCCCAAAGGTGGAGAACATAATAGTGCAAAAGAGACATAGCTGTCATTTTCAAGTAATATTGATTAGAAAGCAGTGTGATCTTAGAGTGACATTGAAAGAATTGATGTATGGCTTACAGGCTGATGGTAAAAGGCAGGGAAAGTCTTTGGCTAAAAGGCAGGAAGGTGAAAGATTTCAAACTGACTACTTTGAAATTTACAGAATGATTATGTGCATTTTCTACACAATCATTAAATGATTCAATATCAAATCGTTCCTTTGTGGGAGAATTCTGATAAATTAAAATGACAAAGCCTGATCAGATGTTCTAAAAGATTGACCTTGAAGTTCAGGCAGGAACCACCTATGTGAGCGCCACATTCTTGCACTGTTCTTGGCTAGAAATGAGAATGAGACCTCTCAACTCGCTCATAGACTCTGATCTATTCATTTCTTCCCACTGCCACTTATGGTTCATCCTCTGGATTTTGCTGGCCTGTACCCCTGGCCTGGATCTGAAGCCAAGCATCACCCAGTGCCTTTGCAAAGTGGTCATCCACAGAACCTGTGATGGACACCGAATTAGAGACAGCCTCCGCTTCTTTGTAGTTTTCTCCAAGACTGCGACGGAAGTGTTCCTCGATAACTGGGTCGCATACCGTCTTGGCTGAAAATAATTGAAAGGAAGAAAGCACTATTATATCAGATTGCATTAAATCAATAAAAAGATACAACATAAAATTTAAAAAGTCAGTTTTAAATGTTTTGAACCAAGGAAAACCAAAAAGGGTTCCCTCACTTTGGTTAACATCAAATTCAAGGATCTTTCAAGGAATTTCCTAGATCACTTTACTCAAACTCATATGAGGAGGACTTTAGGTACTCCCATAGCTTATTATATTAGTTATAGCTAATATAGAATATTACATATTATTTTAATAAAATCCAAATTATATTAAAAAAAAAATAAATGGTATAAAAGTTTTTTATGACACTTTTAATTTTAGCATGCATGTGAGAGGTAGTTTCCTTAAAGATTAGGATACAGGTCTAGGTGTAAAAAGTTATTTTATGACTAGATCTCATTTTAATTAAAACCTTATTGTTGGAAATCTGACCCAAAGTGCTACCGAGCTGCAAAAACCTTTTCATCTTAATTTCAACAAAGTTAGGATGACGCACAAGTTGAAAATAAGGCAAGACAAAAAAATTCTCTTCAAATATTAACCATATTATTAATTTTTTTTTTTTTGGGGGGGGGGGTCCAACTGTCTTGAGCAAGACCCAAATCCTGAAATCCCCTGTAATTTTTCCCCTACGAAAAGACTGGTTGCACCGATGTATGTTTCTACGCACGCATTAATCCGATTACATTCAGGAAACACAGGAAGCTAATCCTGAACAAACCAAAGTAAACGAACCACTGAATGCAATTTTCATCCATGGGAAAAAAAAAAATAAAAAATCAAACCACAAAAAGTTTCAGAGAACTTCAAGGATAGGTTTCATTTATGGTTTCTACACTCATTCCCAAACTTGTAAGGAGTTTAAGGACCTGTGGGAACTGTGCTGTACAGAGAAAGTCTCTCCTCTCTTTTTTGCCTGCTTTACTGGACCCCGATTAATTGTCTCTTAATGGTTTATTAGATTACATTTGATGCATCCAATTAATTGATAGCACCTGCTTAGAAGGTAGTTCTCTTATCCACTAGAAGGCACTGCTGTTGATTTTCAAGCGGAGCCTCACTGGTATTTGCAAAAAAAGTAATAGCTAATGGCAGAACCAAGACATGCTACATAGAAGACATGGATTGATTGCATTTAATAGTGACAAGCAGACAGAATGAACTTTATGAGGTTCTATTTGTAGATATAAACACTCAAATACATTAAATTATATAAATAGCGCAGATGCTGTGCTCCAAGGTGGTTAAACCTTGGAGCACAAAGTCTCTCCCAGCACCAAATATTGGATTACACTAAATATGAAGATCTACATTAAAGTTGTTGTCTACTTTATTGAAACAAAGTGGCAATAGTCTGACAGCATGTCAGAGTGACATCTTTAATAAAGAGTTTGACATCTCTGTACATTGGAAATCCTGTTTTTCGCATATTTGATAGATCTTTCAATTTAGTGACCCTAGTTCCTGTTTTGATATATCTTCCAAATATGTCTAGTTTAATAATGTGTAAGAAAATATTGTTTTTTTCAGTCAATATGTAATACAGCTGGCACAAGACCTTATCAAAGTATAAAGATGTACCAATTTTTTAAGCCCTTATGCTAAAGGAAAGATCCTCTTGATTCAAGCGAAAACTAAGGATGTTTTTGTTTTGTTTTTTCCAACAGATAGCTGATCAATCATTAGTCAATCGTTAAGACGGATCAACTAAAGATTAATTCATTCATTGATGATGTCTCTGGTTCAGGAGTGGCTTGATATAAAGAAAGTGACATTCGTAGCAGGTGTCTGTTATTCGAATGAGTGTGACTCAGTGCCTTTCTGTGAAGCAGGTTCATCAAGCCACACTTCTTCCTTCCACTTAATTTTCTGGTAATATGCTTATATACAGCATTCTGTGAACAACCAACTTCTTCAACAATTGAATATTGTGGCTCAACCTCTTTGAGGAGGATGAAGATGATGACTGCCTTCTGAATGTGCATCAAGTCAGCAGTTTGAGCCTAGTTTAGCCTAGTGACCCAGAGAGAGAGAGAGACTGCTTAAAGGCTCAAAAAAAAACTTTGCAGGTGTTCTGAGGTAATGAGCTAATTGTGGTGTGACACCACAACTTTCCAACGAGGGATCATTTCACATTATTCTAATTTTCTGAGACACAAAATGTTGGGTTTTCATTATCTGTTATCAATAATGAATAAAAATATAAGAAAGAAAGACTTGGAATATATCGCTCCATGTGTAGCATTGGACTGGCAGTAAAACTGCACTTTTACTAAATATTCAACATTTTAATATTTAACTCTAGTTAAGTACGACAATAATGAGATGGGTTTTTTTAAACAGTTTAAAATGAAACTATGAGAAGCAAGCACACTGATTGCTTTTTAATTGCAAGGCACTGACGTTGACCCGAACGCTGCCGGCACTTCTGGGGAATGAATGTGGGTAAAGCTGAAATATCTCATTGCTTTGTAATCAGGCCGACTGTTCGAAAACACAACTGCTTACAGATCTAATGGCTCAATTTAAGGTCCCATTTCAACAAGATTACCAGAGTAATGATGTTACATTAAGGTTTACCATTTGTCTTCCTCTGCTCGTCGGCTGCAGTGGGGGGGCAGCCATTCATGTGGCACTGAGAGAGGTTACAATTCCTGTTACTGGCTGGAGCACATGTGATAACGGAGGGTCGATTCTAAAAAAAAAAAAATAAAAAATAAAAATATTAACATATTCAAGGAGTTTCATACAAGCTAAATGGTAAAAATGTTGTTAAACATCCTGACTAGTAATATTTCTAACCGTAACATTCTTTGTACTGATAGACCTAGTATTCATGATACTTATAGGTACTTTTGAAAAAACACTTTAAAATCACCAAACTATTATATTCAAAGCTGAACAGAACATTTCAGCAGAGATTTGATAAGCCTTTTAGCTACAAAAAGTAATCATCAAGAGAAAAAGCTCAAACAAATGAGCTGAGAGTATTTAATACCAGGGGTTACATTTCTTTTACATAAGAGTTTTTCTGCTTCAACCAAAACTAGAAATTCAACTACATATGATAAAGGCACGTCTAACCACCTTTGAGTCGACAAGGGTTAACCATTAGCTGCATATTTTGATATCATCAAATGAAAAAGGGCAGATTGTTTTCTACGCCGATATTCTTATGTTTACCGTCTCACACAGAAGTGCAGCGCCCAACTGTTTTGACAAAACAGTTTTAAACTTCATTTGACAAATGTTTTCATCTGGTCATACAAGATTTAATGGGATTTTAACTGATTCTTTAAACATCTAAGCTAACCCACAGCACAGCTGCTACCCTGAATCACAGGCTATTAAAAACATGCAAACACGAGTCAGAAATGATGTACCTGCTGACGCTCTGTGGTACCACTTAGGACAGTCCTTGACACTTCAGAGTTATTGTAGCTTTTGGTCAAAGCCAGAGGCTGATCTATAGCGTAACCAGAAATGGATGCATATGGGTGGTTCCCATGGATACCATTAGAGGAGGTATTAATATGCTCCACAGGACTGTGGCTGAGGCTCCAGTGCTCATTGCGGTGATCTCCAGCAGAGGGACGAGCCCTGAACAAAACAACAGCAGAGCAAAAATATGCCGTCCAGATCAATTGGATTGTACATAACTAACATAAATGCTACTTAGTGTGTCAGATTTATGAGCTAGCGGAAGAAGATGTAGTGTGGGATTAATGAAGCAGCAGAAAAAAAGCTCTCTTAAACAATTATAGGAGGTAAAGAGTAAATGGTTCTTCAATGTTTTGTTCTTTATAACAAATTGTGCATTTATTGGGTATTACATAAAGCATGCTTAAAATTGAGTTTTCTGCAGTCGTTATCGTTACATTCCATTAACTGATCTATATCTCCTAAATGGAAATTAAAACTGAATAAAAAATATGAATTAACTTGATATAACTTTGTGACTTATGCTGTGTGGTGCACTTACAGATGAGTAGCAAACATTCTGCTCATTTTGGTCATGTGGTCGTCGTCACAGTTGAGTCTGTTCTCCATTTGTTCGTCCCCATACTTCCGTTTGTTGGGGCAGAGTGGGGAGGGCCCAGTTATGGTGGACACAGCAGCAGACAAAGAGGGGATCCTGGACTCATCTGTGGAATAAAATCAGCAGAAGCTTTTCAATTTTTACATTCTATCACTATGTATCAAAATAAGGATTATTGATTAAAAATATATAACTTTTTACTAGTTGACCTGGTATATTATCTTAAAAATTATATATGAAAACAATTTCAAATTTAGTTGATCAGAATATAATAAATATAAAAAAGAAATAAGAATATAATCATAAAATCAGTTTTCTAAAAAATAAATTTGGGCCATTACCTTTTTGTATATTTTGTATATTTTTGTAAATATGAATTTAGCACCTTATATACAGGTTATTGGGACAACGACTGGGGGGGTTTTAGTAAGTTGTTTAATAGATTAAAAAATTCCAATACGATTTACACAAGGAAGACAAGTTTAGACTAGTTGCTCTCTTGTATGCAATAGTGTTTTTTTTGTTTGTTTTTTATTTTATAAATTGTAAATGTTTTATAAGTTAACATATGCAACCTTTATGTAAAGTCCCCAAGAGTCACTGCTTTGAAAAACCCCTTTTGGTTCCTTCTTACAGCTGGAGGTGTTTTGGGTTATTTCTCTGCTAGCTTTGCACATCTACAAACTTTGTTTTGGGTCTGAGAACATGGCAAAGTCAGGATGCCGTGTTCAAGGTTATGAGCAGTGTTAGTTCTCCATACATAAGTTCAGATTTTCAAAGAATCAAAATAAAGAACGTTCAACTGTAAGGGGAAAATTAGTAAATAAAAAATGCTATAAGTGGAAATGTTGTTGCTGATCCACAGCGATTGTCACCTATGGATAATCCATGCTATACAGATGTGGTTCATCCCATTTAAATTAGTAAATTGCATATACAACTTTGAAGGGAGACCTTAAACAAAAAAAATAATTTGAAGCAATAGACTTGGAGGTAATAATCATAAGGAAAATAAAAAAAGAGGAAAAACCATGGAGAGAGTCTAGTCCAGGTAGGATCCGTCAGATTTATAGTGCGATTAAGCTCTAAACAGCTGAATTTAACTCTACCATTTCCTTTACCCAAAATATTAGAAGCCACAATAAACCATAATAACTTAATATAGGGATAGTCACTCAGGTACCTTGATTTTAACCCTCTCCTCTCTACAGTTATAAACATTGGCAATGTTTATTATATGATAAATTTGAAAAACGCTGAAAGATTATGATTGCTTGACATAATTGTATACATGTTTAATAAATACAATAAATGTCCAACAAGTGAATCGAAAGAAATTATTATAATCTATAATTGATCTTTTTTATAGAGTTAAAATGTCACATAAGTGTCAAATGCTTTTAAAAAATCTAACAATGTTTAAATTAACAATGCAAGATATAGGGGAGAAACTTTATTTTTATGAATAACATTACTTCTGTGTATTTCTTTCTTGCATTCTGCTTAATGTAAAATAAAAACGAATGTTTTTAAAAAATAATTGAATTTCTGGATTATGTTTTAAGAACATTATCATTAAATGTTACAATTCAACAAGCAAGAGCTGAATTAGTGGGGTGAATGCAATAAAACAGGAGGTAAATGTGCTGTAATGTAACAGTAGTGCTTTGTAAATCAAGCTTTCTAAACATATAGAAATATAATGGATAAACTGACCGTCGTAGTGCAGTCTCCCAATGTTATTGTTCATCTTGTCCAGGAACTGAGAGTTCAACAGGTCCATTCTAGTGCAAAGCATTTATGTGTACAGGCTAGGTGCTAACATTGACGTTAGCAGGCTATCCCCACACAACGAAACAACGCTGACGTAGGTCCTTTAAAAAAGAGACACTGGTGAATTTCATATTGTAAAAAGCGTTCTAATTCAACATATTTGACAAAAGATAATTTCCTAACGATATTTTCTCATTATCAAACTATGTCCCAACAGGCTCAAACACCCACGGGCTAGCAGCACAGCTAACCAACTGTTAGCCACTAAGCTAGCTGCTAAAACTTTACTTATTTCAAATTGTTTCATTTTAACACTTGACATTATATACCTACACGACACGACTAAGTTATAGTGGTGTTAGAAAAACACACTCAGAAAACTAATAATGTTGTAATAGTCTTTAAAGGGAGTTAGGGAAGTAGAATGCAACCTTTAGCTAAGTAACTAACTAAAACGAGCACAGTCGCAAACTCGGTTTAAAAGTTCATATTTAGCTAAAAATTAGACATTGACACGTCGTTAATGACAATTGATTATTCTTAATCCAACAATCCTAATCTCAAACAACAGTAAACCTCTAACGTTACTTACTTGATCGATAATCTAGGTCCTACATCAACAAAACCATAGTTTGTGCTCTGCTTCTTCGTGTACTTTCCCATCACAGGAGGAGGAGCCTTCAAACAAAAGGCCAGCCCCACCGAGGAGACGAGGGATGTTTACGAATCCACCTGATCTACAATCATGTCATAACATGAAACTATAATAACTGTAATATTACGTTGTATTTTCGACTTGCTGGGGATTAAAAAAAAACATGCGTTAAAATAAATTACACAAATTGCATAATAGTTTTTAAAAAGCAGACTTGGATTTAATGACACAGCTCCTCTCTGGGACTAACATTATCAGAAGTGACCATTGGGAACTTAATGCTTAATAAAGTTTATCGTACGATGGATGGATGCACTAAAGTAAAATAACCAGCAGGTGTCACTGTTGCACGTGTCAAACACAAAGGAGAAAAAAATAACATCAGATAGATTAGATTTAGAGACTTAGATTTTATTAGTTATTTTGTTTACACCATTGTAAAACAAAAAGAAATTTCGTTTGGAATAGCTCTCTGGACAATTTCATCTTTTTTTAAAAGTGCAGCCTTGAAAAATACATATATATATATATATATATATATATATATATATATATATATATATATATATATATATATATATATATATATATATATATATATATATATATATATATATATATATATATATATATATATATATATATATATATAAAGTATCCATAATTTGAATATTCATCCTGCAACTGCTCGTGAATGTTCTTATCAGAGATGAACCGTGTTGGCTCTAGATTTGTGTTGCTCCACATGCTCAAAATTGATTGGACACCTTGCAAAGCCTTTTTTAGACATCAAACCCTGTATTTTCACCTTCTTTGTTTTTCTTTTGCTGTGATGCTTTCATATTTATTTATAAAAACAGATGATTTTCAGGTCAAGTTATAGGGTTTGATAAAGCAAACAGGAGTGTTTACTGGATGCGTTTGTCTCGAGGGACCTCTGCAGCTGACGTTTCCTTCCTTTCATTGCTGCCCACTGGTCCAAACAGCCATTTTAGAATCCATGGCTGATAGAAATGCTCTTTATAGAAAGTGGGCAGAGAATCCCATCAAAGTAGGGCGTTAGGTGTTCAGCCTTTGTGATGTATTACATGGTCCCTACCACATCCACTGGAAACCCCTCTTTTTTGTATGGTGGTTCAGAAAAGGATGATGCATGTAAAGCAATAGAAAATGGGGGAGGGGTAGGGAAACCAGGCATGCCACTGAGAGAGAGAGAGGAGAGGACGATGGGAGGAAGGCACAGTCGAGCATCATGTGCTATGCTTGAGAAAAGCACAGGGAGAGGGGATTGGCTGCTGGAAGCTGTAGCGTCACTGAGGGAAAGCTTGGAGGATGCTCTGCAAAGCTGGGAGGTACTACATTCGTTAAGAGTTTGTACGGAGACCCCAGCCTCCATTAGCTACACTCCCACAACCCCGGAGAACCCTGCAGGACGATTTTTCCACACCTAAGCTCTTGTTTACTCCTCTCCAGCCATGAATTACCTGCGCCGACGTCTCTCAGACAGCACCTTCATCTCCAACCTGCCCAATGGCTACATGACAGATCTTCAGAGGCCTGACCCAGCTCAGCCTCCTCCACCTGCTTCCTCCACCCCCGCCAAGTCTCCAACAAGCGGGCCAACACCTCCAGCTGCTTCCCCTGCTCCAGAGAGGAAACCTCAGCTTTCTCAGTCGACCGGTGCTGGCTTCTTCAGCTCCATCACCAATGTTGTAAAGCAGACAGCTGCCTCAGCAGGGCTCATGGAGCAGACCCAAGTCACGACATCCAAGAAGTTTAAGATTCTCCTTGTGATTGATGAACCCCAGCAGGAGTGGTATGGGAATACATCACTCAATCCTAATTAGTTTGCTGTTTACCTTTTCTTTTTTTTCTTTTTTTTTTTTTACAAATTGTTTTCACTTCATCCTTAGTTTCAGTTTTCCTCTAATGACTCTCTTGGGTTTTGTACAGTTAGATAGAGATTTGAAATTACTGATAGCATATCTATCAAATGCATTGCTAAATAAATGTTTATTATTATTAATCCCCCTTTGTCTTCATCCAAAATTCATCAGGAGTAGTGAACAATTAGGGAACTAGAGTATTCTGGTTTGGAGGGATGGTTCTGTTGAGATGACATAACATCAACATAGATGTTTCCTGTTTCCTTCTTTCATCTTCTTTGTACATTTTTGCTGCATTTTCTCTTTCTGTACATTATTTTATTATGCTAAACTGGGCTCCTTGATACAACTGTTCCTATCATTACTTTGTAACACGATGTACTGCATTCGTAGAAAACTGCTGTGCTACAGGTTGTGCTGGACCTCTGGTGCCATTCGAAGCACTGCAGTGCTTTTCTTCAGTCACAGAGGTTTTCCCCCACTGCTCACTGGTTGCATATCACATGACATGCATAACACGGACATAGGAAAAGGTGAATGTAAGGCACTGCATTGGGAACCATCAGTTTAAAATACTGCAAAGCAGAAAATAATGGTTGTATCATCATTGAATCCGTTTCATTTCCCACTCTAGGAAATGACCCTCATTTCATTAGAAAGAAGAGCATGGAATTAAAAATTAAGCATTTTAACCTGATGGTGCCTGGTATCCAGGGTGATCTTGCTGGACAGGATAAATAAACATTTTTGTCTGCATGCTGCACTTAGAATCAGTAAAGTGAGTGCATTTCTTCTTGTAGAAGCCTATCCAGCAGCAATCCACTTTAACTGAAACATTTTATGATGAACACTTATTTGTATAGGGTTAGAGTGGATAGATCATTTTTATGCAAAAGCCTTTGGTTTATTGCATGAAGCTTTTATTTTTGTTTGTTTGTGTTTTTATTTGGATAGAAAGCAGAAGACTTAGTCAACTGCAACCAAGGCATTAAGTCTGAAAATTTTCATCTTGCATCATTGAATAATGTAATGTGTAAATGTAAATCCCTTTATTTTCCCACAATGGGGAAATTCATTCTCTACATTTTGACACATTCCCTTGTGGAGCAGTGGGCTGCCATTGTGTGGCGCCCGGGGAGTAGTGTGGGGTTAAGGGTGTTGCTCAGGAACCAAGAGTGGAGGGTGTGGGGATCAAATTGGGTACTTTTTAAGAGCACAAGCGCACTGCTCTTAACCACTAGGCCAATACTCCCAGAGTTAAGTAATCATATTACAGGAAGAAAAGCATTGTAAGCATTTAGAGGGGTAAAGATGCATGTATCCATCTCCTGCAGAAGCTAGTCAAAGTAAGAGAGAAAATCCTATGTAATCCAGTTGTGTTAGGACAGTTTAAATATTGTCCCACAGTGGTAAATTCAGCAATTACGTCCTATTTGTGTCAGAGGTATGATGAGAATCAGAACAGTGGCCTAAGATGAGAGAAATACAACGGTAACTGAAAGCTAACATATGTGGACTCTATTTTCAAATATGCATGTCGAAACTTATTTCAAATGGCCCACAGAAGACATCGAGGTCACAATTCACAGCAGCTCCCCAAAATTAGGTCGTAACAGAATGGAAATAGGTGTTGTGTTTCTGTTGATCTTAACATCAGCTGCAAAATTCAGATTGTCATGTTAAAATTTGGTATAAAAGAACTTTCGGTAAAAAAAAACATATAAACTATAAATGGTTTAGATTGGTGGCAGTTATACAGCATTCCTGGTTTGCTTTGTTGGCCTATTTTATTCCCCTTGTTTCGTTTAACCCCTGACCCTGACTGTTTTTGACCAGATTGCTTGAATGAGCTTCTTCTGCAGGATATTGAAATTCCTGCTTGGTAATATTAATACTTGTGCTTTGGAAATCACCCCAAGATACAGGAAACATGATTTTATAACAGATCAAACTCTTATCAACAGGGTGGATGTGAGCCATTTGTGTTCATGTGGTCTTTTTTTTTTTTTTTTTAAAAAGGGAAGCTATTTGTGTAGGAGGAAGGATTTAATCAGACATAATTTCAAGCAGAAAAGCTGCTTGATTTTTGTGCATCCTCAGTCTTGTGGTTAGTATTCATCCAGATCTGATCTGGTTAACTGTATACTCTGTGTGCAATTTGTAGTGCAGACATTTTGTCTCTCTTTACTGTACTGCACCATGTGTTTGGTGCGTATAGCTCATTATCACCATGCTTTTTGTGGATAAAATGCACACATGCGGCACTTAAAATAATGAATTTAAAGGGCTTCCTCTGTCTAAGAGCTGCATCTATTTTTAATGACATCTCAGTAGCACTATGCAGAAGGTGTTTGACTGTGTTTAGCTTCTTTGGGTAGTTTTCGGAGGACCTTTCTGCCAGTGGTTCTGATTCACAGTAGCAGGAAAAAATTAGTTTTTTTTATCTAGAGATGTGATAATATATTGAAATTTTACACTCTAAGTACTAAAGATACAGTAAAACAACAACCAAATAATAAACCAAAAAGTAAAAAGGGGAAAAGAGTTTCACCAGAAGATCCCTGATGCTGTTCATGTTTTCACCACTCTCATTGGCAGGACTGAAAGTATATTAAATATGTTGGCAGCTGCTGGGAAGCCTTTGGAGGACGAAAACTGCTCTTTATTTCCTTTAGGTTTTGGCAGGAATCTAATGTTCTCTGTGATGTTGCACATCCTGGGACTAGAACTTAATTTGTGGGCTTTAACTCACACTGAAACTAGGAGTGTGTTGATATCTCTGTCTGTGCTGCCAGTAATTTAAGCCGAAGGGGCCGTGGTAGATCTCATACTTATTTCCTGAACAAGCCTCGATTATTAAGGAAATCATCAGTGAGGGATCATGTTTATCTCTTTTCTCGCTCGCTGTATCTCAGAGAATTTGTGTAAACCATTAAGATATGTTAATGGCACCATTTAGTTCAAATTTCCACTAAACAGCAGATTAAAAGTTTGTATTAGTATTTTTGTCAAAACTACAAATATTGCAAATATTTAACCAACTGCAGAAACCAATATTTTTATACAGCAGTCGGAATTCAGAAAGGATTTTGATAAAACAATTAACTCTTGGGAAATATGAAAAAAGAAACAGGTGTGTATATTAATTTAAGTTTTTTACATATTTTATGGCCTTTTGAATGTCTTGTATGAGGTAATCTTGACTGTTTTTTTATTCAGTTTTTATTTTTTCGATGTATGTACCTCCACCTAATTTGCTTCATATTTGTTTCCAATTTCTTTAAAAAATAACTTTGGCAAAAGTTTAAGATATCTGCGATCTTATGGATGGAAAATATTAGCCACCTATATGGATGTTACATTAAACTGTGAGTTTATTATGTAACCGGTTTTGCATACAGGAGGTTCAGAAAATGGGTTGTGTGCCATATTCAGAGAACAGACAGAAGCATCCTGTCATCCATCCAATGCTTTATGCTTTAGATGAGGCTACCACTCATCCAGACAGGTTCAAATAGTTCCAGGAATGCTGTTAAACAAATTACTCTTATTGCAAGAGAGGCAGACGAAACACTGTACTACATATCTGATTGATGGCTGTAATGAACTGTCTTGTTTTTTAGTAATATGTCAACATTTAAAATAGACAGATTGATAGATTCTTGAGTATTATTAAATGTTTGGATCTGTAAAATGTAGAGGTATAACTGAATAAAGATGTATGTCTTATGCTGGAAAGAGAGCCTTATGCAGACATTAAAAGCATCAGAGAGAGGATGCAGGCAGAATAATTAGACATTAAAATCCAGCAAGGTCTCTACTGCCTGCCTGGCTCTTGGGTGAATCATCCGAATGAAAAATTCTGTCGCAGTAACATGTGAAATATTTAATCAAGATGGCTGTTTTTCTAAATGCTTTGTGAAAGAAGGCGCTAAAGACTAGGTTATTGTTTCACTTTTTCATATTGTTGTATTATTTAAGGTTACTGTAAGCATGCTCAGTGTGGTTAAAATCCCTTCCTTTCAATAAATAAAAAAAAATATTTTCTAGTGCTAAACCAAAAGAGAGAGGAAGAAATTGCTTCAAAACTTCCTTTTCCCAATGTCGTCATTCAACATACTGAGATAACTACACACTTGAACAATTTTGGAAAGCCTAGGGAACTATGTCATGACTTTTTAAATTGTGAGATAGGTTAATTATGTTTGTATATTGATTTATAAGGCTAATTTAAAAACACACAAGTTGCACCAAATGACTGTACATCGAGGCAAAGCAAATAAAGGAAATTATACACAAAAAAAATCTCAGTTGAGCTAAATCGGAATCGGAGGATGTAATAAAAGCAGTGTTGCACCGATACCAGTATCTGGCGGGGCCCCGATCCAGCACTAAAATGGTGGTATTGGTATCGGCGAGTACCAACAAATAGGGCACCCATACCATTTTGAGAGCCAAAAGTTTATTCAGTTATTGCCACCCATTCAAGGTAGGGAATATAAAATTCATAAAGGTAGGCAGCAGCTTGACAAAGCCATAATGGCAATTATTTTACATCCAAGTAGTATACAGTTCTTCATATATATACACACATACACACATCAATTTCAAACAGATCACACAGATATCGGTATAGTACCGGTATCGGCCAATACTGCACAGCCAGGTATCTGTATCGGGGTCTAAAAATGGCATTGGCGCAACACAAAATAAAAGTAAACAGTAAAAAGCACTGCCTCCTTTAGAGGGCATGGAAAATGTAAAGAAATTAGGAGATATATCATTATATATATTTATATATATATGGGGAGGGGGCTTTGGTACTGACAGTTTGTCATGGAAGCAAAGGAATCCAGGTGAGCACAGAGGAGAGCGGATCAGGTTGAACGGAGCAGTGACCTTTGCTCTGGGCTGCCAACTGGGGAAAGCACCAAAGGCGTTTTTTTCAGGAGCTCGAACCTCAGGAACATTAGTTTTAAGAAAACAAAGTTCAGGAACCCAGGCAGGCTAGGAGTTGCCACAGAGGTTAACACTCTGTCACTGGAGAGTTGGCAACAGGCAGTTTAAGTAGTCCACTGCTTGATGGGGAAGAGGTGAAGCCAATCAACCTGCCACTCAGAGGGAAATTGCTTGAGGAGGACCTCTGGAGGAGAAGCTCAAACCTGGTTAAATGAAGGAGGAAACTCCCAGACCCTAACACTGTGGCCCTCCATAAGCCCGATTTGTCCTTAGTTACAATTGCAAAATGCCCGAGGGGTTCACAGTTGTCTGCTGAAATTATTACACATATGTTTAATCGTCATAGGAATGTCCAACTATTATCTTTTAAGAAAGCACATAGCTTCTGCATTTCAGATGTGAAAATGTTTCATTACTAAATGTGTGAATCTTTCCCAGAAGAAAAGCAAAAGAACTTATAATGTAGACTGAAGCTGGTAAGAGATTGTTATAATCTACAGGGTTATAAATCCTGTTCTCACATAATCTGAAAGGCCCTTTCACAGGAAAGAGGCAAATATTCCAAGACCAACGCAAAAACATATCATTACATTTTGCAAATGAAGTCAGGAAAAATAATTAGATGTGTCTAAAGAAAATCTAATTCAAATTTTTATTTATGGCTATTTTAAGTAAATTTATGTAAAGTTCTGAATTTCAAGAAAAAACTCTAGAATATTTTGTCATTTAGCAAATAGAAAAATGTTGGTTATCATAGAGAGGCTAAAAGAGGTTTAGTGTATTTTTTTTTCAGACAGTGTTATACATTGTTTATAGTTTAATCTGTGCAGGAACATTCATTAGGAACCTTTCTCTTTTAAAGCAGAAGTAACCTTTAAAACTAGAGGTATTTTCAGGAACCTGATAAACCTTGGTGCATATTAATGCATTCTCTGAATGATTACTGAATGAACAATTATGTATGTTGTTAGTTGTCCTTTGCTCAGCAATAATAGGCTGGAAAAAAAATCACCATATGCCACACTTCCTCACTCAGCCCTATGCTGGGAAAGATTACTGTTTATATTCCAAAATTGAAATCAGAGGCCTTTTTTTCTTTGTGCCATCTTCTTTCTGTTTGCTCATCAGCTTCCCATACGCAGGGTTTGCGATTCATATTTAAATAAATGTTTTCCTCCCCAAGATCTAATTGGGTTGTGAAAGAAATATTCAGCTGTGAGCCCTTGATAAATAATCAGTAAGAGCAGAGGATGTGACAGAGGAGTGATATAAACTAATGAGGTTAAGGAAGGAAAATATTTTAGTATGTTGACAAAAGTTGCTTAGGCAGTTATGCAGAAATATGTATGATTTCTTCTAGGCTGATGTGTCACCATACATGGTCCAAAGTATACCTCTGTAGGAATGCAGTCGATGTTGTTAATTTGAGGCCTGAGCGGTAGAAAGAGAAAACCAAAATGAAACCTTCTCCATGGCAACTCGAGAAAATAGAGGGGAGAGATTGTTTTCTGTGGAGCCCATTATTTGAGTATATGTTGGAGATTTTCTTTAGCCTAAACATGTTGTTGACTGCTCCCCCTGCCTATTAATTTGGTTTGCCGTGTAAATGTCATGCTGAGAGAGAGGAGAACATGAGTTATGAATTAGGAGAGAAGTGTTATTTTATATTTCCAATTCCGATTGATTGCTACTTGTTAGATTTTAACAATTTTGACAATTAACTTGTTCATTTTTATGTTGTTTAAAACACATTTCAGTGTAAATTTTATGTAGGAATTTTATGTAGACCAACATAAAGTAAGTGAAGAGGTCTAAAGTTTATACAGTTAAGATTAGAAAACTAGCACAAGAAAGACGTCTGTGTTAAAATGAAATCTTGCACAAACTTGGATGTTAGACTGAAGTGAAAAAGTGTGAAAGTTTCTGCGTTTCAGCAGTTGGACAAACACAGAAGGAGGCATTTTTCTTCTTTGTTTTCATCACTCAGCAAATTGGCTTTTATTCAGCAATGAGTCACTTTTCTCCTTGTTGCAAAGTCAACACTATTTAGTAATATTTTCATAATGGATTTTTATCGGACACCTGTAATTACTTTAGTGAATTAGACATGTTTTTTTTTTCTGCCAGGGGGAAATTGTTCAAAGGAAAGAAGATACTTGAGGATTATGATATCAAAGTGGAACAGGTATGTTTAATGAAACCATTTGGATCCATTTCAGGTGCTTATGTGAAACAAAGAGGATTAATTTTCCTTACCTTGTATAACCTTCTGATTTTTCTGGGTTCAGGCTGAATTCAGTGAGATGAACGTGGTTGCCCATGCCAACGGTTCCTGCAGTGTGAATATGCAGGTCCTCAGAAATGGCACCAAGGTTGTCAGGTCAGACAAACAAATGATTTTAGTCTGTTTTGACTGTTCTGCGTCCGCCCACAGGCTGACTCATCCACATCGCTCTCATCCCTTGGCACAGCTTTGTTTACATGTCTGTTGTTTCTCCATTTTCCAGGTCCTTTAAACCAGACTTTGTCCTCATTCGTCAGCATGCCTTCAGTATGACCCAGAATGAAGATTTTCGCAACCTGGTCATTGGTCTGCAGTATGGGGGTGTCCCAAGCATGAACTCTCTGGAATCCATCTATAACCTCTGCGACAAGCCGTGGGCAGTAAGTGCCAGAACAATGTGGTGGGCAGAGGAACAATTTGTTCTGCATTCTGGGGTGAAGGAGTGCATATTTAGATTTTCAAGTTTCTCTCATATGTGTGTTCAGTTTTCCCAGCTTATCAACACCTACAGGAAGTTGGGACCTGAGAAGTTCCCTCTCATTGAGCAGACCTTTTATCCCAACTACAAGGAAATGGTAAGCACCTCATTTGATTAAAAACAAACTTATTTTGTGGTAATAATCTGTGGTGATTAATAATGAGATAACATTGCAATTCTAACTGAGTTACTGAATATCCTTGTCAATTAGGTGAGCATGCCTGCATTTCCAGTTGTTGTGAAGATTGGACATGCCCACTCCGGTATGGGAAAGGTACAGTGATGTTTCATTCCTTTTTTTAATCGCCCTTGTGAACACAGTGCTTTTAAAACGCATTCCTTTTTAACTACTTAAAAAATCCTGATAAATCCACAAACCCAAGTATATTTTATCTATCAGTTGTTGATACTTGTTAATAAAAAAAAGATAGATAAAATAATTTTTCAAGATTCTTTTAGACAAAATGTCTGAAAATTAAGATGAAAAAACATATATATGATTTCTACAGGTGAAGGTGGACAACCACAGTAAGTTCCAAGACATTGCCAGTGTTGTGGCTCTCACTCAGACCTACAGCACCACAGAGCCTCTCATTGATTCTAAGTATGACATCAGAATCCAGAAGATTGGTACCGACTACAAAGCTTACATGTAGGTATTATTAAATGTCTGTTACCCACCAGGCTGAACAGAGCTAATCTTTTTTATTTAAATGTTTTATACTTATCAGGAGAACATCTATATCTGGCAACTGGAAAACCAACACAGGCTCTGCTATGCTTGAGCAAGTTGCTATGACTGACAGGTAATCCTTTGTACCCTCATTGCTTTGTTTTTATTTGAAGGTGATATGTTATGCTTTTTTAGGTCTTCTAAAGTCAGCTAAAGATTTGGTACTACAGAGTACTAATTTGTTCTAAAATAATAATTTTCTGGCGTTTTTCTTCCCAACCTGGAAGAAATACATATAACCTCACTGTGCTGCCTCTCCCCCTGTGGGTACTGGGTTGCAGCATGGTATCATGTCACTTCAAGCAACAAGGTTCTTTGTTGAAAAGACTTCTTGCAGCCATACACACATTTTCATAGTTGCTGTCACTGTGCAGATTAGGTACTAAAAAAGCGACTTTAGTCTCAACGTAAATAAAAAAAACACTCACATCACCACTCCCTGATCTGAGAAAGTGGCCATGTTGTTTACTGGACAGGCATGAAGTAAATGTATGTACTTCCTTTCAGAGGGGCGGGTAATCATTGTCCTACATAGGATTGTCATGGCCACTGGTTTTCCAGAACATGGAGGACCTGCTGCTACTTAGACATCCATGAATTAAGCAAATGATCACTTTGGGCATAATTTACTTAAATAAAAAGCTTTAGAACACGATTAAAAGCCATGATGTAGACCCTTTAAATCTAAGTTCTACCATTGCTAAATAGTTAATTCAATTCACTTCATTCGTATAGCACCAATTCACAACATATGTCATCTGAAGACACCTTACCGAGACCAATCAACCAGATCATACAGTCAGATTGGTTCAACATTTTCTATCTAAGGAAAACCATCTGATTGCATCGACTCAGTGACTCGAAAGAAATCCCACACACCAAGAACACATTTACAGTGGAAATGAAAGCTCCCTTTTAACAGAAAGAAACCTCCAGCAGAACCAGGCTCGTTGTGAGCGGCCATCTGCTGAGGCCGACTGGGGTTCAAGGAGACAGAAGCAGACATACAGAAAGAAACAGGGATACAAAAGGCAGCTGTCATCCAGCTCCACAGGCAACCCATCCTGGAAACCCACAGCCAGGCAGGCAACCTACGAGCCAGAGTCAGAGGATGAAAGTGAGCACATACATTTAGTCACAGTAAGAGAAACAGAAATATACTGAAAAGAGACTAAGCTCCAGCATCTATAAAATGAAGGTATTGATGGCAGTAGCACAGCTGATATTTCCCTCCAGGATGGTGTCACAGCCAAAGAGGAACAGACCTGATGAAGCTACTATATTGAGAAAAAGCAGAGAGAGCATAAAGGTAGAGATTGAAATAACAAATACTACAGAGTGGGAAAATTAGAGAAATAAGATATAATATTGCACTTTCCATAAGAGATATAGAATGAAGCAGAATGATGAAAAAGGGGTCCCCATGTTCTCTAGCGGTCTACGCCTATAGCAGCATAACTATAGAGATAGCTAAGGATAACCTGAGCCACTCTAACTATAAGCTTTATCAAAAAGGAAAGTTTTAAGCCTAGTCTTAAAAGTAGACAGGGTGTCTGCCTCACGGACCAAAACTGGTAGTTGGTTCCACAGGAGAGAAGCCTGATAGCTAACAGATCTGCCTCCCATTCTACTTTTAGAAATTCTAGGAACCACTAGTTCCTAGTGGATTTAACATTCTGGATTTAACAGGAAGCCAATAAAAAGAAGCCAGGATAGGCGAGATATGACTCTCTTTCTAATTTTCATCACAACTCTGGCTGCAGCATTTTGGATCAGCTGAAGGCTTTTAACTGCAGTTTGTTGACTTACTTCCTGACAGTAAAGAATTTCAATAAACCAGCCTTGAAGTAACAAATGCACAGACTAGTTTCTCAGCATCACCCCTGAACAGTATAGTTCTAATTTTTGCAGTATTCAAGAGATGATTATTGCCATCCAAATGAACAGACTGACTAATCTGCTTCATGGTTCAAAGACAATAACTTCTGTTTTGTCTGCATTTAGAAGCAGACAGTTAAAAGTCATCCGGCAGAGTCACAGTCTGTTGTCTATGTAATGGGTTAGTTTAATTAGGATTTATAGACAGATATAGCAGAGCATCATCTGCATAACATCCATCCCTCTTCTCCCGCTTAGTCTTGTCAGGGTCGTGGTAGGGTCCAGCAGTCTAGTCCAGGGTACACCCTCACCCACTGCGCAGCCTCATCAGCATAACAGTGGACATTAATCTTGTGTTATCTTGTGTTAATAATCCTACCAATTGGGAGCCTATATATATATAGTAAGGAGAATTGCTCCTAGCATTGATCCTTGTGGTAATCCACATGTAACCCTGGAGCATTAAGACGAATTTATCCTTAACATAAATAAAGTCAAATATGTCAGATATATAAGATTTAAACCAGCCTAGTACAGTTCCCTTAATTCCTACAAAATGTTCAAGCATTTCTAAAAGAAGATATCAATTATTAATATTATTTTTTTTCTGTTCATCAAATATTCTTTTCTGCTGAATGATTGATATTAAGACCACATTTTGTAATATTTCTCATACTATGCGTCATATTTTAATTGTTTTCCAGGTATAAGCTGTGGGTGGACACCTCCTCTGAGATTTTTGGAGGTCTGGACATTTGCGCAGTTAAAGCTATTCATGGAAAAGATGGCAAAGATTACATTACAGAGGTAAGAATCTGACATTTCTAAATTGATGTTATTTAGGAGGATATTTACGGATTAGTTTGCACTATTTCAGTTCCATTAAAAAACTTGCATCCAAATATTGGGGACATGAATGTAATATTTCTCTTAATTGGTCTTTCCAGCTAATATTACATAACATCATGATGAAACAAACGTGTCATACATTTTAAAACAACAATTGCGCATACATGTCTTCATTTTAGTGATTTATGTTTTGTTTTGTTGCTGTCAAGCAGCAACAAAGCATTAGCCATGTGCTTTTATAACCAGCACAAAATCATGTAGCTTTATTGGAGCTGGATATTTAACCATTATTGGTAGAATTCTTCATAGGTTGATTAACTTGGATCATTTGATGACACAGGTATTTTTTGTTAGGATACTCGACAAATTGTTAATAGTGTGGAGGTCACAGTTTAGGGAACATTTTAGAGGCTCAATATTAGTATGTATCCCTCTTTGGCTTTTATTTTTTTGCATAAATTTCCTCTGCAACTGCTTATTAGTTCTTGCATCTGCTTTATGCAATACACAAGTATTTTTGACGAGAACACAGCCCCAGAGCATAATGCTGCCATTACGCTGCCTTAAAGTTAGTACTGTGCTTTTCTGTTTTAACGCCCCAACTTTACATTTCTAAGTATTCTTCTTGTAGTGAATAGATCTACTTTTTTTCTCTAATCATAAATTTAAAGGCTTCTTCAGAGGGCCTTAATCTTTCCTGTCTGGACAGCTGAAAAGCTGAGAGAAGTCTTCTGGTTTTGATCCAACAACCTTTTTGTACCCTCTAAAGCTCGCCTCAATGTCGACAGTGGCACAGGGTTTATAGCATTTTTTTTAGTTCAATGTAGGTTTGTGTCTCAATGTTTCCTTTGATGTTCCTGAATGTTCAAACCAAGATCTTTGACCTGATGTAATTATGACTCGAAATCCCAGCCTATTCTATCGATATTTTGTAGCATGTGCTTAAAACCCTGGCATGTGGTGGGAATTTTTACAGTTTGAAACTCCAAAAAAAATCCAGTAAAATGTTTTATGAAAGCCTGTAAAGGGTAACAAAATTGGTTTGAGTTTAAGGATTCTTAACTAATATCAATTTGTGTATTATATTTAAGCCTGCAAAGTGAAATAGGACCCTGTGTAGAATTCAAAAACTACAAAATAAATTATATGTGTTCACCCACCTCCTGTTTTTCAAGCCTCTAAAGTTTTATGCAGTACATCTAAATGTTTCCTTGCAAACAACCTGTATTGCATTTGCACCATTGTATACTGTATGTACATATACTGCTGACCAGAACAATATGCAGGCCAAGACCCTCTTCTAAAAAATATTGTCTAATCAAATTTTTCCTTAAGAGAATAAAAATGTATGCAAGTTATTGCCTTATAATAAAGTAAATTATTCTGATCTTTAGTAGAATGTAAATATATATTAGTGCAGTATGGTTCCTCTGCTGTAACCATCTTCAATGTTGCACAGGTGGTTGGTTCTTCTATGCCACTAGTTGGAGAGCACCAGGCTGAAGACAGGCAGCTTATTGCTGATTTGGTCTTAGCAAAAATGACCCAATTAGCTGAGAGAGAAGCTAATGCTCCCCAGAGACCCACAACCATACAACCATCCCAGGTAAGAAAGCACACTTAAATGCACTAAAAACATGTCCTTCTTGTTTGTTTAATTAAATTAAACTGCTCTTTTGTGTCTAATGTGTGTATTTTTATTCGGGATATAGGGAACTGGCCAGAAAGGTGAGATTACTGGTGAGATCACTAAGAACGGTGCTGGCCGTCCACCTCAAGGTTGCCTGCAGTACATTCTTGACTGTAACGGTGTTGCAGTGGCTCCAAAACCAGTCCAGGCCAACTGAGAGCCACAGAGGGAAATGTCCTCTTAGAGTTTGGATGGCAGGATGCCCATTAGCTGCGCTGACGTTTTGGTGAATGCTGACAGCCACAATCAGATCTGGTTGTTGTGATCTCGGTACAGCTTGGAGCTGACCCGGACTGTGTTTTTTCTTAACTCTATGCAGTGTCAACATGTACTGTCTACCTGTTCACCTGTTGGTTTGTGTGCTTGTATAGGTCACTTGTGTTTCAGCAGCTGTGTGTTTTTTCTTTCTTTCCATTGGGGCTGTTGTTGATAATATAAGAGGAAATTTGTGCCTACACTGAGTTCAGTGCTGCTCTGTGCTAACTTTCTAACCCAGCTATGAAGCTTTCATTTCTTCCTAACTCTGTGTCTTAACTTGATTTACCATAAGTTGGTGTGTACCTTTAGATATTATTCAAACTGTAGGTAACCATGCAGTTTGAACTTGTATATCTCAGTATGTGTAAGATAAATGTGTGTGTATGGTTGTAGTGGTGAATATTTTTGTATTTATACGGATAGATATTTATTTTTGTTTGTTTGCATGACTGAAAGAAAGACTGGTAAAACCTTTAAACGTCTGATGATGTGCGATGTTTATCTAACATGGCTGTTACATCGCTGTGTATAACTAAGCTGTGTTTCTTGTGATTCTATATCGTGAATGTGTAATAACAGATTCATACTAAGAGTATCATGCAGTACTTTTATCTTAATTAAGCATTATTTCATTCTAGAATACTGTCCCTATTATATTACTTATAGTAGAATCTAAAAATATGCCCATATCATAAAAACTAAAAGTTTATAGAAGATTTTATCTTGTAGAAAGTCGTACAGATTCTAAACACAGAACTAAGCTATAATTGAAGAGTTTTAAACCAAAGAGAATATTTAGTGTTAGTCTTCGCATTCCAGAAACCCAAAATGTAAATAAAAATACTGGGACTGTTAATCCTGCACATGGGTGGGGCAGATTAATGGATGACCAGTGGTACTGGATAACAATTACCTTTTCTAATTGTTTGGTTCACATTTGATTCTGTATCAAAGCACTTTTTTTCAGTTGTTCTGAGGCAAAAAATATTTCTAAAATCAAAATGTTTTATGTGTGGATACTGCCTAAAATTGTTAAATATGAAGTCCTGGTGGTAAAATTTACATATAAGCTTTTAGGAAGTGTTTTTTTAAACTGCACTAGAGTCCTTATTCTGATGTTTCGTGTCTTATGTAGTTCTGCTGTGCTCAGATTACTGCCATTGCTGGGAGTTTATGGAAAGTGCAATATTATATCTTATTTCTCTGGATTCCGTGATATTCTTACAGATGCATCTCAGTTTATTAGATTATAATCAGAAATTGCATTTATTTCTTTAATTCAATTCAAAGAGGGAAACTTGTATCGATTCATAGTTAATACATAATTATCCTGCTTTACACATATGAAAAACTAACATTTATTTACGTGTTTTTTTGTTTTGTTTTTGTATTTTTGCCATTTTGGTGCAGAAACATGGCAGAGAGAGATTACTTAACTGTGATAAGTCACAAAAGCTCATTACTAAAGAAGTTGTCTGTATCCCAATATATTAACAGAGGCTTCAATGGAAAACATTTAATAGAAAAAAAAAGATGCATAAGCAACACCGATAATGGCAGCCTTCAGAGTTTATTGTAAAGCAAGGTCTTTTTAAGAGATCTGGGGACATGCATGAGGTGCAGCTAGGGTGCTTCAGGAGCAACTACACACAGATTGATCAAAAGTCAGATGTTCCTGGTCTAAAAGAATAATTACTACAGTATTGAATTGAATTAAAGAAATAAATCAAAATATTGATAATAATTTAGACTGTTCAGATGCAAATGTATGATTAAAATCAGATCTTCCATTAGAATTATTTCAAAAAGCGATAATCAGGATCACATTGAATTACTTTTTAACAAGCGGCTTTTATTTCTGGGGTCTTGTTCACGTGTTGTTGTCCGGTGGTTTATTTACAAAGGCCATCTAGCTTATCTAATATCCTAAATGGTCAAAGGCAACCAAACTGTAAAAAAGAATCCATTCAGCAAGATCTGTGTGCCGTTCTTTTATTTCAAACTGTAATAAGTGCAATTGTTTATCTGTGAGTGTATCCTTGTAAAAAGCCATGCCTGAGGCTTTATGGATGTGTTGTTCTGTTTATTAGGAAATATGCCATGACATTGATGAGCGAAGAGACACAAGTCATTGACGGCTATGTTGTTTGCCCTTAGGCTACTGAATATAGCTGAACTTTGTCATTTGGCCGTCGCGTTGAGGTGATACTCCTGGCTGCAGACTGTACCTAAAACTGAAGAACTATTAGAAGCAGTGCTGAGCTGTAAAAATCAAGGTCTGGTTAAAATTGAAAAAAGTGAAACAATAAGGTGTTAACTATTTATGTCACTGGCAATAAAGCTTCCTTTGCAATACATGGGTTGTTTGTGTCTTTGTATATCAATGTTCCAAAAAAGTAAAAAAAAAAATCAAACCACTGGACTTTGCCTCCCATCCAGGAAGCTTTTCAATTCAAAATGTCAGAATTAGCGTTGAGTTGCAAGCTTTATAGAGTAGCCCAACAAAGCCTTTTTTTGGCTTAGGAAACATGCAAACTGAACCGGAAGAACAGATCCGCCCTAGGAATGGGGATTCGTTGAGGTCTTTGCTAGCCTGCAACACCCGATACTGGTCTATGCCTCTGAAAAGGGAGTCTTTAGGGTAATTGTTGGCCTGGCTGACCAGGAGAGATGTCTTGGTCCCCTGCACACCGATGAGGATTATGATAGTGGGAAGGAATCCACTCTATCGCTATGTTCTAGGTTTTATGATAGTGGAAATCTGAGTCCACCCCCTCAGTTTAAAGGTATAGCGGAGGACTTTCACAAATTTTTGAAAAGACCCACCCTCTCCACTGTAAAAAAAAAAAAAAAAAGCACATGCACAAACCCTAACCCACTCCCGAGGGGGAATGTACACTATATTGCCAAAAGTATTTGCTCACCTGCCTTGACTCACATATGAGCTTAAGTGACATCCCGTTCCTAATCCATAGGGTTCAATATGACGTCGGTCCACCCTTTGCAGCTAGAACAGCTTCAACTCTTCTGGGAAGGCTGTCCACAAGGTTTAGGAGTGTGTTTATGGGAATTTTTGACCATTCTTCCAGAAGCGCATTTGTGAGGTCGCACACTGATGTTGGACGAGAAGGCCTGGCTCTCAGTCTCCGCTCTAATTCATCCCAAAGGTGTTCTATCGGGTTGAGGTCAGGACTCTGTGCAGGCCAGTCAAGTTCATCCACACCAGACTCTGTCATCCATGTCTTTATGGACCTTGCTTTGTGCACTGGTGCACAGTCATGTTGGAAGAGGAAGGGGCCAGCTCCAAACTGTTCCCACAAAGTTGGGAGCATGGAATTGTCCAAAATGTCTTGGTATGCTGAAGCATTCAGAGTTCCTTTCACTGGAACTAAGGGGCCAAGCCCAGCTCCTGAAAAACAACCTCACACCATAATCCCCCCTCCACCAAACTTTACACTTGGCACAATGCAGTCAGACAAGTACCGTTCTCCTGGCAACCGCCAAACCCAGACCCGTCCATCAGATTGCCAGATGGAGAAGCGCGATTCGTCACTCCAGAGAACGCGTCTCCACTGCTCTAGAGTCCAGTGGCGGCGTGCTTTACACCACTGCATCCGACGCTTTGCATTGCACTTGGTGATGTATGGCTTGGATGCAGCTGCTCGACCATGGAAACCCATTCCATGAAGCTCTCTGCGCACTGTTCTTGAGCTAATCTGAAGGCCACATGAAGTTTGGAGGTCTGTAGTGATTGACTCTGCAGAAAGTTGGCGACCTCTTCGCACTATGCGCGTCAGCATCCGCTGACCCCGCTCCGTCAGTTTACGTGGCCTACCACTTCGTGGCTGAGTTGCTGTCGTTCCCAAACACTTCCATTTTCTTATAATACAGCTGACAGTTGACTGTGGAATATTTAGGAGCGAGGAAATTTCACGACTGGATTTGTTGCACAGGTGGCATCCTATCACAGTTCCACGCTGGAATTCACTGAGCTCCTGAGAGCGACCCATTCTTTCACAAATGTTTGTAAAAACAGTCTGCATGCCTAGGTGCTTGAATTTATACACCTGTGGCCATGGAAGTGATTGGAACACCTGATTCCAATAATTTGGATGGGTGAGCAAATACTTTTGGCAATATAGTGTATATTAAATGCGTGCAAGAGCATGAACGAGCCCATTTCTCCTTGTGCACACTCTGTTTAAAAGTTGCTGTTTTCATTGCTCGCACAAGTTTACTTTCCCAAAGAAGACTTGCAATTTTTCCACTATGTCAGACCCATCACCTAAAATGGGGACGAGCACGTAGGACGACCTTACGTAAACATATCACCAGAATGATTGACAATTAGGAGGACCACTTATTTTGATGATCCACCCAGAAAAAGAACATCCTCCACTATACCTTTAAGGTTGTTTTTTCTCTCCTAACACAAATGGCTTTCTTCATACCTTTATCAAACCACCTGTCTTCTTTGTCCAAAAATATGAACATTCTGTTCCTCTAAAATAATGTTTTTTGAAATGACTATGACCTGAATGACTGAGAATTTTCACCAGCATATTGTATATTAATAATTTTCTTAAGTGCTTATCTGTCAGGTTTATTGGGAAGAAACGGGGTATGGATATGTTCCTTAAGAGAACATTTGTACTGAAATGATTTATTGGTATATCAGGTAAATATTTGTCTGTCCTGAAACTGATTTAGATCTTATTACAGAATATTTTTAGCTAAGAAAAACAAATCCATCTTCAGAAACATGACAACAAAGTCAAAATGTTTTATTTTTATACTTTAAGCAACATTTAATTGGCAAACCATGACTTTCTATTTTCAATGGATATAATTTAACACATAGCCAGTCTGGTTCTATGAGGGCCTGGGCCGAGGACCGTACCTCCATATAAGCACGATATAATTATTATTGTTTCAGTCAAAAACAACAACACGCAAAAAAAAAATAAAAGGTAGCACACAACAACTCAAAAACTGAGTTTTTCTATGTGCCATCAGAACAGTACACATTTATGCACATTTTATCTCTTTAAGAGCTACATGGTAATTTTTAACTCACCACCTCAAATAACTTAATGTAATAACAGGCTGTGAAAAAAATTACCTTCCTACAGATGCCTTTTTTTCTTATATCTTCAATTTGAAAATTTGAAATCAAAACTATTTTATTTTAAAGCAAAAAATAAACAGATAAATAAATCATATTTGAAATTCAATATAGCTACTAAAGGAAAACAAGATGTTTCCAGCAACAAAGCCTTTTCTAAAAAAGTAGAAACCCCTACAGGTTAATTTAAACTAACACAGCATTTCAAAAACAGACAAACAGTCCATTGTGAAAAAAACATATCTGGATTTCTTTGTGATCTTAGCTTCGAGCACACATGGGTTATTCAACATAACATTTAAACCAGAGGGGAAAAAAATCCTGCAAAGGCGATGGAAAAGATGAGAATTTTAAAGTAATGCAGCTGCTGTAGCAAAGGTTGACATAACCAGTTATTAGGTCTTAGGTATATATCACTCATGCACATATATCCAGGTAGGTTTGAATAGATTTTCACCTTTTTAATCAAATAATTGTTTAAAAACAGTATTGCCTTAATCTTTCCTGTCTGGACAGCTGAAAAGCGGAGAGAAGTCTTCTGGCTTTGATCCAACAAACTTTTTGTACCCTCTAAAGCTCGCCTCAATGTCGACAGTGGCACAGGGTTTGTAGCATTTTTTTTAGTTCAATGTAGGTTTGTGTCTCAATGTTTCCTTTGATGTGCCTGAATGTTCAAACCAAGATCTTTGACCTGATGTAATCATGAATCGAAATCCCAGCCTATTCTATCGATATTTTGTAGCATGTGCTTAAAACCCTGGCATGTGGTGGGAATTTTTACAGTTTGAAACTCCAAAAAAAATCCAGTAAAATGTTTTATGAAAGCCTGTAAAGGGTAACAAAATTTGTTTGAGTTTAAGGATTCTTAACTAATATCAATTTGTGTATTATATTTAAGCCTGCAAAGTGAAATAGGACCCTGTGTAGAATTCAAAAACTACAAAATAAATTGTATGTGTTCACCCACCTCCTGTTTTTCAACCCTCTAAAGTTTTATGCAGTACATCTAAATGTTTCCTTGCAAACAACCTGTGTTGCATTTGCACCATTGTATACTGTATGTACATATACTGCTGACCAGAACAATATGCAGGCCAAGACCCTCTTCTAAAAAATATTGTCTAATCAAATTTTTACTTAAGAGAATAACAATGTATGCAAGTTATTGCCTTATAATAAAGTAAATTATTCTGATCTTTAGTAGAATGTAAATATATATTAGTGCAGTATGGTTCCTCTGCTGTAACCATCTTCAATGTTGCACAGGTGGTTGGTTCTTCTATGCCACTAGTTGGAGAGCACCAGGCTGAAGACCGGCAGCTTATTGCTGATTTGGTTATTCAACATAACATTTAAACCAGAGGGGAAAAAAATCCTGCAAAGGCGATGGAAAAGATGAGAATTTTAAAGTAATGCAGCTGCTGTAGCAAATGTTGACATAACCAGTTATTAGGTCTTAGGTATATATCACTCATGCACATATATCCAGGTAGGTTTGAATAGATTTTCACCTTTTTAATCAAATAATTGTTTAAAAACAGTATTGCCTTAATCTTTCCTGTCTGGACAGCTGAAAAGCGGAGAGAAGTCTTCTGGCTTTGATCCAACAAACTTTTTGTACCCTCTAAAGCTCGCCTCAATGTCGACAGTGGCACAGGGTTTATAGCATTTTTTTTAGTTCAATGTAGGTTTGTGTCTCAATGTTTCCTTTGATGTGCCTGAATGTTCAAACCAAGATCTTTGACCTGATGTAATCATGAATCGAAATCCCAGCCTATTCTATCGATATTTTGTAGCATGTGCTTAAAACCCTGGCATGTGGTGGGAATTTTTACAGTTTGAAACTCCAAAAAAAATCCAGTAAAATGTTTTATGAAAGCCTGTAAAGGGTAACAAAATTTGTTTGAGTTTAAGGATTCTTAACTAATATCAATTTGTGTATTATATTTAAGCCTGCAAAGTGAAATAGGACCCTGTGTAGAATTCAAAAACTACAAAATAAATTGTATGAGTTCACCCACCTCCTGTTTTTCAACCCTCTAAAGTTTTATGCAGTACATCTAAATGTTTCCTTGCAAACAACCTGTATTGCATTTGCACCATTGTATACTGTATGTACATATACTGCTGACCAGAACAATATGCAGGCCAAGACCCTCTTCTAAAAAATATTGTCTAATCAAATTTTTACTTAAGAGAATAAAAATGTATGCAAGTTATTGCCTTATAATAAAGTAAATTATTCTGATCTTTAGTAGAATGTAAATATATATTAGTGCAGTATGGTTCCTCTGCTGTAACCATCTTCAATGTTGCACAGGTGGTTGGTTCTTCTATGCCACTAGTTGGAGAGCACCAGGCTGAAGACCGGCAGCTTATTGCTGATTTGGTTATTCAACATAACATTTAAACCAGAGGGGAAAAAAATCCTGCAAAGGCGATGGAAAAGATGAGAATTTTAAAGTAATGCAGCTGCTGTAGCAAAGGTTGACATAACCAGTTATTAGGTCTTAGGTATATATCACTCATGCACATATATCCAGGTTGGTTTGAATAGATTATGATGACCTTTATGATGTAAAAACACAGTGACAAAACAGATTTACTAGATCAAAAACATAATTTTATTTATGAATTCGCCTTTACTCCTTTAAATTAATACATTTATTAAATATTTATTCCTTTATAAAGGATGCACCTTAAATTCATCTGAAATATGAAATCCAGCCCAGAAGTAAGCATCAAATTAGGCTGTAGTTAATCCAGATTAAATTTAAATTATGACAATGAAATAAAATGACTTCCTACAAATCAGAGAAGTTCTTACTCAAGATTTCTTTTATAATTATCAATCTACTATTCAGTCTTTTTTCTTTATTTCTTTCAAATTATGGCTCCTTTAAGCACTCATAAATTTGCCTCTATAACCCGTTTCAGACCCAGTTCTGAAAATTTTTGGTCACACAGAATGTCGATGCACAACTGCAGCCTGCCTGTACAGCGGAAAATCCACTGCAAAGATTCAACACAGTAGAGCTGCTTAGAAAATGCTGAGTGTTTTCTTTTAATCAAATAATTGTTTAAAAACAGCATTGCTTATTCAGATGACCTTGATGATGTAAAAACACAGTGACAAAAACAGATTTACTACGAATAAAAACAAGTAAATTTAATTTATGAATTCGCCTTTACTCTCTTTAAATTAAACATTTATTAAAATATTTATTCCTTTAAAGGATGCACCTTAAATTCATCTGAAATATGAAACCAGCCCAGAAGTAAGCATCAGAAATTAGGCTGTAGTTAATTCAGATTAAAATTTAAATTATGACAATGAAATAAATGACTTCCTCCAACTCAAGAGGAAGTTTTACTCAACGCTTTCTTTTATAATTATCAATCATATTTCAGTCTTTTTCTGATTTCTTTCAATTATGGCTCCTTTACGCACTCATAAACTTGCCTCTATAACCCAGTTCAGACCCTAGTTCTGAGTTTTGTCCACAGAATGTCGATGCCACTGCAGCCTGCCTGTTACAGCGGAAACATCCCACTGCAAAGAGTTCAACCACAGTAGAGCTGCTGTAGAAAAGCTGGTGTGGTTTTTTATCACATACAATGTCAGCAGTCTTTTAGCAAACATCAGCAAGCAACTCCCAACAGATACAATCTGTTCTACAAGAGGCATTCGTCAAACACCCAGATGGTGCTGATGTTGTTTTTCCATCTTAACGAGCTGACTGACCCGGCCCAAAGCTTGTTAAAGGTACAGAGGAGCTCCAAGCAAAGGAAGTGTTGGTATTTGAAGTTCTAGCTGAAAGGCTTCTGTCTAGACTCCTACCAGCTGTCTGCCAAGCTGCTGCACTACAAGTTCTAACCTATAGGGCGGGGGGGTCACAGTGCTGACCATCTGCCACAGATGAGCATTATATAATGAAGGGGAATTGAAAACCTCTGTGATTTATTTTTTGAAATATTAGTTCACGAATGTAATCAATGAAAAACTAAACAAATTACACCACATCTCAAGATATTTTAGCCGAGTGGCAGCTCTTACATGAATGCTGCCATAGGTGCACCGTTTTCTCATGTCCTTCTGCAACAAATCAAAATGAATAGATCCAATATCATCTGAGATTCTGCATTTAAATAACATGCAGTCCAGTCCAACCTACAGCATCTCTGTCATCCTATTGTGGGGAGCAAGGAGGAGGCGGAAACTTCAGACAGAATGCACATCCAGATAAACAATCAAAGATGACTGGCAGAAATGTTGTATGCTGGTTTATCTGACAACCCCACCACCACCAAACACAACCATTACCTCACTATGGATTATTTCCTTAAATGGCTAATAACTCTCGGTAGAAACAATAAGTGAAAATGTAGAGAGGAAAAATGCAACCATATTCATCAATTTTCTGAAAAGTTAACATGCATCAACATGATAGCTGTATCATGAAAAAAAAACGTTGAATTCTTATTGCCATCTGGTGGTGGGCTTGATTTGCAAGGCAAGAGGTCTGCAGCATACTAGTTACTATGGCAATTTCCTGAATCAGACCACAGTTCAGGGTCTCCTCTGCATTCTGCAAAATGATTTTTTTCCTCTTGTACATATACAAGAGGCTATTACTGCACCCCCCGATTAAGATGTGGCCTTTGAATGATCATTTTACAACATATATAAAAACGGCATGCTTATTAGCCAGAGGAAAAAGAAGTGGAAGATATACATTATTAGAAGCTTATCAAGACTGCTGGGTGTGCTGCTGCTGCCCAGTCATGTCACGTCCTCACTGTCTGGGCTTAAACAGTCACTCAAAACAGAGAGAAACAACGTAACTAATGTTGATCGTGACTAAGTAAGATAATTTTAGCAAATATTTTGCTTAACTGAAAGATACAGTAACTATGCAAACATTCCTTGTCATAACTATAAACCTTAAAGCAGTTTTGAAAGTTTATCTGGTACTGGTATTACCAAAAATATGTATTTTCTGATTGTGAAGTGAAAGAAAAATGACTCAGATTTCAGAGCATAATCAGGAAAGTGTGATGTATATGTTCTCAGTTATTAAATCTATTCCAAACAACTGTCGCAGTCGCCTTCTTGGTAAAACATTTTCAACTGTTATTTACATATATTAATAAAGACAACCTTGTTGGACAGTAACAAAAAATGTCCTCCTTGGCTGTAGGTAAAACAGAAAAAGGGAACATGGTTGCCCGCTTCAATGGAATCAAAATTACACCTTTTGGTCTACATCCAAAACAATATGTGGAGGAGAAAACTTACACCCTGAGCAAGCACACTGAAATATGGGGATGACAGCCTCATGGTTTTCTTTAGCAGGACAGGGAAGCTGATCGGAGTTGATGGGAACAATAGGTGGGGCAAACAGTTAGAGACTAGGGCAGAGGTTCACCTTTTATGAGGACGATGACAATAAACATAGAGCCAGAGTCAAACAGTCTATAATCAAAGCCGACAGTAGGGGTCACCAGTGCGGTGCCTGTTGGCACCAAGGGCCCCTAAAGGACCACTGGAGGTCTGCACCTTCTGAAAACAAAAGAAATTTTATTTTATTCAGTTGCTCTTCTTTTTTAACCAAAATTGCATTTATATAGATTTCAAAATGACAATAACTAAAAGAAAATAAAAAAAATTAAAAGAAAAACAATAAAACTATGAATGTTATGCAAGAGGTTTAGGAAAAGGTCGACTCCTCCAGATCATAGGTCAGTATTAGTACCCTTTCCTATGATTCAGCACCCAAGAAATATAGCGGGTAAAATAAGTATTGGACATACCATTATTTTTCTCAGTAAATACATTTCTAGAGATGCATTTGACATGACATTTTCACCTGATGTCGGAAACAATCAATAAAATTAACACATTAAAAGAAATCAAAACATAGAGGTCCAGAAATTAAGTATATGTTTGCTAAAGATAAATATGTGATCAATACTTTTTCCCTGTGCTATTCCACATTAATCCACATTACTTCATTTCTGGAGATATATGGTTTAATTTCTTTGTATGTGCATGGATTGTTACCAACATCTGGTAAAAAAGTCATATCAACAGCACCTCTAGAAATATATTTACTGAGAAAAATGATTGCATTTTCAACATGTATTTTACCCGTTACAGCTGTTATGGTTATAGAAATTGGTGACCCCAGGCCTACAATATTCATGTTTTTTCACAGCCAGACCTGCAGCTGTTCATTTTCTGTCTTTTAAGTCAGAAGGGAGAACTCAGAGTTAAATAAATTTTAATGTTTGCATCTTTCAAGACATCCCAAGAAAAAATACCTCTTGATTTAATTTTTGTTTCAGAGTTCCAATAATTTTGGTGTATGTGGATTCTTCAAGAACAGAGTTTGTTCTAGAACCCACACTAGATGGTGCTGTTTGCCTGACAGATGGTCCATTGAGCTGATTTGATGCAGGTATAGATCAGATAAAAAAAAAAAAAAGCTGTGAAGACTTTGCTCTTTGGTTGCAACACATTTCAGATTGGCTCCTTCTCCTGGGTATGAGCCTTTATCCAAACAAGGCCATAGAAACAGCTTAAGATCTTCTAAAGAGAGCTGTTTTTTTTTTTTAACCTGGCACCATTTCAAAAGTCCATAAAAAAACAAAATAAAGTTATTCCCATATATAGCTCTTATGTTTACAGCAAACCTTAACACTGAGTGGCAAAACCCCACAGGAACAGCCTGCTGAATGTTTATACTCAAACAAAATACAACTGTCCTGTCTCTTTCCACTTCTGGTCCCCTGCCTGCAGGATGGTTGTTGTTCCAGAGCACCCGCCAGTGGCTGTGAAATACACAGAGGCATCAGCCAAGGGTGGAATCCCTTGGTGGTGTATGTGAACTGGATCCCCAGACCGCGTTGCTACAGTGCTATAGCAAACATTACACGCTGCTGCAAAGTCTTGCTTCTGTGTGGGACTTAGCTGTGTCAGAAGGCTGGATGGGGCTCCACCTGTCAACATCAATGCCTTCCAAATCTAATAAAAGGATTCAATTATTGCTATTATTGTAGAAGATTGTATATTTTCTAAATGTCCTTATGTGCACACAACTATTTGCATTGTTGGAGATAAATTTAACACAGTTACACATCCATATTCAGTAATAAGGGTTATCTGTGCAGTTTTTCTTTCCTTGTATTTAGTGCGCTTATATAAGCCTTTCAAAAGGCACTGAAAGGTCACAAAAGAAAAAATAATCTAATCAGGTGCAGTTCATGCAGCTTCATAAAATAGTTACTTAAAAAAACCAACCACTGATAGAAAGTATATTAACTTTATATGTGAGAGTTGCACACAAGCATATACTATATATTTAGTTAAGTGAAAGAAAAAAATGTGGTAAAGAAAGGTGCATAAAAACAGAGATAGAGACATACTTTAGTTATTGGTAAGCAAATTGCCCTGAAACTTCAAGATGGTGTCAGCTGCAGCTCGAATCACTGCTTTAAGCATAACCACACAATCTATCTATCTATCTGGGACATGTTCTATTACATTTGTCAGAAACATTTTAGCTGACATATAAAGTACAGATTGGATTGGATTTTAGTGCGCCACAAATCTGTTTTTAGATTAACATACCGGTAATTGCTGCATTTATTTGGAAATCAAGACCCAGTGTGGAGAAAGTGGATCAAAATAGGTTTTTATAGTTATGATTTGGAGAGCCAGTTTTAGAGCATTCCATGTTTTCCTTGTGATGACAAAATCTGTGGAGAAGCCGATATTATTTTCGCTCAGGGTTTATGAACTGTCCACACTACCAAAAGTACAAATGACCCAATGCGAGGTAGATTGACTAATCCCCACTGAGGATCTATTGATAAATGTTAAGAGGAAAAGACCAGATCTACTGTAAGAAGACCTGGGCTTCTAGACCTCTTTAGCAGCATAAATGAAGCAATAAATGATACAAAAGTATACACCAAATATTGAATGCATATGCCAGGGGTTTGGGCATCAACTGGATGACTCGATGCAACAGATATGCTCTCACTTGGCAATTGGTTATATTAAAATTCAATTTAGAAAATACCTTAATTAAATGTTGTAGTTACTGGGTGTGCTTCGCTTAGTCCTCAATGTGGCTGACCCGGGTTTGAATCCATCCTGTGGTCCTTTGCTACCATTATTTATTGTTTGGGTAGCATTTCACTGTTCTAATAGCGATGGCGTTATCAACCCAGAAGTTTATGTAGTCAGTCAGTCACAGACTAACTTGTTGCATTGATGTCCTCTACATCTGGCTGACAGTGATCACAGTCTGTATCCTCAAAACAAACTTGCAGGGCTTCCTCCTTCCTTCATGAGACCATCTTCTTTCAGTTTTTTTTAATTGTAGGTTGTATCTTATAAAGTGGCTTATAATCTGATCAGGAAAAAAAAGATTGTGATCTGATTTTCCAAGAGAAGGTCCTACTTTAAAGATGCGTGAGTCATAAATGCATTAAACAGGTCCAAAGTTTTTAACTTTGGCAGATGGCAGAAAGTGAGGCGTGATTAAATCACCACTTATTGCCACAAATGCATCTGATTGTGTCTCGGGCTTTGCAAAAACGGAACTGATTAGATCAAATGCAGCGTTGGCAATGGAAGGTGAAATTTAAACGGTTACTAACAGAGCACTGGTAATCACTCTGGGCAAAATATGGCCGAAAACCAACGGCCAGTAGTTCAATATATCGGCAATAGTGACAAATCCTCACATAAACATATCTGGATGATACCATCTGTTGTTCACAAGCACTGCCAAGCCACCTTCTTTGACTTTCCAGTCTTCTTTAAGTCTCTCTGCTCATATGGTCATAAAGCCTGGCAGAGAGACACTGGAGTCAGAGATACATTGCAGCCATGTTTCAGTAAGACACAATGCTGAATTTGCCATATTCTTGCTGCTGCATGGTTTTAGCTTAGGATTCTTCTAAATGTTTCCCCAAGTCATTTTGCGAATGATGACTAACAGAAGAGATTGCTTAAATTTCTTGTTCCAATCTGGTCTCCTTGATCTTGCTCTGCATTCCCGTCGCCTCTTTTTCAATTCAGTTGGTACGTGCAGAAATAGTCGATGTGGTATTTCAGCTTTAAAGATATTAATTCGCTTGCGCCTTGTATTAAAAAAAAAACCTACTTGCTATGGTTGCTGTGTTTACACATAAGTATCCAACAAGAACAATTTATCAGTAAAAAAAGCTTCTTCAACGCATTCACAAGAAGCAAAAATCATAAAAAAGAAACAAATTTCTTGATCGACGAAGGAAAAACGAAAGTTCTAAAAAAAAAAAAAAAAAAAAAAAAAAAACTTGACTTGGGCAGCTATAAATTGGTCATACCCCTAACCAGTATAAGCACTTGCCAGTAGCAGTTTTTTAATAAAAAAATCCCATTTATTCCTAATTGTATTAAATATTCTGATTCCATGAGGGGACAGAATTTTTGGGGGGGTTTACATTACTTGCAGATTTTATTATTTAAATTGACAGAAATATAATAACCTACCGGTACACGACTAATCCTTTTTTTTGAGGTGCACCTGTACAGGATGTGATGAGTAAAAGACACTCCTCTAAAGCAAAAATAAACATGACCAAGTCGGCCTATGTCAGCAAAGGATTTTTAACTTAATTTTATTAAAATATTGAATAGACGACCTTCCCACCAAGTTCAAAATAAAACATTTTACCTCTTCAAGGTTACAAACAACAAAATTAGTTCCCAAATCACTGAAAATATTTAAGACGCATGCCGAATGTCCAGCTCATGATAACCAAACGATAGTAAGGGTGTGGGCATCCACAAACCAGTTTAGTGAAAGCCATAAAAACCCTCAAGTCTTCGAAAATAAGCCCTAAATAAAGAACAAATTATTTAAGACAAAACAGAATCAGCTACTGTGCAACTAGAGCTGCTTCCAGTGGCTTTGTGAAGACCAGAAGAGGTGAAGTTGTGCTGAAACTTAGCCCAGGCTTTGTTTCCTTCTAAGGCAGCTAAGCTTGAGTAGTCCCTCTCCAGGCCTGATAAAAGCAAGGCATCACAGAAAACAGATCAGGAAACACGCGTCTCCTGAGCTTCCTTCAGTGTCCATTCATCGTTGTTTCAGGTAGGCGTGTGTGTGCTTCTATATACAACTTAAATCAAATACCATACAGACACAAAGCCTCAATGTACTTCTTAATGCTCATGGGAAGTACCTTACACTGAAATCTTCATGTTAGGATCTGATTGCAATCTTCCATACATAATCTCTGATGCTCCTCCTCCCGTTTAACTCCTTTACTAACATATTCATTGCCTAACATTGGTTTATGAATGATTGCATGTGCATTGTTCTATAAAAATGTCTTTAGGGAGGGAATACGAGTTTATTGATAGTGCGGCATAATCTTTTTTGCTGAGGAGGAGCCTATGTGTAAACAGGCAGCCTGGTGGTCAGAGTACAGGCGTTGATTTCCTCTGTCTGTGCAGCTCTGTGCAGGGACGGTTCTGAGGCACTGCGGTTTATCTTAGGGAGGGCGTGCTGGAGGAGCTCAATGGAGGATAAGATCTAAGAACAAGATAATATAAAGGGAAATTACAAACAGATTAATTGGAAAAATATTAAAGATTCTGTCTCAAAAACAAAAGAGGAGCTCACCTGCGGAAAAAGCGGCCTTTCTTCCTTGGACTTCTTGATGCAGTCAGCCACCAACCTCTTCATGGCTTTGGGACAGTTCTTGTAGAGCTTACTGAGGTCTGGGCACAAACGATCTCTTCCCACCATGTATATAATCTAATGGGAGGAGTTACAAAGACTTGATGAAGCTGAGAGGACAACTAATCAGATTTAGAAATTACAGTCTCGCAAAAGCATTTTATAGCCTGAAAAAAATCCCTTTAGAAGTCATCCAATTAGGAAACAAACTCCACTTAGATGCAATTTATCTCTGCAAATGTGATTGTTTTGTGAAAAGTGTTATTTAAAAAAAAAAAGATAGTTAGGAACTAGTACAATACCAGATAAAAAAAATAAAAAACTAGACCAAAAAAACTATTTTCACATCTAAAAAAAAAAAATATCCACCTCTGTCCACCTAACCTGACTGGCAGCACAAGGAGAGTAGGAAAAATTTCTGGTCATGCATGGTAAAACTCCAGCATTTACAGAAGCGTGGCAAAGCCACTATCAAAGGAAGGCAATGTACCTTTATGTGTTTAAGAAAAAAATAAAAGTGAATTACTTCAAACAGATCAGAACTGCAATGAGAGATGGTTCTAGCAGCATCAGGCTACAGGGATGCTTCTTTTCATCAGGGAAAAGAAGGCTTAATATACCACGTAATTGGAGCTGAATAATGCTCAATTTTGTTAAAGGCAACAAAGACTTGATAATGGTGCAGTTGTCCACCTTCCACCAACAGCAACTCAGTCCATACTAAACATCTAATAAACTGTGAGAAGTACTAAATGTTTAGACATTCCCTTCTAATCTGACAGATCTTGAGCTATTTTGCAAAGAAATTTAACTTTTGCTAGACATGCCAATCTGATGCAGTCATAGGCTAAACCACAAGAGGACTAAAAAAATAAATTTGCAAAAAAAAAGTTTAAAGACTTGTATCATTTCCTGCAATGTTTTGTTACATTAACAAAAACACATTTAAGAGAAATACAATCTGCAACGATAACTTGAGGCCATTTGAAAATGAGCAGAAAGGCTTTTACAAGCTATGCAAAAATTAATCTTAATATTTTGAGTTTTACTCAATTTTAGTTCTTTTAGAAATGTAATGTTTGTATTCTCTTAAGCTGTCCTTTTAGAAAAGATATTTGCAGCAGTATAATGTTACCTCGATTCAGTGGTGGGGGTGGGGGTATTGAACTATTCAGGCCACATTTAATAATTAAAGCTGTTCCTGTATCGCTGGTGCATTAATATGGCTGAGCAAAAGCAACTTTTGTTGGTAGAAGAGACAAAATATGAAAAATAAAGAGTGAAAATATCTGTATATATTTGAATATGAACTAAAAGGGAAGCCGACATTCACCCTGAAACAGCGGTCATTCAGATGGATATAACTTTAAATATGGTGAGATAGACTAAGGTGGCAGACATCTAAAACATTACAGCCATTGTAAAGGTATGAGGGCATGATGGTGCAGAGATAAAAGATGACAGCAGTACTCCATGTGCCTGCAAGTTCACCCGAGTACAAGGTCATTCCACCGGATCAGGAAGAACAGGTTCCTGCATAGACCCTAATACTATTTTAGGCACAAGTTCTTAAACGCTTAAGTCCTATTCTATACAGATGAGAACCCAGATCTTAATTAGCCAGATCTTCTACCCTAATGGATTTTATAAAAAGGCAGGACTTAAACTCTGAAATGCAAACTTGAGAACCCCTTTTTTCACAGGGTTGGATTACGAGATCTAAAATTAGGCCAGCGGCTCCAAGTCGTCGGTCTCTGTCGGCCATAGGCCAGCCCAACAACCCCCATCAGATGGCAGCAGAGTGTTTTCATGACCACAGATTTGAAATTGGGGAAAATGTCAGATTGCAGTGTCACAGTTATTCCACACAAAATACCGAAAACTATTGCTGCACAGTTTGGATTATTTAAGTTAAATTTTTTGATAGTTTTACAGTTTTTATAGTTATACTTACCTTAACTTGATTAGTCCAACATATCTCAAAGTTTAAATATTCAGATTTCTAACTTTAAGCTGTATTCAGTTGCTAAAATAAGCTGGACATCTGTTCAACAGACTTTGTAAAAGCTGACCTTTTCCATGAAAATTTTATTTCTCTTCAAACAAAATCCCTGCCTACTACAGATAAGGGTACCAATGACACCTTTATAAAACCTTTAACGAAAAAGGAGAACAACCAAGAAATACAAATGAAAAATGTAAATTTGGCCACCTGAAGAAGAGCCAGATGTGTAAAGGATTTCACCTGATCTCGGCTTGCTATGTGGGAGTATGGGAGCTCTCCAGTCATCAGCTCAAAGAGAACGATTCCATAGGAATAGACATCAGACTGGAAGCTGTAGGGATTGTTATCCTCCATTCGGATCACCTCTGGAGCCTGTAAATGATGCACACATCATTGTTAACTTTACAATAAAAATAAAAAAATAAAATGAAGATTAAAGAAATTTAGCAATTAGAGTTTTGTAAACATTTTTAATATATTGAGATTTGGGTGTCGTAAAAGCCAAAACTCCTGCTACTAAGATCACTCTTTAGAAATTTCTGTTGTCCTTTCAAGATCCATTACCGTATAATATTACAATTTCATAAATATTTTTTCATAGCCTTTCCGTTTTGAGCAGTCATTCATTATGTAGTCTTGGAGCAAATTTGTTATCACACTGAAGTGTTCCAATTTGAAATAAAAAAACACCACTGAGTTCTGGATTCTCAAGGTTTTTAGCATCTAACAGACCACCCTCTGTCCAGAACCCCCCTTCCCCTCCCCTTCTCACCAACCACCTTCTATGTGGATATTTTTTAAGTATAAATACTAAGAAAAACAGCGTCACCTTTCAGACAAACATGTCTAATGAAGTACTAAGTAACTCATAGCTGCAAATGCTGTCAACAAGGGAACTTCATTTTGGCAAACTATCATCCCGGGTGAATATTCTGATCAGCTTGGGGGTAAAATTTAAAGTCCTGAGTGGCTGGCTCAGTTGGAGAATGCCACAGAGAGATTTTTTGATGTCACACCATATTGCATCTAAAAAAAAAACCTTTAGATGTACACATTAATATTCTTTAGTTCTTTCTGTCTAAGATAAAGGATTGTTGCGCCTTTAAGGAAACTGATGCTTTTGGAGAGAGCATTACATAAAATAGGGAAAGACATGAGGGTTACCCCAGAATATTTAACACATGGTTTTCTTTAAATACATTTTTTTTAAATGTATTTAAGATTTTAGATTTTTTTTTTATCTATTCTGGGCAAAAAGACACTCAACCTTTTCTCTTTCAAAAGCTTACCGACTAAAGCCAAGCTTTTTGAGTCTTAGCCTGCCTCTGCTTTAGAATGGAAGTCTGTGTTGCTATTTATTCTAAAATCTGGTAAAAATTAAGGATAATAAAAGACATTTCTTGTTGTATGTAATATTAATCTATTAGTGAAAAGTCGGATAGGGAAAAGTATCGATGGTTATCAACCCGTTGTGCTTCCTGGTTAAATTTCAATAAACAAAGAAGCGATGGTCTCTCCACAGGCAGCCCTTTGGGCTCTTCTGAAAGTAGAACATCAGTACATGCAAAAATAAATCTGTGAGTTGTCCTTCGGAGTTGAATTATTTGCTATAAAATTATTCATCTTCCCTGATTTCTACTGGCCATTTCGACAAAATGTTTCCAAAGAAGTTAAGAACTACCATTTTGTTGCAGAAAGCTCTTTTTTTGCTTTCAAAATAGCTTCCTTTAAAACAGCTTCTTGCATGTTTTTTCATCCCCTGACTATTCTTTGTTTCATAAAGGACAACCCAAAATCAGTTTTCATTCCCTCGATAACTGCATCCACACTAAAGAATATAGAGTTCAGTAGTTGGGAAAAGGCTGGGTTTCTGAAACCGGATGCTCAAAGGTTGACATGGCTTTTTTTTTCTTTTTTTTTTCCAAGTTCATTGAAATGCACCAACCATCCAAAGAATGGATCCAGAGGGTTGCTCCACCTGTTGTGACCCAGTCCACCTGGACTTCACAGTAGCAAGACCAAAGTCGCCGATTTTTACAGTTAACCCCTCGTGCAGAAAGATGTCTGTGCAGATGTCAAGGTATTACATCTAAACATACTGAGGAAAAAGGCTGACTTTGTGCTTCACTCACAGTAAAGCCACACATTAAAGGGAATGGAAAAAAATAGTAGAAAAGGATACTGTTGGACTTCATGTCACGATGAATTATGTTTTTTGCATGTAAATAGCTGGAAAAAAGAAAAGGAAAAATGAATCATGCTGCCTGAGACATTTTGTATCAAAGCTCCGTTCTTGGTAACTTACTCCATGCCCTGAGCTGTCTGTCTGGCAATATCGATGAGCTGGATCATGGTGAAATTAGTCTCCAGGACATGGATGTGTTTGTAAAGGCTGCTCCCCTCACACCACTGCGTCACGATGGCCAGGTTGTCCCTCGTCATGTAGCCCATAAACAGAAGGATGTTGACATGTCGGGTTTTCCTGCAGAGCACAAAGCAATGAGGAAATGAAGACACTGTCACATAAAAGTTTGAAGTGAGGATGATTCACTCTGAATTTGTCAGTTTGCAACTGTTGATAGTTTTTTTTTTTTTATTGGAAAAGAGTCTCTCCTGTCATTGTACCAAAAAGACAACAATATATCTGAATTTCTTTAGCAGTAACATAAGTAACAGAGTAAACATATTCCTGTAAGAGATTACCTTAGAACGGCCACTTCATTTCTGAATGCTTGAAGCTGCTCCGGTGTTGGGTCAGTAACCTTTAATATCTTCACTGCAACATCACCTACAGGAGAAACACTTAAAGATGAGAGGCAATGACGTAAAAACTTTGCAATGTTTGTATCTTTTACCATTCTTACCATGCCATTTTCCTTTGTATACTGTTCCAAAAGAGCCTGAACCAATGTGGGAATGTAGATAAACCTCGCTGGCCTCAATTTCCCAGTAATAACTCGAATCTCGATTAGGCCTCTGCATAAACAGGAACCGAAGAATGACGCAACTATTCACTCAAAAAAAACCATGTATTAAAAACATAAAAGGCAGAACATACAATTTTATTTTTCTCCTGAGTGTTGAAGGATGAGGCTCTTTCTCGATGGGAAGCTGGGGCTTTGGACTGTGTCCAGCCTGTGGGGCTCTGGCTGGGGGAACTTCCAGCTATAGGAGAAAAATCACAACAAAACCAAAAGACAGCGTTCATTAATCATTTTTACCAGTGCTTGTACAAGCCGTTTGATCAGAAGTGATTAAACTGAAGCATAAGTTTTTATATGTAATTAACTTTTTAACATTTTGTCCTGTTGAGCCAGAACATTTCAATGTTTTATATAAAATAAAGAAGCCGTTTCATAATTCTACAGTATAAACTTGGCAGCATTTGGTTTTAGCAGCATTAATGTAGCTAAGGTGTGTTATTCAATACATAGAACCCCTGTAATGGCATCTTCTGGGTTGCAGAGCAGTTGGCATATCATATTGTATATCCATTTGTCACGATTCTCTCTATTGAGTAGTGGTAAAAGTTCCAAAGGTCTGTAATGAAAAGCCTCAACAGTTTGAGTTTGTATTCAACCCCAATAAGCCAATAATTAATACTTTATAACAGATTCCCAAAGTTGGGGTCAGGACTCCATGGAGTTTTGATATCAGTAATTAAACAATAGATATTAGAATATATATAACTGATAATAATAACAATATAAATCAGGGACTGCTCCAATCGAATTTGTTCAGGGATTTCAGCAGAACGGTTTTAGCCAGTCATGGTTACAAATGAAATAGCAGCAGATGGAAAGAGAAACCACAACAACTTAAACTTTTATGCCCTTGCTGTTCCTCTTTAAAAGATCAAATCGTGGATTCCGACAACACGGATGTGATAGCAGCAGCTATGCGAACGTCCTCCTGCACTGTTCTGTTTCTATTGGCTTGGCAGCTTTTGGCTATAAACCATAACGCTGCAGCATAATTGGCTAACCTACAACGGATCAAGAGTGTTTGAAAGTACAAATACCACAAGAATTCAGCTTGCAGGCAAGGTTACTTTTCCAAGGTATTGTACATTATCTGTTCTTAGAGACCAATAATTAACCTTCAAAAGGAAGGTGGATGCAAATTTAATTCAGGCAACTGGATCTAAACTTTCCATTCGTTTCCACATTCCACACCCACAAGCAACCCTAAAAAATTGTAGAAGGGAAAGTTTGATTTGAGGAAGTACAAATGAAAATTACCAAAACTAGTTGCTCAATGTCCCATTTCAACCAGCTTGATCTTCCATCATATTCCTCAAATATTAAGCTTTCTCTTTTACATGATCAAAACATACGCATAATTTAAAATGGTGTGAAAAGTCAAAAGCTTACAATTTATAGTTCCTGTGAGGAATATAATAAACAATAATGTTAACATGCTAAGCGGAACTCACCTGAGTCATGATCCCGCATGACATCCTGAAACACAAATTAACACACAAAAAAATACAGGTTATTTTTAATAAGCTTACACAAACACTAAAATTGATGCCATCTGCCACTCATCACGCGACATCTGCATTACTGAGATGAAAGTGCAGATAACCCACTTGCAAGGCATGCATTCAGGTCGCACACAGTTACTCTGCCTTCTAACCTTTTCTGGACTCTCAGACGAGGCCTCAACAAAAGTCTCGGGAAAGTGCACAAAACCTACTTTCCTCTTCAGCCAGAATCTACGGCACCAGGAGCTGTGAGAGGTACTCAGACAGTCTAGCTACTCCCCAGTAAACAATATAAAAGGACCGGTGAGGAGACAGGAGGAAAAGGGAAGAGTTAAGAAAATGGGGATGAAATAAGAAAAGAACCTCATGTTTTGGGTTTAAACGGACTAAGTAGAGCAGAAATCATGAAAAACATGTGAGCTGATTATGCAACCCTAGTGATGGTGATAAAGCAGAAACTGGAACTGAACGAGGAAGTCAAAAAGTGTAAGGGCATTAAAAAAAAAAAAAAAAAAAAAAAAAGCTGAAACAAGATGCCATCTAGGGCCTAAATAAATACACTGTTCAGAGGATGACTTAAAACAAAGCTAAATGATGCAAGTCAAAGACTGAGGGAATCTCTAAGATATAAGCATTTTAAGGTCTAAGACAACTGGACGAAGCTTACCTCAAATGAGCTACCGTCTACAGGCAGCGCCGTGCTGACCATGTGGACATTAGGTGTAGAAGTGGAGCGCTGCCTCTGGGAGAGCCCACCGCTGCCTGCAGGTTGGTATGGTGGGGCGTAGTTAAAGGCATGAGGGGTCGAGTTTCGGTGGATCGAGCTGGGAAAAAAATAGAGGACAAGAATAAAGAAAAGGAATTATTGAATAAATGGAATAAAAACCAAGCTGCTGACCCACAGATAAACAACCTTTTTACTGTAACTAACATTCATTTCAGAAAGTTCTTTAAAATTAGTCCAATGTGGGTGTGCTGGTTTAATTTCTGTCACGTTTACTCCTTTTCAGGTATTTATTTTTTAGAATATGGGCTGAAGTCACATCTTTGACACAGAAACAGACAACAGAGTGGGTAACACACCTAATCAAAAGGATAAGCGCACAAAGGGGGAAAAAAAGGTTAAAGTAAAAGATTTTTGGGGAAGTAACTTATTGGTTAATATTTATTACAGCCTTCCCCTTTGAGCCATTGTTTGTTGTGTCAAAGTTGCAGAGGCATTTTGCCAACACCAGTCCTGGCTCAGTTAAAGAGTACAAAACTTACCAGCCAGGTATGTTAATCTTAAAATGACCTGGCTGCTGCTCATATCTAAGGTCTGCACATACAGGCTTACACTTTCTAATTTTAGCAAGTACAAATATTCATTGGCATGCAGTAGATGTTGAAGTAGATCAAAGGTGTAGTTAGACCAAAACACAAAAAACTCACCTGACTGAAATTTGGATACTTAAAACCACAAATTTCCTAATATACATGCATGTATTTTTTAATCATTTTAAACAACAGATCAACTCAAAGTAGCCCATAACTGGAAGAATAAGAGGGAAAATAATTTTTGTTATTTTGTGGAAAAATAACATTGATCGAGGCGGTGGCAGCATCATGCTGTGGGCTTGAATTTCACAATAAGGGTCATGGACGGTGGGCAATGTTAAGAGGAAGACAGGGGAAGCCATAAAGCTTATGCCCCGGATATGTCGATGGTATGACAGGAAATACTATTGTGATAAATTTATAAACTTTGAGATTGGGGGAAGGTTGACCTAACAGACAACAGCAATGAGTTGGTAAGGAAAAGATCTATGTTAAGAACAGTTTAATCAAAATCAAAATCTTTGGAAAAACTTAAAGGAGAAGTTCGGTTTTTTACACTTTAAGCCCATTTTCTGTAGTGTCCAGGATGAAATCGAATGATCGACACCAAAAGTTTGACAATTGCTCCTGTCTCTGCTTTTTGGCTCATTTAGAATCAACCCCTGGCTGCTTTAGAATGGCTTCCATAGAGCATGTCCGATAATGTCCTTAAAACAACCTTAAACGTTCTTTTTTTTAAATATGCTACTCACCGTGTCGTCAGCGCTGTTCAATGACGTTCCAAAAAAAGTTTCGTGAAGAAACAACGTTCCTGTAGTGTTTTATTTAGCATTTTGTAAATCCCATTGAGTTCTGTAGGAATAGTCAATATTCCCCTGCCACCGGAAACGGAAATGGGGCCTGTTTACACAGTTGTAGTCTTTTCGCTTCACTCTGTGTACTCCGACGTCGAGAATCAAGAATCCACCTTTCGTATTCCATTTTCAGAGTTTTTTTAAGTGTTTAACAGAGACGTTAGCACCTCGATGTCGGAGTACACAGAGTGAAGCGAAAAGACTACAACTGTGTAAACAGGCCCCATTTCCGTTTCCGGTGGCAGCGGAATATTGACTATTCCTACAGAACTCAATGGGATTTACAAAATGCTAAATAAAACACTACAGGAACGTTTTTTCTTTACAAAACTTTTTTTGGAACGTCATTGAACAGCGCTGACGACCCGGTGAGTAGCATATTTTAAAAAAAGAACGTTTAAGGTTGTTTTAAGGACATTATCGGACATGCTCTATGGAAGCCATTCTAAAGCAGCCAGGAGTGGATTCTAAATGAGCCAAAAAGCAGAGACAGGAGCAATTGTCAAAATTTTGGTGTCGATCATTCGATTTCATCCTGGACACTACAGAAAATGGGCTTAAAGTGTAAAAAACCGAACTTCTCCTTTAAATAATCACAGATTTTAAGATGCTCTCTGTTTTTTCAGTGTGAGCCATTTTGCAATAATGTTAAAAACACTTCAGTTTGCTAGAGAAAATAAAGTCAACTATTCATTTCCTTACACTTTACACTTGAGCATCAGTTTGGTGAATCAGATGAAATATCAGCCAAACAAATTAAAACCTGCAGTTTTAGGGTGCCTAATCTCTGCAAAAAGTCAAGCTGTATAAATACTATTGCAAGGCACTGCAGGTAGTGCCTGCACTTGCGCTGCACACGACCAAGACAGATATGGAAATGGCTTTGGTTACTGAAAGGTTATACCCTCACACAATAACCCACATAAAAAGCAATGACAGACTACAAAGACTAATGATATACTAATAGGAGTGATTTAAGATATAAAACTGATACCTCTCCTAGAAACTTAAAAAGTGGTTTGACCTAATCCGCCTGCCTTTCTCAAAATCTAGTTACTTTCAGAGCAGCACATTATATCTAATCACACTCATCATCGCAGTTTCAATATGAGAAATATTGCAATCGGAAATAACCGCTTTGATGTTCAATTTTGTAGGTCATTACATTGCGGTGGCCATGCCATGCATACAATTGTGTCAACTATATTTTGAACCATATATTTTTGCTGGGGCTGATGCCGGCACCTGTTTTACATTTAAAAATTCAGCCATAAATCTTAGAACATTTAACAAGTATTGCCCTGTAAAGCTTTCCTAGAAGTTAGCAGCCATAGAAAGGTTCCACTAGCAATCTGTTTCTTCTCCATCACTTCTCGCTGTAAAGCCAAGTTAGTTCAGCTCACCTCGGAAACCGGGTTAGGGATTCCCTCATACGTCGGGGCGGAAATTGTGGTAGGGACGGGAAACCACTTTCTCCTGGTGTTGGACACAACCTGATGAAGAAAAAAAAAAAAAAAAAAACTGTAGGAACTTGTGGAAATGTTGACTCTAAAGTAGGAAGTGACTGCTATAGGATGTACAGATAGACTGCAATGCTCTAAAGAATTTTTATTCTTTTAGAAAAACACCTCCCAGTCCTTCTTTGTTCCCATAGCTAAATGTTCTTCTGACATCACTGAGGAAGGAGAGGTAAAAAGGGAAGAAAGGGAAAGTTGTAACCAATGTCCGGGATATGCCACTGTGAAGCGTTTCCTGTAAGTCAAGGCTACAGCAGCAGTCATCTGCCGGAGAATCTCCTCTAAAACACTGAATGAACCCTCAACACTCAAGGGTGCACCCTTTTCCTTCCACTCAACTTTCCTTTACTAAGCTTGGATACTGCAATCTGAGAAGCCACCTTCTTCAGCAACGAGCTTTTGAAACAAACCATCTTTCAAATGGTGTCATTTAAATATTTTTCAAGGTCTCAATCCTTAAGTAAGGGCGAGTGGTGGCCTAGTGGTTAGGGTATAGGGTTTGGAATCCTGAGGTTGTGAGTTTGAGCCCCACAGACTGTCAACCTGGCTCCCTGAGCAAAACTCTAACCCTAGGCGCCCCACAATTGCAGCCTTCTGCTTCCCAGGGGATCGGTTAAATGCAGAGGTAAATTTCTCCAATGTGAGATCAATAAAGTTCCATTATTTTATTTTATTTTTTAATCAAACCCTCATTTTTTGTGACAGAAAATAGACACTGAATATTTCACAACATATAATATCTAGTTTTTCAATTTAAATAATAATATTCTGTTTTATTAAGATGCACCAACAAAGAAGCTGTCAGGTTAAAGGGATTCTCCTCTTTGTTAGTAATTACTGTTGATTCTTCACCCATCAGGCAGGGAAAAACTAAAAAGTCTCTGTTCAGGGTGCATGTGTGGAAAGCTATGCAAATAAGAGTGAGCTAATCCGAAGTCAGCTATCATTACAGCTTAACTTCCCTCTTTTATCTTTTCTGTGCTAAAGAAATTTACCTCTCAAACATGTGTGACCAAATATACATGCAATACTAATCCTCTGTGTGTGTTCAGATGTATGGATAATGGGGGAAAAAGTCCTACTCCTGTATTGTATTAGTTCGTACTGCAGAAATTGACTTTTTCAGCTCTAAAACCAAGAATCAAGTGACAGACATCCAATTAATTAGAAACATATTTTCCCCTTTTGGTATACTTACAGGAGTTGTCTAATGTTGCTCCAGTCCACACACATGGTGGGCACTTTGGTGCTACAATGCTCATGAAATTTATAGCCGCATGTTTGGCAGCGGAATCCATTCAGGAGAAACTTCTGGCAAATGTCGCAGAAGGCTAGCTTCAGATACGTCTTCCGGACCTAAAGGAAGAAAAAGACACGATAAAAGTGTAAAGACATTTTTTTTCCTGTAGTTATATTTCCAAATAAGGGAAGTTGTGATTGGTCAAGCTACTTACAAAATTATGCGTTGTCAAAGGGACATGATCTAAAACCTCAACAAGTAGCTCTTCCCCGATCAGTGAGGTTGAATCAGTATTCCAGTCCATCCGGGATTTTTTACTACAAATATATAGACACACAATAAATGTATTTAATACCCACAGTGGGAGGGCTGAATAATCTTACTTCTGATTATCGGATATCCTGAGCTTACTTTCTCTGTCCGGGATGCAGCTGGAAGACGGCGCAGCACTGAGGCTGCAGACCTCGTACCTTCAGGGCTTTGATCAAACAGCTGTAAAGAGTCATACCTGGTCGTACGTTTACCTAACAGAACCACAACGAATAATAATGACATTTTAAAAAAAAAATATATATTAGTTCTGAAGCATCAATCGGAGCCTGAAATTTCAGAGGCCTACCACAGTGCGCTGCTGATTTGGAAGGAAGACGCGGATCGTGCTGTTAGCCTTGGAATCTGGAATCTTGCTGTCGTCTGAGGAGCGTCGCTGGCAGGTGAAGCCCTGGAACATGGTTGGGGAAAGGCAGGGGCCCTCAAACGGTGAGTCCTTCATGCCGAAGCCGTTGCTTAGGGTCTTCCACGCTCCTTGAAAGTGCTCCATCAGTAACACTAAGCACTTAAAATGGTCTGAAAAAAGAAAACATGCGTCACCTTTATCGGCCTTCTCTGATTGCCAGGACTATCACAGATAATAATAGAACCAATACATGCTGAGTAGCGTCCGTTTTTACAAAGCAATGCTAATTTACAACTGGTCAGTCCTTGCTCTTTATTTAAACACAAGGGAAACCCCAACAGATGGCATGAACTCAACCTGATTACAACAAGGACCGTTTTCATCTGCAGCTAAAAGTAAATGTAGCAAAACAAAAAGATTTGAGTTACATCATTATAAGGTTAGAGGTAATCTTGCTGAGAGCAAAACTGTAGGATTAAGCTAATAATTAGGTGAATTTTTAAGGAGCAGGTAATGGCAACTATTTAAATTATACAAAGAGAACATCGACCTGCATAAAATAAGCAAACATTTACATACAGATTTCTCTGTGGTATGTAGTTTTAAAGCAAGCATGACAAAATATACTGAACCTTTTCTTTCCCCGCCTCTATTGCCTATTTTATTCAGACACTAACTGTATAAAAGACAAAAATAAGTTGCCAAAAAAAAAAAAAACGAAAAGAAAAAAAGCACGGCCCGCATAACCCCACACACCCTCTCTTTTAGCTTTGTTTGCACTACAAACTGCGGTGCTATATTGTAAATACAGAGGGTTTTTGCCCATTTCTGGCAGAGACTTTATGCATGTGCACTATCAGCTTGCATAACTCCTAATTACCACTAATGTATTTATACAAAGACCTGCTGACCCTAGAGAGGTGGTTCTTTTTCTTTTTCTCCCCCTCTCTCTGCTGTTGGTGTTGCTGCTGTTCCACCAGGCCTATTTATATGTTCTATGTGCAGGAAAGCTAAGGAAAAAAGGCTAAATGAAAAAACAAAAAATGGCTCTTTAAAGTTCCTACATGCTGAAGGATTTGAGTTCAGAGCTGCAATGTGGCCAAAAAAGGGCATCAGTGCAAAACAGAAACACAGATAACAGGCAGTATAAAGTGCACTGCAATACAATGAAAAGCTGTACAGCTATTCATGTAGGGGAGAAAATTGCCACATTACAGTATCAGAATTGTAAAGACCAAATATGTCACTTTATAAACAATAGGACATAAATTACCAAATGTGGACAACAGAAAGGATTTTAATCTCATGTTAAATCATATTTAGTTCCACTGTGTTTGAGTCACAGTTGTACACAAAACCCTTGCATTTTGGCACAGTTACTTTAAAACCAATCACCTTTAACTATAGTTGAATTTATCCAAACCATCAAAAAGTACTCAGAATTTCAAGAATAAACCTATTAATCAGATTACTTTTTAAATAGGACTAATTTTACTATAATGAGCAATTAATGAATTGTTAAGATATATTTCATTCATCTATCATTAATTGCACTTAAACTCTAACAGAGGTTATATTCAGTATTAAATATGCTATCATCACAAACTTTATGATTTCCAAACATAAGCAGAGTATTTCCTGGTGCCAAAAAATCACACAAACCTGTTTTAATAAAGGTGTGCATTGAGCTAAAGGAATAATTTAGCTGACATTTATTTTAAGCAGTAAGAAGGACATTTTATCCAAGTATTGTGCAGATGATAATAAATATAGGTAAATTACATGACTGATTCGATTTAAGCAGAGTGAAAACCCCTCCTTTTTCGTTCTTTATCGCTAACCTACTCACAGGATGACTGTATAACTCTAAAGTTATTTCTGATTTCAGGTGAAACTGTTTGTTGACATCCAACTGCTGTAAATGCTACCAGCAACCCTCCATAGTAATTGTCAGCGTGTTAGCCTTAATAATGGCTCGGGCTGTGGAAAACCACACTTTTTTCCATCGAAAACGAATAAAATATCTAAAACTACAATATACAAAAAGTCAATGAAAATACACAAGTGATTTTCTAAAACTAACAAACGGCAGCCGCAAAATGTAGCTACGTGTTTTCACGAGGCCTGGCTGTTTCAGTTAAAACACTGATACTGCCCCGAAGGCCCTCACAAGCAGACACTTCACGTCCTACTTCTCTCTTCCGTGCATTTCTAGTTCATTTTGTATTTACTTTCATGCTTTTTTTAAACCAACGTTGCTTTAAGTAGCGTAAAACAATAAGCGTTAAGTTTATAGGATGGTCGTGCTCACCAAGAGAAGTTAAAAAAGTTCTGCTCCGCCATAACTTTAGCGAAAAGTGGCGTCAGTGACATCATCATCATAATTGCAACGCATTCAAAGGAGGAAAAAAACGGGAAAAGTAGTCAAAGTTTGTGAAAAGTCCAGACGTTGGATCAAATAATCCCACCGCGGATGGATATCACGTTAATCAAAGAAGCGAAGGTCACAGGTGGGTCTACTTTTTTTTTTTTAGAAACCACCCAAAAAAGCAGGAAAATGTTGAATCCTGAAAGTCGTGTTGAAAGGGGAAGAGCAACAACAACAAAAAAAAAAAAAAAGGTCCTTCAAAGTAACACCAGAGATTTTCTTCTTCTTTCCAAAGTAGATGTCCGACGAAGTGCTTCGTAATGCGGCGCTGTTACAATCAATATTTACGTTGTTCGGGGAGAAGCGGGCTGACTTGGTGCCGTGCGTCCATCTGACGCCAGTGTTTGAAACAGGACCTTGCAGTCACAACAAGACCTGCAAACATCAGTCACACTGCGCAACTATTACACAGAACTTTAAACCCTCCCACTGAGACGAGGCTGTTGCTTTTAACTCTCTAAGATATGTCTGAATTTTTTAACGCTCCGCTGTTGATATAATCGCGCATAATTTATGCACACTTCAAAGTCCTGCCTTGTCCCGAGTCGTAGTATTTAAAGCAGTGAGCATAAAAAAAGAAAAACTTACAACGGCCAATCGCCCTTTTGCAAATTTGAGACAACATTTATATGAATTTGAAACTTATGTTCAAACGAGTTTAAGGTTTGTTTTTTAAAGCACGAGCAAATTAGTAACCAGCTGATGGTTTTAAGGGAGTAAATTATAACCATGCGCGACCTCTTCTGGGGAAAAGAGGATACTGCAAAAATCTTTGGAAATATACCTTATTTTTTTCTTCTTACAGTACACTTCGTGTCCCATTTGACGAATTTGATCAAAAGAAAGAAAGATATATATATATAAACAAATGTGTAGTGCGTGCACGTTGCACGGGCAACTTATATCTATTTTTGTTTTTGTCCAGAGGACATAAATGCACTGTATTTCTTATTTGCACAGTGTGGTATGGTGTTTTCATTTTTATACCCAAGCATTATTGCAATTTCTTCTACCCTAAAAATGGTTTATTCGTTCTGAAACTGACCTTGAAACAATATAACTGAGAAACCATACCCATTTCCACTCACCATGTCTTCACCATGTCTGTGGCATCCTGGTCAGAGTCCCCTAGGGTACCCAAATAGCCTGTAGTTCCACTCAGCAGGCTATGATAGCATCTTAGAGAGAATCAGTTTTTCTACCATCCTGTGTCATCTATACCCTGATGGATTCAGCATATATTGTTTCCATATGGCAGCTCCAGACACTTTGGAGAAGAGATTGAAGCGTAAAACTTAATGTTCAAAAGCGAAATATGCATTAATGTAGATTTGTTAAAATATGCAAATACCTATGGCCTCTTTGCAGATGAGTAAGCAATCCAACAGCTAACAGAAACACCAACTAATGTTTCTGTGAAGATGAGGGCAGGGTTTTGTCATTGTGATGCTTTTTAAGGCATCCTTTTCCACATTCAACTCTACTCCTGCTTTTAATTAGAATAGAACTTAATGGCTTTGAAATATTGCCATGAAGGTTATTATTGCAGTTAATTCCCTTACTCAAATGTGTGCCAGCTTCTAAAATGACGATATTTTAAAAAAACTAAAACCTAGTGTTGGAGCTTTAGATCCAAGTCCACCTTAAGAATGATGAGCGCATCTTCCACCTATTGATCCATGCACTGAGCACTCTTAGCTGAGATGCTTGCAGCTCCAATGGTTGCCTCTGACAGTTTTGCTGCCTTCAATAAACAATCCATCAATCCATTAGGGACTTTTTAAAGAGTAGCAGGTGGTAGAAACGCAACAGAACTTTTAGGTCATCGTAACTCCTTCAATCAAGTTTTAAACATTGAATTTTCATACAAACTCTTAATAAATATATATATACATATATATGTGTGTGTGTGTGTGTGTGTGTGTGTGTGTGTGTGTGAGGGTTTATTTTTAAAAGTTGCAGAGAAACCAAACACTTTTTGTTTCCATCCAAAATCCAAGTGGGGATTATGACATTTCAGAAGCATAATACTTCATCCATTCCAATACTACGGTTGATGTGTGTTTGGGATCGTGGCTCAGCTGGAAAGACCAACTATCTCCAAACTGCAAGCACCTGCTTGATGTTAAAGAATTTAGAGTTGGTGCTTGTTTTATTATGCTACCCACTTTGTCCAATCCTTTAAAACTACTGCTGGCTCAGAAATAGGCATGACGTGGCTACCACCATGCTTAACAGCTGGTTGAGAATTATTTAGATTTGATTCTTAGGATGTTACTTCAAATGCATTGATAAAGGTCCAAAATTAAAATATGATCCTTACAGATAATAAGGTGTATAACTGTCACTGGCACAGTGAGTAAAAATCAACATATATCATTTTTATATTCTATAGTTCACATCTTTAACTAGTCATGGTCTTTAATAAGTTAGATAACTTAAGGAAGTTAATCAAGATGATCACAAAACATATTTTTTTATAAATTAAAAAAATATGTTTTTTTAACCTGAATTATTACAGCCTTCTACAGAAGATCCATAGAGAGCGTTCTGACCAGCTATCTCACTGTGTGATGTTGAGGCTGCAGCGCCGCAGACTAGAAGAAAGTGAGAAGAGTAGTGAGAACAGCAAAGAGGATTATCGGGGCTCCTCTTCACTCCGTTAAAGACATTTCATCCCAGCGCTGTGTGTCCCGAGCCTTTAACATCATCAGCGACCGCTCATATCCCCACCATGGACTGTACTCCCTGCTGCCCTCTGGGAAGAGGCTTCACAGCATTCGCTGCAAGATCAGTAGGTTCTGCAACTACTTTTCCCCCACTGCCATAAGACCGTTGAACTGTTGGGGGAAAAATTTGAAAAAATTGATTTAGAGAGAAAAAGAAAAATGTCTAATGCATAATTGCACCATATATATTTGTCTTTGCAATGCTCTGAACTTCCATTTCAATGCCTATTTTGAAAAATGTTTTTATTTTTCTCCCACATTGTTTATATTTGATTACTGCTGGACTTTATGAGATGGAAATGTTCATTTCACTACAAAGCTGCTGGCCATTTACTGTCTTAAAGCTTTACAAAACAAATTTTTGTTTTGTATACACTCTGTGTATAAAAAATGAAAATAAAAGTTGTCTAACTCTTAGTCTACTTAATGTATATACATCTTTCTCAAACCTGAGGAATAACAATAACTTTATATAGAAAAACAATGGAGGAACCAGGGCTTCCTCTGGTGGAAGTCAGAAGAATTATGTTTTATGGTAAAAGGGATGTATTAAACAATGTAAGCAATGATCAGGCTCTCCTTAAGAATCTAATATCAGATTCTTAATTTATTTTTCTATGACAGAATTTAAAAGAGAAAAAAAATGTGATGTATTATTTTTGATGGAGGCTTTTCGTTTCTAACAGATTATAAAATTCTAATTTTAGTCTATTTGATTTGTCAATCTAGGATCACAGCTGATCAATAAAAAAAAAAAAAAAAATGGCCCGATTCTGAATGCGATTGGTTTATAGCGTCATCTCTATCCACAATTATGTGGACAACATTGAACCAGGGTCTGATCTGATGGCAATGTTTAAATTCTTTCTAACGTTAAAATTGGGAATTGGGGGCTGAAATACAAATCATCCTGTTTCTATGTGTTCAATGACACAAATGCAGTCAGCCGAGCTACACGTGTTTTATCCCTTCAATTTTTTAAAGCTCTGTAGCAAGATGCCAACTCAATTTAGTTATATAGTACAATGAAAGCAACTGCGGTAATTACATAAAAAGGGCAAATAAGAGATAAAAATTAACCCCCCAGTATCACTGAAGGTAGCAATCGTGTATTTGGAGGTATCCATGGGTGAAAAAACTCACTTTTCCATTCATACTTTTAATATCCAGGTATATTTGTGGTTATTTGTTCTGCTTCAAACTTGTGAATGTCAACTTGTGAGCCTTATGTCCCCCTTTCTTTCATGTCAGCGCAGCAAACTACACAACTAGTATTTAACCCTTTATAGGGCAAGTTACCGTTTCTTATTAATGGCATACAAATGGAAATCAGCATTAATACCTCTAAGGTTATGTTGTACCACAAAAAAAAAAAAAAGAAGTGTTTCTTACACTCAGAGTGTTTTTCATGAATTTCTTATAGAATAACTGTTTAATATTTTTGGGCAATTTGTTGTTTCTTGTTATTACATTGACATTAATTTTTTCCATCAAAATATCCATATTTATTGAATGTTATAAAGGTAATAAAAGTCTTGTCCTGGATTCCAATAACACTATTGGCTTGAGTTTTGGATTTTCAAAGTATTTTACTGAATGCCCTATAAAGGGTTAAAATAAAATAAAAAACTATATGTGATGTGATATTGCTCTCTCCTGAAATAAAAAAAAAATAGAACGCGTATCAAGATCTATACTGGGAGGTGTGGATGGATGACTAAAAGATACTTAAGGTAAAAATGGGACCCTTCCGTGTCCGTGATTGGCTAATGTCCAGAGGCGGTGTCCAGAGATCCTTGCATATGATTGGTTTCTTGTGGAAGCAGGGGCCAATGACAGCGCGGCTTTTTACTGGATAATGCGAATGACAATTCAGGAACTCCTGCTGGCACCGCATGTAGCGCAAAGAAGGAGGCGTAAACACTGACACAGCTAGGTAGCCATCAAGGTAAGTAATAAAACGGCATTAAATTCAACCATTTGCGACCTATTATATAGAATTTAAATGCACGTGTACTGTTTGTTGACACTAACGATAGCCCGGACTATATTGTGTGATTTTATTCCTTCCGTGAATAAATACAGCTTTCAATAAATGTTTGCTCCCACAAAAACTCAAGCAACGGGCTGTTAGCCTGGCCTGCTAATGCTAGCTCGTCACAACGACTTTGGTGTGTGCGCCCTGGCGGGAAATTTTGTTTTTACGGCATATTTCCTCGAGCAGCCACCAAAACGCACTTATGGCGGATATTTATCACAACTAGGCGCGGATTGTCGGTTTCTTGCAAGGCGGCGCGGATCGGTCGTCGACCGAAGCGCGTTTGTTGGTCGTGAGGTGTTGAGCTAATGTTTGCTAGCGGACTGGGCTAGCCAGCGCTGCTGTCTCGCGAGTACGCAGGAGGAAAATCAACGTGACTAGGCCAACGTTAGCGGAGTTTCAACCTTTGGCATTTTAGCTTTTCTGCTTTGCAAGCCTGTAAACCTGTTTTTACCATTTTGCATTCACACCCGACCTCTACGTACTTAACGTCTGTAACCTTTACCGCCATTGGAAGTAGTTAGGTGTATAATTTTGTTGGATATATTTGGGTTTTTTTGTTAACGTTAAACACGTTTTATCACAACACGATGCGACGCGCTACTTGCCGGCGTGCTCTGGCTGTTATTCATTTAGCAGTCAGCAGAACTGCACGATCATATATTTAGATTTAGGTTGCACTGTCCGAATTGCATAGCAATAAAGTTAAAATAGTTTCTGACTTGATCATAGATCTTATTAGTTTTTTGTTCAGGAGCCTCATTATCTCAGTACTCACGTTAGTGCTTAATTAACTTCCATTCTTCTCGACTTAATGTCTTCAGCAACAGAAGTTTGACCTAAGGCGATCACATCATGAGGAAGTTTCTGTAAGTTAGCTCTGTAGTTAGTCTTGATGGTTTGTTTATCTTAGACACAGCTGCTGGTAAATATCTCTTCCCTCAATGTAGAGTAGAACCCCACATGGTAGTGGCTTGGTTGATTTTTATTAAAGCAATCAGTGTTTTGCTCACTTCTGTTAATAAAATTAATTTACTATCAATTATATTTGGAGGCACTTTACAAGACCAAAACTTTCATATATGCAGGATATGTATCACCAAGTCAATCCAACCACATAGATGGATTCAACAAATGTAATATATTATGTTATAATCCTAAGTTGTCTTTCAATACTTCGTTTTCATGTTTTTTTAGGTTATGGAGATGAGCAGCAACAGCGAGTGCTTTGGATGTGGCCGCTCTGGGCATTGGGTCAAGCATTGTCCTAATGCCAGCGGTGCACGGGGACGTGGAAGGGGCCGAGGACGAGGAAAGGGTACAGTATACCTTGTTGCAGCATAAAACGAGTGCTTATGTTAGGGTTTTGTTTGAACAATTCCTGATTAAGATGTTGTCCCTGCTTCATTAAGGTTTTTCAAGATTCTATGTTGAAAATGCCCTTTTTCAGTAATAGAAATATCTATTCATTGTTTTAATGTTATATTTGTCTTTAATAATGAAAACAGAAAATTGCTTGAGCAGCAGTTGGACAAAAATATGCTTTAGGTTGTTTTTTTTTTTGTCCATTCTTATTTGCATACTGGTTTTGACATTACAGAGCTGTTCTGTTATCGTTGTGGAGATCAGGGACACATGGCCAGGGACTGTGACCAAACTGAGGATGGTGTGTAATGGATTTCCTTTTTTTATTCTGTATCAGCTGTTTTTTACAGAAAAAAAAAAAAAAAAAAGTGATAACCTTTTTTATACCACCTCATCCATGTCCAGCGTGCTACAACTGCCACAGGAGCGGTCACATTTCCCGGGACTGCAAGGAACCCAGGAAGGAGAGGGAGCAGCTCTGCTACACCTGTGGCAAAGCTGGCCACATGGCCCGGGACTGTGACCACGCCAACGAGCAAAAGTGCTATTCCTGTGGCGGGTTTGGGCACATCCAAAAGCTTTGTGATAAGGTGAAATGTTACAGGTAAGTGGAGTTTATTTTTTCCATTCCCTCTCTGTTTTATCTAACCCTAAATAACCTACTCATGCTTTCTATTTTTTCTTCAGATGTGGTGAGATTGGTCACGTCGCTGTGCACTGCAGTAAAGCCAGTGAGACCAACTGCTACAACTGTGGAAAGGCAGGCCACCTGGCAAAAGAGTGCACCATTGAAGCAACTGCATAATCAGCACCCTCTGTTGCCCCTCCTTTTTTTTCAGATTGATGGTTGGTTGTATTATTTTCTCTGAATCCTCTTCACTGGCCAAAGGTTGGCTGACAGAGGCTAGTCCCAGGCCTGTGAGCCTCTCGATATGTAATACAAAGAAAGGGGTGATCAAAAATATCTTTCTGCATTCAATACAAAAAATGTTTTAGTTTGGTAGCGGTGTTATGTATAATGCTTTGTTAAAGAACCTCCCCCTTTCCAGGCCACTGGTGATCAGTGAGGAATAAACGGGACTAAACATATGGGAATCTATAGGACCTCTGAGCTTGTGGACGTGCATCTCAGTAAAATAAGAAGGAAGACTGGAGTAAATGGAAACCAAACATCCATAAGTGGTTATTTTGGTTTGTTTTAGTGGAATATGAGTTGGCCAAGAGAGTTTGACAAGGAAACAGTTCATAACATGATGCATTTCAGCCCTACAAGCAGCTACAAGTGGGCGATAACAAACGCTATATTACTAAGATATAAAAAAAAATAATTTTGGAGGTATTAAAAAGACCCATGCTCTTTTATAGAAATCTGTTTACAATTTAAATATCACTTTGGTAGTCCAAGGTAGGTTTTCTGTTTTTAAAAAAAAATGGCTTGGAAATGTTCTGGTTTCCTTTATTTTTTTCTTTATTTTTTTATTTTATTTTTTACCTTGGCGGAAATTAAACATCAAGAACAGTTGTCAGAAAAGCAGAATTAGGAGTTATTTGGGAATGACAAATGTTTTCACAGAAATCGAAATGTTATTTTTGTACAATATCACTTAGACTACTGTATAAATACCATTTGCTTGTACTCAGTTTTTAAGTCGGAAGGAAAGTGCAACTGAAGTCCTAGAAAATAGAAATGTAATTTTAAACTATCAATAAAGCTGGAGGAGCACGGGGAGGAGTGTTTTGGTCTGACTTCATTTCAGTTCTGCTGACACTAAATGTTGGTGTCATTTCACAAGAGAAACTGGTCCGAATTAAGTTCTGTTTGAGGAAAATTGTAAGTATATCCAATAATATGGGTACCAGAAAAAAACAGGTAAAGTTTGTAATGCCTATCAAGAAGCTCTCTATACAATATTAATAAGCTGAAGAATATATGAAAAAATCACAGGTTTTCTGTTGGATTCAAAGATATATATATATATATAGCCAAAGCTCTTAATTGGGTATGATTTATTTGTGTGTGTGGCAATTTTAAGGACATGGGGACATACATGAAATGTTTTCCCAAAGCTCGCATACTAATAAACTTTTTCATAATACTTGAGTATATGAATCACCTCTAATTCTAAGCAGAAAACTGCAATGATTAAAAAAGCAGTGATGAATGAGATCCGTTGTTTGTCCGATTTTAGAGCTGCTAAGCTCCACCTCGGGTGTCTAAAATGGCAGCGGGGGTTTTGCGGTGCAGATGCAGAGCAGAGACCCTCCTCCTCCCCATCCTGCGTCACCAGCTCTGCTCCAGTCACATTTTAAAGAAAAAAAAAAAAGCCCAGCAGCCAGCCGGTGTGAGCCGGCTCCAGCTTCATGTGGGGGTTGTTTCTTTTTTATTGAATCGATATTTAAGTACGTTTTTTTTATCTGTTTTTTTGAACCCCACGGGGTTAAGCAAAGGAGATGAGGGGACTCCTGCCGTTTTTCCGGGGCCTTCTCGCCGTCAGTAACCGTCAAGCCAAGCGAAAGGCTGGGATTGTCGGTTCTCGGTGCGGGCTTTGCGGAACTCAGTCTGGGAACAAGGTACAGTGCGAACTGTTGCTGTTCCTCGGTTCAGAAGACCAATAACGCTGCTCAACAAAGGCCGGATCTTTTAGTAATTTCGGAGATTTGTGACAATCTAACGGCTAGGCCAAAATGTAAACTTTGTTAGGCATGGATGCGCAGCGAAGGGGGGGTTCTAACATCAGGGCAGAGGCAGCAGTAGGGGGGGTTAAACTAAGTTTTTATTTTTTACTAAATGGAGCCTCAAGTGAAAGGGGTACACATTCGTATCTGTTGGTAAAGCTTTAATATGATTTGTGATGTTGTAATCCTCAAAGCCAGCCACAGATAGGGGCAAACTGAGCAGCCTCTAAGCATCTTCCAGACCAGCAGGGGGCGCCCAACAGCTCCTAAGATCTCCCAGAGAACACAGAACAAAAACAAAAATCTGAAATGGTTTTTATGAAGACTGGAACTTTGATCACAAAGTTTGCTTTAAACCTCAAAATACTGCTACATTAAATGTTTTTATATATATAAAAATACTTTTAAAACTTTCTTAAACTTAATATTTTGACAATAATGTTCAATTGACCTCCAAATAGAAATCTATACAAACAACCAATGAACATATTTTCCTCTAAGTTGTTTCACACAGAAAGATATTTTAGTCATATTTTTAATTTGAATTGATTTAAAGAAGAAAAATATTAACTTGATTTGTAAGCTTAAGATCCAGCTCTAGAGGCCATAATGCAATTATATCATTTGATACAAACGTTTTTTGTCTTTAATATGGAAGTAAGTGCAGCTTAGTTTTGAAAGAAATATACTCCCTTTCCCACTGGAAAAAACAGTTTAAACCCAGGATCAATCAGCTTTTAGTGGCAGTGGGAACAGCTCACCGAGGCGCATCTACCCGGGTCAAACAACTTAGCAAGCGGCATTCTGTGGGAACACCAGACCCGGGTTGACCCGTTAGTTTACGTGATACCATTGTGTGTGAAGTATGATTTAACAAGCTCAAACAACTGGTTTACATTCGATAAATATGGCACAGCATTCATAAGAGAGATTTAGACAGATAAACCAACGAAACAAAGCACATTGACTAGGCCCTTGCTTCTTTAAATGTTGCTCTCCATTGTTTACTTTCCTGCTTTCTGCCACAGTGGTGACAGCGTAAACGCTAACCTAGGATTCCGATGTCCCCAGACACCATCATCAAATACGGCTTTTTTTTTTTTGCCAAATGCTGATTGTTAGCGGGTCGACCATTGTTTGAAAAACATGCGTAAACCCAGTATTTTCAATGGGAAAGAGGCTTAAGAACACTGGTTACATAGTTTAGGATTTATGCAGCTAATTACATAGGCATTAGATTTAAATTGAGTGGGTGGGGCCATAAATATATTAGCATGAGAAGCTAATTGGAATGTGTTAAATTACTACTTTCCTTAACTATGGAGTCTTAATGGTGAAAAGTTGGATGTTCCCAATACCCAGGGCCTGCTTTTAAAGGATTTCAGTACCGGGGTTACAGACAGTGAAGTGGGGCCATTTCTAACCATGTTGACATCCATAGAGTCAAAGTTCATTTCCTATTTCTACAAATACAAAAACTTGGTTTGAGTGTTAAACAAAATATTTATATCAGAAAGAGGTTTGTCAGGGTTTTTCTTTTTTCTTTTTTTTTTTTTCATCTGTCATACTGTATCAGAACCACAGTTGGCAGCAGTAGGGTGCAATACATAGTTTTCTGAAGGTTGAAAAATTTCAATTTTATATCACTATCGTTATCATTGATAGAACATACTTATCCTCAAAAGATCAAATATGGAGTATATTAGTACATTTGGGACTAGTAAGACTTATTTTTATGAATGTTCACTGGACCAAATTTTTAAAGCCAATTTTTCATAGCATCTGGGTGCTTTTTATATTATTTTATGCAGTTTACATCATGCATTGGCTTCTCTCCTCTCTTCAGCCACAGCCAAGATTTGGGCTGCTGTTTGACATCGATGGCGTGCTTGTCCGGGGTAGGATGCTTATTCCTGCAGCCAAAGCGGCTTTTGAGAAGTTGGTGGACTCTCAGGGACAGTTTGTGGTGCCAGTTGTTTTTGTCACTAATGCAGGGAACTGTCTCAGACAAACAAAAGCAGACCAGCTCTCTCACATCCTGGGAGTGCCTGTGAGTTACAAAACACACTCTGTTCATTTGGTTTGTCTGGTGTACCCTGACAACTCTGCTGACATCCATTGCCCTACTTTCAGATTACACAAGACCAAGTCATCATGTCCCATAGTCCCCTGAGGATGTTCAAGAAATTCCACGAAAAATGTGTCCTGGTGTCGGGACAAGGGCCTGTTCTGGAAATTGCTAAAAAGTATTAGCAAAAATTATCCCTATTGCATTGGTTTCATTTCTTTTTTAAAGAAAAACCTAAAAGTTGTTCTCATTCCTTTTTAAAACTTTTCATGCAGTTTGGGGTTTAAGAATGTCGTCAGCATTGACATGGTGAGGGAGTCGTACCCGCTGCTGGATATGGTGGATCATAACAGACGACCCAAGCTGCCGGTAAGACATGCAATTTTTTCTGGAAATTAGATGTTTTAATTTGGTGTCTTTTAAGATATTTTATCCTATAAATCAATATTTGATAAGATTTTCTTCTTTTGTTTCAGTCCAGTCCTATAGTAAACCTTCCTAAAGTTGAAGGTATGAATCTATCACTTGTGTATCCTTCTCAGTCTGATATCTTTGCCATCTCAGAGGTTGCATCTCAATGGTTTATCCTTACATGCAGCTGTGGTTTTGTTCGGTGAGCCAATCCGATGGGAGACAAACCTGCAGCTGATAATTGATGTTCTATTGACCCATGGTAACCTCAACAGTCCTCACCAACCCCATGCGTTACCCCACCTCCCTCTTTTGGCCTGCAACATGGACCTAATGTGGATGGCAGAGGCGAACTCTCCAAGGTAATCTAGGGATAGATTTTGCCCCTGAATGTTTTTTTTTCACGTTAACAGTAAATAATCTGGTACTGCTATTTCATCTTCTTTCAGGTTTGGCCATGGGACATTTCTTGTGTGCTTGGAGAATATCTTTAAGAAGATTACTGGCACAGACCTGAAGTATGAGGCCCTCATGGGAAAGCCCAGCGAGCTGACCTATCATTTTGCAGAGTATCTCATCAGAAGCCAGGCCATGCAGAGGCAATGGAAACTTCCCATCACTTCCCTTTATGCTATAGGGTGAGATCTTTTATCTCTGTAGGCAACAGTTCCCACCTAAGTATTTAAAGTGCAGTCTTGTCAAAGTCTAAGCAACATTGTGAAACACTCTATTATGAGAAAGAATGGACGAATCTTGTACTTTATTTCTTTTTCTTCTCCAACTTTTACAGCGATAACCTCATGACTGATATATATGGGGCCAATCTGTACAATCGCTTCCTTGAGGAGAGAGTTGCTAGAAAGAACCCCAAAGCTGTTGCCAAGGTGGCTGCTGCCACTGGGTCCAGTGCCGCCATGCCTGGCGGGGAAGAAGAGATCGACAGCATGTGGGAAAATGAGCTTGCTCTGCCCTCTGCCACTTCCTGTAAGTCCGTTCTAGTTTGTACAGGGGTGTACAACCCCAACGCAGAGGTGCCGTCCGACGCAAGCCACTGCATCAAAGAAACTGTATTTCACGGTCACCGAGACTTCAGGTTTGACCCGGCGCTGGTGGAGCCAGACCACATCGTGCAGGACGTGGAGGAAGCCGTGGAGCTCATCTTCCAGCAGGAAAAGTTTGTGCCTCAGTAGAGATTCTGGTCCGATCAGGTTCCTTTGCCGTTCGAGTACACATTGTAACGGCATAAATCTGGGATCGTACCACTTAATGCAGGAAACAGTTGGGAGCGCATCACTGTGGACATTGAGTAAATAACTGACAGACAGGGCATTAAGATAACATAGCTTATCTTCTAACATTCATGAAGACAAATGTAAGAGAATCAATTAACTGTGACCATTATTTGGTTTTGTTATCATCTTTAACTTTGTTGTTCGTAAGAGACGTGTTCTAGCTGGCTTATGTGACCCTGGTTATTTTTTAGATGATCAGAAGTTAAAAAGTACAAACCATGAAGCCGTCCTCGTATTCCAGAAGTTCGTCTGTGTTTTAGAAGAGGATAGTCTGAGAACATTCGCTGTCATGATTTCCTTTTCAGTCCTTTGTTCACTCAGTTAACCCTTTAAGATCTATGCATGAACACGACGAGTAGTTTTAATGTAATAACAACTGTTTGATGTGCAATACCGTTCTTTCAGATGAGTCTATCCACATTTTGTGTTGCTGTGAAAGCCATAACCAATATTTGCACAGATCTTTTACGTTTGTAAAAAAAAGTTGTTGTTTACCTGTTTAACATTTGCTTTAATGTAAAACTTCTCTTATATGCTCTCAGATTTTCATTCCAGAGACAACAATAACAACACAGCCATTCAGTTATTTTACCAAGTCCTTTTTTGTTGTAAGTACCTTGCCTTGGTAGAAACATAAAGAATAACTACAAAATTGACTTAATGTATGTGTTTTTTCCCCCCCTCATTATACACATTTTAAGCAAAGTCTTTGATAAAGAAAATAAATCAATTTCTTTGATATATTTTCGGGGGGTAAAAAGGGCTGCATAGTGACAAAATGGTTAGGATTGTTCCCTCGCAGCAAGAAGTGTCCAGAGTGCAATCTTGGGGTGGGGTCCTGCTGATTCCGGGGCCTTCCCAACATTTTCCATCTTAGTATTTTGGAATTCACCCACACATGTTCCAAAACACGTTTGATAGGAACGGTTTCAGTAAACCCACTAAGGTAAAAGTTTGCATTAATGGTCGTTTAACCCTTTTGCGTGTTGCCTGTGATGGACTATTGTTGAATAACGATAAATTGGTAGCGAAAATAGATGGCTAAATTTGATGGTCTTGGTTTTCAGGAATATATCTATAAACTGATAGATTTTCTGTTTTATTATTTCTACATTTTTTTTTTTTTTTTTTTTGACATTTTTCTAATTTGTAGTTGCAAATAAAGACTGTTAAACAGTTTAAAAAGTATAGATATCTTACATGGTTGTAACTGTACATGTTTGAGGAAACAATGTCTTCTTTAGACATGATTTGGGTAAAAAAAAAAAAAAACATCTCCAGTGTTGAATACTGGATTACTTTTTGCGTTTTTTTTCTTTCCAGCTAAACCAAAATAATCCAGTTGGGCTCTGGTGTCAGCACAAGTAATAATCCATTTCTTTTTAGTTTTCCTTTCTTTTTTCAAAAAAAAAAATGAAGCCTTTAGTTTCATCTCATGCCATGTTGTGTAATAAACATTAACCACTATGAGGAAGATATTTTGCAAGCATTGTCCTACAAAGCAGTAGCGTGAGACCGCAGCATAATAATTTAGCTGACTTCTGTTTTAATCCAGCTTTAGTCAGCTCATATAAAATTGAGACAACTGTTTTCCTTGATAAATTATCTGTATAATACTATATAGACACAAAACTTGATTAATATATCGTTACCTGTTCCTCTGTTTTACACTGATGTTTACCAGTTGCAGTAGCTTATGTTCTGGGCCAAAAAAGTAAATCCAAGGAAAATAGCAAGCTGTGTCAACCATGCAGATGATGAGATGATAAGCCATATATGGACCCTCCCTTTCACTCATTGCCTTTTGTCAAACTGTAACCCTACACCTCTACTTGGTGTATTTACTGGTGTCTCATATGACACTCCATTACAGGGCAGTGTATAATTGTGAGGTTAAAGGGGAAAAAAGCAGATGTTTTAAAATGTGAAGTCACCTAAATGATAAACAGTATCCAATTGTGTGTTAATTATCCTCCCAATAGATTCAGCTCTTTTCTGAACGCTTCCCAGGCTTTTTATTGAAAGACCCAAACAAAATGCATTGTGCAGGTCAAGGATCATCACAGACTTAATGCAAAGCTTTAAACTGATTAAAGGATTCTTTGGTTCGTCTAAAGATGCAAGTTATTTTGAACAATGGCTAACTTGCTGGGATATGACTGACCACCTAAATCTACAGACCTGGCAAAGATAACATCAATTAAAGTAGAAGTCAGGTCAAAGTTAATGGAGGGGGAACAGCAGAGAGCCACAGCTCAGGTGGGAGAAACTGTTAATGATGATGGACTCAACAAATCAGGCGTTGAACGAAAAGTAGCGACAAGAAAGTGTTTGTTCAGAGAAAGGTTAAGAATTGATACTAAAAGTGTTGATGATATGATGCCATTTTCTAGTCATTTTTGCAGAAAAAAAATCATTAACATTGATAATAAATGTTAAAATTTCATCTGTGTTTGTATAGAAAAGTTTTTAGCAAGATTTTTTTTTTATAAAGAATTGTCAAAATAAAGTTGTAGTTTTTTCTAGCCAATATAGAGATAAAACACCTGCACCGTTTTGTTACTGAAGTTGCTTCAATTCAAACAACTTGAGTAAAATTCATTTACAAAGTGATGGTGCCAAGCTAAAAGCCACGTAACTGGAATGTGTGCTTGCATTTATTATTAGGTTTCTATGGATAAAGAGAAATAAAAATAAAAAAAGGGAGAATGCTGGGATTTTAGAGAACATGGGGGGCACCAAAAGTTGATAAGGTAAAGTAACTAAGGCGTTGGTAACAACAGGTTTATCATGAAGCAATATATTTATTTTAGACAATTTCTTTATTAAAATGATCCAATAACTAAAACTGAGGAAGAAAATCCTTTGCTTATGTTTGGGCTTCCATCATATTTTATACCATTTTCCACCGAAATGTCCTTCCATTCAGACAATATCAGGCATCAAAGAGCTGTTACTCAGTTATCTTTTCCTACAGTCTCAATGCAAGTACAGTTAAATCAACAAAAGCCCAGATTTCCATTTGCTTTTTTTTTCAATCAGTCATGAACATCAACACAACACACTTAAAGGTGAACAAAAGCATGAAAGAGTTCTGGACACAGAAATCAAAATTGTCACTTATAGTTTGCAAGGAACAATAAATAAAACAACTCCTGTAAGTAATCTCTCTAATGAATTAAACAAAGTAGGTTTGATTGTGAAGTATAGCAAAAAATGAAAACTCAATTAGTTGGACTTTAATGTAAAATGGCTGCTGCAAAGTCAGAAAAAATCCATTTAGCATCTTTGTTTTAACCTAATTTTCCCTTCCTTCTTTTTTTTCTTTTTGCCAGTTTTATCTGAGGTGCAAACAAAAGTCCGTTAGGTGGCCTTAATTTTTATGTTGTGCTTCTTGTGTAACGTTTCTAGCACTTGTGGGAGTAACTCCATATTGAGGAGTGGCCTTTCCAAGTCCTCTGATAGAATAAGAGAATCCGAGTCGGCACTGACCCCTGAAAGTCCGGTGTGCAACCTTCTCCTGTGTTTGGGCTTCAGTGAGCGCAGAGAGTCCGCCTCAAATCCTGAGTGTCTCTCTTCCACATACAGGGTGAAGGTAGATTTTCTGGCAAGTTTCAAACTCCACAAAAGCAGAAGATTAATGCAGAACACCATCACTGCTGAGACTGTATTATAAGACACATAAACGCAGATGGAGGTGGTTATTTGATGTATGCGTGGAAAACTGCATGAAGAGAAGTAGGCATCACCAAGGCAAGTGATGGTTCTTTGAGCTACAGAGTCTGGACTGGAACATAAAGGCTCCTCTGAGACAACAGCCTTGTTCTTTAGCAGCCAGTTCCTCAGGTACTGGATGCTGCAGTCACAGCGGAACGGGTTTGGAGACAGCGACACCTTTTTTAAGTTAGGCAGTCGGTCAAACCAGCCTGGAGGCACCGAGGTGAGCTGGTTGTCATGCACATAAAGTTCTGTGGTTTCTGAAGGTAGATGAGGAAGCTCCATGAGCTTTAAAGAGCTGCAGTTGACACTCAGCCCAGATGATTGGAGAACAGAGAAAACACAGGACTGGGCAGTTTTCTGAGGGCTTGATGAGGTCAGGAGAAAGCAGACAGCTAACGTCACACTGTGGAGCAGCATCCTGTTGGAACAAGTAGTTTTTTTTTACTCAATAATAATAACACTGCCAATAAAAAATTAAAGTAAAACACATTAGTACATATGTGATCTGATTATATACACACTACAGACAAGAATTCTATTATATTTTAGCTTTTAGGATTGCAAAATGATGAAGTGCATAATTTTCACCAATCTCCAGTCTCTTCTTTCAACTGACATCGCTTCAGTAAATTCTGTTCTTCTATGTTTTCCCTCTCCAGAACCTTTATTCTAGAATTAATTGTAAATAATATTTAAGATATTCATAGAGAAAAACTCTCCCCAGAGCACTGACATTTTTTTTTAATCAATTTTAAACCTGTTCTGGGTTAGGCTGGGAAGTCAGTATCTTTATCCTTTGTTAAAGGGAAGCTCTGTGTTTACACCTTGAATTTTTATCTCTCTGGTTCTTTTTCCTGAAAAGAGATCACTCAGGACAAACTCTTTAATTAAAACTTCATTATGTATATCTATGAAATAACCATGATAAATTACAACACATTTTGAAAGAAATTGTAATCTTACTCAGATCAGAGGAGTCGCTTAGGGTTACAGTGCTTACAAACCGGGCTCACATCTCATTAAGTGGGCCCCGATTAACAGTTAGAGAAGCATTTTATACATCTCCAGTCTGCCACATCATCAAGTCATTTCATCATTACATCATACCTGTTTGCAGATGAGGAGAGATCCATGGCTCCAGCCTTATCCAAATATTAAACTTTGTTCTTAGCTGTAGGACACCGTTCTCATTCCCTTCTCAAATCTTTGCCATGTACAAAATGAATATTATAAATGTATATCCGGACAGAGGAGCAGTCCTAATTAGATAAACTACTGGGGGAAAACATCAGTTCTGACACGCAACAGGCAGGTAATATTAGGGTGTAATAAACTAACACATTATCAATGATAATTATCCTAACACCATCAATGTACAGTTGCATGAAACCAAATTGAGTTTTAGACACTTCTACCGACAGAAAGGGGTCAAATTATACCTACATCGTCACATCTGCACACATGCTGCAGATAATCCTTAGACCCAATGTCACTCGACAATTTATTGATAAAGAACACATTTTTTGAAGCAATCAATAAAGGCCAGGTTCAATTCTGGGTAGAAATTTGATTGCTCTTGAGATCAGAAATATAAAAGATTATCTCGATACGGAGACTGATATTTTAAAATAATTTTAATCAGAGCAAAAGCCGAGCTCCAATTGCTTATCTTTTAATCAATTTAATAAATTAGTTCAATTTGTCCTTAATATTTTGCACCACAATTGGGTGATGTATATTTATAAATGTATTTAGCTTAAGGATTTAAATCTGCATCAAATAAGATTGAGATATTTTTCAATTAATAACAAAGCAGCCCAAATACATAAGTCAAATTCAGGTGCATTAATAAAAATACACAAGGCATTGGATCATATTATCCAAGTTTGGAAACAGTTATCTATAAAAGGAAACCCAGGTGATGTGGAGAGTGTATAATGGTCATTTTGTCTGTCAGCAGCAATCTGTTTGCAATAGATTGAGATGACAGAGAAAAAAAAAGAAGGACCAAAACATAAAGGAATTTTTCCAGAAATAGCCTACTTTTAATTTCAAAGAAAAGTAGAATTGTTGCAATGGTTCTCTTAACAGTTTCTGGTGCCAAGCAGCAGTTCAATCTATGGGATGGAAATTCAAGGTAACACTATAGTTTATGACAGCAAGTGTCCCTTAATGGTTTTATTTAGTGAAAAAGACATGACATACAGGTTTCATTCCAAAACTACCTTTGGGCTATCTTCAAATCTCTGTTTGGTTGGTATGAAAAACTGTGTCATAGTTCACTCACGCTCCATAGAAATGCTGTACAATTTTTGCAATAGCAAAACCTTGTAAAACTGAATTTGAAAATGTATTTATGGATAATCCTTCCCTGATCTTTACCCTGTTACACAACAGTATAAAAAAAAACAACAAAAACACAATATTTGGCCTGAACGGTTTTGTGTTTAAAATGTTTATGGAAAGTTAGAGATATTAATAGACTAGAATAGCAGGCAGGCAGACTGGTAGCAGACTCAAATGACAGACTACCGGTGATGTTAAAAAAACAACAACCACCAGGATTAAAGTCTATCATAAACTAAAAGGTTCTGCAATACTAGAAACAATGTCCACAGTGAAACATGTTAAATATTTATATAAATTTAGAGGATGCCTATCAGAAAAGAAAAACAAAACAAAATTGACTCCCTAAAGCAAGAATGTAATCTCCAGCTGTTCACATCAAGACACCACATGTTTAATATTTATAGTACTACAAATATTGTAATATTGGAGTGAATTAAAATTAGTATGAAATTCATTAATATATTTAAACTTGGCACCGTCAGGAGTCCAGTTAGGGTTAGAGTAGCACTAAGCAACAAGAACATCAGCTGCTGGTAGCATCACTAAACACAAAACAAACATATATGTATATGTTCTTATACCAAAAATTGCCTTTAAAAACACAAAAACAAACCTTTCTGTGTCAATCCAACTTCAAGGACTCTTCTGCTAATGCCAGTCATACTTATGTAGTTTGAACAGCAAGAGCTCCTGACTCCTTTACTGCAAAACTGATGTGTTAGTGAGCGCAACGATATAAAACCTCATGTTAAGCAGGAGTGCACCCATAAAAGTGCACAGTTAATGTTCACATGACTTAAAAGAAGTCCATCTGCTTCAAAGTGATAAGCGTTATCTATCAATATGCGGACTGAGACTCTCCAAACAAAACTGCAATGGGTTTGCTGTTAACATTCACTGCAGCATTTGAAGGGGAACATAAGGGATATGTGGATTTTATGAGGTAAAACCTTCAGATCTTCAAAAATAAGCTTTGGTGACATGCTTAAGAGTAAGATGATAGACTGTGATGACGTTTTGTTGACAAACTTTCAATTTGTAGGTGTAGTTCTGAGGTGACTTGTTTTTTTCCTGCTGTAAATTTAATCGATGCCCTCTAGTGGAATACCGTAGTAGCGATGGTTTAGTGCTGCTCTGATGTGGAAATTAAAAAAGGGGTCATAAAATTTTTGAAATCATTCTAAAAATGAACAGCAAATTTAAATGAGATGGATTTTTATCAGCCTTATGCTCTCCATTCAAGTATGGAGATTTTCCATACTACTGAGTAGGAAACTGCTGGGGAATCTCCCTCTCCTCTCTCCTAATCTCTGTGTAAGATGTTCTTATGCCTCTTTTAGCCATAATTACATGTGTAATATATGTAGCACTTTTATAGCTTTGGAACCGAGGTTGTGAGAGTTAAGAGTCCTGGCTTCGGGCTATTGAACATCCAGGAGTTGGATTAGGCGCAATTGTTAACAACCTGGAGCAACTAAGACCAGGGACACATCCCTTTAACAATAAGTGGTTCTCCAACAGTTCCTGAACAGCCAGGGTGACAGTATGCAGAAAGTGTAGTTGTAGATCTCTGCCCACTGGTCACCACCAACCCATCCACGTTTCTGGCCATTTTTCCCCGCTCAGTGATGCACCCACTGAGAAGAACACTCTGATAATTGGCAGCTCTATGGTAAAAAGCGTAGCATTAGAGACACCAGGGACCATAGCCTAATGTTTGCCGGGGGCCAGAACGGGCAACATGATCATATCCTATCTAGCGAATGATAAGGTTAAATGCAGAAAGAATGTATTTCATGCTGGCAGTAAAAACACGTCGATCAGAGGTCACTAAAATTAGTGTTGCTCCGGTGTGTAAGTTTGCCAAAACAATGTCAGACTCCGTAATTTTTTCTGGTCCACTCCCTGATCCGCCATTAATAACATGTTTAGCCACATGTCCCCATTCAGCTGGCGGTTGTCTAGGTGATTTCCTAAAAACAATGTGAACCAAAATTATATTTTACATTCTTTTTGGGGGAAACCTGGTGTGATTTGGAGAGAGCATCCATCCTAGAGACGGATGGTGTAGCTCTTCTTTCTAATAATCTGGCCAAATGTATTAATTTTCCAAAACCCTGAAAATCCAGGGTACAGACCAGAACACTGATTTGTAGTTTAACACACCTCTCTGCAGCTTCTCGACGGTTTCCCACACATCATTCCATCCAGGCAGTGTCTTGCCAACAACCAAAATCAAATAAATTAAAAAAGAATTTCAAAAGAGTAAATGAGAGCTCTTTTTTCAAAAAGTTTGTTAGTTAATGACTTGATTGTGATAATCAAATTGATTTATGTTGTCTTACAGAAAGGGCTGCAGCAAGAGCTTTATGTGAGCATAAATAACCAACTCCCTGTAGTTATTTTAATTTTCACATACCCAGAAATTCTGGGCCAGTAGGGGGAGTAGCAAAAATCTTTTAGTCTGACTTAGTGATTACTCCTAAGTCAGTTAATAATTATAACCTTTTGAACATTTAACCCTTAGTTTCCCTCATCCAAATTGCAAAGCAACAAAACCTCTTCTTTTTGTTACTTTGTATCATCCACCAGGTCCTTACTCAGAACTTATAGATGAGTTTTCAGAGTTCCTGTGTTAATTATTGTTAAATACTGACAGAGTCATCATAGTGGAGGATTATATCATCCATGCAGACACTGAAGGTAATAGCTTAAGTGCAGCCTTTAATGCTATCTTAGACGCTATTGGCTTTTTTTCAAAATGTGAATAGTCCCACACATTCTCATCTTCATACTTTGGACTTTGTTTATAAGAATGATACTAGATGTCTTTTTAATATGGTTGCTAAATTCACCAAGAGCCATAGCTTTGTAGAACTGTTCATTCCACCTGCTCATAGCAGTAATGATTTTATGGGATGGCCATCCTGCTCAGGTTATCCTGACCCCTCTATAGTTATGCTGTTATAGGCTTAGACTGCTGGTGGACATAGAGACCCCTTTTCATCATTCTATCTCTATTTTCCAATTCTGCTGTATTTGTTAGTAAAGCCTCTAACTTAATGCTCTCTTTGCTTTTTCTCATCGTAGTAGCTTCATCTGGTTTGTTCTAGTTTGGCTGTGACACTCTCCAGATTTTTAAATGCTGGAGGCTGGCCTGTCTTTCAGTGTAGTCCTGCTTGTCTTACTGTGACTAACAATATGTACTCTCTTTCATTCTCTGACATGGGAGCTGGCTTTGTCTTTTCTGCAGGGATCCACCTGTGGACAGTAACATTTAATATTTGCTTTTTTGTATATCTGCTTCTAGAATTCCAGTCTGCCTCGGCAGATGGCTGCCCACAATGAGCCTGGTTCTGGAGGTTTCTTCCTGTGAAAGGATTTATTCTCCCCAGTCTCGCTACATGCATGCTTGGTGTGAGGGATTGCTGAAGAGTCAATGAAATCAGCTAGAAAACTTTGAACCAATAGGTCTGTGTGATCTGGTTGAACTGTCTCTGTAAGGTGCTTTAAGATGACATGTTGTGAATTGGCGCTATATAAATAAACTGAATTGAAATTCAAATATGAGATGGGCTTCTGTTTTACAGAAAGTGTAGATAAAAGAAAGTCATCACATGGTAAAGTAGATCAAATGGGAATTAAAGCACACATTGTGCTTTAGAGTAACAAAGAAAAGAAATAGTGGGCTAGTTCTGCTTCAGTGTGCTACATACACATCAACATGTACAGGAGCAGAGCTGTGGGAAGGCATTGTTAATACTCCTCAGCTTGGTCTACTCTGAGTCTGTGTCTCTTCTTGGTCTCATTGTTGTTAAGACCCCAGGTAGGAGTAACAATGCTTTTCCCTTTTTCTAATTCTTTAGAGCCTTTTGTTTTGGGGATATGATTTCCCATGTATATATGCATGGTTGGATATCACTAGGAAGTTTGGGTTGGTTTTAAATGTCACAATTTAACAGTTCTTTGCTTTATATTGATGTATTGGTTTTATTTGAGCCCTCAGCTCATCCACTTTTTTTCACTTTTGAGACAGCCATCTTATTTTTCTTATAAAGTAACAAGACCTTAAGCAGACATTTTAGCTGGTCTGGTTAAGCTAACCATCTGGATGTTCATGTTAAATGAGCTCCTTGGCAGTGATACCATCATCCAAAGGTTTGTTTCTGTCATAATGTACATAAGCAAACATAAGCATAGAAACATAGCTCAAATCAGTTTAGATCTAGTCTTTAATACTTTTCTTAAGACAAATGCTGCCTACAGAGTTCCAGAGGGGTTTGAGAAAATGCACTTAATACCTGCTGCTCCGTGTGCTGGACCAGCGTTCCTGCTGTTGTATTGCTTTCTCATCAAAAGGCCAATAGAATCTGGTTAATTTGAGTCATCAGGAACCTTTTTCTATTATATCAGGAGTCTATTGGTCTCTAAAAATTGACTGAAATTTTGTCAAAATTGGCCAATTCAACTAAATCATCTAAAACAAATTCTTAAAACAACGCAAAAGTGGTTCACAAATGGTGGTACAAACTTAACTCTAGTTAGATCCTTTAGAACTTTCGTGTGATGAGCTGCAGTATAAGAAAGGAAGTAGAAGAATCTGAAGCTTTCTTGTACAAAGAAAAATGGTGAAAATATTTCTCTCTATTGTAACCTTGTGAACTGTTAAAGAAGATTACTAGAAAATGTCCTGTTTGCAAAAGTATCAACATGAGGAGTACACATCAAATTATTGTGCTGCTGGAAATTTTGGTTCCAAACTATATAAAAGATAAGCATCTTTTCCTACATTAAATAAATATTAACATCATACTGTATGCAATATTTTTAAATTTATTATAGATTTCAAATAAAACAAACCCATAAAATAAGGTGTGCAAGGATATAAAAAAAAAGGTTTTTGAAAGAAAAAAGGAGTTATCTGACTTATAGAAATAATGTGGTAGGACATGAGGTGAATTATTTCATTTTGTTTTTCTGTACAGAAATAGGACCATTTTGAAAGTTGATTTTTTTAATGTTAAAGACAGGTGATGGTATTTTCTCATTTTGAGCAATGATTACATAATTGGGGGCAAATTACAATAAAAGCAGAAACTTGTGCTATGTTTCATGAATGAATATCTTAAACCAAATTATTTTAATAAAAAAAAACATAAATTATAATTTGAACAAATTTGTAGGTGATTTCTCTGTTCAGATTATAAGGTGTAATATATATATATATATATATATATATATATATATATATATATATATATATATATATATATATATATATATATATATATATATATATATATATATATATGTATGTATATGTATGTATGTATGTATATATGTTGCCCTTTTTATTTATGATGCTCCAACAAAGCAGTGGAACCCAAACAGACCAGTTTTGTCCAAAGGAAAATTAAATTATTACAAGATGCTATTGGAAAGATAGAGCAAAAAATTATTCTATTCATAAAACCTAAAATATATTTCTACTAAATACTAAAGGATTACATTAAAATGTTCTAATTAGAAGAAATCTTTTACATAGCTAGTTTTTTTATTCTGTCATTAGGCAAGTAAATAAATTTTTTTTATTTACAACAGCAACAGTTGAGACTGATCTATTAACAGAATGTAAGAAAAGTAAAAAGTTAATCCTTCCTTTTGGTAACAGCAACTTATGAACAAGAATCTCCTAGATTTCAAACCTGAAAGGTTAAGTTTAACAATGGAGAATAACAACCAGTGTACCATAAGTCATATATTTGTTTATTTTGCGTTCTCAACATTGTCACAGTTGAAGTTTTACAATAACTGGGGTCTTACTGACTCACTATTCACTGTACAAACAGAATGCACATTTAAATGAGGCCATTTCTGTCGTTTCCATTCCTCAAAACTTGTTTCGTGCCAGACCGAACAGCTCGCAGCCGGTTGTGATTAAATTTATCTGTATGTATTCTCTACAGGTGTGTTTGTGTGTTTGCATGTATGGAAGGAGAGCTGCATGTAATTTAGGGCAGCACGCTTTTGATAACAGTCTGGTGTTGATTTCCACAGCAAATCTAAGTTTGAAACAGCTGGAGGAAGAGAGGATCGATCCGTTCAATCGGCACCTCCCATCCACCCAGGAGGCAATGTGTGTAAATCCTGATCTCAACTGCAGATGTCAGAGTAGAGCGCTGGAAATATAGACATTATGTACATCTCCTTTTAACCCCAGTTTTGGTCCCTTTTACAGTCTTCACAAAGTTTAACTCTCTCACCGAGCAGTTCATCAGTTTGCACGACAGAATCCTGTATTTACATGATGAAAGCCCTCAGCGACGCAGTGCAACATTTTCTTTTTGTTTGTTTTTCTTTCTTCTTCCATGTTTGTAATTTACACAATGGCTTTGTAGATGAAATGCATGCTGAGCTTCAATAACTACCAGGCATTAAACATGGAACGACAAGGACACGCCAACATTGTAAAGTTCCAACTTATTCAGAACCCAAAAGAAAAAAAAAAAAAAGCAAAGAAGTCCAACATTTAATAGGCTGATTTCTTCCCCATCAGCTCACAGTGAATAGGACGCATGATGCATCGGATCCATGCAGTGCATTGTTGGGGTACTTTTGAGAAAGAAACAAAAACAACATTTAAAGCACATCAACACACCAAAAAATAAACAGTTGTATCAGTTTCACACCAAATTCAAAAATTTCTGAATTATAGCAAAGATATGAAATCATTGGAAAAAGACACATTCAGCTGATCATTAATGTCCCGGGTCATGATATGTCTGTCGTCTATAGGAAGAAAAAAAAAAAAAAGATTATGTGTGAGCCTGACTTCTGTGGATTTCTTCATGAATAGTAAAATACATTTTATAACCTGAATATTGGGACAAACAGCTTACTGTCACTAATTTACACACTAGAATAGACTCTTATTTGTAGAATATAGAAAGATAATCTTTACATTTACCAGTTCTTTTGTTTAGCTTGCATTTGTGTAGGTTATAACTGCATTTCCTGAATAAAACAACAAAACCGTCCTTTTATATGTGCTTGTCCAGTGAAATATTTCTGTTTCCTTTTTATTAAAATATATACACACATTCTACTTTCCACTCTGAAGTGTCTAGGTATTTAAACATCTTTTTAAAAGAACAAAAAAAAAAAAAAGTGTTTTCACCTGAATCTCATTCTGGACAACAAGACGACAGACTTTCACTCTCAAGTACAAGCCTGCATGATTGCACTTAAACTTGCCGTGGTAACACTGATTTGTTATACAATGTGCAGAGGTTAGCCTCACATCGAAAACATTACATGCAAAACAAACAAACAAAAAAAAAATCTTACAGGACATTCCACTGAGCTCCAAGTCTGTACCTCTCATAAGACCATGAGGACAGGTGGACATTAATTTACAGAGAAAATTACTCAGACAGGGGGTCAAAAGTGAAAATAAATAAATATTGACGCAAAATGACAAACACACAAATGCGAGGAGAGGCCTTGCTTGCTCTTGATGTACAAAATCTGTACAAAGATATTGCACATTAAATAGAAAAAAAAACAAAAAAACAAATCTACCAAAATTGAGTTGGGGAATGAGACAAATAATCCAAACAAGGCAAAAAAACAAAAAAAAAACAAAAATTAAGGATAATTTTTTTGTCTGATTTTAGAAGCAAAGAAAGCAGCAGCTGCATATTGACTTTGTCTGGGACCATTTGTAACATGAACAAAAACTTTATCTGCTAACAGCTTAGCACCAATTTCCTCATTTTTAGTGCTCCTTTTTCAGTATTTTTTTTTTCTTTTTTGACAAAACGTCTCTTTTAGTAATTCAGCTCCACCTCAAACAAAATAATTTAAGGTCAAATATACAGCGGCTGCCATCTTTAGCTGTTCATTTAGTGTTTTTCTATTCACCGAATAGCCAAACAAAAAGCTTCAATACAGATCAGAGGCCTGGACCTAACCAGACCAGGCTGAATGGGAGTTTGCTCCTTTCTTCAGATCTTCATCCCGTCACCAAAGTCAGCGTAATACTGATAGACGCCATTTTCGCTTATAATAATTGTAAGTATAATCTTACAAATTACTTTACACACAATATACTGTACATGAAGTCTCGACTAAATAGATTATGCGTTAATAATTGGCACATTTATTTAATGAGAGCTAAGACACAAAACGTATAGTTGTCGCATACAGTAAGTACAGCACTAGAACTACTATGAATGAGTTGTTCAGCTGTCCAGAGACTTAGTGTGAAATGCTTATATCTACGTTTTTTCTGTATTATACATGAGCTCTAGAGGAGGTGACGACACATAGCTGTCACATGATGGAAGGATCTGAAAACCCAAAGAATCAACAGTTGAAACTGTGAAAAACAGTCAGACATGTTCTCATCTTAAGGTTTCCCTCCTCCTGATTATGTAATGGTTGGAGGAATAAATGAGGGGATTAAGCAGCGGACTAGAGCTTGTGGAAAATAAAGAGCCTTCCTGTGCAGACTATCCAAGCCCTCCACACACAGAAGCCCCAGATCAGGCAAACTAGTGAAGGCCCCTATTGGAAGATTTGTGTCCGATTTCTATCCTGCATATAAGTTGGACCTGGAGGTGAAAGCGGTGTCTGGGTGTGACTGGTTCCCAGCACAGCAGCTGAAACACAGTGGACAGGCCATAGAGTTATGCTGTCAGTCCCTTTGGTGTAAGCGATTGTCCTTCATTCATAAAGTTCCCTCTTTTCGACTTCCTGTCTCCAGGTGAGGAGCATCACACTACGGTGCTGATACCACTGTGTTTGGGTTTGTGCCCGCCGTGTGCTGGGCCCGCCTGCTGGCCGTGGTGGTGAGTGTGCGGTGGATGGTGGGGGTGCTGGCTGTAGTGGCCGTGCTGTGAGTGGTGGTGCGGTTGTGAGGAGTAGGCCGGATGCTGGTGGTACTGTGTGTGGGGAGGCGGGTGGTAGTGGTGGTGGTGGTGGTAAGGCGGGGGATTTTGAGGGAGCTGGCAGTACTGGGGATGCGGGCCGTGTAGCTGGGCCTGCACCGTGTGCACTACCTGCGCTGTGTGGTGCAGGTTGGTGGGGTGGGGCTTGTGCGATATGAGGGTGGGGTGTCCTGGCGGCGGCATAGGGGTCTGGCTCTGAGATGATGGCTTTCCCCGCTTGCTACCAAAGAGCGACCCGAGGATAGAAGTGGATGCCGAGTTAGGGATGGAGGGATGGCCGCGGGAAGACCCCTCCCGTGCCGTGGTGGGTCTCCGACGTGTGTGCGGACTGCTAATAATGGACCCCTGAAGAAGGAAAACATAAACAATTAAAAATAAAATTAAACTGATATGTAGCATTATCAATTCTATAATTCATATCCCTTGAACATTTCTACGTTTTATCAGATTACAACCACAAACAAAATGTGTCCCTGGGAAGTGGAGGGGAAAGGATGCAGCAAATTGTTTACAGATAAAAAAAAATTGTGATATATGGTGAGGATATAAAATCAGCCACACTGAGTAAATACAACATTGAACCACGTTGACTGAAAATGCTGCTGAGGGCCTCTCCAGGTGTGTCTTTACCAGCTTCCCAGGTCTACAGATAGTTCTTTGCAAACCTTAAAATCCTACAGATTGAATTAAGATCATCTGTGAACATTAACTTTTTAGGCCTAGTCAGAAATTCTAAATTGGGTTTGGTTCATTATTTTAACTATGTCATTGTAACACAACATTGAATCTCTGGCTATGTGTTTATTGTCACTGTCCACCTGGAAGGCAAACCTTCACCCCAGTGTTAAATGTTTTGGCTATAAAAGGGCTGCAGCCCCCCAGCAAGAGTTTTCTGTTTTTAGCCTCATCCATCTTTACATCTCCTCTGGCCAGCGTTGCTCATGTGCTTGATGTATCCCCTACATGGCATCTAAAACAACTACAAAAATTATGTCTCTTCATTTCTTTCAACCATGTCCTTATGCAGGTAAATATTCCATTAATGTCATTTGTTTTTAGCATGGCTAACTGACTGATTTACAGTGCAAAGCCATCAAGAAGCTGCATGCACGAGGTGGCAACAGTTGTATTGCCTTAAATAGTGTAACCAAACTAATTTTCAAGTGTAAAAAGAAAGCAGGATCAAATGCAAATAACCAGCATCAAACTGGTTGTTGTGTTTACAGGACTTATGTTTTACTGCACACTAACCACAGATCGTTTCAGAGTCAATGAAGGTGGCTGTGGATTTCAGTAACAAGTCAAAAAGGCTTCAGTGATGTCCAATTTGCAACAGGTAAGATTATGTGGCTATCCTCTGATATCACTAGAAAACCTGTGATCACTAGAAAACCTGAGATCAACTGCATTAGGTAACTGATAATTTTTTCCAAGGATCAATTACTTAATGCAGTTAAATCTAGATATACAGGTTTGGACTAATGAACAACCACATTTGTGTGTTTCCTTTACTGAAGGGGAAACAAATGCTAATCAGCAGTATTTGCAGAAAAGCGTTTCATATATATATATATATATTTTTTTTTTCAATTGGTGCAAGCTTTGATATACTGATGATACAGAGCAAATATTAACCAAGCCCAGGAGCTGCTTTAAATAAAAGGCTAATAAATAGTCCAGTAATTAGTTCTCATCCTGCTATATCCATCTTACATAAGACCTATGAAAGTGCATTTTGCAAAGGATGGCACGTTCCCTGCATTATAAACCTTTCTCTACATTTATACAAAATTAATTCATCTCATGGGGTGTTAAATGAGGGTTAAATAAGAAGCTTCTTGATTTTTATCCAACTGATTTACAATGCACACCTCCTGCTAACATCATGTTCCCATTCAATAGGTGAGCATGGTTATGTAAGCCAGTTGCCATGAACTTTGCCATAACTCTCAGATATTATGCTACTGTAGCTTAACAAGTCATGGTAGCGATCATATTTCTGTTGCTGGGCAAAGAGCATAACCCTCTTTGTTTACAAACAGTAAACAGGTCTATAATTGTTCTGTAAGTGGACTGTTCTACCTGAGTGGCTGATCTCTGCAGCTCCTTTAGAGCAAGTTTGAATGCTTTTTTTGTCCTTTTCGGCTCTATAGACTTACAGTTGTGGGCTACTCTATGTAAAGATGGCGGATAGTACAGCTTTCAGTGAGAATTGTAAAAATATATATATATTGTCCTGCAACATTATGCTGTATTAAAATTCCCTATGAATTTATCCCTGTCTGGTTTGATCATTTGCCTTCAATTGTTTATTGAATTACAGATTACAAAAACTCCTGAACAGCTGGATTTACACTTAGATAAATCTATGCACAAGTAAGCCATCTCCTTTCTGTTCTCTCCTAAAGGGAGTGGATTACAGTGGGTTCTGAAATGTTAGTACACTCCACACTTTTCATATCTTAATTTGTATCATTTTATTAAACCATATTTTCATATTATTTTACAATTAGGAACTACCTTGTGACTATAGCATCACATCCCGATATATATATAGATACAAGTGTGTGGTTGTAAAATGAGGAGAAAGTTCAAGGGGTGAGAATACTTTTAAAAGGTTCATAATTACAGTTTTCATTTGTCAGATAAAGAAGTAGCAAAATGTTTATATAGCATGCAAATGAGAAACTAAAAATGTCATGATAGGCAGCAGCAGGAACATTTCAGCTTTCATGACAAAAAGAAACCCATTTTCAGAGAGTTAGGAAGGTAATTATCTTAGAAAAGTAAATCCATAATCATAAATAGTTTGACAAGAACAAATCTCCCAAAGAGGAACAACAAAAAAAAAAAAGTTGAGAAAACTACATTTCATCTTTTTTTTTGCTAAACTCTAAAAGTCACACATGCAAATTGGTATCATTAATGAAGGCACAGTTTCCACATGCAGAGGGTGTGACAGGCAAAAATTATCATTCACACATTAGCATTCATCTAGAAGTCAGATGGCAGGAGGAACTAAGCACTTCTGTGCAGACTTCACAACAGGGCTGGGCACTCTGCCTCCTGTTTTGGGTCCAAAACTGCTCTAAAGGAGCAAAAGAACCCTTACTTTTTTTTCTTAGACATGCTTCGTCTAAGATCGAAGAAACAACATATGCACCCTAAGATTTCCAAGATTCTACACTTTGACTCATGAATACACGAAATGAGTGCAAAATGAGTGAATGAAATCCACATTTTTTTCCAATCTGTTGGAAAATCATTATTTATTATGAGAGCTATACGCTGACTTGAACCTTACAGCATCTAAGTTGTGGATAAGAGGAAAAAAAATAAAAGACAGACCCAGACAGGGAGAGGGGCTGCAGGAAATGAAGAGTTTCCTAGTGTCTTTCAGAGCTACCACCCTGCCAAAGAGAAGAACCAAATGAAAACCGCTTGGATGTGACTGAATGAAAGACAGACACAGGCGACAAGGGAAGGAGGGGAGGGGGTCATAGGAGGCATTAGTGGGAGTCATGCTTGTTTGAAGGTAGAGTGTATATTGGTCATATAACATGACCAAAAGAGTAGATCTCTGGCTTCCAAAAAAAACAGAAGAGGGGAATCAGGCAACCCATGCATGCACACTAACTGAGGCAAGCAGGTTATAAGGCATCCCATCAAGAAAAAATAAATGATCCAAACAAATGGACTGGAGTCTATGAAGCAAAGGAGGTGTAAGCCCAAAAAAAAAAAAATGGAGTGTTTCACAGTGCACATCATCACAAAGAAAGAGGAGCTCGGATACCAGCTGCTTCCAACTTACTTCCATATTGCTGTCTAGTGATCCTGCACTGCTGCGACGCCCCCGCTTGCCTGCCCGAGACATGCAATACCAGAGATTAGAGATCGACAGCACTTCCTGGATCGACTACAGACGTTTCGGCCGCCCAAAATTAAAGGAGATGTGGGTGATGTGGTAGGGGGGCAGCGCAGTGGACTGTGGGTAAGATCCAAATACGAGAGATAGAAGAGGGGATGGGAAGAGGGGCGGTCGGGTCTGCGAGGGAGGTGGTGGGCAGGTGAAGCTTTGGTTTTCTTTACTCAGAACTAAAATAAGAAAACAGTTTGAATAAAATAATAATAATAATAAAATAAAATAAAAAACTTCACTTGTATTCTGTATTTAATTTTACATCTAAAGTCAATTTGCACCAGGAAATTCTCAGTCCAAGGGTCATTTCTAAATCCTGCCAAAAGGTTCACAGCGGAGCAGAATTTCAACAGATTTTTCTCTTGAGCAAATCAACTCAGGGAATTCAGGGACGTCAAAAATAAGCCCAAAAAAAAAAATAAAGCCAGTCTCAGCTAGTGTCATAAAGCAGGCGTCAGATCAGAAGCCAAACAGTGGCTGCTGCACATCTAGGTCTGAGGGTGGAGCTTTACGGCCCACTCAGCCAGTGATATATGACCAATAATTACACATGAACAGGGAAATACCTGATGTGTATGGACAGTAAAATACATGTAAAATGGAGTATGGAGAAAAGAAAACAAACAAAAATGACCCCACTAGCATGCCATTCCCTGCACAGAAAAAAAAAGGAAAAACACTGGAGACAGGAGGGCAGAGGGATGTCTATGGACTCCTTCACTCCCTGACCTGGAGCTTCCCCACACAGGGTCGATCAATACAACATGAAATCTCATCTTCAGAACTGTGAGGAAGACCCCCTAACTGGATTTCATTATATTATCAAGTTTTTCACCTGATAACTTCAGCAGTTATTTGCAATGAATGACATGTATTCCTGTTTGTAAGGCACAGAAATACACACAGAAATACATGGATATGAGATGATTCTTGATGCAAAGGCTGTCTTTATCTTAATAACTGCTCAACTGGTGTTTGCTAACAGGTAAAAAGGAGACGGCATGGGATTTCGGAGTAACATGTAATGCTGTTTTTGTTAGATGTTTTAGGATGAAAACAAAATTAGGAATGCAGCAATGCTGGGACCAAAATATAAGCAATTATAAGAATGGTAAGATGTGAGAAAGAAATTTATAGAAATAAAAAGGAGTGAGGACTGCCCAAGATTCCTTATTTATCAGCAATGAATTGTAAAACCTTTGTTCAACCTTTACTCAAACAGGCCATCAGCTCTTAAATACAGTGTGTTAAAAACGTATTCATGCCCCTTGAAACAATATATTGCAGACATAGTGCTGTGGATTTGATGTGAGACACCTAGACAAGAGTAGTACATAACTGAAGTGGTTTGTTAACAGCTATAGGTCTTTTTTGGTATGTATCTACCAGCTTTGCAAGTATAGATTGGGATGCTTTACTCCATTCTTACTAAAAAAAAAAAAAAAAAAAAAAAGGCCAAGCTCAGTCAGACGCACAGACGTGCACACTTTAACTAAGATTTAGATCAGAACCTTCTCATGAGCATTAAATCAGATAATCATATGTTGATATTAACTAGGACCAGTTTCCAGCAAGTTTGAGATATCATTACAACTGATTCGAATTATGGCAGTTCTGCAAACTGATTAGTCAGCCATAAATGGAAATCGGGTGTGATGAAGTAGGAAACATCTAAAACATTCAGGACAGCTGCCGTCGAGGCCTGGAGTTTGGAACAATGATCAATATTGTTTATTCCTTCTTTCGGTTAAGATCATCCAGTTAAAAACGGAATTGGTCTTGATTCTTTTACAGATATTTCCCAGTGCTGCCCAGTACTAAATCTATTTTCTTATTGGCTCCATCATTTCTCCACTGCAAGATGCTGCTGACCCCAACAGTGGGGATGGTGTCTCAAGAATGATGTGCAGATTTTGTTTCCTCCAGGTAGATTAAGAAATTAAATCATACCCTGCCCCTATTTTATAACTACTGTAGGTGAATTTTTAAAACAATTGGTTGCACTGGGTTTTATGCAGGGTTATCCGAGGAAAGGGGGCTAAACACAAATACAGAAATTTCTGATATACGATTTTTTTCAATAGGAAAATGATACTATATTTATATTTCCTTTCAAATATGCACAAATTTGTGTTTCATTATCAGATAGAATAACAGCAAAATGCATTGCACAGCTGTATTCCGGTTCACTTTCAAAATTGTTTAAAATAAAAAGGGTATGAATACATTTGCGAGACACTGTAAATCGTAACAATATCCAACAACTTCTAGACCAAACTATCCAGAGTGAGTTAATGGATTCCGAGCGAAGAGAACTGTAAAAATCAATGTATGGTGCAGTGACACAACATTTTGCTATTTTTATCCCCTTAAATCTCTCAGCGGAAAGAACGTGAAAAAGGCAAGCATTATGCTTAATCTCTACCTGCTTCAGAGAGGTCCCGCAGGGAGCTGCTGAGGGCGCTCCTCTTCAGGCCCTCGCCCATGGCGTAACTGTCATCCAGACTGGCACGGTTCATGCCCCCGTTGCCGGCTTCCTTCTTAAGGCCGGAGCTTTGCGACATGCTGGGCCTCACCACCCCCTTCTGCTTCTCTAGCTCGGCTGTGGAAATGAACCGTGGAGACACTGGGGTTAATGGCAAAGACTTAACTGACATAGAGATCTTTCAACTTCCTGCTCTTTATTGTAACACCAGCTCTGCATGTCCACTATAAACTGAACCATGCTGTGAGCTCTTGTAATCTACTTGCTTATAAACTGAGGCAGCTGAATAATAAGTACCATGCTCAGTTTCTATTTCATTTAGCAAGAGAGAGGGAGGGGGGATGGGATGGGCCAAAAAGGCAGCTTACACTCTATTCTGTATTTCTCCATTTCCTGGACCTCTGCAATTGACTCTCGCAGATCGTCTGTGAACTTCTTTCGGTCCTGGGGGTTGGGTGCATTAAAGTTGATGAGCACTTTGATGTCTGCACCTGGTATTGCTGATGTTAGTCTAATTCCATTTGGGTAATCTAAAAAATGAGAGGAAAAGCGATTTATAAAGCAGTCAGATTAATTTAAGGTGTCAATTCCTCCAAACTTTGGAAGGTCTGCACAGTATACCAACTTCAATAACCTCTGTGATGTAGACACTATCATAAGGAACACTTACACTGATTTTCAAACAACATGACTTGCATCCCGTACAGAGAGAAGGACTGTCGGAAGCTGTACGTAACTGAGTTCTTCTTCTTTTGGAAAATCTTTGTTACCTAAAAGGAAACAAAGCGATTGTTGGTTTTGGATTGGAAGGGTGCAAAAGCTCAAACAGGGAAGGGGGAAAGAGGAAAGGGCTTTTACCACAAGGAGGTCATTGAACAGGAAGATCTCCCGCTGATGCAGGCCCAGCTTCTGAGGCTTGTTTGGATCTGGCACTTCAAACAGGCGGCAGTAACACACCAAACGGCGATGAGGCAGCGACAGCACCTAAGAGGGCAAAACACAGCCCCCAAAAACATGCTAGAGGTTATTATGGCCTCAGTCTACAAACTAATAGGAAACAGAACCGTTTTACACAGACTTGGACAAGGAAGATTCAGATAGAATGATAAATAGGTTACTTACACATCCAAGACCATGGTGGAGCGATCCGATCTAAAAACAGGGCAGGAAATGTCACATACTGTAGTTACTTTCCAGTTAATCGTTCTTAACAAACTGTGCAAAACTGGTAATCTTGGACCTGAATACTTTAAAAAGACAATTTCTAGTTTGGCCTTCAATATTATTTCTCACTCTTGCAGCTCGTTCAGTAAAAATGTCTGTTTAAAACAATTTTGTTACAGAATTTTATTTTCTGTGTTTGAACATCATAAATAAAACTGCTTCGGCCATAAGAGAAACCAAACGGAATAATAGTTCAATACCAGGCAGCATGAAGGCACAGTCCATAGTTAGCCTTAAACAGCTCAAAGTGGGCATAAATTAAAATAAATAAATAAATATAATTCTACGGCACAATAGTAGTATAAATATAGGGGTAAACAAGAACAAATAGAAAACTATAATAAATATTAGACCAATTTATTTTTAAGGCAAATCAGACTCAATAACAAGTGTCTTAAGTTGAGGGGGAAAGGTTTGAAACTTGGAGCTTATGTATTAATGCATTTTGTTATTTCTAGTACAGTGGAATATTAATAATAATAATATTAGCCCAAAACGCTGCTCTGAATATAATTTGTCCTTTAAGCAATGTAATGCAGAAACATAATCATGAGTGGAATTAACACTGTAATCAGGAGTGAACAAAGGAGGTCAACTGCAAATATTTCAGGGCAACCTTCTGCTGCTTTCAGCACAAAAGCATTTACATTCTTTCCAAGGTGAGAGCTTCAGTGTGTGCACGGCCCCAGCCAAAACACATGCATAAAATCATTGTGAGTAACAGAGTTTTTTTTTTTTTTTTTTATGACTTCCTCTTAACTTTAGACATAGCGTATGATAAAGACTTCTCCACTAATTGTCAAAACCTGGATAATACAAAGCGCTGCAGCAATCAGTGTGTAACAGCTGCATATTAGAGAAAAGCTGATAAAGGAATCTACTCTTCAACCCAATCAACCACTGCAACCTTTTCTCTCCAGGCACCATTACGTGGTGAACTATGAACATGAACAAATACAGCTTTGAACAAAAACAGCTTTTAAAAATTGAATTGAATATTGAACTAGTTCTTGTTCAACCTAGACTTAAAAAACTGCTCCTATGCAAACCAGGCCTCCCCTGCATAGCTGCCCAGGTTATCTACAGTTTTGAGCTTTAAACATGACAAAGGCTGTACTGCATGATGAACAAAGCAGAATAAAACTTAGCTGCATTCACTGCTGACAGGATGAAGCTCATGCAGGTCCAAATTTGGTGATAGTTTATAATAAAAAAATAAACGGCACTGGCCTCAGTGTGTGTCAGCATTCCTACTGTATTACCTTTCTCTTCAATCTCATAGTTTCTGTAAGGCATCAAGATGGTGGCGAGCTACCATTTGTTTTATCAGTACTACTGCAGTGGGCAGGACCTCTCAAGGGCTTTGGGTGTGTTAAAATCACCAGCATGAAGGTCTAAATCCGGACATGCCAGCAATTTCACAACAGTCGCCAAAGGCATGCAAAACTTTCCTAGACTTTATTTCTTTCCATTTCCCAAACTCAGAAATATGTGGGCTAAAACTGAGAAAGAAAATTCTAACTCCATTTATCCATATATAGAACAAATAGTGGATCAAATTTATGAACATTCCAAAAAGAAAAAAGGAAGAGACTTAAATTATAAATAAAACAGCTAAACTGTGAGAAAAACTAGGAAACTTATTAAAATGGCCCTAAGTTCAAACTTTATAATGCCAAAAGAAGAAACATGATTATATAAAAATCTCTATGTTCTCAACAGCAAAACAATCAGCATTACTTACCGGTTTCTTTCCCACTATGAGCTTTTCCACCTTCTGCACTTGTGACACGTGATCCTCATTGGTCTTTAGCTCTCGTTTACGAATCCTCTCATAGATGCCAACCAGAGTCTCTCTGGGTATGTCCTCTCCATCATCCACCCCTGAAAGTTAACATTGTAGAAGACAGTTTAAGAAAAGGTCTGTGAAAGAAGAATGTATTTACATAGATATAATACAAAAACTTTACAGATACATTGCGAGGCAAATTAATTAGAGGAGGTTACAACTGCTGATAAAGCAAACATCCATATTATTGGAATTCCTGGTAAAGATATATGGAATAAATTTAGATCAAAACTGAACCTATGAGCATAATTTCACAACCCACTCATAACAGCCGTTTCCCCAAAACAAAGGAAGCTACGCTAGAGATTAGAATAGCAAACAATAGTAGGAACCACATATAGCATCAGTTCTAGCAAACCTTACCATGGACACATGTTATCATATATTTAATGTTTGAATTTCAGTAATTTGGGAACAGGTTTTTAATGCAAAATAAAATGCAACTTTTGCTGCAGGACAGTTAGTACTCAGCGTTCCACAAATGGGTGAAACATATAGGGTGACCATGGTGGAGCAGCCTCTTTCTGATTGTCTCAGATTGTTCTATATTTCTGCTTTTAATGAAAGGAGAGGTAGCAGTACTTTAGAACCCCGAGTAGGCTTTTAAAAAGCACATTTTACATTTTTTTTTCCTTTCAATTTTTTCAAATGCACTTTAGTTCAGATTACTTTATCTAAGAACAGGACAGGAACCTTTTAACTTGGTTACAAGGCCCAGGTTGTGTGAAATATGCTGATATATGTCCAAAAATACCTTTATGTATATCAATAAACATCTTTATTTTTTTGTTGGTACCTCTTAAATTCTTGATGAAGTCTTCCAGTTTCATTTTCCTCTCTGGCTTGACGTTCGGGCTGTACATGTCAGTGTTGAGGAGGATGATGGCGAAGGCCAGAATGAAGATTGTGTCAGGGTTCCTGAACTGACGCACCACCGTGGGGTTACAGATGCAGTACCGCTGGCTAAAGATGTGAAAGCATATCATTTTACAAACCATTTTCAGAAAACAAAGCACACACACAGATCAAATCCCTTGAATGGTGAGGAAATATATTCAACACTGTTTCAGGAAAGCAGAAGTAATGCTGGAAAAGGTTCTCTTTGCCAACTGAAAAGTATACAAACAATAAAGGCGAAAGATAGAATTATAATGTATTGAAATGTAATGACTGGTCTGTTTTACTTTTTAGTTTTTCAATGAGAGCTTTACAGGTGATTTGTGTTATTATTTCTAAGTGAAATGGTAGCTCGCAGTCTAACCTGAATGCTTCAATGAGCCGCTCAACCTTCTGAGCTTCCCCTTGAACACGGATGTGGTTCTGAAACTTCCTGAGGGCCTCGTCCAGCTCCATACCCTGAAAGTCCATTTCATCTACCACACAGCTGGCACGAGAGGAGAGAGGACAGATGGACAAATGGAAAGTTATTCACAGACACTGATGTTTCTGGAAAACAGGTACAATTCCCATAAAACATATATTTTATACAAAAACACACAAAAAAGAACTAATATTGAAATTAATAAAGACCAAGTTAAATCTGTTCTTCCTATAGTGTTTTCAAATAAATATTTTTTTTTTACCAAGTAAACAAAAACTGACTGCTACCATTTGGTAGCATTTCTTTGTGGCTGCTAAATTTCTTTAAACTTTTGTTAGAGTTGATAGACGATGATATTGGGGGAGTACCATCAAAACTACTGTATGTATTTTTCCTCATCCACTTTTTGTCCATGTGAAACACTTGACTAAGAATTAGGTTACGATTTACGATTTGAATCTGATTTAAAAATAAACAAAAGGAACAACACAATTCTTTGTGAGCTATAAAACATTTAATCAGAAGCTTTGTTTATTATAAAGATATACACAAAAATGTTATTACTATAATTAAATAGGTTTGAATTAAAATTGGCTTCCAAAAGTTACACTTTTTGGCAAAACTACAAAGGAAAGGGGGAAAAAAGTCCTACTTACTCCAAGACGTCTCTGTTGAACTGTTTCTGTCGATTTCCCAGAAATTCACCAATCATCTGCCTACTGAGCCCCTTCCTTTGAAGCAGGAAGTGGGCAACACCGACTGGCGTGTCAGGGATGAATCCCCGCTCAGTCAAGTACTGAATGCCCTTCTCAGGTTTCCTGAAAATCAAACCGGCAGCAAGATGTTACAATTTAAATCCTACATTTTAGAACAGCAGAGAACGATCTGTAACTGTTGGAGCGCAGGAAATTCCTCTGGAAAACCTCTTGAGGAAAGCTTGTTGATCTTTTTTTCCACACAAGCATTAAATTGAGATGGGCAAAATAATACATTCAGTTTTAATTGGTAATTGAGTCTTCATAGTTTGTTGGTTAATTGCATTAACAGCTTCATATCTGAATACTATCTTTTCAAACCTTTAATCAACAATATCTCTCATTAAAGAAAATAAATGTCTGAAATAAATATCTGTTCCATAATACAAACAAAGTGTCTGGTTTGGCTTTTTGTTTTATATGCTCAACTGGATGCAAATTATATAGCAAAGCTTCTCAAAAGGCATGTGGATAGTAGGTCTATGCATATTCTATGTACTTACAATCAAGAGTCAGGCAGCTGCTTAATCACAGCTGAGTACCTACTTGTTGAAAAGATTGAGGCCGATGCGGTAGTGTCTCTTGCGGATAACGTCATTGCTGAATATCGGCGAGTCCCAGCTGTTTCGGGTCTCCTTATGGTAGGTCTGCTTACTTAGCGTCTGCTCTCGCAGGCTGTCCCTCGACGAGGACTCAGAGCTGCAGTTTATAGTGTCATTTGAGTTTGATGTGCTGTTGATGCTGTCATTGTCCCCATCTGAGAAGTCAGATTCCGATTTGCTCTGCCTGTTTGCCGAGCCATTGATGGCAAGATGGCTTTCTAGCTGCCGGTGGCGATGGCGCAGAGGAGCATCGTCGTCACGGGATGGGGCGCGTGGCGGAGGTCCGTGAGAAATGTGTTTGGGGCTCGCCTGGGACGATGTCACAATATGGCCGTGAGGCTCGTATACAGGCGGTCTTTTGACAGAGCTGCGGTCAGAGCGGTCACTGAGCTCTGCTGAACTGTCACTAGGAGGTTCTATGGTCAAAAGAGGAAGATGGTCCATTCTAAGACGCTGTTCTTGGCACTCCAGAGAAGGAGTGCTACGACAGCTTGTGTCGGTGTCACGACCCTCATCTTTAGAGTCAAGAGGCCAGTACTCTTGGGAAGAGTTTACTGCCTGCAGCCGCAAGTCTGATTCTGTACTAGAGGGCTGTTCTCCTGACCTTAGAGCAGCAGAATGGGACATGTCATCCTCATCGATGAACAATGTAACGTCACTATACGATGCAACAGTTTCATCACGTATCCTTCCAGCGGGCCTGCGATGGGATTTCATCGGATAGGGTACTTCCCCCTGTATGTTTGTGCAGCCCATAGCCTCAGGGTCCGGGCCCTCATCCCCCTGAAGGCTGCGACAGTTCAGCGCATCATCTATGGACTCTGCTAGAGACTTAACCTGCCTGGAGAAGGCATCCTCCAGCTCTGTGATGGCATCCGTCAGGTCAGCCTGCGGAGGTGGGTGGGACGTCATGTTTGGCTGCTGGTGGACTTCCACGTCTCCACGTTCAGACTGCACCATTGACAGAGGGGTGCCATCCTCCGTCATGGACACCTGCCTCCCTTCAAAGTATGAGCTGTGCACTTTCTCAGGGCCTTCGAATGAAAGCTGCATCCTCATGTTAGAGAGAACAATGCGTCTGGACATACGGTTCTCTGACATGGAGCTCCTGAGACGTTCAAAGTTCTTGTTCATCTGGTACTGTCTGAAGGCTGTCTGAATGGTGCGAGCTGCATGCCGGGTTATGAACCGTCCGCCATATTTACGCTCCAGCATTTCCACCTGTGTACAGAAGGGAGAAAAATAAATTTAGGTCTGTACCACTATTCAAACATTTTAACAATTGGGGAGAAAAGCTTAAACACATTAAATATCTTTCCTTAATCAACATAAAATTTAAAATTCAAATAAAGACTGATGACAACTTACACCCATAAATATCAGTTATGCAGAATAGATTTGCCATACATTTAACCGCTGCTCTCGTGGAAAGCAGAAATGAAATATAGGAAATTTAAATTGGTTGATTTCTAAAAAAATAAGTCTGTCTTTTAAGTAAAGAAGAAGTAAAAAGCCTCAATTCCAAACACTTTAATTCTCTAACATCCACATTTAGTCTCTGAAAAAAACGGAAGTTAGCTATGGATGAACAACCCAGGAACCACCAGATAGGGCCAATGAGCAGGAAAATGCTGGCATACTAATGCAAAAGTGAATGCAGCAGCGTAGATGTTTTTTTAATCTTGTCCTTTATGTTTGCGTTGACATAGTTTAGATGCTGTTTGAACTGTTGATTATGATATTAACAATCAAAACTGAAGTCAATGTTTATGTTGTGTTTATGTTTATTGACCACTATCCCGATTCAAACTGTTAAACTATGTATGGCACTGTCAAGTTGATAAGATGGCTTACTACCGAAAATACTAGCACCACTCATAGGGAGGAATGAGTAAAGGAGAAGGACGTCGCTCCTCTTTTCAATTGTCCCACAACTCGAAACAACGATGGTTAAGGTTTGGACCTAACTTGGTGTTTCTGCATAGCATTGATCCCTGACATTCAAACCAGTTTTTTTTTTAATGGGTAGTGCAGACTAACACTAAGCTTTTGGAAAGAAAAGAAAACCTTTTTTTTTTCCAATTTTTTTTAAAAATATTTATAAAATTGGGTCCTAACAAAAAAAAAAGTTTAACTGTTTTATTAATTTTAAACTTTTCATCAGCACATTTTTCTCTTAAAGCTAATGATAACATGGCTGATATGGTTCCTCGAGTTGTCAGAAACTTGTTTAAGCATCATGCAAAAATACTGAACCTTAACAAGAATAATGAGTTTGGAAAACCTTGAGAGATACCTGTTTATCCTGGAGGTCAGCTGAGAGCTCATAGCTCTCAGAAAGTGAACGAGACCGCTTGATGGCTTCCTCCTCAGCTTGTTTGCGAAGGATGGATTGTGAGTGCTGAAGTTTAGGCCGACGGGGCCTCTGCGGCCCGGGTTGAACCCCGTGGCCGTAAATTGGGCCGTCAAATCGGTCGGGGCTGATGGCTGAGCCGTGGGTTACAGGACCCTGGCCGTAGCCGGCTCTGCCGTCCAAGGAAGGGCCGCTCTCACTTGGCCGTCCATCTCCTTCCACACTGCAATCAGGGCAAAGATATGGAGAGACATTTTAGAAGAAATGACAATGAAAGTTCAAAGACTGTGTCTGACACTATTAAAATCTGATTTTTTACAGCATAAAGTAAGTTGACTATAGGGATTTATGATAATCTTTTTCAAATGAGGTACTGAAACCAGCAGATATTTTACTAAGAGACAAGAGAAACAGAAGCAGCAATTTTTCATGACATCTGTGTTTAAATTCACCTATTATTAGTTTAAAGTCTGTCTGATACAATTGAACGTCATATTCAAGATAATGTAAAAACTTTCATTAAAAACGTTTTATTTAGAAAACACAAATGCCACGTAAACACTCTTAAAATGAAACCTCTCGGTTTCTTGAAGGCTTCTTTCTTACTTACACATTCCTGTGCTCTGAAGCCCTACGAGGTGACTGCTTAGTGCGAAAAGAACGTCTGTTTTCAAAAAAATGCCAACTCTTCCTCCATATCTTGTCCACCATTCTTTCAGTCAAGTAAAGTCCAGAGTACAGAGGCTCCTCCAGGAAACCAAAGTTTATGCAAAGTTAAGGGCCAATCAGAGACCAGTGGGTAATTACATCATGTTTGCAGGAGTGACGACACGCTGTTCCAGTTCACGCTACAAAGTCCAGTTTAGAGTAGAAGGGTGGAGTAAATCCAACCTCCCGAGATCCAAGTGGAGATATAGCTGAATGAGGTGCTGATCTGCTCAATCGATCATAAGAGACTAACATCCCCTCTGTACCAGAGTATAGAGTGCCCACGGTTCACTCACAGCCAAATGTATTTGAACTGGAACTTGGCACACCCATGCAGTGTACACAATCTACTTCCTTCATTAGAGAGGCCTGAAATCAACATTCAGCAACAGCAGCAGCCAATCAGACAAGAGAAACCAGCGTCAGGGGGGGAAAAGGGGGAACTGCATAACTTCAAAGACCAGATGCGCACATGAACTTCTTCAGTTCATCCAAGAGCAGATTTATTTATTTGCAATGCATGGCAGAATAATGAAAACTAAAGTCTTTTTAATTCTTAATGCAGCTTTAAAGAAAATAAGTCTCTGAAGTAGACTTGATTGATGTTTGTGGTAGTGGACCCAAACTTTCCCTGATTCTTACTGTTTGTAATTCACACACATAAAACATGTGTCGTAAATAATTTGTTTCTGTTGTCAAACAGTTTTTTACTCCTGAACCAAAAATGGATTGATTAGTTTCAGAAATAAACATGAAGCATTTCAAGAATCCTGGTGGTCTACCGTCAGCAAAGACAACAAAAAGCACCTGACAGGCAGTAATGCTAAACTACAAACACTTCACATTATACCGAAGGTGAGCACATGGTATTGATTTTTACTTGCATATAAAAAAAACTGATATGTCATATTTTTTATATTGTTTCTCTATTCAGATCCTTCTTTTCTCCATTGGCTTAAAGACTTTTTTTTTATTTTAAAACATTGAAATCATTTTTTTACTGACTATATTTAAAAGGACATTAGGATGGGTAAAAAGCAAAACAATTTTTTAAAGTTTGAGGTGAGATGCCACAGACAACCAAAATGGCAATGTTGTTAATAAAAAGAATGGTGCATATGCAAGTATTTATTTATTTACTATGCCAACATGCTATCATCCACAATTATGTTACTTTGACAAAAAGCAACCATTAGAATTATTGATTTGATTGTATATATTTTTTTAGAATTAGCTGTGGAATTTATTTGTCGGTCTTTTAAAAGCTTAAACTTTGTTAAGTTTCTTTCTAAAGTAGCATGTAGATGTAGTTTTATTGTGATTCAGCAAACAATAACAGCGTAAAAGAAAGATGCTTTTGCACTGCTGGACCAACACCAGAGTGGCCACAAGTTGCTGAAAATCCAACCTTATTGCATAATCACCACTGGGACAAATCTCTCCAGCCATCTGTCATAGCAAACTGCAAAGCCGCTATTCTGCAAGTTATAATTGACACCTTGCCTTCTGTCGAGAAGCCAGAATACAGCAGAAGTAGTTTCTGAAATTCTATGTCCCTCAATAGAGCTTTAATTAGAATTGTGGATAAATGGGGGTTAACAGTGAGGTTTTTAGGTTTAATGGCACTTTTTTCAAGCAACACTGGCTAACATTTTGTGGATGGTTTGACACTCAGTTGTTTACTAGTATATCAGAAGTTAAGGGTTAATTTGGGATCTCTTAGGGTTATTATACAGGCTCTAAGTAAAGGAGACCTCAATCTTGATAGACTTGTTAAGAATTACACTATTCTTACTCAATAAATGCATCAAGCATTGCTTTTATATCTTGAAATATATCACATGTATATATATTTTCCCCCTGTAATCTTGCAAGGTAGGAGAGGAGCCTTTAAACCAATAGTAGTGCAGCCTATACTAGAAGAATGCAAAAATATGTGTGCTCTATATCAAGGTAAAAGTCAGTATTTTATTTTATTATGGAATCCAACAGTGAAACTTAAAACTGTTTTCCACACATTAAAACACATTTTTTGAAAAGGTAAGCATGTTAAGCGTAAAAAAAGGCCAACCGAAAAAAAAATTTCAATTCATACCTTAAATTAATTCTTTATTTTAGATAGATCAGACTGTATGTTTCAGACAGTGAGAATATGAATTTTTGTCACTGAAGGTCTTAAGGTCTGACTAAGACAAAAAGGATATATTTGATGGAAACTCCAATAAAAACCAAATTGACCTTATTACCATGGCTTTTATCTAAAGTTCTTTAAGAAATGCATAAAGGCTGCCTGCTAAATAAACTGAATTGTACCACTGTAAATCTATTAAATATCATATTTAGACAGAATTTATGTAACGCGACAAAGCTTTGAGTTTAATATAAATGAGAGTGTAGCAGACATTCTCTGGGTGTGCGTTCTCACTCCATCAAGTCAAAAAACACATTTATGATGCTAACTCAAAACTAGCTGCAAGGCAGCCTGTATTTTTCCAAAATGAGGCTTGTGGGTCAGATTCTTTCTTCACTCCAGTGCTTATATTCTGCCTCGCATTCAATCGTCCAAGTGTCCAGACAATATGGGATTGTGGGTACGTGGTAAAGTAAGAAAATAAGAGAAAGTCTGGGGTGCTTTTTGCTCTGAGGTCACTAAATAGTTGACAGAGTGAGGTCAGCTCCTCATGATGGAGAAAACGGAGGGAAGCAGTGGGGAGCAGACATACTGGAGTTTATATTTAAAGCTGACATGAATGTTTGAGGGGAAAATGGAAGAGACTTTGAGTAAGCTGGACATCATTGAGGGAGCAGTAAGTGAGACGTTACATAAACATATACAGAGCACAATGAGATCCCGAACGACGAAGCAGTGATGTAATGTGCACATCATCTTCTGTTTATAACTGTACTGCTTATGAAAAAAGTCCAAAAAAAACAAAAAGCGTTTGGGAAGCTCAAGAACAACAACTGTCCCTCCTTCAGGGTCTTTACCCAGCAGGAGTGCCTCTTGCTTATAATCTAGGGAAGCACGGCAGCACGGCTGGCAGTGATTTTCAGATTCAATGATTTGGAGGAGTTGGGTGGGGGGATGGGGGCACCAGACAATCACCCTCTTCCCCTACAAACATCCTGAGTGAGCAGACCTAGGCCCCTGCCCAGGCCTCAACCCATTCCATCAGTGGGACCTCAGGGAGAAACATTCCGACATCCCGGAAAAGAGGAGTCACATCTACAGGAGTTCTGGGAAAAGAAGAAAGCTAATGAGGTGCAGGCAGAGCAAGCTACAGTTCGGAACTAATGCTGCTCCTAAACAAAGTCACAGAGACGTCTGCAAACTGACAACTCTGGGAAACATTTAGGAAAGGTCTGAACATACTTTTGGAAAAACTTTATATTATAAAGAAAAATATCTAAATATAAAATCTGATTTTTTTTTTGGTGACAAAGCTAAAGTTACAAAACTGATGGTAAACTTTTCAAAATTTAACAAAACCATTCAACACAGCTTCTTTTTTCAGGAAATGGAGAGGGAAGCAGCTGTATAGTGTAACCCAGTGTATGCTCAGGGGAAATGTTGCCAAAGAAGCACAATGACTTCTTGTATCAAGTGGGTAAAAAGGTACCTCATAAAAACAAATTAAATAGTTCTCTCAATTAGTTGACTCACTAATTGAATGACCAATTAACTAAAAAAAACAAAACTAAAAAAACTGGCACCTGTCACCAAGAGAATGTAAAGCCTGCTGAAAACTATGGAGAGCACAGTTTTATTAGGATCAAGGGATAAATGCTGAATGAATCCTACTTTTAAAATTACACTATTATGAGTAAAATTGGCATTTCTAATTATATTCAATGTTAATATATCTAAGTAGACATTGTGCTGAATGAATTAGTGACAAAAGAACCAATTCGACAGATCTCTTTTGAAGAGTCATAAATATGACCTTTAACCTTGCTTTTTATGTGTGTATTATAATGCAGTAAAGTGGCAGTATAACGATCCTCTCAATGCAAATAAAACCGTAACTCAACGTTCAGGCGATAAAACCAAATGTGGCTTTCTTTGACTGTCTGAAATGTATGCAATAGATTTTTATGACAACAGGTCCTGCAAAGCATACAAACTTTGACCTTTTTGACTTTCTAATCTTTTACTCTCTAATGGTAGTTAGTGAAGAGTACTTTAGATTGCATTTCTGTGTTCCTAATTTATATTCTTGCTCTTAATTCATCCATTCTATTCTGCTGATTGAAAGTGGTGATCACCAGTAGCTGACACCTAAATTCATGATCTATTACACTGTAATGAGCCTCATAAACAGGCACTAGATGGTCTAACTTCTACGGATCGGTATCAGCTGTGAAAAAATTCAACCCTATTTTGTGCACCACTAATGTGCATCCATAATTATAGCCCCCCTCTAACCTTGCTTTTCAAAGATAGCAGTTTTCTTTATGCATGTATATAAACACAGGCAGTTAAGTGACCCTCTCAATAAAAATCAAACAGTACCTCTAGGTAACACCCCTTACCCCACATGCAGTGGAGACGGAGCTGCACCAAAGCAGATGTTTTCTCCCTTTCCAAAGTGACTCAGAGAGCTCATAAATACAGATGCACCCAGCAGGTCTCAGCACACAGATGTGGACGTGAGGAAACTTTTCAGGTAGAAGCTTGAGAGAACACATGGTAGAACGTGAACATCAAGTTCATCATTAAAGGGTGAACCTGCTGATGAACACAGAGGCAAACCTATTTTATAAGCTCCAATAAGAAGACTAATGAACTGTCGTGCAGCTGCTATAAAAACCCAAAGAGGAGCATGTTAAGAATTTACAGTTTGACCCAGCTGTGTACTGAAAATGCAGCGCTGGCCAGCAGACCGACGGTGCTGCTCTTGAGAGATTGGTGCAGACTGTAAATAGTCAACCAGAGTCTCATTACAAGTGGTGCTTGATTACTACTGTCAGTTGTGCGCTTCATTTTGAGAAACTTAGAGTTTTTTTGTAAAGATCACACATGACTTTTGGCTGCTATTTTTACCAGAAAGCAGAAGCTGAATCTCTGGAGAGACATAAGTAACTGCTGAATGATAGGAAAGACCACAGACTGTCCAAATACTGTCAAAAAGAAAAAAGTGGATTAGTCACTCAAATGGAACATTGTTTTGTGAACGATTATTTCGAAGTTCAGGTCAAGGTTGTTTGAAAGTTGGTATTACAGAAGGGAAATACATTTCTTCCACAAGTCTACACTTTGAAATAATCTGTAATAATGTAACCTTGAAAAAAAATAAAATAAACCCACTAATCTCAGTTTACATTTGATTGTCAAGTTATTCATGGTTTTATGACTTATCTCTTTGCAACAGGTTTCTTGCTTTTGAGCAGTCATACTGTGTCTCAAATTTTTTTCTTTTTTTTCTTAAAAATTTATTGAATTTGAATATTACCCTTAAGGGCAAGAATAAGCAAGTTTAAATGTCAAGAGCAGTTGCAAAGTTCATGAATTATGACCCTTCTTTGTACCTGTCACTCACTTGTATTTTGGTGTAATGTGTTTTAGATTATATTTCTATCTAACTATGATTTTTGTCACCGTATCCATATGAATGATATATGAACACCATAATTTAGCATGAATATATGTACTTTTATTAACGCTGTTATTACTATCACGCTTCAAAAATGTCCTCTGCATTGCTTCCTTAACTAGACAAGATGCATGAGTTTTTGTTTTCCTTAAACACAACTTATTCATATATAATTAGGTTTTACAAACAAGAATTATTTTGTGCTCAGTAAAGGTATTAAAAAGAGCATATATAATTTTTGATCAATTTTAAGATGAAAACAAAAAGATGACTGAATAAAATATTTGTTCCTATTTTTCAGTGGCTAATTAGCTGTGACCATCTGTTAATGACACAACAGGACATTCTTTTGCATTACATATTCATGAAGCAGAGATGTTGCATATATGCTCGTGCTACTAGCAGGACTAAGTTACTGGTTTGTAGACACTTTTTACACACTTTGGAAGCAATCAGAAATCAGTGCTAATCTCCTGTTAACAGCCAGACCTCATTTTGTCTGATCAAGGCTTTCCTCCTCCTCCCCTTTGACAAGATCAGACAACAACAAAGTGTGCCTTCATTATAAGAGAATAACAAGGCTTATCCCTTGAACTATGCTTGGCACCTGTCCTTGAACCTTTCATGCTATGGAGCAGCTCAAAGTTAGTTGGGGGCCCACAAAACACCACAAGAATGCGATGCAATCCAGCTCCCATATGGATCCTGTACAGTAAGACTAAACACACATATTCAGTGACTCAGAGCAGGGAGCTGATCTGTTTTCCATTGAAAGGGAGTCAAACCTGGAAACAGGGACACACATTTGAAAGGATCTTTAAGCTTTACTATATACTAGTCATACAACAGCGGACCTTGCTCCGTTTTTTTAAACAGGATAAAAAGTCCAGTGTGTTCATTCAAAGACAAAAAAAATATACAACATCACTTAAGAAAATACATGCACAATTAATATTTTCTATCAGTCTTACCAGCCCCTTAGCTCCAGTTCCAGCAGCGACTGAGTCTTCTCTGAGTTACATTGCAAACACCACATGCTGGCTGGCAATCACAAGGCGATGTACTTCAAACATTAGTGGGTTCCCTTATGAATCCCCATACTGCCTAAAACGTTGCTCCAACAAACAGATGCCTCTCAGAACCATCATCTACGTCAGGCTGCAGCCTACTGCAGTTCTCCAACACTCCCATTGCTTTTCCTGTCTTGTGGATGATAGGCCTTTAAGTCAGAGCTAAGTGGCCGTCTGCAATCTCTGACAGGCAAAGTCAGCTCTCTCTTTTTGTCTTTCTTTCTCTATCTCCTCAGCGCGCCGGGCTGGTAGGAGTTTCAGGGGGGTGGAGGCTTGGAAACATGGGGAGTGTGCGAGTGTCTGCCAGGCCCTGAGCAGTAAAGGAAAGGGGGCGGGGTGCAGGGAAAGGGGGTGTGAATGGACAGGACTGGAAGCTGTGGAGCATTTGGATGAAATACGTTGTTGATGTCAAACACCATGTAGGAATGGGTGACGCAAAGGATCGGGTGGGCAGGTGAAGTAGAGAGAAAAAAGCTTTGTTCAGGCATGTTCTCAAAACAAAAGCACAGAGAGCAGAGTTTGAGATAAAGGAAGGAAGAGAAAGCGTATAAGCAAATAGGTTTAAAGGATGATCATATGCATGGACGGGGTGTCGGCAAGAGGATGCAGCTTCTATATGGGCAGAAGAAAACAGAGTATTCCAGATTCACACAAAAGAAAAGGGGGCCGGCTAGAAAAGCAAATAGAGAGGATTTCTATTAATAGAACCTTTCAGGTCTAAGAAGGCAGAAGAAAAAGGGCCAAGGGAGATTTTTTTTATCTCCTCACAGCAAAAGTCTCTGAAAATGGTCCACCTCAAGCCTGTTTATAGTTAGTCTATTTTAAATCAGCTGATTTTTTTCTTGTGGGAACTTCTACAAAACATAATATAAAGTCTGGTATACAATGGCATCTTGCTCCCATGAGGAGCGAAAATCTGGTTTCCTCTAATTTAAACCTATTTGAGTTGTTATTAGCTGATGGCAGAGGATCTGCACAGGAAACATGATAGAAATAGAGCATTATTGGTAATTTCTTTGATAAATATTTCATGATAAAACAGGCTGGATAAAGTGTGGCTAAGAAGCACTTGAAACTTTGACTGGGCCATTACTATACTCCACTATGATTGGATAAACACCATTCAGTTCTAGCACTGGATTTAAGTTATGCTGGGTGTCCTGTTGGAAGACGAACCTTCATCCAGCAGATAGCAGCTTCTCTTCCCCAGTTTAGGAAAAGTATTCCCTGCAGCATGATGCTGCCACCTTCATGTTTCATTATAATGATGTGTTGAAGACGATTTTGAGTAATAGTTACTAACCTGAACAAGAAGTAAATTTGTTTCATTAGACCATATTACCAATTTTCATATCATTTGACTAGTTTCAGCAGAAGCTTTCTTCCTGCACCTCTTTCATAACTCCTGGCTTTGTTCATCATCTGGACAGCTGTTGTCATGGTGACATATTCTCTCACCTGAGCTGCAGACTTCTACTGCTCTTCTAGAGTTAGCTTTAGCCTTGCTTCTCTGACTATTGCTTTCCTTGGACGGTCTGGCAGTTCAAGACAGACCGCATTTCTTTTGAGCTTTAGATTTGTGTCGAGTCTTTATATTTTTGTAAAATTTTTGTAAAATTTTAAAATCTTACCTTGCTTAAAAATCCAACACTTCCACAGATTTCTCCCAGATCTATCTGATGTTTTTCCTGGTGTCCATAAAGCCGTCATACAGATTAATAAAGAGATTAAGTCATACTTGGATTTAGCTTAATTTGGTGCATCATGAAATTACTTAGTTTCCATGGTTTTTATTAAAGGGAAACAGACACATTCAACAATTTTCATATTTTTATTTATAAAATGTTATAAAGACCTTTCTCTCCACCTAACAATCATACATTACTGTGGGTTGATCTCTTACTTAAGATCCAAATAACATTCAAGTTTGGCATTGTAACGTGACCTGATATACCACGCCTCCTGAATAGTAGCATATCTGCAAGGCTAGACTATCTACTCCCCATGCCTAACATGCATCAGGCCTCTCTCAGACATCCCTATTTGCTGGACTTCACAGCCCACAGATGAATCAGTCCTCTGAGACAAGGGGGTTGGGGAAAAACTGCCCCCCCCAGCCAAAAGTATTTTCTATGCAATGACACCAGCAAGAAAAAAACATGGGGAATGGCTCCCACATGCAGTCAGTTTACAGGGACACCGACAATCTAAACAGAGACACACAAACTCGAGCCCCAGAGGAAGATTCCTGTAATTACAGGCCTGAACTCCTAAAATGATCACCTTCTGTCGCTTGTTTTCATCTGAGCCTTTAAATGAAAGATTCAGAATTAGAGACAAAGCAGAAAAGGATAAGTATAAGTTATCATAACGGATCGCCATGAATATCTGACCGATGCAGAGTGATTACCTGCAACCACACAGTGACTGACCATCTGATCTATTTCAGTCTGAGACCTTCCCCCAGCTCTCAGGTGACTACAGCTGCTAACGCCTCGTGGAGGGGCAGACACTCAGCTCAACTTACACACAACCACTCTTAATGCAAAACAAACAAAACAGCGAGTAATTTAAAACCTTTTATTAATCTGGGACTGCTTATTTCACACAGTCACAAAGCACCTTGTTAGGGACTGTCTGCATCAGAAATTAGCACTACGTTCTGGATTTGGTTTGGCAACCATCACAACTAATTAGAGTTTATTTTTCCTTTCGATAGAGATTTAAAGCAATATCTTGGTATAATTTTCAAGCATGACGTGTTTTTACCCCCTGGTAGTTTCAGAATGAGCCTCAATAGTAAAATCAGTTTCAGAATCAAGAAGACTTCTCCTAAACTCAATCCCATTGGGTGAGTTTTGAGTAAACAAAGAAATTAAAGTCTTCACAGCATTAGTGAGAATATTTGGCTCCCTCAGCCTGCTGGCCTCCATGTCTCACTTCCTCTTCTAAAGTTACGATGCCGTCTAGCCGTCCTGTCTGCTGAAGGCCCACTCCATCTTGGGAGTCCTGGCTGCTCCGCGCTCTGCTCCAGCATGATGTCATTAAGAATTCCAAGCAGAGGCCCACTCACTGCTCATAAAATACCGTTTCTTCAACTCAATACATATGGGCTTTCTGCATTTCAACTCCTTTTCCATCAACGCTGCCTTTGGTTTTAATCCCCACCCTTCTTTTAATCTCTACAGCCGTCGTAGAGCAAAGAGAAGTCAAATACATTCAAGTTGGGCCGATGCCAAAGAGGCATCCGCGAGTCAGATACCAGCAGCTGAAAACCTCTTTATCTGGTGATTTCCCACAACTGTGCTGCCTGAAAACTGTCAGAGAACAAGAAACAAAAAAAGCTAAACTAACTTTGCTTTTGCTAGAAGAATGAAAAAAGGCAGAGTAGGGGAAAATGCAGCAAAGGAAACAGCAGGGGAAAGTGATAGCTTCCTGGAAAGTTGGTTACAAGATATTGGCATGGTGTTTCACATCTACATGACATCATGTGTAGTTTTGCATTATCTTTTTTTCTTTTTCTTTGTTGTAGGCTGAACAACTGGGGCCTGCATTGAGAAATGGAAAATAAAATGAAAACTTAACCCCTCGCCTGGTCTGGAAACAATTAGAACGGGCTGATGTCATAGTTTGATACAACGGCATACTAAATGAGATGTAGTGGCCCGGTACAGCTTTGTGAACACAGGGGGGGTGGGGGGGTGGGGGGGATTAAAAAAAGAAACCGTTCTCTTGTAGATTCTCAGGAACAAAGAATGTCTTTGCATAGCAGCAATCTGGCAGCAGATGTATAAATAGTGCTGATTTAGAAGTAATTAAAGGATATGTTGCCTCTGCTCATCACATCCTGACAGCAAAGTTGGACCAGATGTGTCGGCTGAAGGATCCAATGGGAATCATCAAAGTTTATCAGAGGCAAGCGATATTTGAAAGGCTCTTTTTCTTCTCTCCTGTTTGGACATCTCTGCATTAAGGTGGAAAATAGCTTCCACCTCAGACTGAAACAATCTGCCCAGATGAAATGAAACCGAAGGACTTACTGCTTGTCCTAAAACCAAAGACTCCATATTTGCAAGTTTCTATAGCAGTAAGTTGCCAAAAATAAAGCCAGGAGATGGAAAAAAGGGTGATATAGAAATACTAAAGAATAGGGCTTAATTTAAGGATAGAGGGATGAATTGCACTTATATGAAAGTTGCTCTATTTATTTATTTCTTTTTACTTCAACCTATATATCAGTCATGGTGCACGCTGTTTTTGAAACACTGGTAGTAGACATGAACCAGTATCAAAATCTTCTTGCTCAGAAATGCATGATTTCAATGTTTCTTGTTATGTAATGCAAAACTTTACTTTTACCCGTGACTTTTAGTCACTAAGGGTGCTAGCCCTGTAACTTCCAGGCATCATACCAAAATGCAACAGTCTTCTTCTATGCTTTGGAATCTGATAGCAGACCACTTTGGACCAGCAGATGAAGCAGTTGTGGAGTCATTTAGAAAGACAAAGCCACAGTCGCCCCTCTAGAATAAATCATACATCAAAGAAACCAAAAGTATGTCCTATCAGTTAAATGTCACTTCTACCTGACAAAAACTTTTAGTTTAGAAAGCTCTCGTATTAAATTGGACTGACAATAAACCGCTATCAAGGTCAAATGACTCATTTAGTGATGGATATGACCCTCTCAAGTTACATAGGTGAGAAGAAGAGCAGCCTGCATAGAATATTAATGTGTGCCTATTACTTCATTTTGACATAAAAATAAATAATTTTATATATCTAAAATGATCTAATAGTTTGGTTACACAGGTTACTTTGTGTTGCTTTATAACTAAAATGCATAACTTGATCTAACTGCAAAAAATAATATGATCTCATAAACAAATTATATTCAGTAACACTCAAGGGTGTTACTCATTGATTTAAGCATTACAAAAAACAAATGTTCTCAGTTGTGCATATTTAGTAAATATTCTATTGTGAACACATTCTTTAAAAAACAAACTAAGAAACGAATGAATGGGAAATAATATGAAATATGTGCATTTGTAATGAAAGAAAAAACTGCACAAATGCCTGGATTCTTTTATTGTAAAGAGTTCCACAATAAACTAGCTGGAATGAGACAGAGACTATCCTGGTCGAAAGGAAATAAAAATCACTACATACATTCATGCCTCTGTTCTTGAACAAACCTTCCTTGCCTGGACGTTTTTGTCAAAAAAGGAGGAATTAGGAGTGGATTTATTTTGCATTCTCTTCGTGTCGCTGCCCTTTTCTGGTTTCCTTTCACATTCCAAGGTCATATCCCCGCCAGGTGCAGACTCTAAATTAACCTAAAATATGAATGCCAGCCACTAGTGACCAGCTCCGAGGAATTTCTCTGCAATTCCTTAAAATGACTGACTGGGCAGAGAAATTGCAAGAATAACAGCCTTTTAGCAGAAGCATAGCAGAGCTGTACTTTACAACTTGACCACACGTTTGTGTATTTCCTTCTGTGATTGCAGTTTAACGGATGGCCTCAGCTTAAGAGCTGCATTTCTCCCAGACTTTAATTATCCTCTTTTTATTCCCCAAATTCCCTTTATATTCTAAAGCTAATGAAGTACTTTCTGTATGGATCATCAGCAGTGGGATGTGTTTGTTCCGTTCAGCTGAAGCGAACCCCGTTACAGTTGATCGTATTTCTCTGAAGCTCTTCACAGTTGCCCCACCCTGCCATGAAACTCATACTACAACGCAGTTCTCCGCCTTCTAAAAATAGCTCCATGTGAGGTGACACGCTCTGCCAAACACAAAATGCTGCAAAGAACAAGACAAAGAAAACACATTTGCACAAAGGATAAGTCACTGAAAGCCTTGCTGATTTAAATCATGTTTGCTCCTTTTTGGAACAAGTGATTTTTTTCCTTTTACCCACACTGTAAAATCTGGAGGTCAGATGGAAAACACAGCAGGACTCTGTGGTGGTTTGTTGTTCAGTGCAGCCATGATTTCTAAATGTGAAAAAAGGCAGCAGAGGGTATAAATACTCATGGCGGTCATAATGACTCCAGCCAGGCAGCCTGAATGACAAAACAGAGGCCTTGCAGATGGAGCACAGTCCAGAGAGGGCCTTAAGCATTACAGCGCCCCCCACTGGTTACAGAGAACATAGCATGCTGCCTTAAAGATGCACTGTAAGGCTGATGATGAGGATGGGTGGTGGGGTCAGAGTAGTGTAGCTGTGATGTCACTCAGGATGAATGAGGTCAGATATTTTTTCTCCTGAATGCAAGTCAGGGGGTAGGGGACTATTTAAAGGCAGGAGGATATGACAGACCGGCTGTTTCTGGTTTGTAGAAGTTTTTTCGTGATGCGGCGGGGACTTGGCAGTAATCTATTTGTGGCAGCAGCAGACACACACCTGTCTCAAGTGACAGACCTTTAGTTACAGAGTAAGATAGCTAGACGATAGAAACATGAGGCACACAATTTTGTTGCTTTAATTCTGAAAACCGCTTTACAGTAAAATTAACATTTGTTTTATTTCTTGATCAATTAGGAAGAAAATAATGCCTCATAAAGACTGTACACTACTTTAATGAGAAAAATTTAATGTGAAATTACAAAAAAACAAGAAGATTTTTATCTTCATCTGTTTTCAACCTATGTATAAATTTCCTGAATAAACGTTATTTCTAGCCTAATATTGTGGCCAATAAATCGATGAACTTGCAACCAACCCTTTTAAAATTCTCATGCTGCTGTCCTAATTTGATGAATGATTTTAAGAAACCGTCCATATATTTCCCCCTTTCAAAGGAATCCAAAATGTTTCCATCTGTGGATGTAAACCAAAAATGTCATTAAATAAATTGCAGTTTATACATATGTTCATGTGAGCTGGTGCTTTAACTCAAATAAATTTCTGGTTGTCGAAATTCAATAATGAAAGGACTGAACATATTAAAGGATTCAAACAGGCAAACCTGCTTTTTCGATACACTTTCTTTTAATCAAAGGTTACACCAGGACCACCAGGGATGTCTTTAAAGTTTTAGTATTAAACAAGTAAAGGTTTAAAGAGAATTATGCCTTTTCTAAGCAAATTATAAGACTTTAGTTTCAAAACAAAGATATAAATTATTTTCACAACCATTGTCTATGTTTTTCATGATCAGAAATATTTTTAAACAGCAAAATTTGTATTTTTTTTGTAAGAAAAGTTAAAATCTGTATTTTTTCAGCCTGCTATCTGCAGCAACATTTCGGGGTTGGGTGGGAGTTTTTGCTTGATACAGCAGTAAAAAACTGGCTTCATTTTTGTTCCCTTTCTGATATCTAATTAAGATTAATTTATATTATGTTAATGAAATTTTCAAGCTGTTTTAAATTATTTTGGTTTTGGAAACTTTTGGTATTCCTGAAACAATCAATCGACCAGTGATTGATTCTCCCCTAAAGCAACATCGATGAGCTACTGTGAAAAATAAGACTGTTCAGTAACAACTTCAAAAATAAAATCTACCACTATTTTTTGGGGGTAAATGCATCAAAGCACCATTCTCTTTGATGCATTTTTTTCTTTGAGCTAAGCAAAATACATAAAGCCTCAGGACAGGTGCTTTGACAAATGAATGTGGACAGCATTGCCCTCTATTCGTTCTACTGCCTCTATCAAGGAACCTGCAGTACATTTTGAATTTTAAGGTTAATATTTTATAAGGCTGCTTAGCTAAAACTAAGCTCCCACAACTGGATTTATTTATTATTATTATCTACTGAAATAAAACTGGAATTAATGGTAAACTTAAATATTAAAACAGTAAAGTCCTGATCAGTAAAAAATAAAAGAAAATAGGATGAAACAGAGTTCAAACTGAGTTTTACAAACTGCTTGTACTCCACTTATTCTCACCTCTACTGGTAAGTGTAAAAATCAGTTTGCTTCACTGGTTTGCTGGGACTCTTAACCCCACCCTTACAATTTTGTCTACATGCCATCTCAAGCTCACAGCATAAACACAGCAACTATTAAGCCCTGCATATGTCTGTAAGGGATCCTTCAAGTTCAACCATCTATACTGACACAAATCAGTGTTTGTACTGGCACTGCATGTCAAAGCTGGCTTTCACCAACGTGCTAATGTGCCTGCTTCTGATAAACAGTCAGTGAAATGAAAGCGCTCTTCTGTCATGACAATCAATGTGTCACTGTGGCACATAGCTCAGCATTGTTGATTACATGTGAATGACAGTTATAATTCACAAGATACAGCAGGCTTTCCAAGCAATTGTTTTTTTCTGTTATTTTTGATTGGAATTAGAGAATTAGTTAGGAGACACATGCGATCTGAGTAGAAATGTACATATAAAGCAGGAGCAAATATCTGAGTCAGATTTGGGAAACTAATACTTATAGGCATTGATCTGCTGAAGGTTTACATGTATAAAAACATGCAAACTGTAAAGCTGATCTACTAATCAGATGAACATGGGATGTGCATCCCTAAATTGAGCTGAACAGCAGGGACAGCATTTAGCTCTTTTGCCTTCATGAATATCAACAGTAGATGATGATCATCAAATGTGCAAAATACCAGGATGAGCATACACAGATATAATCCCTTAATAGCCGCATGTAATTAAACATGAAACAAATATAGATGCAGTTTTTGCATCTATATAAGGCACGTTTGAAAGTCAGACTGAAAATGTCTGTGGTTATTGAAATTATGAATGGGTTCAAGGTGGACATATCTGGATTGAGAGGGATAACAATAGGAGATACCTCATCTATCCAGAAATGTCACATTTTGGATCTTCAGGGTTATAATTTCAGTGCACAATGGCCTTAAAGGAATAGTACACCCAAAACATGATTAGCCTTCATTTTCTACTCACCCCCATGCTGAACAAAACTCTGGAGTACTTTTTTGATATCTCAAATGCATCTGGAGATCTGGGAGGCTTCTTGCTGTCTGCTGACATTCAAATAATGGAGGTCTATGGCGCCCGAGACAGAAAGGTCCATAAAAGTCCACAAAAACGTGTCAATATTCCTCCATACTGCTCGTCCAATGTAATCCAAGTGTCCTGAGTGGGTAGCGTCCATAATTTACTCGAAACAAAGTCATTTAGAACGTTTTAGAGCCTAAACAGTAGTGTATAGGATTTCCTAATAGCGCCCCCATGCGCGCTCACGATTCTACGGAAGCCGGCAGACCAAACCAGCGCATTCAGCTCGGCAAAGAACTCATGCTCTTCCTCAACACTGAAGTCCTCAGACATTTTTCTTTCGTTGTTTCTTTCTTTGCACAGGTAAACAGCACATTTCTTCTTCTACGCTTGCATTATCGGCAGAGCAGACGCTGAATGCGCACTTTCTTCCGGTTTGGTCTGCCGGCTTCCGTAGAATCGTGAGCGCGCATGGGGGCGCTATTAGGAAATCCTATACACTACTGTTTAGGCTCTAAAACGTTCTAAATGACTTCGTTTCGAGTAAATTCTGGATGCTACCCACTCAGGACACTTGGATTACATTGGACGAGCAGTATGGAGGAATATTGACACGTTTTTGTGGACTTTTGTGGACCTTTCTGTCTCGGGCACTATAGACCTCCATTATTTGAATGTCAGCAGACAGCAAGAAGCCTCCCAGATCTCCAGATGCATTTGAGATATCAAAAAAGTACTCCAGAGTTTTGTTCAGCATGGGGGTGAGTAGAAAATGAAGGCTAATCATGTTTTGGGTGTACTATTCCTTTAAGATATAGCACAGTTATGTGCTATCTCTTACAGGTTTTAGGATTGATATTTAATATTTTAACTTCAACTTTTGTCATGTTCATCTTTTAATGTTTTCATTGTTATTTTCTAGCAATTTGAGATATTTACATGTGAACTCCATTTTAAATAAAATTTTTAATTATTGTTATTTATAGTTAGTCTTATTTTCTAATTAATATAATTTATACCTGAACTACCCCTTTCTTTTATGCCAACTCTGCTCTTCCACACCTGCCAGCAGCACATACAGTTTCCTAATTTTAATAGGTCTATCCTAACCGGTTGCACACCAATTTAAAACTGGCCATGCAGTCCTAGTTGATCACCTGTAAGATGCCAAATTAATTGCGGATGCAATTTTTTGCCTACACCAGCAATCTAGCTCTCCTTTTATATAATCTCATTAAATCAAGGCCAAAATTCCTTTGGGAAAGTATTCATATCCCAATGGAGTTAATTTTACTTTATAGCAACAGTATTTTATACTTATAGACAAAAGGTTATGCATTAATGTAAACTGGTTTCCTGCAATTAGAGCTTCTAGTCTTCAAGTATAGGTCTTCACCAGCTTTGCACATCTAAAGACTAAAGATCGAATACTATAGGTTTTTAAGGCTGATGGTGATACAGATTATTTTGAAATCCCTGTAACCGATTCTCCACATTTGCTGCAGATTTTATGGGGCCAATTGTTGAAGCTGATATTACTTTTTCTTCTCATATTTATGAGAAAAATGGTACAATGTCATCAAATCATACACCAGTCTCAATCTAAATGAAGACACACTTTAATAAACAAATCCAATAGAACATTAAAAAAGGATAGTAAACAGAGGGAGCAGCAATGCATGCGCTTCATGTGATCTCAAGGCATGGTTGCTAAATTCTGAATGCTCGGTTGATGCCGATAAAAGAAAAGAAAAAAAATAGTATTGGCCAAAAATTACTATCTGGATGATGTATCGATATGTTCCTACTAAAGAGAACATTTTTCTGGTCCTTTTTAGTAAAACATTGATCAGGATGGATGGAGAGCAATTGTTTACAAAATGTTTTTCCAATTACAATAAGGAAAATTCACTGAATGGCGCATTGAGATGCATTGACCCAAACCATTCCATTGCTGCACTGGCTGTTAGTATAAAGTCTTTCTGCTAGAAAGTGAACCTAGGCCCCACTCTTCAATTTTTAGCAGTCTGTCCTTTTTCTAACTGAAGAAAAGCATCTCCACAACATGAAGCTGCCACCACCATTCTTCATAATTTGCTAAGTATACAGTGAAACATGATGAACTTCAAAGATCAGAACACAAAGCTTAAAAGTTGTTTTATTGCTCTGTAAGCCAAAGTAGATTTGGTATTCCAACAAAATAAGTTAACACTTTCTCTATTATTTCCCTTTGTCTCTTGCAGCGAAAGGTTACAGGATTTTGCCAGTAATAAAAGTCAGTAACTCAGCAGAAATGAGGTGTCAGGAGCTCTAAATGTGAAAGGAAATCCTGACTGATGCATGCTTCTTTTCCCTTTTGTTCAAAACTCTGCAAATCCAAGCAGAAAACAGTTGCCATTTCAGCCTACATGGAGCCATCTAAGAATGCATGTTAAAAAGATAAAAAATGGGTTTAAACGTGATGAAAAACCGATTAAGACCACTCTCAAAATGTCTCAAGAGGGAAAACACAAAAATACTTTAATATAAATCTTGTGTATGTTGTTCATGCATTAATGGAAATATCAGTTTTTGCTTTCTCACATTCTAACAATAAATAAAATGCCCTGAAGACATATGTATAAAAACCACATCAGTTTATATGCCAGAGATTAATAATCAAAGAAAACCAGAAGGCATAATTTCTGAACAAAAGCACAGATATAGCGACTACACCTGACAATTTTTTTCTCTCACTCTAAATCTAGAAAGCAGCTGCAAAAACCTTTTGTGCAGGTCAGAGGAGTGCTGAGAAATGGATTTATGTTGACATATTCCAAAGGAACAAGATATCCTGAGTTTGCAAGTTCCATTCATACCATTTCTCCGCAAGACCTGCTGCCGACAAGTCAGCAGATCTTATATTTCAACCTGTGCTCCATTCAGGCAGGCTGAAACCGGTGCAGGACATGATGCGTAGCTTCATGCAGAACAACAAGCTCACACAGATTCCTGATAACTCACTGAGGAAGGGTTAATTAGTGCTGTGTCTATGGTTTCATTACTCCCAACGCCTCCTGTGCCCTCCTCTTGAGCCATTAACAAGAGAAGTGGGTTACAGGAGTGCACAGATTAATTCACTCTGTCTGACTATGATGAATCAGACAACAACTAATGATGCTCGGCTTCACAGTAGAATTGCAGCTTGTTTTGTGATTTAAATATAGAAATCAATCAAAACCAGGACTTTGGTGAGGAAATTGCAGAACTATCAGTCATCCATAGTGATCTGTGGTAAGGATTTTATATCACAGAAGATTTGAAGAAAAACAACAACAAGAAAAAGCAAAATCCTCTGATTAGCAAGGAAGGAATTTTAAATGTGGTATATCTGTGGCTAAAGCCCCAGGGGTTGCACTCATGTTCCAGATGCCTTTTGATATTATTGACTTCTGAGTACACTCAGATGTCTGCAGGATGCAGAAATATTGATCCTAAGCCCTTCAATTACTTATTAAAAGCTTTGTCTTGTCCTCTAAGGCCTGCCCACAACACACTGTAGGTACAGCTCTAACTCTGTAATCTTTTTTTTTTCTACGTATTTTATTTGAAATGAAACTAAAATAACACAACAAATCTGTACAGTATATACTGGCCTTCTATTGTCATGCTTTCTAAACTACCAAGGAAAAAAAAAAAAAATTTCAAGTAAAAATCACAAACTTCAATGGATTTTACATGAAAGTTTCAAACATAAATGAGAGGAGTGACAGTTTTTTTTTTCTCTATGGACAAAAGCTGGTATAATACACCTGTTCATTGATTTTGTGAATTCAACTATTTTCTCATTATCCGTGTCTAGCTTTACTATTCTTTGAAGAACAGAATCCCCACAGCATGATGCTGCCACTATCATGTCTCACTATGTCTATACAGGATTATGTACCGTGTACCGTACATGCCATTGTCCATGTGGACCAGGAGGTTCAGTTTTAGTCGTTTACCCTTTCATGGCTTGAGGCAGACTGATAACTTTCTTTGAAAGAAAGTTTTATTCTTGCTGCACTCACATAAATGTTAATTTTTTTGTTTTGTTTTTTAAATACAACTAATAGGTGTCAGGTGGAACAAGTCTCCCATATGAACTCTTATATCCTTCCAGCTCCTCCAGAGTTGCCACAGGTCTCTGGGATCTCTTGGAGAGCCAGTACCAAATATTACAAAGTTTGGAAAGTTGTTTTATAATCGTACCCTGCTAGAAACCTCTCTGCCTTTTGTCTTTTTTTTCCTCTACATGATGCTTTGCTCCCTAATGTTCTCTGACAAACCCCTGTGGCTTTTACACATCAGCTGGCTTTTAACAGAGATTAAAATACAGACGGGTGGTTTTGTTACCTAATTTGGAAACTTCTGAATGCAAATGGTTCCACAGTTTATAAATAGTATCACAATTAATTATTTTAAAAATGAAATTGCAAACATTTTAATTGGAAAAAAAAATTGCAATAATGCATTTTTTACCTTAATATTTTATTAAAATTCATGTTAATTTGTGGGTTTAATTTTGCAATATGGGGAAAAGTTCAAGAGGTAAATTTGAACAGACTTTTCTTCACAGAACAGCTCCAAATAAACAGGCTTTAGGGAAACGGGAGACATTTTCCAACGCCCAATTACTGGCATCATACTGCTTGCCTGAGAAACAGAGTGTGCAACGTGAGACCTCCATGTTCCAACATGTTGGTTTTGGGATCTTTTCATTTTATAAAAAACAAACCAATTCTTCCATTTTAATCGAGCGTACTTCCCATCACACTCAATTAGAAACAGGAGGATTGTGATGATGAATGACATACAAAATAAAGAAGTGGTTGAATAAAAAATGTTTACTCAACTGGTGAAGTCTATTTTGATATGATGATTCAAACGAGACCTTGAAATACAAAAGAAAACTGATTTTCTATAAATGCCTGTCAGTAAAGGATCCTAATAAGAGAAAAATGAATGTCTAATATACCTCTTTTTTCTTAGTGTTTGACTGATTAGACCTAATATCTCAGCCTCAGGTTGATTTACAAAGCCACATTAAACAGGTACATCAACATACTGCAGGAAACAAGAAAAAAAAATAGGCATTCATGGCAGGCAACCTGAAACATTCACTTTAGGGGTATTTAAACCATTAGGCCAGTATTAGAGCCAATTACTCTTGATGGCTACTAAAAGGAAAGTGGGAGTACTTTGAAAATATATTGAACTTATTTTTAACAACAACTATAGATCACCTCTAAAGGCAACTGTTGCACTAGAACATTTCTAGCTTACATTTTTCCAAAGGGGTCTGAATATTGATGTATGTCTTACATTTTGTTTTGATGTATGAAGCAATATCTCCAAACATTTAAGGGGGAAAAAATGGTTGCTCAGCAAAACTCTCAAGTGGTACAGGTCTAGCTTTCCACCTGAGTAAAACCAAGACATTTACTCACTACTTAAAGGTATAGTGGATGATTTTTGCAAATTTTTTGAAAAGACATGCCCTCTCCACTTTGAAAAAAAAAATGCACATGCACAACCCTGTACCCACTCCCTAGAGTGAACGCCTATTAAACGCATGCAAGAGCATGCATCAGTCCTTTTCTCCTTGTGCATGTTCTGTTTAAAAGCTGCTGTCTGCATCACTCATACAGGCTTACTTTCCAAAAGAAGATTTGCAATTTTTCCACTATGTCAGACTCACCACCGGTAAGGGAAAATAGGGACAAGCTCATAGGACGGCACATCACCAGAATGATTGACAGTTAGGAGGACCACTGATTTTGATGATCTACCCAGAAAAATAACATCCTCCACTATACCTTTAATATTCAACAGCCAACAGTTAGTGTTGTCATACTAAAATTACACTAATTTGGAGTGACAGCTACGCAGCCACAAAGTGGTAGGACATGTAAAATCAAAGAGGTATGTTAGCTGATGCTAAGTAACATAATGTGTTGGCATTTGTCTGCAGAGTTCATAGCATAGACCTGAAGACTTCATGTGACCTTTAGATAAGCTGAATAATGGGGAGCAGACAGCTTGATGGGATGGCCAAGCAGCTGTAGCCCAACGCCCAAGCACAACACCACTGGACTCTAGAATAGTAAAGGTGTTTTCTCAAACGTAACAATGCCTCCATGTCTTGCTCACATGGATTAGTCTTGGTTTGAAAAATGCAAGAGGGAAGAGCTCTTTTCTGACTCTCTAATAGTAAAGAGCAATCAAAATTGTGTGCTTGCAAATATATATTACAAGAAGATTTTTCCTCTGGGTTTGACTCATCTGTCAGTGAGCAGCGAGCAGCGAGCAGCTTGCAGCGCCCAAGGAACATTGTGGGGTTGAGGGTCTTGCTAAGGTGAAGACTACTATAGCTGCAGTTTAAGTGCAGCACTAGAATCAGCGAAAACTTAGCATAGAGTTTCAGGGGATATCCTAGTTTCATCTCATAGGTAAAAAAGTTAATCTAAAAAGAAGTAATTAGCTGACCCCTTTCAACCGTTTCAGACTATCCCCTCTGGCAGGAGTCAATCTGGACCAGAACCTCCTGCTATAAAAACAGCTTTCCAGCTGCTACTAGCCTCAAAAGCAACCTCCATGTCCCCACTGACACTTTTCCCATTAGTGTCCAAAAAAAAAACAACAACAACAACAAAAAAACATAGTGATGATTGTTGTTTAATAACTTTGATTTGATTTATTACCACAAATATTATATTCCACTAGTTGTTTAGACTTAGACTTAGACTTCTTTATTTGTCATTTTGTATGCACAGGGTGCATACAGAACGAAATTGCGTTACATACAGCTTATGAACGTTGCATTGATATTTCAAATGGCACAAGTTATAGAAAAATACAAAAAGTGCAGCAATGGTCAAAGTGTGAACAGTGCAGAGGATAAGAGACAGTGTGCAAGTTGCAGTGGTTCAGTGCAAATAGGCATTTGTGCAAAAAATGCGTTATTGAAAATAGAATGAGATGAACAATTAAAGGGCTAAAAGTTAAAAGTTCAGCAGCATTTGATGCCCGATAATGTGCAATAGGTGCAGAGTTCGGTTTGTGGATCAAAGGTTCAACAGTCTGATGGCAGTGGGGAAGAAGCTGTTGCACAACCTGGTGGATCTGCAGCGGATGCTGCGGAACCTCTTTCCAGAGGGCAGCAGGGAGAACAGTCCATGGTGGGGGTGTGAGGGGTCTTTGATGATATTACGGGCTCGGGACACACAGCGCTGTGATGAAATGTCCTTAATGGAGGGAAGAGGAGCCCCAATGATTCCTTCTGCTGTCCTCACCACCCTCCTCACATTCTTCCAGTCAGAGGCTCTGCAGCCTCCACACCACAGAGAGAGACAGCTGGTCAGAACGCTCTCTATGGTGCTTCTGTAGAAGGTTGTGAGGATGGGCGGGGGCAGGCGGGCTCTCCTCATCCTCCGCAGAAAGTACAAGCGCTTCTGTGCCCTCTTCACTAGAGATGAAGTGTTTACAGTCCAGGTGAGGTTGTCCGTGATGTGCACCCCCAGGAAGTTTGTGCTGCTGACCACCTCCACAGCTGAGCTGTTGATGAGCAGTGGAGCATGGTGGGGGCGGTTTTTCCTGAAGTCGACGATGATCTCCTTCGTCTTCTCCACGTTCAGGATCAGACTGTTTTCACTGCACCAGTCCACCAGCTGCTCCACCTCCTCTCTGTAGTCCCGGTCGTTGTCGTCTCTGATGAGGCCCACCACCGTTGTGTCGTCCGCAAACTTCACGATGTGATTGGTGGTGAACCTGGGGACGCAGTCATATGTCATCAGGGTGAACAGCAGGGGGCTCAGGACGCAGCCCTGAGGGGAGCCCGTGCTGAGGGTGATGACGTCAGAGGTGTTCTGACCGACCCGGACCGACTGAGGTCTGTTGGTGAGGAAGTCCAGCAGCCAGTTTCGAAGGGGTGTGTTGAAGCCCAGATGTTCCAGCTTTTCCACCAGGTGCTGTGGGATGATGGTGTTAAACGCTGAACTGAAGTCCAGGAACAGCATCCGCACGTGGGTGTTCTTCTCCTCCAGGTGGGCCAGGCTCAGGTGAAGAGCAGAGGAGATGGCGTCCTCAGTGGAGCGGTTTCGCCGGTAGGCAAACTGGAACGGGTCGAGTGTTGGGGGGAGACTGGAGACGATGTGTTCCTTTACCAGCCTTTCAAAGCACTTCATCATGATGGGAGTCAGTGCGACGGGCCGGTAGTCGTTGTAGCAGGTGACTTGAGGTTTCTTTGGCACTGGGATGATGGAGGCAGACTTGAAGCATGCTGGCACTGTGGCTTGCTCCAGCGAGGTGTTAAAAATGTCCGTGAGGACACCAGCTAGCTGACCTGCACACTCCTTGAGCACCCGCCCAGGTATGTTGTCGGGACCTGGGGCCTTCCGCGGGTTGACCCTCCTCAGAGTCTTCCACACGTCGGCTGTGTCAAGGCAGAGCACCTCCTCTTCCTGATGTGGGACAGCCTTCACTGCTGGAGTGCGATTTAGTGCCTCGAACCTCCCAAAGAAGTTATTTAGTCCATTTAGGAAGTCAGCATCAACTTCATCCACCGGGGCAGGGGGCGTGTTGTAGTCTGTGATCGCCCGTATGCCTTGCCACATGCTCCTGGTGTTGTTGGCGTCGTGGAACAGATGCTGGATTTTCTGGTTATGGTTCCGCTTTGCTAACCTGATGGCACGGTTCAGGGTGGCTCTAGCTGTCCTCAGTGCCTCCTTGTCACCAGACTTGAAGGCTGAGTTTCGTGCTTCATTATTTCAACAGTGTGTTCGCTTTTCTGTCTTTAGCAGCTCATCATCAAAACAAATTTCTTGTACATGTAAAATACTTGGAAATAAATCATGTTCTGATTCTGAATGTATGGCATTTGGATTTATCTCACATTTCAAACTTAAACCTTTGACATTAGAAATCCTGAGAGTGGCATTTCTCAAAACAATTATTTGCCTAATATATCTTAAAAAGCAGACAGTCTTGGGTGTTTTTTGAAGAGAGCACATTTCAGTCACTGTCGTTTTTTGTGGCACTTTATTATTCCTGCTGTCCAACAAATCCATTGTGAAAATAAGGTCAACTGCCTGACCTAAACCTCATGCAAACTGTGCAGCGTCTAACTACAAGGGAGCAGCATCACAGCAAGGGACCGAGCTCAGACCATCTCTAAACAGGGGATAAGATCCTTTGCATGGTTTCAAAACTAAGCACTATAAGCTCCACAGACAGGTTTTAGTGAGAGCGACAGGTCACAGTAATGCAGAACAAACCTTCTGTACAAAGACACAAACATCTGTTCAGTATAAACTAAATGCACTGAGGAAATACCCCTTATAGTGTATTTTATTTAAGCGGCTTTAGGTGGAAATATTAACTATGTCCAAAGTGGAATAATGAGCTAAAAGCCAGGTCACTGTGTCTGTCACTACAGTACACTTCATGATGAAACAACAGAGGTTTGCATAGTGTAATGCAAAAGAGATAAATAGCCGTCTGTATTTGTCCCAAAATGGTATCTATTTTATTTGCAACATGAAGCAGCACAGCAACAATGCATTTGGTAAAGATGCGTAAGACTGAAGTGGGCTAGGGTGAGGACAGAGAGAAAGGCGTGAGTTGCAGTGGGATCATACTGTATATGCATTTAGCACAGTGCAGCTCTGTGTTCTCCAACCAATGCTCCATTGTTAAGCAAGACCAATAAGGTAGAAAGAATCTGGTTCTCTCTGCATATAATAGGTTGTAACGACATCCTCACCAAGCTATCTGTAATACCAAAACAAGTAATGGGAGGAAATTTGGATGGAGAAAACAGACATGTAGAAAACAAAATGTGCAAAGCTATTAGCAATCGTAAATGATTCATCTATAGGCATCACTGGACATGCATCATATCAATCAATGATCATCAAGGAGTTGCTGCCAGTGGTACACTATCCATTAAAACACTATGCATTTAAAATGAAATGTCATAACTAGAGCAAATCCTGATAAAGGTTAGAGATGAACTGAAAAATAAACAGATGATTTACTGAGCTTTATCTGATCAGTCAAAAACATATCAACATCACCAGGTTGAGCTATCATTAACACTCTTCAGTGTAGATGCTGTTAAAAAGACCCATGGTTATCCATCCATTGATCTATGAAGATATATACAAGGAAAATATTTCTATAATTTGTTGGAATGTGATTGTGATTCCTTCAAACTGTCAAAGAGAGCAAGACATTTTAGGCAGGTAAAAAGAAAGGTAAGTAATTTTTTTATTGTTGTTTTGCAATTAAGAGTAAGGGGGATTGTTACTCATACCCCTCCAGTTAATAATGTCCACCCTCTCACCTTTAAGTATAGTACCAATTCTGACAGCAAGAGAAAGAAATAAAACTAAAAAAGATAAACATCAACTACTTTATAAAGTTTGATCAGTGCTAATCTAGTAAAGATCTATCAACCATAACTAAAACAGAATATAAAGAAAAATAATCACAGTTCAAATGTGACAGCTTTGAGCCCTCGGAATTTACCAGAGACTTTGCTCACTTCCCAGAAAACACAGGCCAGCAGTCCCTTAATCAGTTAACATGTTATTAGATTGAAAAACATTTTCATCAGGTTTAAGCATAAAAGAAAGAAAGAACATTTGTGTATTATTAATAACATTTCCATTAATCAAACTTGTCAGGTGTTCCTTTTTCAACATGAAAAACGCCGGCCTATCATACACCAGCAGGGGTGAACAATGTAAACTGCTGCTGCCAACACTGCAGAACCTATAGGAAGCTTTGCCTTAGCCAGAGAAATCTCACAATCAACATAGAGCCCACCTACCTCCACACATGTGTCTCTGGGTTGGTCCCTTCAACATGAAACAAGAAGATAAGGTGACCGTGGTGACTGGAAAGCTACACTGGCTCCGTCAGGCACGCGAGAAAGGGAACCACCATCTGACTGGTTTACTTTCCACAAATCAGCACATTCCCCTAAACGCCAATGAAAAAGAGCAGGCTCTTGAAACTCTGAGCACCCTCCCTCTGCCTCACTCAGCTGTATCGCCCAAAGCCTCACTCTGTCTTTAAATATGTCCCATTATTTCCATCTCAAATATTTCTACAATTAGTTGTCTCCTTGCGATCTCCCTCAAACATGCCTCTTCGCCTCTCTGTGGTCAACGACTATAGCTGCTGTGATGCCTGTGGCTCAGCAGGGACATGTTTGGAGTCTGCGTGTTTCAGATCTGCAAGGTCACCAATTGTTTCACCCTCTTTTCTTTCCTCTTTAGAACACATGGTGTGGCCAGAGGGGAAACCTGAGCTCTCAAGCAGACAGACAGACAGAGCACATTCTGAAATGCACCCAACTTGCCTTTCCTTTACATCTAAGAGCAACAAAATGTTGTGCCCTAGCTGTTGTAAAAGCTGGGATTATAAGGCAAAAACATAACATATTTGAAAGTATGAAGCATTAATGCAAAAAGGAACAAAATAATGCTCTTTTGTGGATAACAATCTAGGGTAGAAATCACAGTCCTGTAACTTACAAAAAGATATATTTAGCACCAGGCACAAGCATTCTTGTATTAAAACAGTTATGCAATTCTTGGCAAGTTTAATGACAGCTATCGAAGAAGAAAAAAGCAGCAGATGGGTCCATGTGGCTGCAGCAGGCTCAGCGAGACACCTGACAAGGCCAGAGTCCCCCCATCTGCTTTAATTTGTTTTCTTTCCCTTCTTTTATGACCCACAAAGGAATTCATTTATTTGGCCTAAAATATCCACATTGTTTAAATTCTTGGATCTCTGCAGTGAAGTCAAAGAGCAGAGTTTCAAACTCATTTTAAAAATGGGTTATCAGAAAACTTTGATTGGTTCTCAACAATCAAAGGACTTAAAGAAAGGTATAGTGACAAGACCTTGCAAAGTCACAGGAGATGTTTTTGGGTGTCATTGGAGCTTTTCCCTGCCCTGAAGTGTCTCTGCCAACAGATGGTGCTGCTGTACAGCGCAATGATTAAGGGTGGCACAGGGTTGCAGGATGAATGACAGATCAAATTGATAAATGTATCTTTATTGAAAGGTAGCAGGAAAACAAGTTGGCATAAAACAGAGCACAACTGTGAGGAGAGAGAGAGGGAAAAAAAACTAATGCAAAAAAAAAAGGAAGTGAGACTTCATTTCAAAGAGGAGCTTATTTAAATGCAGATATTAATGTTTTAAATAAATTAGTCAGAAATAGCTGCTTCATTTAAAGCATTGTTGGCCATACATTAAACAAAGGAGACTGTTTATTGTCTGAGGAAAACATAAAAATTACTAATAATTGCTCATAGTAGTGCAAAGATTAGCAAAATGCCTGAGCGGTAGAGTGTCTCTAAGGAGGAATCAGGTAAGTGAGGGAACCTGAATGATGCAGGTTTTTACATCTCTGTGGATAAAGCCTCATTGACTGGGAGCAGGATTTATCACAACTGCACGTGCACAAATCCTAGTTGTCAAGGCAACAGCTACAGCAGACAGATAAAAAAAAAACTCCTACCATCCACTCTCAACAGCAGATACAGTTATGCATTCACACACACAAAACAGCTTCCATCTACACACAGCCTCTAGCAGTAAATCCAGTAAGGATAAACATTTAAGTTTAATGACTGTTTACCAGTCAAAGTCTCAGCCCCCCCTGACAGCTCTGCTATTTCACTCTGACAAACAGACAAGTGCTATTTTCCCAAAATAAGGAGCCCGCACAATGCAAGTAAGAAAGAAATTAGTTCCTGATAAAATATTTATCATAGAAAACATTCAATCCTTTTAAATTGCCTAAACTTAATGTGCTGAAAAATGTTCCTTCAGCAGTATGAACAATTCCACTAGTTGTTTATTTCAACAGTGTGTTCGCTTTTCTGTCTTTAGCAGCTCATCATCAAAACAAATTTCTTGTACATGTAAAATACTTGGAAATAAATCATGTTCTGATTCTGAATGTATGGCATTTGGATTTATCTCACATTTCAATCTTAAACCTTTGACATTAGAAATCCTGAGAGTGGCGTTTCTCAACACAATTATTTGGCTAATATATCTTAAAAAGCAGACAGTCTTGGGTGTTGAGAAAGTATTCACACAAAATGTGACAGATAGTAAAGGAGAAAAAATCATGTGGCGGAAAAAAGCATAGATTTACAAAATATTTACAAATTGTAAACACAAAGGTAAAGAATGCAGATATTTTGGTCTGTTTTACTCTAAAAACCCTTAATGACATCCAGTACTAATAGTTGTTGGCAGAAGTCACATAATAACTATATAGTTTAAGGTGTATGGATATTTATATAAGGCAATGTAGTCACTAAAGCTGCTCAATCTGTTACTAAACATCGAGAGGTGGATTCAAACTTTTCCGAAACTACTGAACAAAATACTGAATGGAGCAATGAGCCATACATTAGATCTTTATTTGTTAAATAAATAAATAGATAAATAAATAATTCATTCATGTATCTTCAGCAATGTGAAGGAAAAATTATTTGTTTGTAGGGTGCAGTCTACAAGAAGTTCTCTGGGTTTGTCAAAGTTGGCCTAGGCATAGATGAGCACGACTTGAATCACATACAGTAGAGCAAAAACACAGGACCAATTGTGGACGGGTGGCAGCAGTCTCAATCCACTCTGAAATGTTAGCTGATTTCTGTTGCTGAAAGATTTTGCCAAAAATCTACATTGAAAATATTTTCAACAGATAATGCAAATGTGTAGACTCTGGGTTTTAGTTTTCTATGACTTTGAAGCCTTCTTGTCCAGAGTCCAGTGTTGCAGGACTGTACTGTAACTTTTGCATGAAAAAGCTCTTACTTCTACCATTATGCTTGCTATATGCTACTCTTTCTTCCCTTCTTGTCTTAAAGATATTACCACTGCCTAAAAGGCTGGAGGAGAAATTTAGTGTCTTATTCTTGTTAAATGTATTGTGACTAAAACGGAGATTGTGATTTGAACATAGCATTTTTCTAATTATATTGAAACTGCAATAAATTGCCCAGCCAAAATAGTGATGGTGAACATGCACTGGAACAGATCTTAAGACACTAGACACAGTGGCTTCATATCAGCGATCTGCTGTTTGGTTGGAGCAGCAGCTTATCTTTACCAAAGGGCAAGCACTTAGACAATCTAATAAGGAGGGTCAGCTCTGTCTATGGAAGCCTTCTTGAAGTGGTGGGGTTGGGAGACAGAGGAACTGTGGTAAAAATACCAATTCTGATGGAGAATGTCTTTCCTCCCATGCAAGAGGTTGCTGATGAACAGGAGAGCCTCTTCAGGGAGGGACTACTGCACCCTAGGTGTAATAAAGAGCCTTATCACAGATTCTTCCTCTTAGAAGCCGTTTTAGTCCTTTTAACCATCAGTACTACAAATAAACTCAATTTGTGTTTAGATCTCTCCTTTGCATTTGTTTTATTTGTATTCTGTTGTTCTCTTTTTTTTTTTTGCACAAATATAGATGTAAGGCAAAGGTAAAGTATGGCGCAGAGAACTATACACTGTAATCTTTAAATGTAACGATCACTGGTAAACATTTTTTATCAATTGGTTTTTCCAGGTTGAGACAGAGCTGAAAGCCTGGATGAAGGGGGCACTTTGTTTAATGGAGGAAAAAGAAAGTCATCAAACAAAGTGGTATAGCTCTTGGGACATTATTACAGACACCAATCACCTGACCCTGCTTCTCTTTGACACTTCTGTAATAAATCAAAACATGCACCGGTTAATGACTGATTTGTCAAAGAAAAATAGTTTGTGAACTGAAATCAATTGCCAAGCTGTGCTGGCTACATTCCTTAAAGGCTGAGTACCGACTTTCTGTAACACAACGAGAACATAAAATGCAACATCTTTTAAAGCCTTTCTGGAGTATTGACACAGCGAATGAATGGAAAATCTGCCTGTCATTCTACAAATTCATCGAGAAATGTTGGGATTAACCACATTCTTGCAAACCATCAATCAAACAATTACTGCACATAATTGAAGATTGCATAAATGCACCTCGATATGCCCGATAAGATGTGGCATCAAGCCAATAGGTGCAGAATGTCTATAAAAGCTGCAGTGCAGCAGCATGAGCTCATCATCCCCCCCCCCTCCCCCTCTTCACTCCCCTTCCTCCCCCCACCTCAGCCCTCTGCTTGCTCGCCATTACATAAGTTAATGCAGCAACCAGCCTCATTATTCTCCATGCAGGCTCTGGGAAGATGAAAAAATAACATGTCATCAAAAATATAACCACAAAAAAGAGAAAGAGAATAAATAAAAAAAGCTTTCAGAACAAGACGGTTTGTGTGTGTGTGTGTGTGTGTGTGTGTGTGTGTGTGTGTGTGTGTGTATCTGAGCTGTTACAGTACAGTGATCAATAAGAACATAACAGGATGCAAAATACCTTTCTTCTGTTTTTTAATAATGCAATGTGTCTATATGAAAAAAACAACACAGTAAGATGCCAATATATCAAAACAAATGATTCTTATTCATATAAATTTTTTAGGATCAGAAACTTCGATGAAGAGAAAAAAAAATGAAGATGAAATGAAAATCTGCTCTGTTGAGCGGGTGGCGTTCTGCATTAAAGTAAACAAACCAACCTCCTCAGATGATTTCCATTTCAAAAGCTTCAGAGCTAAAGCATGCACCAGAAGCAGCATTCCCAAATACACTCTCCCAGAATGTTTTACTCTTGCAGTGTGACAGGTGAAGAGACAGGGATTCATGTCTTTTATTCTCATGCATCTCACTTACAAGCACACATTATAGGCGCTAAAGGCTATAAACTATATTAGGGAAATAATAACTCCTAATCAAATTAAATAAAGGAAAGGGAAACACCTTTCACAATTTTCCTCTCTCTCTGGTACAGATCTTGGTATAAATTACGCACTGGTATATAGACAGAAACCACACTTTAGGTGTAAATTTCAGATCTGCTGGTAAAAAAAAAATGGTTCATTTTCGGCTTGACTGGCTATGATTGGTGACCAAAAATTTTTAAAACGTTTTTTTCTGGTCAGCATAAGCAGCATATATAAGCATTCCCATGTGGGCTGGTGATAACACTCTTTGGTGTGGAAGTTGATCCTTAGAGAATAAGACTAAACTAGGAAGATCAGTTTAGAAGGAATTAGAAGGAATTTATCATTTCTTCACCATAAAAGGACATATATTTGTCTATTTTAGACTGATAAAAGGCAAAATAAAGTGAGATTTAGCAGCTAACAGGAAGGCCAATTGGAAAAAAGCAAGGTTTCTGTATTTTATCCATTTGAGCTTCAATTAATGCCTGTCATGGAATTGAGGGTATCTGGGAATGATGGTTGCTTTTTAGAAATGTTACAGTTAAGTAGAGGGCTAAATTTACAATAGAATACAAAGGGACTTTGACTGTATGATCTGGTTGAACTGTAAAGTGCCTTGAGATGACATGTGTTGTGAATTTGGCTCTATATAAATTAACTGAATTGAACTGACTGATTTTTTTAGTAACGCTAGCCTCGCTAACTGACATAACAGACCATGTAGGTTCATAAACATTATAAAGTTTGACTTAGGCGGGACATTCTCTCTTCTCAACTACAAAAATTATGGCTGCTCTTGCCGTTTAGGCTAAAGAGGTATTTTGAGAGCTATTGTGATATATTCCCACATAGTTTTAAAGATAACAATAATCAGGAAGGAATCATTGCCCTGCGATGGACTGGCAACCTGTCCAGGGTATACCCCGCCTCTCGCCCGTAGATAGCTGGAGATAGGCACCAGCATCCCTCAGGACCTTGATTGGTATAAGCTGGATGGAAAATGGATGGATGGAATGGATAATCAGGAAGATCAGATCAGCAGGGTAAAGCTTAACAAAAGTGGTGCTAGATTAAAAACGAATCGATTGGAAAATACCAGAATAATTTTCTCTAGCATTTATATGAATACATGTTTTTTTCACAGTCAATCAGACACACTTTAAATTAAAAATGCAAAATGTTAATTAAAACAACAATATATTTGTTTTGCATAGTACAGCTGTATTTATATATTGTAGACCATGTATTTATGGTGTGAAAATATTCCATTTGGTCATATATTTAGCCACAAAGATTAAAAACGGGCCATTAATTTCTGAAAGGATTGCATTCAGTTCTGAAGCCAGTGTGCTGAGTCAGTGTTACTGAAATCTGAAAAAAATAGAATAAACTATGAATGTCCATACCCTGGGTGAGGTTAGGCTTTTTGCACCATGTTTTAAGTTCGGTATGAATTTGAAAATGTGCATCTGTATCAGATCTTACATTTATGCAAGACCAAATGGATAAGTCTTAAATCTGGTTCACTCTTTAAAGTCAAACGAGGTAAGATTTCAGAGCTGAACACGGCCTCCGTCCGAGACACGTCTCAGCTTTTCCACCTTGGAGACTTTTTTCCTCCCTTCCTTTCCACTCACCACAGTGGAACTGTGAGTTGGCAAGTTAGTAAATTTCCATTATGGACAGTTCCTCTAAAACCTCACCAAAAATAATTAAGTTGTTTAAAAGCCAGCATATTAAAGTAAAGAAACTAACACAAGGTCAGAGTCTGTTCTCATTTTATGTTGAACAGAGTAAACCATTGTTAAAATCGCAGCTAAGTTCCTTTACCTTTCATCCAGCGTTGTTAGTCTGACGGAAGGTGTTTTAGCATCCCAGTTCTTGTTGAATTTGCTTTCTGCTGCTCTGTTTCTTGCATATCCACAACGGGACTTGCAGGAACCCTTGAATAAGTAATGCTCCAGTCATTGCGCTCTTGAAACTCAACACCGGCTCGTGTTTGTCACTGAGCCGACTGAAGCAGCCAGATCAGATGTACCTTGGTGTCTAAAGTGTCACAGCTAAAGGTTTCATGATGTATTCATGCATACTTGTGCATAGCCGCTTTATTGTAATGTCAGCTACCTAACAGAAAAGATATTTTCACTTACCTTAAGCTGTTACTGGCTCTGTTTTTGTAATTATTGATGACATATCTGATTCTTTCAACATTGCCACGAATGTTTACGGAAATCAGAAAAAAAAAAACGAAAATATCAAAAAACACAAGATAAACTTTCCATTTAGCAAAAATGTCAATTTCAAAGAAGAATGAACATACTTATATCAGCACACACTGTAATGAACGCTATTTTTTACTCTTTGCTCTGGTCAAATATGTCCAACCAAAAACAAATGGAGGCAAATCCTCTAAAGCTACAGCCACTGTTCTCAGCCAAAATAAAACTGGCCTTCTCCATCCAGGTCAATGGTCAACATCTCCATAAAGGGAAGGAATGATATTTGTGCCTGCCTTGTTCATAAGGGATGGAGTGGTACATGGATAGATGTAGTGAGGCTTTGATTGCTGTAATGTAGGCCCATTTTCAGTGAAGAAAGAGCTGAGCCAAAAGTAAGCTTTGGCTAGTCTACATTCCAACATTCAGAAATGTCACGTATAGAAAACACACAAATAAAAAAGGCCCCTTATTTCCATGCAGGAAGTGGTGGGTCCTAAGGTAAGGATCCCAAATTGATATTGATGTTCCTGTTCATTAATAAGACTCAGCTGGGGGGGTTAAGGGCATCTTATCAGAATGTCCCCTGGGTAAGGGTTAGATCCGTCTAAACAACTCCAGAATATATGAAGGTTTACAAGAGAACTGATGCCTTAGATTTCATTCTGATCAAACATGGTTTTGATTGGTTTGTTTTGGCTAAGATAATATTCTTGGTGGGAAAATTCCGGTAGTTTTGAGTCCATTTTGATAGAAATCAAACATTCTGTTTTGTAAACCGAGATTGGACTATTTACATTTTTCTCTACACTAACAACAACCATAAACGTGGTTAGCTCCATTGTTTCCTGGGTTTTATGGCTTCGAATGCTCACCTGGTCAGAGTCCTTTATCCTGGACATTGTGGAATAGTTGCACACCAGTTTCAAGTTTCTTGTTCTTCCAACAAATATGCTTTATGCGCATTTCTTCCTTACACCTACAGGGCTACAGTGCGTTATTGTCTCACTTAATCTTAAAACATGAACAAAACTGAGTATCTCTGAAATTGGAAAATGTTTATGAAAATATTTTAAATGCAATTAATTATCCACACCTACAGTAGTGTGATAATGTACAAACTGAGACATAGTATCCTTCTAGCTATTGCATCCAACCCTTCTTTGGTGATTATATTTCACACACTAATAATGTAATTGCAAATTTATTTATTTTGTTCATCTCACACCTACAGTTCATGAAGCACAACAACAATATTCACTTATCTTATATACTTTATGAGCAAACCAAACTACCAGTAAAATCTTTATAAATCTTACCAGACTATACAATGCAACACTATCATGGAAAAAACTTGTGCAATGTATAATGTGTAATTCATTTTATACCCTGTGCAATAACCTGTTTTTTTATATTTGATACCCAGTGCAATAGTTACATAGATAAATATCCATATTAATAAATACCCTATTAAATAAGCCTGCATAATAATCCTGCATAAAAAAAATAAAAAAAACATACAAAAAAAAAAAAAAAAAAAAAAATCAATCAATCAATTTATAGCCATTATGCAAACACAATAAAATGCTGCTTTTGTCTTCTGGTTGTGTTTTCTAGGATTTTTCACAAGCAGAAAACCTTAATTTAAAAAAGTAACTATTTTAAAAGGAGACAAGACATAAAACCATGCATGCAAAAATTCATACTTAACAAAACTCAGATGTTATGGTGGATGAAACCACCCAGACCTGAGAAATTACAGGCATGCACCGGGATATATAAGCAAACTCCACACAGGTGGTAAAACAAAACCAGAAACAGATGGCTGCAAAGATTGCAAACAACTGCATCATCCCTCTACACATAATTGGTGTGCTACAGTTCCAAACAATTTTTTTTACAGGTTTAAAAACAAGTTTGCAGGTTCTGCCGTTGATGACTGAGAATGCAACAAATGAAATATTGTCACTGCTGATATAAAAGTTTATATAACTTTCCTTCGGGTATGAATTTATGTTTAGATAAATTCTGATGCTGTTTTTGATACTTTTCATACTTTGGCTATTTCTCAATGAAAGCAAAAACAGATGTAAGACTAGAAATGAAAAGCAACAGAGCTGATTTTCACAATAAAACAAACAACAAAGTAAGTAAAAGCATTTTTTAAGCAGTATGCAACAATATAATACATAAATCTACAAACTGTTAAACCAAATTGAGGTTCTCTTTTTAGTTTATATGGTCTCTGATTGGATAATAATTATATAGTATAAAATATCAATTCCAAATTAGAAATTTAACTGGCATCGTTCTACTGCAAAAACTCTAAATCAGCATTGTTGAAATATATTGATTTTGTAGATTATTATTCAGTTGTTTTAAACCCCAGTGAGCAAGGATGATACTAAATATACATTTACATGAGCTTGATTGTATTTACCAGTTTTTTTTTTACATTTTTACTAAATTGCTATTTGTGATCTATTTGTGATTAAGACAGATTGCTACCATGCTGATAGGAAACATTGATGCAGGCTTTAAAGTGAAAGAAATCCTGGTCTTTTAGACCAAGATGATTATATGAGCTTCATTAAAAAAGTTTTGGTGTAATTTTATAGTGAGCAAATCATTGCACATGTCCGAGTTAGAAACCATCCATGTGGTCTTTAATAATTATCTAAAAAACATTAAATAAATGGTTTTAGACATTACAAAAATAAGCCCTAAACATATTACATTTTAATTATTTGAAGTTACACCTTAATTTTCCATTTTAATTGGAATATGGTCACAATCAGTAGACAAATTTCAAGTGACAAAAATACAAACAGGTAATTGGCGCTAAAACAATAAATCGGATTAATCGTGATTAATTGGTTATTGAAATAATTGTCAACCAATTTAGTAATTGATTAATTGTTAAATGGAGCATAAAGACTTATTTAGCTGACAGAGCAACCTGATTAGAGCAGCAATTATATCCAAATTGTAAAAATAAAAAATAAAAATCTTGCATTTAAGATGGAAAAAAAATGTTCTATCCAGAACTCCTCAAGTGGAAAAGTTTTAGTTACACCTTGTTACATTTCATAGAAAATCTTCTATAAGGAACCTTTGGCTGTCCGATTATTACATACTGTAAAAAATAATGGAGAGATTAATGGATTTTCAAAATAATCGTTAGTTGCAGCACTACAGGTAATGAATGTTACATTGAAAAAAGAACGCACTATGAATTATTTTCAAAATATTTTTTGTAAGAGAATATTCTGGATATAGTCCTTTATGTAAGGACAGAGATAACAGTATATTTTGGCTTAAGAAAGATAAAGAAAATCCAGATGATTTTCTAAGCCTCTACAGTCAAAGACACGTCCTTGACAAATAAGAGTACCAGGAAAGACCTTGAACATGTCTCTACTGTTCCCTGTTTGCCTTTTTTTAGCTGGCTGATAATATATTTCCAATGGTTTTAGAGAGGAAACCACCAAGCTTATGAGCATATGGACAGGAATGTTACTTAATCAGAAATATCTGCACCAACTGCTGCGGTGAGTCCAAAAAACAACCGGCACTCTGACCGCAGGCCACTACCATTCGCACTCTTCTCCACCATATGCTCTCCTACCTTATAGTCCGACTGGCAATGCAGTACTTCCACATCTTGTTCCATATGATGGTGACATCAGCTCGGACATCAGAAAAACACATGCACGGCAGGAGGGCAGGTTCCAGAAAAAAAAAAGGCTAAAGCTGCAGCTACTGCTCCGTAAAAGAAGAAAAAGTCTGTGCTAACTGCTTCCTCAACCACAAATTACACCCCACATGCTTCACTTTCCATAGACGAAGCCACAGTGAGATTCATTCTTTTAGAGCTGAAAGTTACTCTGTCTGTGCCTTTCCGAAGCCCTCCCTGACCCAGTTCATGTTAGGCTCTTGCAGCTTTTGCAATCTGCTTGATGACCAAGTAAGGTAAAGGACCGGTATGTAAAGCAGAAGAAGAAGAAAAAAAAATCATCCCTCTTCTTAACAAAAGCTCTCCACCCACATTGACCCACACACCAGTCCCCTTTCTCTCCTCTGCAGAAAGTCCTTCTTTAATATTTTTGTTTTGTTCTGTCCATTGCACTCAGCTGGTGCTTCCAGGATGCTTGGTTCCCAGTGGAGATTATGAGACCCTGAATTCAAGAGCATTTTTTAAGGTAAAAACTTTAAAACAAAAGACAAAGAACAATAAACTGATTCTCCATGTGTATGGTTAATATCTGGGCCCGGGTCCAACAATCACTCCATTCCCTGCAGGAAGGCCATGCGGGTGGGAGGGTGAACCCCAGTTCAACAGCTGGGAGAGGCTGTTTTCAGTAACTTCTCCAACGAGGCTTGGACAGAAGTCTTACTAAATGCAAGACTAAAGCCAAAGCAATGTCATGAGTTACACCCAGTGACCAAAATATTCCAGTTACTTCAGAATTAGGCACATAATGAGCTGTTAAAGATTGTGTGGAAAAAACAAAAAATAATCCAAAAAACACAGTCATAGACTCAGAGATCAGCCGTGTGCAAAGTCCTGTTCAACTTATTTATAAATATGTATAAAAACAGCAGTGTGTAGAGCATATAAGCTGAATATAAGGTCAATGCATATGCAAATGATAGAGACAATCAGAAAATGTAGGTAAAAAATTTTTTTCCATGCATATATTTGTATATAATCTTTAATGATAAACTGCAAATAGGATTTCTTCCCTCATCTTTTAACAGTTAGATATCAATATTTGGAGGAATGTAGTTACTTTTCAAATCATTTAGCAATATTTACATCCCAAAAAATTGAAATCTTTTCTGAAAAGATTTTATCACCTTAATGTGCTGAGGACCACTGTATACTCCGCCTGCCCTTCAGTATCAGAAGTCTGTGTAAAGGTATAGCACCTCTTTAGCAACACGGGGTAAGCTAAATAAAAAATAAAAAAAAAATACAGAGTTTTTTTTAAATAAAAGTTTGCAGTTCAATTTCAGACTAAAATTCTAAAATTATGGGGACCCTATGAAGAGAAGGATAGACAGGTAAGATTTTCTCTTTCTTTTTTTTAACTCATCTGAAGTAAAGCTATAGCCTTTTGGGCAAGATACAATTATTTTCCCCAATTTTTCCTATTTGAGGAATAATAAAAACTTTTTTTTTAATGTAATATATCTGTTTATTTTAATATCTATACTCACGTCAATGGTTTCACATCTCTTAGACAATCCAGTGAGGAATTTAGAGGGACTGTAGAACTCTTTTTGACCAGGAATTAGACCTGGAAATGATCAGCATGACTGTAGAATAAGGATTTAGAGTAAATTGTAGTGGACTTAGAATGGACTCTTGTGGTAGTGAAGGGGTAGGTAATATAAGAATCTTCGTTTTATCATAAAGCTCTGTACCTACTGTATATAAGAAGGTTATTTATTGTAAGCTGGTTGGAAAGCAGCTTCTTTATCCCCATGCTGTAGTCAATATAAAGATAATATAGAAAGATGTGTTTAAAACAAAATACAGAGAATGTAACAAAAGTCATTTTTAAAGTTAATTTGAGCTAAAATACATAGTAAAACGATTATTTAAAAATGGGAAAAACACAATGCCGCATCTACAAATGAGGGATTCCCCGCAGGCTGGAAGCTAAAGACAATGAATTATTAATAAATCCTGGACACACTGTAAACTGAATGTATTTTCAGAAAGCTGAATTTAAATGTGTGTTTGAACTACAGTAGAGCAGATCAGCAAACAGACAGCAAACGTTGTTTGACATGTATAACAGCAGCTCGCAACGTTTCTGACATCAAACATCTGCATGATGGGGGAGCTTGCACAAGACAACATATGCAGCTAGATAAAATACATCTAGTAGAGAGAAATTGGAGATATAAATAGTTTTAAATGTGTTTTTCAATGAAAGCAACACATCCACTCGTCTGAGATTGAAAATGTAGTATAAAATAGAAGCACCAGATATTAAAACTATGTTTTCCACATATACTTGAAGACAAAGTCTTTTTGCATAAGGACTAAAAAATGCTTCTCAGATTAAAAATCTGGAGTACATGTTCATAACGTGGAGCACAGCATTCAAATATGGTTCACATGGCAACAAACTCAGGTGTATAAAAATGAATGCTGAACCTGTGTGTCTTGTGATACTGCTAATGTTTAAAGAACGACATTTCACAAAAGATCTACAAACAAACCAGCTTTATGTGGTTTTTAAGTAAAATTTTAAAAATACATAAAAATGTCAAATATGATAAAAGCTGCAACAATAACATTCTCCAGGGTTAAGATGAAAAAAAAGGACCCGGTTATTCTTCAAGTGAGAAAAAAAAAAAATTCTTAGACTAAATATATGCTGTCTGTTTAATGCAGAGTTAGGGTTTTTTGTAAACACATGCAGATAAGTTATTTAGTCAAGAGTTGAGGAAAAAAAGCAGAAATCGGTTTCACTCACACACTGATAATAGCCTGATGAAGTAATGGCACTCTCGTAGAAGTGATGTAGTGTAGGAGGTAATTTAGCACATGCAGAATCAGTGACAAGCTAACAAAAAATGTAACATAGCATAGGAGGCAATCATGAGAGCCAGATGTGACCATTTTTAAACATACCTCTTGTAAAAGTTGTTGTGTGGATGCAAGCACAGCACGTGCCAATAATCCAGGCAAAACGCTTTGAATTTCCACATCTTTAGGTCAGAGAATCAACAGGACAGCAGAGCATACAACCATATTAGAAGGCATCCCTGCAGCTGAATCACGGCAGACTGCTCATATTTTTTTTATTAGGAAGAAAATCCTGAGCATGGACGTCAGCTCCGTCCTCCTCTCCAGCTCCAGCTTTACCACTGCCACTGGATGACAGACGGAGAAATTTTAACCCACCCAAAACAACCACATCAGTCCTGCATGGGTTACAGTCCTAAGAGCCAAAAAAAAATAAAAAATAGATGCAAAAACCCAGATCAGAAGTCTTCCTGAACTGATTAGGGCTCAATATTAATGTTTAGGATCCATCTCCCAGAATAAGCTGTATGTTGGCTCTATTTTAAAACCTATCCAGGTCAGTCAGTTTGTCCTCTGTGGACAGCTCGCCTCACGTCTCAGGGACCTCTGAGACGTAACGCTATGGCTGAAGCTCGGTGCCCCTTCAGCCACGAAGGCTAGTGGAGTGTGTAAAAACCAAAACTACAAAACTCTCTCATTACAGTTTGAATAAAACTAAATGGAAATCCCAAAACAGAGTCCTGATCCATCTCCTCTTCTGCAAAAGCGAACTTTACCACAGGGTTTTCTCTCCTCTCCTCAGCTTTAAATCATCCACACCTTGAAACCGTGGGTCCATTTCTCTTCTACTGTCTGTGCCCTTCTCTTGATTTTACACTTCTTGCTCTCCTTGCCTCCCTCTCCTTGATACAGCTATACAGCCATTCACACAGGACCTCCGAAATATGTGCCGACTCCCGTTGCTGGGCAACACTACCGTACTACTGAAGCTTCAAACGGAAGCTGAGAAGCCTATGATAGGCTGAACATTCAACAGGGAGGAGCTGCTGCAATGTTGTAAGACCACATGAGTTCCTGCAGACCATTTGGTTAAATAAATGAGCTTTTAATTCTTCTCTCTATGGACATTTCCCAGCAAATAACATGTCATCCAAGACTCTCAATGGAATTCAAGTCCAACGCTTGTTCTTAGACCAGAATATTATCTATATGCACAATTTAACTTCATTTAGTAGCCACCATTTAAAATCTAAACCACTTTTGTCTTCATTAAAAGTGCTGCAGCTTCACTAACCTCTCTTCCAGCTATAGAGTTTTTTGTTTTTTTTTTGTTCCTTCTCTGCATTTTAACATGAGAAATGTGCCATTCTTTCTCTGACTGGGATGCAGTGCCATGCTGCAGTGCCACTCTGACCCAGCAGCCATGGGAAACTCGTGTAAATGGAGGGCCTCTCATCAATATTCAGCCACTCTCGGTGGCCACAAACACACGAGGTTTGCATGGATCTACACAGATGAGCAAGCACCAATACTCAAACCAGACAAAGACAGACTCGCATTAATGTGTGTGTTACTGGAACTGTTAGTTTCATCTGTTGGGTTTAAAGAGTCGATCGCCACATGAGTCTTTCCATTCATCCCCTGGTAAAACACTCTCCATACGGTTATAGAAGGTATTCAATGAAATCTGCTGCTATTAAGAAAGTGAGATTTCTTTTGTGAAAGAGAAGTCTTTCTCAGTAAGTGCCATCTAGTAGCTGTCAGAATCTGACTTTGCCTGGATTTAAGTGCAGCTATTAAGACCCCCGGAAATGAGCAAGAGTGATTTAAGTTCAACAATAGGAATCTATCATTATCATATAAAGTAAGTAGTTCTTGAGTTTTCCCAGCGGGTCTGCAGAGTTAGGAAATGAGTAACTTATCAGCACCCAGATAACCACCATACCTTTATTAACTACAGGTTATAGAATAACAATTGTGTGTCAAACAATCATATATGTAAACAATCTTAGATACTGCAATTATAGAAACCTATATAAATACCAGTTGTGATATCTTAAATCAAATCAGTGCCTAATCTTATCAACACACATTAACAGATTTGCCATGCTATAAAGGTAAAAATATGTTTTCATTTACAATTAAGGTTGTGCTTTTGCTTCTAGAAAAGCTTCAATGTATATATGAGAATTTTATAGAGGACAATGGTTTGTGTTCGTCTAAGAATAAAGTTAGGAAAGGAGAGATATAACATATAACAAATGCACGAAATAACATTCCTGATTAGCGCCTAATAGGCTACTGCAGCCTAAAAGGCTACTAATAAGAGGCGCCTATGGATCACATTCTACTACGGTAGCAATGTAGCGTCAGTTTTTGAAAATAAGACTTCAGTTAAAAACCTTGTGAGGATGGTATGTTAAGCAATATGACAAAAAAAAGTCATGTTTGTGCAGTGGAACTATGAGTGTAGATGTATAAGGTTCAAAATAATAAATAAATAAAACAGACCCTTGATTAAAATGCTGTCTGTACAGAAAAGATGAGACACTGGTAACAAGTAAAAAAGATGAACCACACTGTATTGAAGAGTACAATATCCAGCTATATTGTTGCTAATATGCTAGAGACCACTTAGCAGCTTGAGCTGTCTGAATGCAGTACAATACAGTCAACAATTTAAAAAGTTTTTCAAATGTTATAGTCAACATTCTTCTTTACTGTCCACACCTTTATACCCATTACAGTAATCTTTTATCTCCATCTTCTCTTGATGATCTGATGAGAAAAGAAAAATGGGCATCAATCTCGAACTGTTTTACTGAATATAACGATATGGATTGACATTTTGAACTTATTCTCCATTTTACTGATGGTCCATTTGTGAAAACAATAAAGACCATTATCAGAATATTATTAGATCATTAAAGGGACTGTAGGGTGGGAGATAGGAGTGGTACATAATTGTGCAACATTAAAAGAAAGGAACTGCTTTAAATGTCATTGTAAAAATTGTCCTAATATTTTTCTAAATTATGAAACCTTAACTTTAGAGGTGGGTGCATGTTATAGTCTATTAACCAGATTTCAAATTAGAAGTAGGACATTTTTTTTCAGATTTCATAACAAGAACGGATAATTTTACCTTTTTTCTTCCTATTAGGTGGAAGAGATTGCCAAACATTTAGAGCACAACATTTTTTTTTTTTTTTTTATGTGGTTCAAAATGGACAAAAGCTGCAGATTAAAGAGACCTTTTTTTTTTTTTTTTTTTTTAACTCCAGGATTGCAAGATCCACCTAGCCAAGTTTTGTCAGCTTCAGTCAACACAGCAGGATGTCTTCCAGATATTGGCTTTTTCAAATGGCTGGCATCAGAGAAACCTTTGCTAAAGGTAACCGTTATAAGTTTCCTTTAAAAATACAGACTATTTTCATGTGCACAGCTTTTAGATCTTTCATTATTAGACATGCACAATATTTTTTAAACATCTGAAAAGCATAAATTATAAATTATTCAAGGTCTTAGATAAAACGTTGTTGTTTTTTAAATCAAAACGACTAATTATTCTGAGCTTTGCATGACAAGAGTATTCAGTTAAATAAGAAAAAATATCCAGTATAGAACAACCTGATTTAAGTCCAAAATATCTAAATGTTTACTACTGATTATGAAGCTAACGTCAACAAAAAGATTCTTCACCAAGTAGTATCAGTTGGAAAAAGTCAAATGACACGTAGCTCAGGTGTTGCCAGATAGTAGAAGCTCTGTGACGGAGCTGAGAAACTGCTTCTTCTCAGCATTATATATCTCAGATTCAACATTAACAAAAAAAAGCAAAACAGGGGTGAATCCCAGTCATACTTTTGAGTTTTAGTGCAGATTAACGAAGCACAGGAGCCACGCTGAGTTGCTGCTTTCCTTCTGGATAGGCAAGTTAAATATTTGCTAATGCATTAGTGGATAGTGAATCAAATTTGTAGCTATTACACTCAACATAATTTAATCTATTGGTGTTTAAGCCTGCCACTTCAGTAAAGTTGTTCGGTGTAAAAACATCATCAAAAGGAGCAGGAGTTTATTATTAACTGAAGCTCCATGTGCAGAGTTAAGTATTCAGTTTAAACTAAATATATACATACAATTTATAAATAAGCAGTTATCTTCTTGTCTCATATTTCAGTTGCAATTATTTTACAATCTATTTGTTAATGAGTATTCATGAAAACTCCAGTCTGCTGTTCTACGTTGCTTTGGAAGTGATGGCTCCTTTTTTTTTTTGAGGAAGAGGTAACATGCACAATTTCTTCCTGATATTTCGCTGATGAATGGAGTAGGTTTGAGTAGTTGCCTTTAAATATCCCTACTGATGTGTTAATATGAACTCAGATACTGTAAGTTACACAATTAAAAGCTTAAAAAGCCACAAAATCATCATTTACAGACTAAGTGTTTATAGTCTTTAGTAATCTTTCATTATGCTAACCAAAGAACTATTTGAAAAAAAAAATCTAGTTTTTAATCAGATTTAATGTCAGATTTCTTAAAGAATTTTTGTATCTGCCCTTAATTGCATCTTCAGAAACAAATATTAAGTATTTCAGTATTTCATATCACACATAAATACATTTTAGCATGGGAATATAATATGAGACACCCATGGTGGAGTTTCGTATAAAGATTTTCAAGCAGCTGCAGTAACTGAACATCATTGATAGTGAAGTCATGGGAAATGCAAACGCAGCGCTTTCAGGATCTATAAATCCTGACTGGAACATTCCCTAATAGATGGCAAAAGAAATAAGAGATCAATCTACATTTGTCATCACAAAACAAACAAATGAGTGAGAAAATGAAGAAGAAATGTCCATCAAGGTACAAATAAAATATAAAAACTGCAAGTTGAAAACATAAAATGGATCTATACATAAAACACTCTAGAAAGTATAGCTGATCTAATATGAGTTCTTAAGGCTAAAATTCAGAACAAGTCCTGTTAAGTAAATGTTTTAAATAGGAACATAATGTTTTAATACAAAATATATTTTAAGCCTCCAATCCAGCAAAAATCAGAGCAAGGTTTAATTGTTTAACTTTCTGCATCCAACAAAAGAAAAACACGAACTGAGCAAAGATGGATTTTATCAGACCTTGTTGAAGAAGTTTTGTACTACAGATAAAAAACCAAATTAACTTTATTCAATTCTATGGTAAAGGCCCCTCCATATTAACTCTGCTGTGAAAGGTAAGTATAAGAAATTATAAAATAAGGACTAACATTCAGAAATGAGGTTTGATTAAGGTTTAGAACGGGCAGCTAAGTTGCTGAACCTGTAACTGGAACAAAGTTATCAACATTTTCAGTAAAAACACATTTGAATAAAACAATGTCAGAATAAAAACTTAATTGGAAATATAAAGAGCTTCAGATGGTCTTCCTGAGTCAATATCCAAGTAAAAATATGCAGAAAATGTCCATGCTTCATTAATTTGTTTTCTGAAGTATAATACGCTCAATACATTGCACCGCAGTTGGATCAATACAAATCCTCCCCCTTGTAGACATCAAAAGGCTATCAAGGCTGTTCAACCATCAATCTGAACAAATGACCTCCTTTGAAAATCCCCATGACTTCTTCACAACATCTCCTGTGCCTTCCCGCTCTTTACTGCTATGTAGCAGGCTGATATAAAGGTTGAGGAGAAAAGAGAGCACAATCCCCTCTGCACTGACAAAGCCACTGATTAGCTGTCCTTTGGATTTCACAATGGCAAGACTCGAGCAGTCAATAAACACATCAATCGGAAATGGGCCCCACTGCATAGGAGCAGGGGGCCTGCAAAGAGTGCAAACATATCAGAACATAGAGAATTCCTCTCATTGCTTACAACACATTCAAATCGTAAAAAAAACATGTAAAATACTGTTTTCTTTCTGACTGGATAAATCCTTATCATGTCACTTTGTTTCAAATTAAAATATTTCCATTAAAATCACATGTAGAAAAAGCTTGCTTAGTTATACCAGTGATCATTAAAAAAAGCTTTACCTCATATTATGTGTGATGAATAGCATTAAAAATGGGTTAGAAAAGTTCACCCCCTGGTGGTAGACCGCAGCAGCTTACATGTTTTAAAAGCTGAGGAGCTCACAGATAATGGGATCAGAGGAATGAAGAGACTGGTGGAACTGGAGATTAATCACAAATATGTTGGCACACATTACTACAGCTTATTATTCACTTATAATTTAAACAGCTTTAGCAGAATCACAATGCGTTAGTTGTTCAAAAAATAATCTGTTTTCATCAAACAGAAATTATAATAACAGGAATTTACAAATGTCAGCCTCACCAAGTGGCTATCCACTTTATGCTTCCGCTTGCCTAAGGAGCAATAATAGAGATTTGCTGATCCGGGTGTTCTTGTCCATTTCTAATTTCAAGATTTCATTGTGGATAAGTCAGTTCCAATCTATATCTTTTTTTTACTAAGAAATAGAATGATAACAAGTACAACATTCAGCAGATTCTTCGATGGAGGTTGTAATTTGGAGGTGAACTTTTTCCGTTATCGTCTTTTATGCACTAAAGTATTTATCTTTACCTTTGGTTTGTAGTAATCAAAGACATACAAGTGCTTGCTGTTGGTTTGGTGTATTTATAGACAAGAAATGGATGAAGAATTTTATTTTCAAACATTAAAATGCATAGAAAAGAAAAAGAGCAGAAATATTTTGCTCTATCACATATGACTTGCTGACTATGGACTAGAGATATCTTAGGCAAAACTGGCTCTGGCTGATTGATTGCTGCTTCAAGACCATCTGTGATGCATACACAATTTTATCTCTGCAGAAAGAGCCGCGGCTTTGATGTGAAGCTAAAAACTTTTTCCTGCAAGTTAACGGTGCTAACAACTGCAACATCATGCAGCTCACAAGTTGATCTAGCAGATCTTGCATTCCTGAAAAACACATGAAAGCATTTATGGGATAATAAATGCATACATTTATTCACACCATAGGAGGTATAAGAAGGAATTAGGTGTTAAGAGTTCTACTATCAAATTTACAAACTCAAGCATTTGCTGCTTAAAGTAAAATCCTTGAGATTACATCAGACTGGAAAACATATGGTTAGAAATAATGTGTTTTAAGCAGCCACACAAGCTTTCAACTGAATTAGGTCTGAGTATTTTGCTGGCCCTCCATTACATCCATTACATTGATCCTGTTGGTCTAGAACCGAGATGCTGCTCACCAGCTGGTGCATTTAATGTCACTGTCTTGTTGAAAACAGCAGTTATAGAAGCCATTTTCTCATAAAACTGATCTGGTCTGATATGATGATATATGGTAACAGATATTCACTTTTTATTAAATGGACTCAGAATAAAATACTAAATATCAATATTTAATTCTATATTACTTTCCTGCTGAATAACTGAATAAACTTTCCAACAAATTGTTGAAAATAAATCAAACCTCTCCTAAATATGTGTAATCAAAGGGCTGGATCTAAAGACTGTCAGTTTTATATTCATGTCATTGTCCAAGTGTAGAGGTGCCATGTTTTATTTTTGAGTCTCTTTAAAGATGAGAAGTGAGACTTGCACAACAATATTGCTGCACAATCAATCCAATCCATTTTATTTATATACAACAAAAAATGTTTACAATGTGTTGTATATAAGACCAGACTTAAAACACTCCACTGTGGAGGCTGTTCCAGCCAAAGTCTGGGGCCAACTACAGAAAAGGCTCTGTCCCCTCTGGTTTTAAGCCTTATGTTAGGCACTATTAGTTGAAGATGGCCCTCAGACCACGTGCCGGAGAGTAAATCTGGAGGAGGTAGGTAATGCATTGAGGACCCATCCCATTCTACACAAACAATAAAATCTTAAACTCAATGCTAAAACAAACAGGGAGACCGTGCAGAGATGCAAGTATTGGTGTAATGTGTTGATGTTTTCTGGTCCGTGTTAAAAGACGAGTCACTGCATTTTGGACTAGATGGGAGAGAGACTAATGTCTGCATAAAGTGCATTGCAGTAGTCCAGATGGCTAGAAATAAAAGAGTTTAAAACATGCTCAAAAAATGCTAAAAGATAAAAATGGTTTTACCTTAGATAAAAGACGTGGATGATAAAACCACGGTTGTAAAACAACGTTTGTCCAGTTTAATATTGCTATCTATAGAGACACAAAGGTTACTTTGGAACTTACAAAATCCTTGAAATGTCCCACGTCAGAGATGGCACTGCCAAACACTATCACCTCTGTCCTGCTCACAATTCGTTTCAGAAAATCTTTTGAAAACCAAGCCTTAATGTCACCCAGACAGTCGACAAAGAAGATATACTCCTTTCTGACATAGTCAGGAGAAGAGCCTTAAAGTTTAGTTTTATATCCCCTCTGTTTGTCAGAATGTAAGCATGCTAAATTATTACAACTCATATATTTTTTTAAATAATAACTAAAAAGATATTTATGATGCTAAACATTAAAATTCACATATAATTTAATCTCTTTCAATTTTCCAATTAAATGTAAAGATAAAAAAGCAAGTGCTGTATACAGGTAAAAGCCAGTAAATTAGAATATTTTGAAAAACTTGATTTATTTCAGTAATTGCATTCAAAAGGTGTAACTTGTACATTATATTTATTCATTGCACACAGACTGATGCATTCAAATTTTTATTTCATTTAATTTTGATGATTTGAAGTAGCAACAAATGTAAATCCAAAATTCTGTGTGTCACAAAATTAGAATATTACTTAAGGCTAATACAAAAAAGGGATTTTTTTAGAAATGTTGGCCAACTGAAAAATATGAAAATGAAAAATATGAGCATGTACAATACTCAATACTTGGTTGGAGCTCCTTTTGTCTCAATTACTGCATTAATGCGGCGTGGCATGGAGTCGATGAGTTTCTGGCACTGCTCAGGTGTTATGAGGATTATGTGTCGGCTTCAGAACTGGACTGAGAGACCATTTAAAGCCCTTTGCAGGTGTTTTCAGTTAATCAGCTGATTAGTTTGTGGCACCAGGTGTCTTCAAAATTTAACCCTTACACATTATTCTAATTTTGTGACACACAGAATTTTGGATTTTCATTTGTTGCCACTTCAAATCATCAAAATTAAATGAAATAAACATTTGAATGCATCAGTCTATGTGCAATGAATAAATATAATGTACTGTACAAGTTACACCTTTTGAATGCAATTACTGAAATAAATCGGATTTTTCAAAATATTCTAATTTACTGGCTTTTACCTGTATGTTAATCAGAAGGTGTTGATCATTAAGTTAGTTTGTTTTTGGCATCCATGTTGTTTCGGGTTTTAATCAGTCCAGGTTTTCCACCGTGATTGTCACTGCACACTAAAAAGGCTCCACAGCACTATTTGCGGAGGAGAGGTAGCCCATTTTCCTTCATTGTTTTAGGTAAAGTGTTGTTGTTTTTTTCTAAATGACGCTAGGAACTGAAAGAAATATTATATCGGGCAACTGAAACTCATGATATATAACCGAACAACCACTCTCAAGTTTATTATTTTTTTTAAAGAAAAACCAGCATGCATACTATTTTCTGCCTGCTTTCTGAATTAATGTTTTTTTTCAAAACACGTCAAATTATGCAACAGTAACCTGCATGTTATGAATTTTTGAACTGCCAGTTTATATTAGACTACTCAATCAGCTAGAAAATTATTTAGTTGTTAAGACTTAATTTGTAGGAGAAAAAAAAGTGACGTGGTTGTGATGTTGGATCGCTCATTATTTGAACAGATTTGCATGTCTGACAGAGCAGGATATAGGAACAGGATTATGACTGAGTCAGCTTTAACACTTCAATATGATTTACCATTCAAATCCTAACAGGCTTATCATGTCTCATTGGTATAAGGGTATATAACAGCTCACATTTAGCAGTCATGAAAGCAAACCTGTGTCTGCAGAATATATAATTCTGACTGATCTAGAATATACTTATTACACACTACTGGACCTTGTTAACTTAAAACTCGGGGTAAATCTGAGGAAATGTTATTGCCTTAATCTGGCTCACTGTATGCAACATTGCTGTGCACAAACATATTCTTATATGCATCCACAGGAACAAAATGTTCTGGAAATGCAGCCTTTTTTTTTGCTGCACCCTACTCTTTTCAGCGCTGTCGCTTTTGACGTTGCTGTTGGCAAAGGTAGGGGCTTATTATGAGCCATTTCAAACTACGGACGCATCAGTAAGCACCTCTCCCCCGAGGAAACCTTAACTCAGTGAGATGCTCCGCAGCCATAGCTGGTTTTGTCCATCCTTTCACATGGCTGATGCAGCTCCAGCTGCAGACTCAGCCCCTGGAAGCTAAGAGCCAGATGACAGATGTCCTGCAGCTGAAGTTCTCATTTAGAAAGGACAGCTTTTCAAGTTGCACTGAGGGTGATTGAAGTTTATGCAAAACACTTCGTGACTGATGTGCCATCCCTTTCCATCCCTCCCTGATCAAATGAACGGATTCCTATAGATTATATTATGCTCTCATCCAATCCATTTTGTTCAGAGGCTTATTGATAGAGCCAGAAAGGGAAGGCGTTGTGAAGGTCCTACAAAGTCATAAAATCAAGAATGGAATGACCTTTGGGTCCTTGGGATAAAGGCTCACCTCTAACAGACTATGTCAACTTTGCTACATTGCAGTAAATACTTTTTTTGCAATAAAAAGGAAATGTTGATAAAACGCTGAACTCCTGTCTGATCTAAGAACTGACTCACATCCTGCTTTGTAGCATTATGCTCAGTTTCCTCTGATTCTATGTGAGCTGTCAGCATCCTCAATGCCAAACTATTTATTTCTCTGAACAGCCTTGGACGGTGTTGGTGTCTTATGCAATGGGACCATGCATCCTATAGTTGCTGTCTGCAGTGGAGACATATTCAGAGCAGTGCTGCCAGTCGTGTACTCCCTCAGTCAGCAAACCAAGCACACTCTGTTGTCAAAAGGCTCAGGCTTATAGCAAAGGAATGTGCCGTCACTGCCTTACAGCTTCTGTGACGCACTTTGTTTTTTATCATCACTGGCGTCACTTAAACAGGAGCTCTGCATCAACTAAGACTCTGCCAGGGATGGGAGAAAAAGGGCATTCCTCCTGGAAACGTTTCATGGCACAGCTGCCCTCTGAGGATGCATGACATTATATTACATGAAGGGTAAAAGCTCATCGCTGTTCATCTATGAATGATGAAATACAGCCTCTGCAAGGAGCAGATTATAGAATGCTAGGTAGAAATGCACTGTGATCACAACACTATTTAAAGAAATCTGTTTTTATTCAGCGAAGTTTACAGGACAGCTGGTGATTGTAGTTGGAAAGGATCGCTGGGATAAAAGTCAATAAATAAAATCTATCAATTGGTCATAATTAGAAGTAAGAGAGAAAAGACATTCAGTAGATAACAGAAAGGCTGAATTAGGAACAATATTTCATATTTTTAAGGATAAGGAATCTGTCATCTTTTCTTCTCCACTCCAGCCCCCTCCTTGCTTTAGATGTTTCCCTGGACCTGCTCAACAGATCTAAATAAATTGTTTTTTGAAGGATTTGATGACATAGCGAGGAAGTAATGCTATAAAATGAATCAGGTGTGCTGGAGCAGAGACACATCTTAAATGTAAAAGACCCCGGACCCTAAGGGCCATGGATGAGAATCACTGAGTAAAGGGACAGATTGGATCAAATTAGGGTTGAATATCTTTGGAAATTTTAAAGTTAAGCCCTACATTCTCCTGAAAATAAGAGAAAAGGCTGTTTTAGCCATGCTTGCTGTACCAACCACACTAACCACCAAGATTCCAAAATGACGTTAAAAATGTCAACACTGTAAAAATTAAGTTGGTTTTAAAATGATTAACAACAACCATTTCATACCCTAATGTTTATGTCGCTTTTGCCCCCAGTGTGCATAATTAAAGCCCGCTCATAACAGGCAGGCTAGAGGAAGATACTTTTAAATATGCCTTGGTAAATTCGCAGTCATCCGTGTCATCGTAACCACAAAACAAGTCTTCAAAAACTGAGCAAAAGTGTGATTGCCTTCTAATTTAAGCCTGTTTTTATAGATACATATAAATAACTCCTGTTTTTTTTTAAATATAAATTTATAAAAATATATTAGAAATCATACTCAAAATTCGAAATGGTGAATCAAATTAATTATTCATTATATTGTAAAAACTGAGCTGCATCTTTATCTGCTAAAGTAGTGATGACTTATGTTTAAATACTCAAGAAACATCTCTGCCTCTAGGTTTGCAATTTAGCAGGATCATCTTTTGGAAACCAGAGATACAGAACTGCAGATATGTAACTTAAGAGTGTAATTTTTAACAGCTTATCCACGCATTTTACTTCAGTTACTGGCAGGACACAGTCTGTCTTGGTACCCATCTGTCACAAATCTCTGTTGTCCTCCACCTAACGATGTTACACCAACCAGTCGATTTGCATGAGCCCGAGATTTTTGCCTTTCTCCAAATGTGCAGGAACAGATGTCGCACAGCATATTGTGAAAAAACAAAACAAAAGACCAGCATATCTGCTTTGAGCATGCAGTAAAATCTCCCACTGTCAAATGAAACAGAATTTTAATAATATGGGCACTCAGTGAGGCACAGAAAAACGATCCAAGGCAGTGATTTAAGACACTAAAAGAGCAGCAGCTGCAGTTTTCCCATGAAGGTGGAGGCTTGTGAAGGTCTGACATTCATTAAGATGACAGACCCTCACATATCATGGCATGACAGCATAATTCAGCACTACCCATCAGCTCCTTCATACATTTAAAAAACATATGCAGTCATGTTTACAGGGTTCTATAAGAGACAAATGCTTGTTATAACAACATACTTAAATGAAGCTCTGTGGTGAAATAAGAGTGAAAATCCTTATTCAGATTATTTTACTGTGTGTAAGGTAACCAAAGAAGGTATGAAGAATTGTTACACAACAGCCCACCAGTAATAAAAAACATCTTGGCAATAAAAACACATCTAAAGCATTTTGTCAACCTTCCATACTGGATGGGTTCCTAGACTGTTTACTTCGGGAGGATTGCAAGCTTAGCACACACTCCATGTGTGTAGGATCCCAAAATAAAATGAAAGACCCCAGCCGCATTTTGCAAGCACACATGCAGATCTACGAGCTGTACCACACATTTACACACACGGACACACACATACACAGGACTGAGCCAATCACACGCAAGACCACCATAGCTCCCTAAAAAAATACAGCAAAGGCTGAAAGGGACACGAGTGCCCAGTACGAGCTGTCACAGCATCATGCACAAATGAGTCATTCCCCCCTGCTCCCCAAGGCTCTAAAAGCATCCCTCACATGACTCCGCTGAGATCACAGCTACGATGGCAGCTTCACAAACACAAAACAACCCTGAGGTGCTATCAGGTTACATGAACACACATGGCATTCATGCATCATGCTGTTATTGGAGAATGCCATTCACACAAAAGCCTGCTGCACCACGCCACCCCTCCCCAGAACACAGACAATGTTTACAAAGAACACAGGAAGGGATGAGGAGAGGACATTGCAAGGTCTGAGAGCCGTAGGTGACTCAGCATGGGCTGTGGAGTGTTTTCCTCTGCCTCCCACTTCACTGCTCTGCCTTTGAATGGGAGCCGCACTTGTGCTGCCCAGGCAGGCAAGCCCGCCTGTCTGCCTGTCCGGCCATGCTTACAACAATCAGAATTTACTCACATGTCATAGAGCCGGTAGCCCATGGCAGAGCCTGGTCTGCTCGGGTGGGACCCAGGGTCTCGTGTTCTTCGGGGGTCTGTGCTGCTCACCACAGCGCGCCATACGCTTGGCTTGTCCATCCTGGCTTCTGGTGAATGGGACACAATGGTGTGCGCACACTGGCTCACTCGGGCTCACTCTCCTTCCCAGTCTCAAACATGGGCTGCCACAGAGCAGTGCGTGCGTGATGTAACAAGGAGCATCCAAGAGGATGGCAGCCTGTGGGGAGGTGTGGAGGGGAGGAGGACCAGTAAGAAAGGAGGAGGTGTAGGGTGTGGATGTGGAGCCCAGAGGCTACAGGAGGCGTCTAGTGTGCAGCCTCTGCTCTAAATCATAAAGAATGATTGATAATTCTTCACATGTAGGAGTGGCGGCAGTGACTGCCTCACATAAATAATTAAAAATACAATAGAACCTGCAGGGGGTCTGCTGGGAGGTTTACTGGGATTATTGTACATCTCAAAGATACAGGGAAGCAGCTGCGGAGATGTCTCTCCACCCTCTCATCTATTCTCAATAGTACGGTCCTCAGATGGGGCCATTTGATTGGCCGCATGGTCTCCATAGAAACAAGAGGATGTGTCAGAGGTAGGGCTCATTATCATGCCTCATATTCCCCCTCCCTCCAATGTTTTCGTTTCTCTTCCCTCTCTTCCCTCTTTTGCTATTTCTTTTCTCTCTTCACACTCAGCTCTCCGTCACCCCACAGCATCCCGCTCTTCAGTGGAATCACTGCCTTTTTTTTGCAGCGTACTTAAAAACACATTTTCATTATGACCCACAAAGCTATTAATACTTACTGCGTTTACTTATTTTATTTGCTTGATTTGAAAACAAAATGTGTATATAAGGTAGATGCACTGAGGAATCAGATAGGGACCAGTGTGACAACAATATTCAAATGGAGTGGGGGTTGTTGATGAGAAAAGTCTAAATTTAGAAATATCAAATCCCAAAGAACAAAGTGAACTATTTTCAGTACCTTTTATGAGTTGAAAATGAAGTCAGGAGAAGCACAAAAAGCTTTTGCAAACTAAATTTAGCAGATAAAGTAAGAAATGTTTGATCGATTTTCTCTTTAAACTCAATATCTCAGGTAATAAACCTCATACTGTCAGAAAGTCGGTTTGTTTTCCTTTAAATGGAGCCAAATCGGTAAAGAAATGTACATGTATGTTGTAGAGCAGAGCAGCGTATGTACATTGGAGCCATGACTAACTTAACAAATCTTCTCTACTTAAAAACCTTTCCTGCTACTGACAGCTTCTCAGTGACATTTTCTGGACTGAATGATTCAGGGTTTAATGGAATAAAACCATTTTCTTCATTTAAAAAACAGGGTGTCTTAATAGTACATGGGGGAGGACAGTACTCAACAGCAACAGTCTGGTACTTTATCAGTAAGCAAAATCTATTTTACTTAAATATTAATTAAGACGCAAATGAATTAGAAAATCCAACTCGGTTAAATTCACTCAGAAAGTGGAAAAATATTCTTAATCCTAACAATTAGGTTGTATACAAGTTACCTTGAAGAGGTGTGTGAGCAAATTCTTAAGAGGTTCTACAAAGATCAAGCAAGAGTAGAAGATGCAGTGCGTTCATGTTATTTCACTAGGAATGTCCCCAAGCCCAGCCTCTAACCAATGTGTTTGTTTTCCTCTAGTTTTGGTCAGAGAAGAGAGCTAAGAAAGAATCAGCTTATCAGTGGCAAAACAAAATCATATAAAAAGCCGGCATCAATAAGCAGTGTAGCTAATTAAGAAGAAGAATATTCTTATCAGCTAAAATCACATCCACAGGTAAGAATGCTACAATATTGGTCGTAGGCACCAGAATCAAAATCTATGTAAAAAACATACATATATTTTTTTAAACACTTTTTTCCTAATAAATATCTCCAAATTATGTTTAGAAGCTCTTTTTGATTTCAACCTATCTTAGGTTTATAATGCCAGCCATGCCTAGAGACTTAGGACTTGCTCAGAGATTGCATCATGATCAGGCAATATTAAACTAGAGTGGATGTCTAAAATATCAAGCTCTTCAAAGGCCCCAAAAGTGGACACTTCCTTTCTTCTTCTTTTTTTTTAATCATGAACTAAAAACTGATATTTGGCTGAAAAATTAGTCAGAACCTATTTTTACTTTTTGGCATTTTGCTGCCACATAGTGTTATGCCTCTGTGCAGTAAATAATACGGATGATACTGTTGTTTAAGTCTCACAGGGTAACAGCAACCAAAGTGGGACGGTTGTCAGGGAGGAAACAGTGTGAAAGAAAAGCAGAGCCATGAACACAGCACTCACTCACACACGCAAACATTTGTACATATCAGCTGACTTTAATTCATTTTAGTAGCTACATCTATCGAGACCTCAACACTTACCATAACCAAATAACTAGTTAAGTCCTTGTGTTACATCAGTGTACCCTATACCAGTATAACCAGGAATATTTCCAACACTAAAAATGGGTTCACTGCTCTAGTACTGGTCTTTTGTTTCAATGAGGCTTATCAGTCTTCTGAGGTTTAGTAAAATATACGACAAAAAGATAAAAGAGGATACAAATACCCTCAGACTAGGGCTGTATGATTTTGCCAAAAATTAAAAAATTTTTTTTGATATAACTCTGCACTAACCACAGGTGTCTACAGGTTTTATTGTGAAGCGTTCAATGATTTTGTCATTTTAACGGCCTTAACTCCTCTCTTCAGAGTCATTTATTGTGAATGTTTTTGTGAGTTTTTGTGGCAGTTAACCTCTTTTTAAGGAATTATTCCCACCTATAGGGCTGGTGTGAGAAAGTTTGTGTTTTTTTAATTAAATGTTACAAGAACAAAAAATGGATTTTCGATTTTTTTATTTTTATTTTCATATCTTTTCTTTTTTTTTTTTTATTCCAAATGCTATTATATTGCACCACACACTGAGAGATGATGACCCCAAGTCTGCAGTGCTGTTGATAACATGATCTTTGAGGTCAGGAGAATAATAACATCAGACCTCTGCCATTCTGTTAATGAACCTGTGTGGTGAAGCAATTGTGTATGCATGTTGTTTAATCATGATTACATCTACTGCGCAATTGCTTCAGTCAGTAATCATCAAGCACAAGATCTCTTTCCCGTCTGACATACTCATCATGAAAAGCTGTGTGAGTCTGTGCATGCAACAGGAAACCCTGCATGATTTTTGAACATGCAGAACACTGCACTACATCTGAAACAAGTTCTACCTTTTATTCCACTCAATGTTCTAAATGCCGAGGCCTCTGACTTACAGGGCTTCACACTTTTGAACCGCTTAACTCTTGTAATGAAGCTCTTGTAATGTCACTTTTAGACAGTTCATTTGTGAGAATTTCCTCTAAATGTCAAGTGTAACTCCACCAAAGCTTGGCATGTAACTTCCCTTCCAGACCAATTTCCGTGCCTTCAGAGCTGTTCAGTGTGCACATGTCCTTAAAGGTGTGTATGGACAGGATTTTATAGGAGCAGTGAGGAGAGCTCAACATCCACCGGGCACCTGGAAGTAATGTATTTAAGATTCAGCAAAGGCCTGACATAGGGCTTGTGAGATTAATCATCCCTGCAAGTCAAGATCTACCCTATTACATCTTTGGGAATTATCACTACTGTCAAAGCACCATTTGAGGTCTGGTGAACTGTGTTAGCTTGTTTTGGTTTAATAGACTCAACACAAAAATGGGAAACAGTATGTCTTTGGCAGGCAACAGATAAAAAAGTACAGAAAGACCTAAATTATAATTGGTTGTCTGTTAGGACACATTTAATACGTAATAGTTCCCAAGTAGATAAAGACGCAGTCAGCAGAGACAGAGACACAAAAGGTCTTAGCTTACAAAGCATGCTCTTAATGGAACGATATTTGGTAAGGAAAGATATTGGATATAAGTTCTTCCTCTCCACTATTACTGCATGCATGCTCTGTGTGTGGGACTGCTAAAGAGTCAATGAAAAAATGAAAGTGAGATACTTTAGAGCCAACAACCCATTTAGGCAGAGGGCCACCGTTAAAGCAGCCTGATCATCCTTAACCCCTTGGTAGAGCACCACAATGACACCACAGTGATGAACCACTGTAAATAAGAATAGAGCATTATGTTAAAGTTTTGTAAGAAACTGAATTTAAGGTTTTATTAGCAGTAAAACACAACCAAAATTAAAAAAGTTCTATTAAATATTTCTCTATTACTTGGAAGCTAGATTTATCACGTGTTGGGTTGGTTACACAATAATAGGCAAGGTTTAATGGTAATACAGCAATGTAAAACAGGTGATGCTGTTGATGTCTTGGTGCAGTGTCAATAAGCTGTGTAAGAAGGTATGAGCCGATCTTAAGTCCCCTATGAAATAGTGTGGTTGGTATAAAATGTCCCATGGTGTGGGATCATTTTCATTCCCAGCTGAAGACCAAAACTGTAAAAAATATGAAAAGATAAAGGGATCCTTTAAAAGACTGACAGTGGGTTTGACTCTTTGGAACAAAGTAGGTGGGCTTTTAGATGTACAAATATTGCACATGTTGGTCGTCTGCTCCCAACCTCCCTGCTTTCCTCTCTCACCATATGGCCTCTCTTTAATCCAGCTGGCATTGGTGAACAGTCTGATGTGGGCTGCCTAACTATTGCTGCAGGATTCTGTTCAGGACAACACAGAAGGCATGTACTCGAAATCAAAAAGTGCACAGTGATTTTGCACAGTAAACTCATTCTTATTAGAGTGAAAATTAAAAACCTTTTAAAAAATCTGTAAGGAAGCAGCAAATATAAGCCAGATTTATGTACAGAAGATTTAAATCAACAATTTACACACAACTGAGCAACACAAGGGTTAAGGAGGCTAAAGAAAACCGGACAAAGACTAAAAATTACTCAATAAAAGTGGGACTGAGTGCTGAATACAGAATCTCCATTATAAGTGATGATGGAACATTTGTTCAGTTTCATTCAAGTGAACAATACAAAATATGACTACCTAAAAAAAAAAAAAAAAAAAAACTGTTTCACAGTCTCTGGTGTTATACTGTATGGGGCTGCATGGCAGGTAAAGCTGCAGGAAGATGGTGGTTATTACCTCTGCAGTAAATGCACAGATGGAAATTGAAGTTTTAGAGAATTCTCTCATGCCTTCAAACCAAATAGGTGTGAAATGATGATGGGATAAAGCATCTTTTTAAATAGCCACGAACATATTAGGGAAGTGTTGGCCAAGTGGGTAAGAGCAGTGTGCTTGTGCTCTGAGAAGGTTGCAAGTACCCCGTTCAATCCATACAGCCTGCACTATGGGTCCCTTTACAAGACCCTTAACCACACACTGCTCCCTGGGCGCTGCTCAATGGCAGCCCACTGCTCTCCAAGGGGATGGGTCAAATGTAGAGATTAATATTTCCAGTGTGAGAGCAATAAAGTTCAATTATTATCATTAATATTTTTATTAACATAACATTTACTATTGAATAGGCATATTAGCTCAAGCTTTTTGATGTTTTGTTTCAAAAGGTTTTACACTGAAACGTCAAGTTATCAGCTGGCGAATAAGAACATTCGGACGAGACAAATAATGAATATTGTTGTTGCTGCTCAAGTCTTCGTTTTAGCAGATTAAAGCCCCTAAAAAAGGTATTAAGTACTAATATTGATTATTTTCAGATCTTGCTGCAAGGTAATCCAGCTTCAAAGTAGGTGGTTTTTCTGTTTTTAATCTGCAGTTCTAAGGCACAATGTGGAAATGAGAGTTTTAAGTCATCCCCCCACTACTTTGTGTCCTTCTTGACCTTCGCCTTGTGTATAGTAGTGGGCCGTTATCAGCTCACCCACACTCTTATCGGGTAATAAAATAAAATAATACCATTAATCTATTGTCATATATATATATATATATATATATATATATATATATATAAATAAATTTAATTTTAAATAAAATTTTATTGCTTGCATTTATCTAAGAAAACGGTGTCAACAATAAATAACACGGTTCTACCCAAATCTATGACAATTTACAATTTTTCTGTCATAAACAAACACATGCTGATTAGTTTTAAAAGTAGAAAGCGCCAACAGGATACAAAAAAAAAACTGAGAGGGAATGACAGCAGACGCCTTCTTAGATTTATAACAACAGTGACTCATGTCCTTGCATTTCAGTTGAGACAATTAACCTTTCAGAAAGCCTACACAGATTAAAAAGTGCAAAATCTGACAATGGCTGATGAACCATCAGCTTCATGCAATTTAAAACCGCATTGGCTTAAAAAGTATTCATACCAGTTTTACCCTGGATTGATCCGTCATAAAATTAGATTTTTGAATTATATATTTTTAATCAAAATGTGAAATCTGCAACAGGCAAATAATTCACCTTCCTTAACTCCAAAACAGCATCACAAAGACCAAGGAACAAACCTAAAATGTCAGGAGTAATATCAGAACAAAAGCTTCACCGCTCACAAGTACAACAATCCCACACATAGTCAGAGCTGCTAAATTGTAAATCTCTGGCAAGAGTTGAAAACTGATTTTGAAAGACACTTTGTCCAAGCTGGCTGCTGACCAAGCTACTCTGCAAGGAAAAACACGCAAGAATATTAGTCTCTGAACCAAAGACTTGCAACACTTTTTGCGTTAAAAATAGATTTTACAAAGTATTGATTCAGGGGAGCCTAATAATAAAACAATACACTGTTCAGATTCTTATTTGTGAAAAGTAAAAAGACAACTGTGCATCTTTACCTACCTCTTTCTTTCCACTATTACATGTTTATATTATAGGAACCTTAAAAAGAACAACTTAAAGCTTATAAGAACAAGCAAAATACAGTATGTCATGGGTTTTTTACTCTTAGCTTTGCTCAGTTTAGCACGTTTGGGAGTAGCTTTGCCTGACATATAAAAAGATAATCACTGAATATCAGAAACATTAGACCCTGTGCTTGACATCTAACAGCCTGATTCACAGCTTTGTCATGACAAAACATCAACGTGTTTTCCCCTCTATGTTTGGTATGAAACGTCCTTCTTCCCATTAAGCTCCGATGTGTGTCCACACTTATGTGGGAGCAAAAACTCTTGCAAAAAATCTGACAGTATGAGAGAGTGCGGTTATATATATTTTTTTAAGATCTGCCAAGCATTGGCCAACTCCCACTACAAACATCTCCAAAATAGAGAAAAAGAGTGAGGCAGAGCTCATCCTATCCAACCACATGATGGCAGTGTATGATCTACTCTGCCTGAGTGAGCCAATCCAAATGCCTCCATGAACCACTGCTACTGTAAAACTAAATCCTCCTTATTGGGAGAGTTTATGTGTAACAGCCAATTGCGAGTGACAGTCACAGTGTATTTGTTTTCAGCATTTTAGGGTGGAACAATAAACGGGCCTTAACTAATTACAGAGAAAAGGTAACAACCCATTGAAACTTTCGTTATTTCAGCTTTGATGTGTTTTGTTATCAGCTACTTCCTCTTATTTAAATACACCCATAAAGGTTTCGTTCCATAAAAATATTTTTCCAACCTCCCCCAGTAACAGTGCAAATGCCTCTCCTCCCCCCACAGATAAGAGACCTCTCCACCCTGCCCTGGGCATGAGGGGTGAGAGGTTTAGTTCCCCTGCTGTTTTCCATGTTACGGCTCTGCACGGCCTCTCTGCGCCTCTCTGGCAGAGGGCTCGGGCCGCCGTGCAAAAGCTCCTTCTGTTCCCGGCTTGGCCTCAAGCCTGAGAAGATCAGAAGTAGAAGACAGACGAGCTTTTCATTGGCAGGGCAAACAAAGAGCTGTCTCTATCTGTCTAAATGTGACACAGAGACAAGAACGTGACCTCCCAGACAGCAGCTGAGTCTCTTTGCTGCCATCACAAAGATTTAGACTTCAGTGGATAAACTGATATCTGCAACACAAAAGAAGGGTCTCTGTCTACAACATACAGGTGCTGGTCATAAAATTAGAATATCATGAAAAAGTAGATTGATTTCAGTAATTCCATTTAAAAAGTGAAACTTGTATATTATATTCATACATTAAATACAAACTCATATATTTCAGATGTTTATTTTGTTTAATTTTGATGATTACAAATGACAACAAATGAAAATCTCAAATTCATCATATCAGAAAATTAGAATATTGTGAAAAGGTTCAAAATTGATGGCCCCTGGTGCCACACTCTAATCAGCTAATTAACTCAAACCACCTGCAAAAGCCTTTAAATGGTCTTTCAGGATAGTTCTATAGGCTACACAATCATGGGGAAGACTGCTGACTTGACAGTTGTCCAAAAGACGACCATCGACACCTTGCACAAGGAGGGCAAGACACAAAAGGTCATCGCTAAAGAGGCTGGCTGTTCACAGAGCTCAGTGTCCAAGCACATTAATAGAGAGGCGAAGGGAAGCAAAAGATGTGGTCGAAAAAAGTGTACAAGCAAGAGAGATAACCGCACCCTGGAGAGGATTGTGAAACAAAACCCATTCAAAAATGTGGGGGAGATTCACAAAGAGTGGACTGCAGCTGGAGTGAGTGCTTCAAGAACCACCACACACAGACGTATGAAAGACATGGGTTTCTGCTGTCGCATTCCTTGTGTCAAGCCACTCTTGAACCACAGACAGCGTCAGAAGCGTCTAAAGAGAAACAGGACTGGACTGCTGGTGAGTGGTCCAAAGTCATGTTCTCTGATGAAAGTAAATTTTGCATTTCCTTTGGAAATCAAGGTCCCAGAGTCTGGAGGAAAAGAAGAGAGGCACTTCATCCACGTTGCTTGAAGTCCAGTGTAAAGTTTCCACAGTCAGTGATGGTTTGGGGTGCCATGTCATCTGCTGGTGTTGGTCCATTGTGTTTTCTGAGGTCCAGGGTCAACGCAGCCACATACCAGGAAGTTTTAGAGCACTTCATGCTTCCTGCAGCTGACCAACTTTTTGGAGATGCAGATTTCATTTTCCAACAGGACTTGGCACCTGCACACAGTGCCAAAGCTACCAGTACCTGGTTGAAGGACCATGGTATCCCTGTTCTTAATTGGCCAGCAAACTCTCCTGACCTTAACCCCATAGAAAATCTATGGGGTATTGTGAAGAAGAAGATGCAATACACCAGACCCAACAATTCAGAAGAGCTAAAAGCCACTATTAGAGCAACCTGGGCTATCATAACACCTGAGCAGTGCCACAGACTGATCGACTCCATGCCACGCCGCATTGCTGCAGTAATACAGGCCAAAGGAGGCCCAACTAAATACTGAGTGCTGTACATGCTCATACTTTTCATGTTCATACTTTTCAGTTGGCCAACATTTCTATAAATCCTTTGTTTTTATTGGTCTTCAGTAATATTCTAATTTTCTGATATGATGAATTTGAGATTTTCATTTGTTGTCATTTGTAATCATCAAAATTAAACAAAATAAACATCTGAAATATATGAGTTTGTATGTAATGTATGAATATAATATACAAGTTTCACTTTTTAAATGGAATTACTGAAATCAATCTACTTTTTCATGATATTCTAATTTTATGACCAGCACCTGTATTAATTATTATATTGGTTTAAGAAAATCCACTGTTAGTACCATCTACTCCATCAGAAATACCATTATACTGAAGTTAGAGATTCTGTTTTCCTTAATGCATAATTTGACATAAAACCCCAAACAAATCACATCAAAGAACAAGCTTTCTCTTTACAATTTATCTACAAAAAATTTTCTTTCTTGATTTTTAGTTTTAAGGCACTTTAATTCAGCAGAATACTACATTTTTATTTTTAAATGCTGGAACAGTTGATCATTAAACAGAACATATAGGAAAACTGATTTTCCTCACCAGCCGTCTAATGGTGGATAAACACCAAATAACTCTCAAAAATGTATCAGAGCAAAATAAACACATCTATGAATAGAAGTCAATTACAAGTCCTTTGCCATCAGAATATTTTTTTAAGAAAAAGCATCTCAGTCAAACACTTAAGACTTAATGAAAATATTAAAATCTAAATAACTAAGTTCAATTTGACATCCGCACCTATTCAGTAGAAACAAATTTCCCTAATTAGTTAGTATTTTCTTATTTTACATTAAGATCAATCCACAAATATTTTCATTTCATTTTCAGTATTTCACAGAATTTACATCTGTTAGGCTTTTACCGTACTATATCTTAGGTTCAAGTCAAGAGCCATATACCCAAGTTTACTACTTCCTTAACTTCAGCCAGCTCTTTTGTTTCCTGTCTTTCATTACTGGACAAACTGATTAATGGAGGTGTGTCTGGCCATTCTCGTCATAGTTAATGAGGTCACACACACACCTGCATTAATCAGTTTGTCCAGTAATGAAAGACAGGAAACAAAGGATCTGGCTGAAGTTCAGGAAGTAGTGGAGATGGTTATGTAGCTCATTCTCAATTCTCAAGTCTTTGAAATACAAGTCAGAGGGAAGTTCCAAGACTCTGAGAGGAAATCCCCAGTCAGGCCTAAAGTCTTTGATTCCAAGGCGAAATCAGTTCTCAATTCTTTAATGACCTTTAATGACTTCTTATAAAACTGAATCAGGAATTCAAACAGTTCTTATTTTGATATCTTATTGTATAGAATCATCAGAAAACCACTATCTTAATCTAGTTATAACTTTTGTTAAGTTTAAATGGCAAACTTGTTTCAATATGCATGTTATTAAAACACAATGAAAGAGGTGCAGAGTACCAGGAAAAGAGGTGAAAGTGTCTAACGTCTGAACGATCAGACCGGGACCATTTCTACAACCTAACTGTGACACTTTCCCTAAACCTAACCATTATCTGTGAATTCCTAATCCTCACATCTTAGACATAAACATTAACCCTGGCCCCAATACAGCAATTTCCCCTCGTGGGGTCCAAGCATCAACCCCACAATGAAATGTTGGTTTTCACAACTTGCCTCTTTTTTTCATAAAATGGAAAAATAGCACTGATCAACTGCATGAAATTCAAGACCACACACATAAACCTTATAACTAAGCTTTAGGACATACACTATATTGCCAAAAGTATTTGCTCACCCATCCAAATTATTGGAATCAGGTGTTCCAATCACTTCCATGGCCACAGGTGTATAAATTCAAGCACCTAGGCATGCAGACTGTTTTTACAAACATTTGTGAAAGAATGGGTCGCTCTCAGGAGCTCAGTGAATTCCAGCGTGGAACTGTGATAGGATGCCACCTGTGCAACAAATCCAGTCGTGAAATTTCCTCGCTCCTAAATATTCCACAGTCAACTGTCAGCTGTATTATAAGAAAATGGAAGTGTTTGGGAACGACAGCAACTCAGCCACGAAGTGGTAGGCCACGTAAACTGACGGAGCGGGGTCAGCGGATGCTGACGCGCATAGTGCGAAGAGGTCGCCAACTTTCTGCAGAGTCAATCACTACAGACCTCCAAACTTCATGTGGCCTTCAGATTAGCTCAAGAACAGTGCGCAGAGAGCTTCATGGAATGGGTTTCCATGGTCGAGCAGCTGCATCCAAGCCATACATCACCAAGTGCAATGCAAAGCGTCGGATGCGGTGGTGTAAAGCACGCCGCCACTGGACTCTAGAGCAGTGGAGACGCGTTCTCTGGAGTGACGAATCGCGCTTCTCCATCTGGCAATCTGATGGACGGGTCTGGGTTTGGCGGTTGCCAGGAGAACGGTACTTGTCTGACTGCATTGTGCCAAGTGTAAAGTTTGGTGGAGGGGGGATTATGGTGTGGGGTTGTTTTTCAGGAGCTGGGCTTGGCCCCTTAGTTCCAGTGAAAGGAACTCTGAATGCTTCAGCATACCAAGACATTTTGGACAATTCCATGCTCCCAACTTTGTGGGAACAGTTTGGAGCTGGCCCCTTCCTCTTCCAACATGACTGTGCACCAGTGCACAAAGCAAGGTCCATAAAGACATGGATGACAGAGTCTGGTGTGGATGAACTTGACTGGCCTGCACAGAGTCCTGACCTCAACCCGATAGAACACCTTTGGGATGAATTAGAGCGGAGACTGAGAGCCAGGCCTTCTCGTCCAACATCAGTGTGCGACCTCACAAATGCGCTTCTGGAAGAATGGTCAAAAATTCCCATAAACACACTCCTAAACCTTGTGGACAGCCTTCCCAGAAGAGTTGAAGCTGTTCTAGCTGCAAAGGGTGGACCGACGTCATATTGAACCCTATGGATTAGGAACGGGATGTCACTTAAGCTCATATGTGAGTCAAGGCAGGTGAGCAAATACTTTTGGCAATATAGTGTATATACCATTACTTGAAAAATGAGCTGAAACTGGTGATTAGTGCTCTTCGATCTTATTTTCTCAAGATAAGTCTGCAACACCCTGCTCCATTACTTCATCTATGTGATGCTCTCCTTACTTCTGTTTGATCTGAACAGGAATACAGCGCTTTGGAACAGCAAGTTCCCCTTATCAGACCAGCAGACAGATCTGAAACGCTCTGAGGCCCTTTTGCCTAATATCAGTGGTGCATAGAGCTGATGAAAGGATAAGCTGTGAGGGAGTTGCAGTATCGCTAATCTGTCACTGGATCTAATTAACCAACCGAAGTGGCACAGGGTAATACTGTGGCAGTGAGGCTGTAAGGGAGAGAAAATCCTGACACATTGTTATTATAGAGTGAGAAACATCTGTTGCAGGTTTGTTCACTCTAATGCTTCAGGCTAACCACAACATTCATATTTGAGAACTTTTTTGTAAAGCTGAAGCACCGTAGACTCATGACACGTCCTCAACCTCAACTTAAACACAAACTCTCACCTTTCGGATTGGTTCTGATTCTTATAATCAAATTGATTTATTATGCATGCAGTTTTTAGATTGAAAAGTTTTTTTTTTTTCCCACCCAATCAGCTAAAAGAGATATCGAAATTAATATTTTAAAAGAGCAGTTATCTTGATAATGACATTGCAATTCAGAGAGAGCTTACCGCCTGATATCTGATTCAGGGGTTGAAGGCACATGCAAATAGCAGGCTATGTGCTCATTGAAATCATGACACTGTGTAAAAGTACAAATTGGTTATTATGACTGAAGGTAATCATGTACTTTCATACCGACAGCCTTTAAAGCAGACGAAACAGAACGAACTGAGATACAGTCTGAATAGAAAACATGCTGGGTGACAATTTTTTTCAGTTATGGAGACATATGAAACAAGATAATTTCAACTAATCTCACTCAGCATTTAATTGAATCAAAAAAATTGAGAAACTGTAAAAAAAAAAATAAAAAAACACATTAAAATAGTAATTTTGTGATGTAAAATGATTTTGATAAGTCTTTTCAAAAAATTTTTCACTTGTAATTTTACATTTTTAAGGTTCTGTACTATTACACAGAGACAGAAATACTGTTACTGAAAAAATATGATGAAAAACAAAAAAGTCTGTAGAGAGCTGGTTTACATAAGCATAAAATGCATTAATACTTTTCTTATTTCACCTTCAGTAATCCCTTTTCCTGGCTTCACATACAATATGTTATCAAGTGGAAATACAGTAAATAATCAAGTGGAAATAAAAGGTTGTATTCCTAAAAGCATTTGACTGACATATTTTCATCCCCTGTTTGCAGACTGGAGCCAAAGCTGGGAATGACTTGAAAAGGACTTTCACAAATACCTACAGATGCTTAGATCCCGTTATTTACATATTCACCAATTTGTATCTTCAGCTATGACTTTATACAATCGTATTGATTAATACTGTATATATATCAAGCCGTTGCTGTATTGTATTTGTAGTTCTATGTCAGGTGGTTGCGGTGTTCTTTTTACATCTCTCTTTGCAGGTGATGAAGCAAACTGATGAAGTTTTGCCAATCCTCTCTTTTGTCTCCTCTTTCTTTCACCTTTTCTCCCTTTATTTTTTTGCTCCTCATTTCTCTCTCCTCCTCTACTTTTTCAATGTAGTTTGCAAATAGCATTAAGTATTCCCTACATAAATCCTAATAAAACAATTTACATATATAAATCAAGCAGAGTACTATGTTGAAAGTGATAATGCTCCACTTGTGAGAGTGAAATCTGTTGGGCTATTTCTGGCATTAAGACAACCATTCTTATTGCCACACTGCCAGACATGACACTATAAAAGAAAGAAAAAAAATGAGAAAAAAAGAGAAAAGGATGCACCTAAAAGTGCAATGATAGATGATTTCTGCTTTCTTTTAATCAATCAAAATACAAAATCCTCTTACCATGGAGTTGCTGCCTTGATACAAAGTAGTGCATATATACAAACAGCACAAATAAGTGAATGTTTTCACATCTCAACAGGGACATTATGGTGATGGGATCATAAGCAAGACAAAGTGAACCAAAAAGCACACTGTAAGAACATCCTCTGTCTGGTTCTTGGTCCACAAATGTTATCATAAGCAAAAAAAAAAAAAAAAACTTGCACTCATGGATTTGAAGGATGAATTTCCTTGGATCCAGCCTCCAAGTGCAAAACAGGCTGTAATTAACTGTTGGGGAATGTGATGACGAAACAGGGCTGGAGACTTCAAAGACAGCTTTCCCAAGAGCTCAGACTCTTTACGGAAGTGGGCCTTTGGTTTTATAGGCCTATTAAATAATCCTGCAGTTGAGATTTCCCATCTGGTGGCATCAAACTTTTACAATACAAACAGCAGTAAATAAAAGGGCCATTAAAGAAGGATTTCCTACAGCTGGTAGAATGTTACGTACGGCAGAAGCAGAAGCCACTTTCTTTGCTGCAGTATTTCATCCACACAATAACTGTGCATTTATTCACCAAACTCTCTTTTGCTGCCACACACAATAAATGTTTATTGTGTTGTTAAGCTGTCTCAAAATGACTTTGGTTATTGTCATGCCTCACAAAGGGTAAATGCTGTGGTAACAGAGACATAATTACAGCCACAATGCAGGGTTCATGAACCTACACAAGAGAAGACATCTTCACTTCCAAAGCATGTTGTTTTCCACCATGTTCAGCTCCATGACACAGTCTTATGGGTTGCCCTACCGCCTCCAGCAGTCAGCAAATAACAGGGCAGCTGCTTCAGCGGGCGAGGCAGCAACTCTGATTCTAAATCAATAGGCTCAGATTCTGCAGTGCTATTATTTAAAGGGCCCATAGATAATCACAGGGACCATCCTGAAAGGGACATTCACTGTAGTAAAGAACATCATTTGTATCCATTATTTATGGGGCTCATTTGAGTGATTGCCAACCAATCAGGAGATGTAAACTAAATAATAATAAGCACCAAACTAGTGAGCTCCCAAGAGATGGAAGAACTGTGTTTTGCAGGTGATTCTAAAAAGCCTTGGAGTTAGAGATTTAGTGAAAACAAACTTTTCTGCATGCCAGGTGCAGTCTGACACTACAACAAAGCTATCTGTTACTGCACAGTTTATCCAAGTGTCCAGCAGCATCTACTGTAGAATATGCTTCTATTGATTGGGCAAAAACTTTTTAAACTAGTCAATAATCGTACTACACTCACAGGCCACTTTATTACATGCTAGTAACGGGTTGGACCCCCTTTTGCCTTCAGAACTGCCTCAATTCTTCGTGTCATAGATTCAACAAGGTGCTGGAAGCATTCCTCAGGGAGTTTGGTCCATATTGACATGATGGCATCACACAGTTGCCACAGATTTGTCGGCTGCACATCCATGATGCGAATCTCCCGTTCCACCACATCCCAAAGATGCTCTATTGAATTGAGATCTGGTGACTGTGGAGGCCATTTGAGTACAATGAACTCATTGTCATGTTCAAGAAACCAGTCTGAGATGATTCCAGCTTTATGACATGGCGCATTATCCTGCTGAAAGTAGCCATCAGAAGTTGGGTACATTGTGGTCATAAAGGAATGGACATGGTCAGCAACAATACTCAGGTAGGCTGTGGTGTTGCAACGATACTCAATTGGTACCAAGGGGCCCAAAGAGTGCCAAGAAAATATTCCCCACACCATGACACCACCACCACCAGCCTGAACCGTTGATACAATGCAGGATGGATCCATGCTTTCATGTTGTAGACGCCAAATTCTGACCCTACCATCTGAATGTCGCAGCAGAAATCGAGACTCATCAGACCAGGCAACGTTTTTCCAATCTTCTATTATCCAATTTCGATGAGCTTGTGCAAATTGTAGCCTCAGTTTCCTGTTCTTAGCTGAAAGGAGTGGCACCCGGTGTGGTCTTCTGCTGCTGTAGCGCATCTGCCTCAAAGTTCGACGTACTGTGCATTCAGAGATGCTCTTCTGCCCACCTTGGTTGTAACGGGTGGTTATTTGAGTCACTGTTGCCCTTCTATCAGCTCCAACCAGTCTGGCCATTCTCCTCTGACCTCTGGGTGAGTGTATATTCCATCAGAACTTCAGAAAGCTTTGAAAAGAAATCGATAGTATAGTAGAATATTTATAAATTAATAGGTCAAACTGGTTTTACTGAAAGAAAGTATAATATATTATGGATTAATGTGATAAATACATGTAGAAACAATGTCATTAATGATATAGTTATAAGTACATATGCTTTCATGAGGTGAATCCAAATACTCAAGTCTACTTCTATGTATACAAATCGTTCTAAAACTGTAGAGGAGTACTCCTCCTCCTCTGTCGACAATCCACCCACCAGACAGCACGATTACTGCACATGTGCCTTAAACTTGCTGCAACGAAATATCACTCAAAAAAGTTTTAAAGCATAGAGAGGGTGTAAGGTATCTAAAGATCCAGTGGTACCTGAACCACCATCTATGACCACAATCTGCCTTATCCAGGTTAACACATCTCCTTTTAAATCTCCTTGAGCTGATCAGGTTGTTGATTGTGGCCAGTGGATTATTGATTTTGACTGTGTGAAATTGCTGGATATTGCAGAAACTGTCGTATATCATGGACATGCTCAGTGGATGACATGTCCAGTAAAGATGCTGGGTGTTGTGCAATTTTTCTTATAAAATTATCAATATGTATAATATGATAATCATAATTACAAATCATAACTAATCATTTAATATTATAATCAAAAGTCCTTCATAGAAAATAGGTTTAGCACCATCAGGCTTTAATGATCATAATTATCAAAGTGGATCATCAATTAACAACTATTAACTTAATGCGTCAACAAATGTGGAAATTCCGTGGACCTGGGAAATATCTCTATACATTGAAGCTGCTAAGGGGGAGAAAAGACATAATCTAACAGTCGATGATGGTGCAGTCTCATGCACAGAGTCCAACACTGCATGAAAAGTGAGATTTTCGTCCCCGTAAACCCCCGTAAACTCCCGCAGATCTGCCTGATTTTCGTCAGTTTCCGACAATTTGCAACCCGTGCTTGTCCGCGTTTGTCGTGCCACAAATTGTCGAAAACGTACCGTGACGTATGTGGAGAGCGATCAGCTGTACTAATGGCCCTAATTAGCATATGAATACAGCAAACCCGCGCGGCTGGCCAGGTCTGGCTTGAATAACCTTCTCAGTATTGGCTGAAACCACTATTCTCAAACAAATGAAATCGCTCGTGATTGGCAGCAAAACCACACGTGGCCACGCCAGGCTTTAATTTTCTTACTGAGTATTGGACGGAACCACTTCTTTTTAAACAAGTAAAGTCGCTCGTGATTGGTTGGCATATATATATATTTACATATATATATTTATTCATATATATATATATATTTATTCATATATATATATATATATATTTATTCATTCATATATATATATATATATATATTCATATATTTATTCATTCATATATTTATTCATTCATATATTTATTCATTCATATGCTGTGTATTTATGTTATCCTACACTACTACACAATTATTAGGCTACCATCAAGGACATGAATGAATTTATACAGGAAATGAACATTTGCAGCAAGCTGTTTATGCAAAGAAAGAGCTTTATTGAAACACACACAACTATATACAACGCGTATCCAAACACATGCGTTTCTAAAAATTAAAAGTCCGTGAAGGGTCCGTTTGCTTCCTCGGGGTTGGAGGTAACTGGCAGCATTCCCTCCGAGGCAGGTCCGATGTGCAGACGCCTACTGTGCGTGGCCCTGTACTTCGGCATCGCTTCTAACCGGGACTGCAGCTTAACACATAGTTCAGTGAGATCCGGCCTACGAAATGGCGGCGACCGTACAATCCATCCAGAGACACTGCTGACGACGGCGGACTTCCAGAGTTCCACTTCCTCATCTGTTAGCACACTCTGCCTCGCTTTCAGCAGCTGAAAAAAAAAAAAACAATGAATCAGCGCACTGCGTATGGACACAACACATCTATTAATGCACCTGAAAAATAGTCACCAAATAAAGTCTTACCCTCTTTCTTCTGGCCCGACTCCGAGCAGATAGCCTCCGCACGCAGCGTGTTGGCTGGCAGCCTATATCTGAAGCTCCTGCGTGCCGTCTGAAAATACGTCTTACAGGCAGCTGGAAAACAAATGAGAGTGGTATAAATAAAAAATCAAACGCAAGTCACAGTAACAAGGAAGGAGAAAACATTAAAACAAGTCACTTACACACAATGTCGTCTTTATCAACATCGTGTAAATCTGGACTTGCTGATTATGGCTCCGAGCAAATAGGAGGTCACCGCCTCATTGTGAGGCGACAGTAGTCTGTGAAAACAAAATGTAAAAGCTATGATCGGTATCTATCCGTATCCATTACCTTTTACCGCAGAATGAAAGCATATTCTTTAAATCTTACCCTTGCTCCGGTTCATAGCGCCTGCAATTAGTCTCCGAGTTGTTAAGACGGCATACTGCTTCCTGTAATCACAAAAAATACACTTTAATAAAGCTTGTTCTTGCAAGGCTAGGCTAGATAGGCTAATAGCTAGGCTGCTATTAGCCGGTAGCTTAGGCTAGGCTGCTTTTAGCTTAGCAGGCAGTAATCGAACATATATTTACCGCTAGCATCTCTTCTTTGAGTTCGTCTTGTTCGATGCAGAGTCGCCATCGCGTCCAAGAGGAGTTTTACCCCGAAATCCAGACGCTCCAGACCGCCTGCACAAAGCAAAGCAGCATCCTCCACTGTGGATCCAGACCCCGCCGCTCTAAGTTTCTTGGAGATCGTACAGAGCATGCGCGAGATGAACCAGAGTTTCCGCGGATCAATAAAAATAATTAAAAAATCATTCTTTTTTTTTTTTTTTTTAAATCAAGGCCTTAATTGGCACTAAAATTATTTAAATATGTTTATCGAAGTATTTATAATTCTTTAATAAAAAATGCTTATAAAAACAATTTCGTCAGATATATTATATCGCTCCAGGCGGAGAAAAAGCTAGAGGATATATATATATGTATATGTGTGTGTGTGTGTGTGTGTGTGTGTGTGTGTTTACATACATACAGGAGTCATGGAACTCTGCTTACAGCTCCTTCATATTTCATGTACACTAATAACTTGTGTACATGATTCTTGTTGATGGTATTAAAATCATTTCTAATAGCATTTAAATAGCATTAAATTAGAGTCACTCATTCCTGTATGAACCCTGTGAGCGCTTAATTTAATATGACATATTAAAAAAATCCCACCATCATCCAGCATATGTTCAGTTTCTGCCCAAATATATATATATATATTTTTGTAGATTTTTGTAACGGGGATAAGGATAATTCAAAACTGCTTTTTTTTTTAATGAACTTGTTCACTACTTCCAAACTCAGCATCGCTTTTCATTCCTGTAATAAGAAGTTTCTTTTGAATGGATTTCATTAAAGTTTAAGTCCCTCGGTATAAAATAAATATTTTGATGGAGATGAGAAATCTGCTTCCTTGTTGGTGAATAACCAATAGTTTGGATCCAATCATTTAAATAAACGGTGTTATTTTTTTTTTTTATATATATATATATATAAGAATTGTGCTATAATTTCTAGTCACCGATCTGTTGCTGCTATATTTTAATTTGACGAACCGGAATTTGTCGATGTTCTTTTTCCTGTTTGGTGCAATTGCAATTGCGGATCTTGACCTGGCCGGACCTTATGACCACAGTGTACCAATCTTCTGATGGCTACTTCCAACAGGATAATGCGCCATGTTATAAAGTGAATCATCTCAGACTCATTTCTTGAAACTTTTCCACCTAAGTAATTGTGAATTGAGCATATTGACAGACAACATTTTATTTTTTATCTTAAATGCAAATTTTTTTAAAAATAATTACTGCTCTAAATGTATTGCTCTGTCGGCTAAAGATCTGTTTTGGTCTCTATACTTTAATTAAATAAATCAATTCAAGCTAAAATGTGAGAGGCTATACTAAGCCTGATCTCTTTGTGTAAGAGATTTTCTTCCTCAGAAAGATGTCACTTGGGGTAAAACCCCCCCTGCAACCCTGGTTTGCATTTGTATAGCTCACAGCATGTTCATTTACATGTTAAAGCCTCCCCTAGAATTCCATGGGGGGGAGGCATGGGGGGAACACTGCCTAAGAAATTCCACGTCAATTTCTGACAATTTACGGGAGTTTGCGACGAAGCCTGCAAATTGCCGTAAACTGCCGCTAACCTGAAGTTCCACGACAATCTACAGTGCCGCATATTGACGAAAATCCCACTTTTCATGCAGTGCAAGACGAGCAGTGTACGCTTATCACCTCAGTTCAAAATCACAATAACAGATTGAGCATAAAAGTTCTAGTAAAATCTCCTTCTGGTGTAAGCGTCAGCATCTAACTATTTCTAAATTAACTGTCCACCAAGTCCGCTCAGTGGAGACCAAGATGAGGAATATGCATACAGGTAACCTGAAATTCTTCCTTAAAGTTTCTGCCAAAATAGTTTATAAATCCAAATTCTTTGGTGCAGCAGCTGTTCACATAGCTGGCTTAAGATTATCCTGGAAGTGAAGATTCAGAATGCGAAGGTACTGGGCAGGTGTAGTTACATGTGGCCTGCAGTTTAGAGACATATTGGATGTACTGCCATGTTTTTAGATGCCTTTTGGTACAGCTTACTGAAAATAAATTACAAATCAATTCACAGGCCAAGGCTCTGGACAATCCTGCAGTCAGCATGCCGATTGCTGTCTCCTTAAAAACTTGCACAATCTTTGGTATTGAGCTGTGTGATAAAACAAAATTTTTTAGTGACATTTTATTGGCACCTGCCTAAGGCATCTTGGAATGCCACACCTCTGAGGCATAGAGGGCATAGTTTATCTTGGCAAAACAAAAGATCTCAATGACAGATTTAGACACATTTGTGCACAATATTTGAGAGAAATAATCCTTTTGTGTTCACAGAAGATGTCTTAGGTCTTTGAGCTTAGCTCATGAATAATTGGAGTAAAAATGAAAGCATTGCATTTGCATTTTTTTATTAATTGTCTTATATATAAAAAGGCTTTAAACCTTCATGACTGCATGTCTATATGGTGTTCCCATATCTATGTCTGATTAGTACATCGACTCAACTGATAAGTCCACCTTGGAAGTGAACGTTACTGCTGAACTGGTGGACTGGACTCCATACATAATAGTAAAATGCATAATGGCAGAGTGGCAGTCTATGGCACAGTGGCGGCCTAGTGGTTAGAGCATAGAGCTTGGAATCCAGAGCTTGAGAGTCTGAAACCTACTTCCACAGACTGCCACTTTGGGTCTCCGAGCAAGACCCTTAACCCCAGATTTCTCCCCGGGCGCCCCACAATGGCAGCCCACTGCTCACCAAGGGGATGGGTTAAATGCAGAGGTAAATTTCTCCGATGTGAGATCAAAGTGCTATGATCAATTGTTAAGAAAGATCTCTTCTAGAACTAGGAAAGGGTCTCAAGTAAGTTGTGTATGTATGAATGTTCCATGTGCCATTAGTGACATATTTTGTCGATATTTTGTTGATTTTGTATGAAGTCATTTTAAAAAGATTTTTTCCCCCTCATAGCACATCATTGAGGCCTGGCAAGTGTAATCCAACTAGTAAGAACTCCTTCCATCCTAGGGGAGATCTACAGATGAAACTGCCAAGTAGGCTGAGAGACCCCACAGAGACGCATTGCTTGACAGCTGAAACAGCAATGATTTAGAGCTCCATGAGGATATTAAACTCTGATCTGCTGTGGAAGCAGCCTGATGCTAGTATAGTTGATGAGTCACAGAGTAGGTCCTAACTTCATTTTTTTTCTACTTGGATATTAAATACCTCAACTAACAGTGATGCACTAAAGCCTTCTTAACTTAAGACCCAGAAAAACCCAAGCTCAGAAAATACCAAGACCAAGACTTTGTGGGAGACCAAATAAGACCAAGACAAATAAGACCAAAATGAAACTAATGAAAATGATTATCAAAATGTTAATGTTACTAAAGAAAATGACCCTGTTCTAACCCATTAGACTCATCAAGGTAACCTTTAACAGTGATCCACAATAACTAGTAATATTTTTTCATTTAGGTGCATGAGCACAACATTTATTTGAACCCAAATCTGCATTAAACAGACTGAACAGCTTGTTTGAAAAATATAAGTTTTTATCAAGTCAAATAGACAAAGTAGGAACCCATAGTTCAGAAAGAACAATGAGTCTAGAACTCATTGTTTTTTCTGTAAGTGTGTCATAAAGACAACAACATCTACATAACTGCCTTGGACAATGTTGTCCTGCTTGTTTTCTGATTCTTCTCATTCTCTCATGTTTGCTTTTGAATACAGCAACGAGTTGCAGCTATATTAAATAGATGATGTAGTGACTTTTCTGGACGCAAAAAAAATTAGCACCCCGATATCTTGGAGAGAAGACCGAGATATGGTCACAAAGATTTAGGCTATAAAGTCCCTTCCTTTCAGTTGTTGATCCCAATAAACTTCTGGTGATTCTTTGTTTTCCAATAAGTTATAATTATTGCTGAGTGCCTTATTCCACTTTAAAGTATTCCTTCTCTTGTGAGTAATTCATAGCTTCAAAATTTGTTTGATTTACTCTGCAAGTTGCTTCCGCTTGTTGAAGCTCATCTCTTGTGAGTGTAGATGGATATCATTGGTTCCTGTTATTATTAAACCACCAAATTCTTTGCTCCTGATCATTTCCTTATTATTATTAAAACACAACTTCATGGGAAGAAAGTGTATACGTTCATACATTATTTGATTATTATTATTATTATTTTTTTATTTTCTGTACTTTAATAATCCCAGAGGGAAATTACTTCTCTGCATTTAACCCATCCCCTTGGGGAGCAGTGAGCTGCCATTGTGCGGCACCCGGGGAGCAGTGTGGGGGTTAAGGGTCTTGCTCAGGGACCCAGAGTGGTAGTCTGTGGAAGTGGGGGATCGAACTCACAACCTCAGGATTCAAAGCCCTATGCCCTAACAACTAGGCTGCCACTCCCCAATTACACATACGTTAAGCATCTATAAATTTAATTTAATTTGTAATTGAAAAAAGAGAATTAAAGTCCAACAGTCAGAGAAATTGGTAGAACGCAAATCTGCCAAGTTTTTTGACTGAGAGGAGGATGATAAAAATATGAAGTAAAGAGACAAAGAGAGGAATCAAAGGAGAAGAGCAAAGTCAGAGAAAAGGAGAGGCACAGCGAGCATCTTGGGTTTTTAAAAGCCTTCATTCAGCCTTGAGCTGGACTTGATGGGTGCAAAGAGGCAGGGAGGTCTTAACTGCACAGGACTAAACTAGAAGGCAGCTGCAGGCAATGAATGCAGAAGCTACTTCACAGGCAATAGCCCAATCAGTTAGAACTTTTTTTTTCCCGTCTTGGAATTAAGGATGAAATAGAAGTGCCTTGGACAGGAAGGTTGTTTCCTTCTTGATTGATCAGTTCTTTTTTTGTTTCCAGAAGATTTAGTGTGTGATACACAAGTCCTTTTTTCTTTAAATAAACACCATGGTGAAAAGCAAAGCGCTGACATATTTGTCTAGCTTTTACTCTTTTTCTGGCCACTTCAGTTTCACTGTCTCAATCTAACAAACACAGCTCCTGCTTTCACCTTTTCAATGCCAAAGAGCACTAAGCAGCCACAGGGTAATGATGCCAAGAGGAAAGAAATAACCAAACATTTTTATAACAACAGCTGCAGCCAGGGAAAAAATGCCTGCAATTCCCTTTCAAACAGTATATGATGAGAAAAAAAAAGTGAAAGGCAAACAAATATTTACAGTCAGGTTAGTGACAGATTAGAAGGTTGTCAGGTAGGTTTATCTTAAGATCCATGTATTCTCAGGAAGCCAAGTATCCAGCATATAACAGTTAACGTTTCCATTAAAATAATCACTTCTTTTCTTTCATTTATTTCATATTTACTGGCTTTCGATTATTATTTTTTAAATGTTCCATCGCCTTCCGTGACCTGCAGGCTAAGGTTAACAGTTAGTTTCTGAATGGATAAGCTTATGATAAATGCACATAAAAGCGAGAGTGAAAGGACATTCAACACCTCGATAGAGCATGTCTTGGATAAGCTATCCTAACATATATCAGGTAATGTAACACATTGGGGCAAGATCAGAAATCCTACCTTAGCAGGGGCGTGATGGTGCACGTTTCATTTGACTGTACCCAATATTACATTAGGTGGAATGGGGGTTAGGTGAAACATGCACTTAAAGACATGCTTCACTTCATCTTACTGTTTGGAAACAGTAAAAGTAACAAAAGATGAAATATATCAAATCATTTCATGGATTTTACAAGTTCTAGTAAATTAGCACCATGACCTCTTTTCCTTTTTCTTTTAACCCCAGGCCTTTGAGAGCCCAACACAGATCTCATTACATTTTTAATGTGTAATTTCACTTTTCCAGGGTCTTAGTTTTACAAGAGATTGTTGGAGACATTGTGTGCTGGAGAAGATGAGCATACAAATATTATTTTTATACTTAAAATCCTACGGGTGCTTCGTGCTACAATGACATTCATCATTTGTCTAAATGCAATGATCTGCAAAGAACTGATCAGCAGCGACAACTGCCTGTTACTTTACCTAACTATTTAATATAACCCTTTTTTATTATCTTAATCGTAAGTTTATTTAAATTTTTTGCCAATCCTATGTTTGTTTGTTTTTTAATTACAGGCAAACAAACCTCTACTAAAGTCATTAGCAAACAAATTAATGTCTGTTGTTAAAATCACCGTCGCCACACTAAAACCTGCAACCATTGCACTAATCATCTTTGGGAAAAACTTTGCAATCATGACAAAATTGGTACATTTTGTCTTGCATTTATATAGCTAAAGAATATAAAATGTTAATATCTAATTAATTCAAAAATAACATTTTTACTATTTTGCTTTGAAAAAGAAATCCAAAGAATAAACCATAGTTTATTTGTTGTTCTTAAATGGAAGACTGGACTTCTTTAGGTTTGAGAACATGTTATGACAGTAAAAGATACATCTATATAAACCTATCTTTCCCAAATGAGCCAATGCCGTTTGTGCAAAGTGTCTATTTGATGGCAGGTAGCATCTCCCAAAAAGAGACATTTTGCAAATGGAACAAGACAATTTACATTTAAAATAAGAAAACAAAATTGCATTGTCTTATTTCAAGTGCATTTTATTTGATTATCTTATTTTAAGAGTAAGAATACTCATTCCATTGGCAATCAATATAATTTACCTACTCAAATTAAGGGTAAATACACTTCATTTAGGAAATTTTAACTTATTTCTAGATTTTTTATTTTTATTAAAATGTTCTCTCAAAGAGAGAACATTTTAATAATCAGGAATATGTCTCCTAATAATGGTCATACTTATTTTCACAGTAAACTAACCTCTGTTCTTCTTAGTACAACTGAACATTGTTGTTTTTTTCCTCATGACTTCCTTTTTTGTCGATACCTAACTCCAACAAGAAGGGGTTCATGATTAGTGGTAGCTGTAATATGAGGACTTGCTTTCCTTTAAAGTGAAAAAATTTAAATAATTTAATTTTTTTTTAAATATCAGTTCAAACTCTTTCCTTATTGGCTGTTTCATTGACCTAATTTCTCCCTGCTACCTCTTCTGGTACCATCACCAGATTTAAAGGCAGAATCATCATCAATGCATTGTACTGTTTAATATATGTTTAGAGGCAGGAAAGTATTCATCACATCCAAGCTTTTAGAGAGGCCGTGAGGGGTTTGACAGAAGCAGATCAAATGCTTCTTATGCATGTAATTGTTGAAAGCAGAGAAGAGCAGATGAACGGAAAAAGAAAAGCAGCAGGGTAAGAGACAAGGAGTGCAAACAAGAGAGAATGTAAGGAGAAGAATAAAACACAAGTCCTAATTCAAGCATATCCTTGTTTTTGCTGGACTTTTTTTTACAGTAAAGCATTCGCTCTGCTGGCTTTGAATCTGACTGCTCGTCTCCAGAGATTGCTACAACTCTCGCTTTAGGCACGTCTTTGTGAGTGGCACAGCTGTAACGTCAGGATTCACATATTAATTTCCAATATCTTCTCAAGCTCAGTGCATGCAGGCGAAAGAAAATCGTGGAGCCATTAAACAGAGATACATAACGCCACAACCTTACAGTGCTTTGCAAAAATAGTCATAACCCTTTACCTTCTCAACATGTTCTCATGTTACAACTTTAGGAGTTTCTGTGATTGGCTAAGGTAAGTTTTGCATCATTGTTAGAATGCAAGTAAAATGAAAGTGTTTCAACACTTTTTACACATTAAAAGTTAGGCAAACACTTTTATCTATAGCATTATATTGGAGCCCTTGTTTTATGTTTAGGGCTGTCTTGATGAAACGCCAACTTGTGCTTCAGTCTTAAAGGTATAGTGGAGGATGTTCTTTTTTAAGGGTGGATCATCAAAATATGCAGCCCTCCTAATTGTCCATCATTCTGGTGATATGTTTACGTAAGGGCGTCCTATGTGCTCCTCCCCATTTTCACTTACCGGTGGTGAGTCTGACATTGTGGAAAAATTGCAAATCTTCGTTTGGAAAGTAAGCTTGTATTGGCGATGCAAACAGCAACTTTTAAACAGAGCGTGCATGAGGAGAAATGGTCTGCTGTAAGCTCTCTCACACGTTTAATAGGCGTTCCCTTTCAGGAGTGGGTACAGGGTTGTGCATGTGCATTTTTTTTCTAAAGTGGAGAGGGTGGGTCTTTTAAAAAATTCACAAAGATTCTCCACAATACCTTTAAGTCTTTTACAGCCTTCAACATGTTACTTCCCACGATTACCAGGTGCTTACTCTAGCTCTACCCGTCTTTACATCACTTCCAACCAGCCTCCCTGTACCTGGGAAAGAAAAGTTTCGCTCAAGCACTGTGCTGCCAACACCATGTTTCAACATGACGATGGTGAGTTTGGAATAATACTCAATGATGATTTAGTTTTAAAATTGTATTTGCGCATTTTGAAAACCATGCATCAGGTTGTGACAATCTATCACACATGTTGTATACAGAATTGCAATTGGTTTTGTTTTAATGTGCAAAATATAAAAAGGCTAACAGGGTTTAAATGTCTTTGTAAGTTACTGTAAATAACTGGGTTAGAGCTCAAATCAGGTCAGACTGCCATTTTTCAAAACAACAAACAGTAATGAATAATTTAGCTTCGCAAATGCTTTGGATAATTAAAGTTTTTACTCAACATGTTATATTATGCAACACACATACATCTAAACTAGGGGAAGCAATGAGCGTGCTGCCGGGCATGGCACCGCACATCAGAAGTGGCAAAGTAATTAATATTTCACCCACTCATTTCACATCAGTGCCACAAAAACACAGTTGCAAAAATCAGTCACTCATCAGAAGTCACAGCCACAGAGCTTCAGTGGGGAATGATTACACGATATCTTTTCTCATTTCTCTTCAAACACAATGCAGAAAATGCTGTTTTCCAGATACTCCATGGTCAACATTGCATACCACATCAATGAAACATCCTGTGTTTGAATCTGGTGCCTGACCTTTGTCACGTTAGGGAGAGCAAACTTCCACTACCGAAGGAAATCATCCCTCAAAAATAATTCATGACAAAAGACATGGAGACATAATGGAAGCCTCAATATTTGCCCTCAAACAGTGTCATGCAGCAGTCAATTTTTTAAACTTTCCCTCAGCCCAGTCCAGCGTGTTTATGTTCTCTAAGGCATTCTGCCAGCTGCCCACTTACATTCATTCTCACACAGTAAACAGATGAACAATAAGAGCTGTACAGTGTTACAGATGCTTGAAACAGAATATGTGTTAACAACTGAAAGATTGGCACAAATGACCTTTTCTAACCCGAGAATTCCTCAACCCAAACACGTCAGGGTTGCTGTACAGAAACCGGAAGGAAAACCCTTCAAAAATCGGACATGGGCTTTTAAAAAAAGATTTCCAGGGAAATGGATGAATAAACAGCCTCTACAGAATGTGTTTCAGAAAACATTTCACGGCTACATATCAGTTATATGTGTAGCACTAGAGAAGTGTAGCAGACGCGAGGGCACTGGACTGGTGTCCCAATCAAAAACGTTCCAATGATCAATCTTGACATAACTGAACAGTCATAAATCTTTTGGTAAATGGTAAATGGCCTGTACTTATATAGCGCTTTTTCAAGTCAGGAGACTTGACCAAAGCACATTACACTACATTCAGTCATTCACCCATTCACGCACACACTCACACACTTATAGTGGCAAGCTACACTGTAGCCACAGCTGCCCTAGGGCTCACTGACAAAAGCGAGGCTGCCATACAGTGGCGCCACCGGGCCCTCTGACCATCATCAGTAGACAATGCAGGTGAAGTGTCTTGCCCAAGGACACAACGACACTGAAAGTCAGAGCCGGGGCTTGAACCGTCAATCCTTCGATTTCAGGGTTAACTCCTACATCCGACACCACTGTCTGCTTTTTTTTTTTTTTTTTTTTTTTTATATTAGACAAAGCCCCAGTCAGCAGAATTTAGCACTGCTTACATTTAAAATTATCGGCTAGTTTATACTTGCATGGCTTGTAAAACTCCTTTAAGACTCTCAATGCCGCTTTGTCCATTTGATTAATCTTGGTCCACAGAGGAATTTTTAACCTAACCTTGCCATTCACAGTGGCAGAGAGACTGTTTTGGCTGTTGCATCTTATTGTCTGTATAATGTAACCTGATCGGCTCGATGTGTCAAGACAACTGCAGAGGAAGCAAAGCACCACAACACAGCATCCAAAACACTAACCATTGCATTTTGTACTGAGTATTGAATATGTGTGAAGTGGAAATGAAACTAAATTTTTAAGTTTTGTCACCATACTACTAACTGAAACCACAAGAAAATAGGTTATAAACAGAATGATAAATTATATCATATCACAAAAAACAAGTTAAACTAGCTCTTAAAAAAACTGGTTGCAAACAATGTTGGCAGAAGAAAAATAAGCATTTTTACTATATGTGTCAATTCAGAAACCCCTTTTATAAAACAATAAAACCAAGTTGTAGACTTACTAGCCTATTAACTATGTTAAACCCATACTGTAGCAAAATACAATAATATGGTGACATCAAATAAATTCCTGACACCGCTGCACACTATTATTGAGAACATGAGCTCATTCAGCCAAACACAAAAGCTCCATTGATCTGACAAGACTTTGTTTCAAAATATCCCCTTAATTTCCTCATACCTCATAGCAAGACAGGAAACAGCAGGCTTTACAGACTCTAACTTAGCTACAGTGACAATGGAAAAGAAAAAGGAGGATCTACTGCAAGCTTTTTGCCAACGCTGTCATACTAAGATGAGGTTCGTAGCTTAATCATGAGCCGAGTTACCAACAGGAAACAGCAACATGTGGACAGAACTGTTAAGGGGAGAAAACAAATTAATGTAAAAGGCCAGCAACCTGTGTTCTTTATAGAGCTCCAGATGATTTGCTCACACCGAATATGATTCCAGATAGTTTTTCATCTGCTGTTGCCCGCTTGACATTTCACCAGCAATACCTGTGCCTGACAGTGTTTTTAAGTCAGAAGAGAAGAGCTTATATCGCAGTTTGCCATTTTTGACTCAACATAGCGGACCTAGATTTCACTGAGCGAGTTGTGAATAAAAATTTAATTTGAAAAGCCAAACGAGAGCTGGAGTGAGTGTCCCTGTGTCTGCCATAGAAGCTTCCAGTTCGCGGTGTCCAGGACCTACAGCTGTGAGGAGGTGCTCTGGAGCTCAGACAGGGGCAGAGGTGGCGGGCAGCCAGGGCCTAGTCTGGAGTTAAGGGAGGACAACGAGAGGCACGAGGCATGGCAGAGAATGAATCAGAGCCAGGCACAGAGGCCATGGCTGGCTGGGACCAGATCTGGAGCTACAATTAAAATGTTGAGGGTTAGAAGAGAGGGGAGAGACATTAGGCAAAGGTCAGTAGGAACGGGATTCGAAAGTCTGACAGCCGGTATGTGGATCATGCGCTCTACCTCCACCTCATAGTAGCACAACCTGTCTTCAAATTTTACAGAAAGCTTTTTTCTTCCCTGTCCTTCACCTACCACAAACCATAATCCAGTCCCTGATTGGTTGACACAACACAAGTTGACAGAAAAGCTTGTAATATCCAACTCCAATTAAAGCGTTTCGCGTCCATTGCAGGGTTTTTTTTACGCTCTGACTTTGCTGTACTCACAGTGTGCATCGCTGAAAATTTGCATCCCTTTACTCCTGAACGCCTCTTCAAAGGGATAAGATGTAAATCAATTGCTCCCTTAAAGTCGTTCATGTTCAGTTTGAAAGCACCAAATTAAGCCAGAACCAAAGCCAAGACAAAGTGAAAATCTAAAATTAGATGATCAAATGCTCTTAAGTTACTAAATCATAAATTTTGACCAGGTATGAAGGGCTCTCCGACTCTTCAGATCAGAAAATCTAGGTGCCAACAATTATTAGCTCCAAATAACATGCCAATCTCATAAAATAAATCTAAACAAGTATAAAAAAGGAGGTTTCATGGAGGTACCCAGCATTCAGCTATTATTACTTAGCAATCAGCTGATTGTAATTCTATCAGGATTGGCCTGCTGTACAGTAAACAAAGCTTCTTACTGCTTACAGTCATCATAATCCATTTAACCCATTAGCCTTCAGCTGTATTTAAAAATTACTCACTGAGCACCAATCAAGTTTAGCCCAGCAGAGCAGATAAAGGAGAGAATTAATCAGCAACCTTTTTGCAATATAAACGAGTCTAAAACCGGCCTACAAATCTAAATCATCTGACTTTTTTTTTTTTTTTATAGAATATTTTTTAACAGCATGCACAGCGATTTATGTTTGTGCTGCACATAAGCTAAAAGGGCTACGGATTAAGAGCATATTTCTTTTTAATGATGAAGCACAAAGCACTAGGAGGCAGTTCTGAAACTCTCACAAGTCTTTTGAAGCTTCCACTAGTCAGTCCCACTGATTTGATAGACTGCTCTCTTTTTCTCCTTGTTTGCTAAGAAGCTTTCTGAAGGTCTGAGCTTAGAGAAGGCTAATAGCTGAGTGGCACTGAAAGCTTATTTAAGACTAGATCATATTTCATTAAGGCTGAACCTAATGATCTCCTCCTATAGTGCACTTGGTCACAAAAGATGAGTGTACTCACCAGGACGACAAAACATAGGCTCTCAAAATGCATTCATAAAATGCTGATGACTGGAGAACAGCTGCAAAGCCTCAAACATTAGGCCACAGCAAAGTCTGCAGCTGTCAAACTGTCAGGTTCAATCTAATAAAGGAAGGCTAACCATAACAGGGCATTGATTTCAGCTGGCAATCTTTTGAAAGTGACAGGAGGAAGACAAAGCTGCTGGAGGTTGAATTTGACATATATGTTGCTCTTAATCGGCGACACACTACATATTTAGATCTTCAACAACACCATGTAATAATATCTTACTGTACCCAAAGGAGGCAGACTTCCACTTGCGACAGGGGATGACCCTTCTGCAACCTTCGGATCCTAATCTCCCGGGATTTTGTGTGGCTTCAACCGGCAGTGATGCATGCCTCCTACGGAAGGACAAACAGAGTCACAGCACCACACAAACCTGTAAACAGGTGACAGCAGATGTGAGGGGGGTAATAATTATGGTGTAAAACAACCACTTGGAAATAAAGCATTGATTTTCCCCTTAGAGAATGGCATCTAAAACTATAAGGTATATAAGTAAAGAAATGTTTTCAAGTATGACTACAATCAACCTTTAAACTGTGGCTGTGACCGGCTCTTTCTTTTCACCATGTACTACTAGCTAGTATTCCATTTACTGTGGCGCAATATCAAAAATGTTGTTTTTCTACATGTATATTTCTGCAGCTTCCTCTAATCTCCCTCTGTGAAAAATCTTTCCACCTCTCAGAGCAGACTGGACTGAATTGTCAAAGTTGCTAAATATATGTATATGCATATCATCTAGTCCCAAAAAGGTAAGAAAACAGGCAAGTATTATTAACAAAGGTTTTAAGAAGTAAAGCAACCTTTTTTTTTTCTCTTTTTTTTTTTTAAATACTGTTTTTAAAGTATCAGGCCAGCAGCCATCAAACACTAACAACAGAGCTGCAGCCCAATTACTTTAGAACTAGGCTTGGCCCAATATCAGATTAAGGAATTCCAAAGTTGAAATTAAAACCTCAGTAGATCATCTATATTAATAATAATAATAATACATTTTATTTAACAGCGCCTTTCTGGACAACCAAGGTCACTTTACAGAGAATAAAAATACAAAAATACAAATACAGGAACATAAAAACAGTTATAGGGAGGGACAAGAGTAGTGTATGTAATACATTTATTAATTACCAATGCAATTTCCTGTTAACACTATTAATTTAGCAAGTGTTATTTGTGAATATTTAAAATTCTAAATTGAAAAGGTAAAGGGCTGTCTGAATAAAAAAGAATTATCTAGTCTGTGGAGCCTGTAGGTGCAGGGGAAGTGGGAGACCATCAAAATGCCTTTGACTGCCTGAAAAGTTCCACCTCCTCTGGGTTTCAAAACCGCTTGGTGATAGCACCAGCAACGTTTGACTTAACGACTTTGGAGTTCTAGATAGAGTAAGAGGTCATCAATTTCACTTAAAGTCATGTTCCACTCAGAGTGTTTGAGTGGAACATGATATTGTTTGGCTGAGCTACAAACTACACCAAGCAGCTATTAATCAGACAGCTGAAGAAACTTTACAGATTTATAATTTCTTGTTCTCTACATTAGCAAAGTCTAAATATTGGTGGTCTAAATCTTATAAATAATGTAAACTGACCTGAATTTAATAAAAGGACTTTTAACCTTGTCAAGGACAAAGACAGAGGACATGGCTGGAGTCCTAGATACCAAAGTTGAGTATGTCGGCAGAGGACAGCATGTTTTCTGTGATCCCTGAGGTCTACCCTGGCTTTGGGTGCAAGACAGCTCCACAGCAGTGTTGAAACACAGTACTTCTCACCTCCTGTCCCTGCAGATAAATATCAGCTCAGCTATCCTGTCACTACATCAAAGGACTTTTTAAGGTTAGATATCTTTGTGAACTAAGTGCCATTTGGTCCAAACAAAGCACCATTACAGGAACGCCCCTTCAGCAGCAGAAAACTGCTGTTCAAAGGCTTTTACTGCAATAAGTCATCTTGAAAAAGAAGCTGCAAGTGTGCATCTCCAGTTCTCTTTTATAAATTCATTACATTAATTCCTCTGGTATAATAGTATGCCTCATTAATGATCTCACAATCCATTAAAAACAATAACATGAATAGAGCAAATGTTGGAATTGATCAGGCTGTGCTTTGCTGCTTTTGCCTCGAGACACTTTTACAGAGGTCGGGTCCTCAAACACATCAACCAAGCAGTGTTGTATTCTCTTCACTGTCATCTATATAACAATGGTTGGGCTGTATAATCCCTGCCTCTCTGTTTTTTCTCCCCCCCTCAAGTCTCAGCGAAGGAGTGAAGGAAAATAAAAGCCACAATTCAAGGCTTTTTCACAGTGCATGCAGTCAATCACTATGCTACAGTTTTTCTCATAAGCTCCACTGATCTTTTTTTGCAGCCAATTCAAATCAACACAGTATGAAATTTCAATTAGTGCTAATTTCTTTTATATTCTGTCAAATGCAACCACCAGCTATCCCAAAGCTCAGCGGATACACGTTTATGAATGAGTGAAAAGGGCACGAGGAGGAGAGGCAGTGTGGGAACATTCACTGAAGAACAATCCAATGAAAGCAGGTCAGTGTGAAGCTGTTGATCCCCTGCCTGAATATCTCAGCCAACTTCTAATCACATCTGAACAAAGCCATCCATTCTGATTTCACAACAGCGGACCAATTAAACACAACCATGTCAGTAATCCTCTCTCATTAGGCACCAAGTGTGGTGGAGAGTATAGGCCAGCATCACCGACTTCTCTCCAAGGCAAACCTCTTTCATACCAGCGCAAAGCAATCCTGCAGGATCGGGCCTTATTTATTTATAGCGCCAGTGCCAAGTTCAGAGGCTTCTGCATTATTAATGATAATGAAACCTACCGAGCCATGTTTCACAGATTTTTTTTTTTTTAACAGCCAGTCTTCCTGGTGTCATGCTGTTGCATATTAAAGAGGTGTGAGATGTAAGGGACCGTACGGCTACAATGTGTTGTCAGCAGATTGTTGTTATGACAATTTATTTCATGCTGCTGTCGGTTCAGTTGATAAACAAGAAATGCTAAGCTGGAAAATGATGGAGAAATTCACCATGACAGTTATTGCTGCTGCTTCACTTAAAGCAGGTGTTATGGAATATTTACAGAGAAATAAGGAGAGTCTGTTTCAATGATTAATAACATACTGATTATAAAACCAGAAACTGCTATAAAATTATACAGTTTTCAAATCAAAACAAAGTTAGATCTTTGAAAATAATTTTTGATGTTTTAATAAAACCCTACTTTTCCAAGGATACAGTGAATTTACAGTAAATAAAACATCTTTAGGGAAACAAAAACTTGATTTATTTTTAATTTTGTGTAGCGCTGCTGAATATTAATTCAGTTTTTACATAGATATTTTAAGATGTTAATTTTTCTTTATTTCTAAAATTATATTTAAAAAAACTTTTTTCACACTTCTGTTTGAGGAGGAGCACTTAGCAACAGTCCGGAGGGACGTGGACGTATGTGACCTACATACGTCACTGGAGTTTGGCTACAGTAAAATTGACCACTGCAACAGTGTCATCATAGGGTTTGCCTAAAAAGTCTACCATACAGCTGCAGCTGATCCAAATGACTGCTGCCCTGTTCTCACTAGAACTAAGAAAGTAGAGCATCAGCCCTGTTCTTAAAGGGAAACACCGTTTTTTTGATGGTTTTTTTTACATTGGCACCTTGATTTTACGTTATTACATCATGTTCTACTCATCCATATTAGTTTTGTGTCTTTTGGAGCTGTTCCGAAGATATTCGGTTTTGTAATCCAAGTGATGTCGGCAATGAGTTGAAGGCACAAACTAAACTGTTCCTAATTTATTCTTTATGGTACGCCAGTATTCATAACATGTAGGCGAATCACTGTCCCTCAGACATCAGCGGATATATTTTTTATATTTTTTAAAAACAAAGCGGCGTGTGTATGACGTCATCCGCGAGCGCCGGCTACCATTCATTCTTCCTGTCCGCTGAACTGCTGCTAGTTTTACTCACATGCCTGGAAGATGTCTAGTGCTACTACCACAGATGATCTTGCTCTCGAAATGGAATTGAACAATTGAATAGAAGGGGTAGAGCGTAGCCGCCTGTGGCCCGGGCTGCCTGTCACATCTCCAGCCCGAAGTTGCCCATAGGAATATGTTACTTGGATTGCAAAACCGAGTCCTTACACTGGCTCAATGTAGATCAGAGATTAGACTTAAAAGTAGACCTTCTCTTAGTCTATAAATCACTGAATGGATCAGCACCTCAATACATAACAGCTTTCTGCCAATGTATCCTAGACCAGGCATCCCCAAAGTCGGTCCTCGAGGCCCGCTGTCCTGCAGGTTTTAGAGGTTTCCCTGCTTTAGCGCAGCTGATTATAATGATTACAGTAGAACAAAAGCATGTTAATCAGCTTTCAATTAAAATCAGCTGTGCTGGAGCAAGGAAACCTCTAAAAACTGCAGGACAGCGGGCCTTGAGGACCGAGGTTGGGAATGCTTTCCTAGACCACTCAGGTCTTGTAGTTCAAGCCTACTCTGTACACCCAGAACTAGAACCAAATATGGAGAAGCAGCATTAAGTCCCTATGCTCCACTTATCTGGAAAAAACTCCCAGATGACTGGAAAAGTGCTGAAAGCCTGAGTTTGTTAAGTCAAAGTTAAAAACCCATTTGTTTAAACTGCCTTTGACTGTAGAAATGAAGCTGCTAACTGGGGTATTATTATTTTAAGGTTGTCATCCAACTGTTTTATTTTATTTTCTATGTGCTTTTATCATGTTTTTACTTGCTTTTATTTTGCTTTTTTGTGGTCCAACTTTATTATTTTTCAAATAATTTAGCTTTTATTCTGCTTTTACTTTTCTTGTATTTTATTATCCAATTCAGGTAAAGCAATTTGAATTGTCCATGTACTGAATTGTGCTATACAAATAAAATTCCCTTGCCTTATAGTCATTGGCCAGATATGCCAAAGCTGCTGTTACAAAAAAAGATAAAATCTCTGCTTTAGTCGTTACTTAGCTGAGTTTATTATTATTACTATACCACTTATGTTAATACCTCAGTGTAGCTAATGACAAATGGAACCTATGATTGCTCTGCAAAGCAGCATAACAATAGCAGAGTAGGAGAAGCTGATGAAATGACGCTCACAGGCTAACACAAAAGAACATTTCTCAAAGTTTTTTTAAGATTCCAAATACTGTTTAAGATCAATTTGGAGCACTGTGGCTGTGTAACATGTATCAACTGAACATTTCTTTCTGAGCCCTCATGATTGAATTGGGATTTATTCAAAATTATTTCCAGTTTAAACTCATCATATTTGAATTTTTTTACTGTTTATTTGCAGCATTTCTGCTACAGTTTTCAAGATCAGACACTAAGATACACAACACATAACTTCAACTCTAAACAACTTTGCCACAGATGGAATCTACCATTGAACATTTGAGTTTAATAGAGGTCCACCTTTGGATTTATTTCAAGGCTAACATCTCAAAGCCAGTGGTTCCTTGTGTGAAAAACGGAAAAACAAAATTTTGCTAATTATTGTGAAGAGCATTATGGACCTCCACAAGAAGCCTGAAGATGCCACATTCAAGCATACCTACTGTAATGTAAGTATAACCAGCATAAGAATGTCCAAACATTACAGTCTTAAAAAAGGGACAGGCAGCGTTTCCTAGAGATGAACATGTTTTGCTGTTAAAAGGGCAAATCAGCTCCAGAACATTTTTGTGGGGATGCTGGGAATCTTGAAAGCCTGAGAACATCATTTTTGATTGTGGTTATTTTGCTGAAGGAGGGAGAATTACAACATAAACCATCATACGCATATAACAACATGCTGATTGAATATTGGCATCTTAAACTTCAGACAGCAACTTAAAGGGTCTGATACATGGAATCCTACTAACACTCAAAGAGAATAAGGTCAGTGTATTGGATTAAAAATTACAAAGCCCTGATGTCAGTCCCACAGAACATTTGAAGACAGACAATAGAAAGTTTGTGTGTGAGCAAGCTGGCCTAAAACTCAATTTTGTTTCATTGGTTACTGCATCAAAGATTACAATACACAATGTTGTGAAGCTCAATGAAGTATACCCAAAATGTTTGACAGCCTTTATATGTATTTTAAAAGCAATTCTACCAAATACAATAGAGATCTCTGTAGACTGGCGATACAGAGCATCATCGTTTGCAAAAATGAGCCACCAGGAAATCAAATTTTCTTCCCAAGCCGTCTTTCTGATAAAAAAAAATATCACCACCTCACAGCCCAAGTAGTTAACCACTCTGCTGTGAAACAAATCAGCACACTACACTACTTTAACATGCTTTAGCATTTCTCTTTGTATAAAAAAAAAAAAAAAAATCATAAAGTGGATAATTTATGCATGCAGATGTACACACTGCTGCTTTTCCTTATTATAATTAATTTCCTCATTAGGAAAGCTGCACCCCAACCTCACACTTTTAGCAGCAATAAAGCAGCCTAGCAAAAAAAAAAACTTTCAGGTAGAATTACCACTTTTACACACTTTCCCTCATCCAGTCCACAGTTTGTTTGTTTATTTATGGTTGTTTGGGATAACTGTGCTAACAGTATTTATTTCCTTGTAAAAGAAAAAAAAAAAAAATATGTGAATGACAACATAAGCCTTTTACAGAATAACTAATTCTTGAGATTAAAAAGAGAGATCATATTTTCTCTATCTTAGCTCTTCTTTATTGGCTTTCTGTTAATTCCAGAATATAATATAATATCCTCCTTCTCAGATATTAAGCTCTAAATAACCAAGCTCAATCTTTTTTCAGGGATATAATCATTCCCTATGTTCCTAACAGAGCACTTCACTCTCAAACTTACTTACTAGTGATTCCTAGAATTTCTAAAGGAAGAATGGGAGGCAGATCTTTTAGTTGCAGGCTCTTCTTCAGTGGAACCAACTATCCAGGTTTAGTTTATGAGGCAGACACCCCGTGTACTTTAATGCAAAGCTTTAAATTTTTCTTTTTGATACAGCCTATAGTTAGAGTATTTCAGGTTATCCTGAACTATCTCTATAGTTATGCTGTTATAGACTTAGACTGCTGGAGGACATAGGAACCCATTTTTTCATCTTCTTTCTCAATGTCTTTTATCTCCTTAAACCCCAGTTGGCCTCAGCAGATGACCGCTCACACTGAGCCTGGTTCTGCTGGAGGTTTCTTCCTGCTAAAAGGGATTTTCCTCCCCACTGTCACTACTTTGGAAAGTGCATTGAGATGACATATGTTGGGAACTGGTCGCTATATAAATAAACTGAATTCAACTGAATTGAGATACAGGCAAAATATGTACTTTGTTGATTCTGTTGCTTTATTCACACCATATGTCAACTTTTGCTACAGTTGACCAAATATTGCCTATCAGTATCTAAGTTCCGTCTACTTAAAAAATAAGTAGTACTGTGTTGAAAACCCTAGGATCCTATAAATCATGAAGAATTTAACAAAACACTACACAGACCAGCAGCATCTATTGGCATAGGTATCCCAGGTGTAACCAGTGAACATCTGTGAATGCCTCAGTGTATAAGGGCTTTGAATTAGTATTGTTAAAAACAAACAAGTTAAATAAAATCTAAGCATGTTGATGAAAGTTACAAAAAGAATGTATTTGTGTCTTGCTGTATGGAAATGAGGAGCACAGCGCACTGCTGATACACCGCTCATTTAGGTAGTTTTGCTTGAGGTTGTTGACCAAAAAATATGCCTGCTTTTCACAGGATGATGATAATGAATGAGGCTTTGTTGTGAAACCACTTTGCTGGTCTGCTTCTCGTCCATAAAAAGCTCTCACCGGCTGTACTCAACCAGGTGTACTTTTCAAGCTAAGAACCATGATATTTAATGAAGCCCTTGCTGCACAGGCACATCTATTTTCTTGTCTGTTCTATTTACCAAACTGTCTGCAGATTACATCACTGCTTGTTTCGTGGCCTGCATTAAGCCACATTGACACCCAATGGATCTGCTGTAAAAGCAAAAGGTCAGACTTATCCATCATGCTGTTTAGAGAATGAGGACATCATCTTGGGTTGTGAATGAAGGAAACATACTGAAGGAACATTAACAACTTAAAATGCAGAAGGCTGCTGCCAGTTGGTTTCCAGCCATAAACCAGGGAATTTTTCTTCCTCTGAAGCTTTTTCTGTTTTACAGCTTTAATTAATTCCTGCACCAATTGATGTCAAACCAATATGTAAAAGTATATATATATATATATATATATATATATATATATATATATATATATATATATATATATATATATATATATATATATGTATACATATTAATGGTCTTAGTCAAAATAAATGGATTAACAGGTGTGTGAGCTTAAAGGACTAAATACAAAAGAGTCAAATAATAACAAACTATTTTATATTACAAAGAGTTATTCCTGTTCATATACTGTTCCAACATTTGTAAAGTTAGGTTTCTAAAAAAAAAATGAACACGTTTATCCTCATTTGTTAAATTGTAATTAGGAGAATGTTTTTTAGGTGAATATTAGATAAGTGTAAAGTACCTACTATAAATAAGCAGGCATTGAAGTTTTTGGTTTTGACATATTTAGCTGGAATTTTGAGTTTTATGACTTAGTTTGGAATTGTTTTTTTTTTCAAAAAGAATAAAAAAGCCATGGTTGTACGTAGCTCATGAAATATCCAAGCATTCTGCTTGGATATTTCACCTCATCAAAATTCTAATAGAACATTTAATTTAGATTGTTTATTTGTATGAGGACCGATTAAATGACAGTGCAAATTTCCCTTGATACCTTACTTTATTCCATCTAAAACTAGTTTTGATATTACCTTGGGATCCTTTTGAAACCCTTTCAGTCTGTCTATTTTCCATCAATATAAGTTGATTTGAGGTGTAGCTGAAAAACTTTAATGCAATTGTCCTCCGTAAATGTTACAGTTAAAGCCATGAACTGGCATCACCTCCTACCAAAATACAGCAAAAGTGTTGTGCTTTAAAACATAGTGCAGTGTTCTTTGCTTTAACAGGCTAATTATAATCATTATTGTAAATCATAAGTCACAGATACTGTATTCCTCTTGTTTTTGGGCCAAATACTGAATCTTTTCAAATTTGACCATAAAACCTCTTAATGGTCAACTAATTTCAGCAGAGATTAAAGATGTTGATTTTAGAAAAGCGTAAAGGGCAGCACCCCTCTGTTCTTACTGGTTCACTTTATTGTGGACAAAGACACCTTTGTATCAACAGCTTCCAGTTTGTGATGGGCTTGAGTCCTTATGGTTCCTGGATTATTCGTAAATATCCTCATCAATTTCCTTTAACCTAGATGAAAGCATGCATGTGTTCGAACTAGTGTTTATAATTCTTAGGTTTTATGATTTGCAGAGCATCGGTTTCAATGTAAAGGATCTGATTTTAGATAGCTTTTTGTTGTCTTTTTGTAACTGATGAAAGTGGAAATTGTATGATTGTTCCAAACACGGAAAAAGAATAAGGGTGATGAGTGGATATAAATTCTTTGGCAAACCATGATCCATGTACTGTACCAAGCTTTCGATCAGATTAAATCCTTTAAGCATGCGCAAAACTGTCCAATTTTCTGGGAAAACAGCGAAAAGAACGTCACTCTGACATTGCACACATGCAGAGTTGAGAGCAGTGGTCCTCCAATCCGATTATTTGTGTCCATGTAAACATAGGTATTATCTAAAAAGGATCATTATTTGTGTACATCCATCTATTTCTGCAGCAGAAATCAGTGCTTAAAAGCACTTCAGGATCAGCTGCAATTAACAATAAGCTGTAATGATCTATTCATTATTGTTACAACAAAAAATAGTGTTTTTTAGCAAGACCTTACATTTCCAAAGGGCTCTTAATTCTAGGCATTCTTTGGCAGATCTAATTTATTTAAGAGGCAACACCAATCAGTTGCATGAAAGAAGAAATCACAGCAGAAGTGTAGTACAGCAGAATACAGCTGGAAGAACACAGACTCTAGACCAGACCTGTGTTTTAGATGCTTGGCGCTTTTTAACCTAAACACCAGACAGTTTGCGTGACACTCTAATGCTCTTAGACAGCCTTTGGCTATGAACACATAGCATTCTGAGGTTGTCTGAGGTAGAGGAGAAAAACAGCTGATGAGGAGTGTGTTTGCCACTATAAGCAAAATCCATCCACTCTCTGCTACTGGGTTATATCCTTAGTTGTGTTCCCTGCAACGGTAGATCCAGAATAGAGTTTTAAAGCAGCGACAGCAGAAACACACCTGCAATTTCCCATCTTAACAAACAGCTAACAAAGGGAAAAAAGGAACCTTGGTAAAACAGAGAAGGAAAAAACTCATAATTTCCTGTTCACTCCATAAAATCCACTAGAACAAACAAAAGTGATGTTCTGTTGTCATACAGGTCTGGACTTGTCCTTCAGAGATCAGAAAACATATCATCCTGACAAGTCTTCTGACTGCTGTTATTTACTTTCACACAACCACAGCATGAGATTTTTGAAACACAATCACAGTGTGGAGTCAAGGATGTCCAAAGCGGAGTAGTTTTTATCATTTTATCATTTAATCGTTTGAAATGAAGCAGAAAAGAATCAGAAGAAAAATGACCTACCTGACAGTTCTGGTGGGGTCACACTCCGACCTGAAAGACAGAGAAACCACATGCATATAATCATGCTGTTTAAATGTGGGGAAAAAACTTGTTACATAAAGCAACTTAAATAATAAATGATTATGTAATGTAATGTTGAGATGTTAACAATTTATATTTCTGCAACGACATCTGGAAGAGAGATTTACAATTTTCTAGCTAAAACATTTGCAAAGCACAAAAAAAATAATTAACCAAACAATGATAGCACCTCATGAGCCTATTAAATGATTTAAATCAGTGCCAGATGTCAAGCAAAGCATCAGATTAGGGTAGAAATGGGATTTAAGTTCCTTTTGTTGTCAAACCGACTGGTCTGGGCATGTCAGAACCAGCTGATCCACTGGGGTTTGCACACTAACGTTTACAGAAAATAATCAGGGAAATACAAATCCTGCCTTGCATGACCGTTTGGGCTGGTGCTGGTGAGGACGGGAGAGGTCTTTTTGCCTCTTTGTACAAACTACTGTTAGCGTCATTGACACACCACCATGATAGTAAAATCGCTGACAATGTCCATCCCTTAATGACCCCAGCGTACCCACCCTCTGAAGGCTACTTCCAGCAGTATAATGCACCATGATGTGACCTTAAATCATCTCAAACTGGTTCGCAGCACATAACAAGGAGTTGACTGTTCTCCAATGGCCTTCAACAGGAGAATAACATCAGAGATTTGAAGCCCACAGATCTTCACTTCACTTATTTCCTGTGGTTATTTTGATACTTATAACCATGTAATAACATTAAAAGAATAAAAAAAGAATAATAAAAAAAAAAAATTAAAAAAAAGCATCTGGAGAGGAATGTTATATTCTGACGTTGTAGTAAAATTAAAAATAACGTGCTAATGTGGAGGATGTTCTTTTTCCGGGTGGATCATCAAAATAAGTGGTCCTCCTAATTTTCAATCATTCTGGTTATGTGTTTACATAAGGCCATTCTACGTGCTCGTCCTCATTTTCCCTTACTGGTGGTGAGTCTAACATAGTGGAAAAATCGCAAATCTTCTTTTGGAAAGTAAGCTTGTATGAGCAATGCAAACAGCAACTTTTAAAAAGAGCGTGAGTGAGTTTAATAGGAGTTCCTTCTCAGGAGTGGGTACAGAGTTGTGCATGTGCATTTTTTTTTTTAAGTGGAGTTTTAAAAAAACTGCGAAAATCCACTCTACCTTTAACTTAAGCACTCCGAAAACCATCATATTTGGTGTTGCATATTTTTGATCCTCTATTTCTAACTTCTAAGGCACTGTTAGGTATTAACTGCAGTAGAGAAGCCTGCAACAGGAAGGGAAAATACTCCTCACTATGCAGGAATAAAAGGTGTAGCCTGTTCTTCAAAACCAGCACTAAAGAGCAATAAAGCGACAGCATGTCTGCGTCAGGACAAATTTATGAGCCGCGTGTTTTGCTCCACTCACTTTGGAAGAAAACAATGTCCATACAGAGACTTGACTGTATCGTTAAAGTGTTGACTCTGTACAGAAATGCTGCACTCTTTCTCTGCAACGTTCTTCTTTTCAGAAAACTGCTTAAAATTGTCAGCTCATTCAGCAGAAAGACAAACAAATTTAGTTAGTTTCCACTAAATACAACACATCCATGGCCTTCGCTTTTTTTTTTTTTTTTTTTTACAAATCACATTATGACTGCAGTTCAGGTGAAGGCTGGAAAAGCATCAGTGAACCACTGTGGGTGGATGAGATTCACCGATTCACCCTTTGCAGTTCAGTTACAACAGCAATTACTGAGGCTATTGATTTCTGTGTAGGAAACACATTACGGGAAAGAAAGTTGAAAGACTCAAACTCATCAATAAATCTGTTTTTGAACGATACGCCCATCCTTCAAACTTGCCTCCACCCACTCATTCATATACGAACCACAAAAAGGTTGTTTTTTCTCTCTTTGGCAAAAAATAAACACTTTAAACCACTACCACCACTATTAATGTTACCACAAACACCAGCACTGTTTGTTACAATTTTTTTATTTTGCTGACACTGCAATAAGCATCCCACTTCCACAGAAGACAGATGGAGTGTCTGCTGCAGCGTACACAGCATGAAGCATCATCAGTTACTGTTATTCATATGGAGCTTCACATTGTGCCCATCTGAGCTCCTGCTTGATATGTTCAAGCCCTTTCAGCCATTTCATGACCACCCCAAAGGAAGCACTGACATACTGTCAATGATAATTAACTTAAGCATGCTTTCATTTTTTTATCCACTAAGACTGCCAAAAAAATAAAAAATAAATAAACAAATAATAATGCACAAATAAAATACGGTCTGGTGGTCTCAAAAGAGGGCATGCATGTTAAAGATCAAAGTCTTTGTTTCTTAAACTCTTAAACAGTTATTTATGTGGCGTATATTCTGCACCATTCAAAAAGGATGAAGCGATTGCTTGCATGTCATCACTACAGCTATCACCTCGTTGGAGCACCTTTAATTTAACTTCAGTGTTTGGCAGGAGTCTTTCAGCATGTAAAAGCTTTGGTTTGTATTGTTTTCTCCCTCTGAAAATCAAACATGTCGTTAGGACACCTCTTGTTCAGAGCACTCCTCAGGTAACCGGGGTGGATTTCATGGCTCTCAACCGAAGTAATATCATTGAAAAACTTTTCAATTCCTCTTTATAAAACTATTGTTTTGATGCGTTTGTCTTGAACTCAGTGGGATGGTGAATAATTCATTTCTTCTTCAAATGTTGCTATACTTAAAGGTTTTGGTACTGATGTTTAAAATCCCATCCACCATGACACTTCAGTTCTGTATTAAAAAGGATTTCTTAACAATAAGAAACAACCACAGTATGTCACTGAGGTTAAGGTGATTTTTCACTAAAAATCTGTTTTTTTTGTCCAAATGTAAGGGCAAAAAATATCAGTTCTCTGTTCTTCAGACTATAACACATTCTCCTACCACTAGCTAGGATTCACTATTTTGTCTGGACAGAAACGATCCTTCCTTATCCCTTAATCTAGATGTAAAGAAGATATCAGAGATTGCTGTTGCATGTAGAGCACACTGAGTGACTGGCAGAATATCCTGCAGCTCTTTTAGTCTGGCCTCTATTTTTAGGTGCCATTTACCCCTGGGTTGATGTTAATGATTATGTAGAGTGCCCTGTGTACCAGATCCCTTCATAAGTAAAAGTGGAAGGTGTTCAAAAGGAGGTGCACAGACTATCAGGTATTTTTTTTTTTTTACAGAACCTTACTGATAAAGCCAAAGCGTTTTAATTCATAAAGGTATGTTTGGCAAATATTTCAACCTGTTAAATTGTCTTTGGGGGAAGTCAGTGAGCCAAAACTTAATGCTGTGTTATTTTATTCCAGGCATATGTTGTTAATGCCATGTCTATGGCCCTACCATGGAACCGTCCTACAGTTTTAGATACCCTTTTTGTTTTACTTTCAAATCTCTGAAAAAGGTTCAGCTTTGGTTATCACCCCTCAAAATAACCCTACTGTAAGATGACTCTGCAGGACTTATGCCATTTCTGAGCATGAAGCATGAATTTTTTTTCCCTAATGACAGATTCTACACCCTCGCCCAGCTTTTGGTCTTTATGGGTTTTTTCTTTGTTTTGTTTTGGGGGTTTTTCTCCACCAGAGCTGCTTCTTAACTCCATCTTCTATTTAAGAACAGCATAATTTATGTCCTGTACACTGGAAATTATTTGGATAAGGCACAAGGTTTTTGAAAACTAATCTGTTATTTGTGCCTTTGGAAAAATCCCATGTAGGCAAACCTGTGTCAAAGCAGCATTTTTCCCACTAGAGAGTGGGAGATAATAATTTGGCAAATTCTAAGAGGGACTTCCAGCCCATAACTCATCTTAAAGCACATAGCACCAGGGGGCTGGCATCCATGAGGTCTTTTTAGCTGCATCCCGAGTTTTATTTGCTAAACTAACAATCTTGATGTGACTACTCCAGCTTTGGCACATTCAGTTTTAAGTGCAGGGTCATTGTGTGGCCCCTTACTGATTAGCCACCTGGAACAGCTGGGATTTAAAGAGACATGTCTGGCAATCTGAGAGTCAGTATTGCTCTCTATAATGAGACAAAACACAATGCTATGCAAGGGAACTTGGTTATTAATATAACTCCAGCTCTCTGATTAGCATGAGTGAGTGTCTCACAAGACCATCCTCTTTGTTAAGGAAGAAAGGCAGAGGTGACCCCGATGATATTTCAGCTCTATTTATAGCTAGAAGGTCTGGGTCACTCCTGACATAGGACCTGGTCTACTTAAGTTGCAAATATAAAAAACAGCTGCAAAGGTGATCTAATAACAATTGGCAGAGTTTTTTGGCTCTTTTATATCAAAATGAAAGTTGCAAAAAATGAAAGAATATGAAGAACATCTGGTGATCATCAGAATGTGCAAGAAACCAGGAGGAGGATATGCAAATGCAATTATGACCTGCAATTCAATTTATACATTTCAGATGTCAATTCATAAACTCATGTAATCTATCATCATTGCAAAATATGTTTTTTTAATCCACGGTCATGCAAAAAGAAAGATGCATAGGTGCAATGACAGATGATATAGAGAGAGTATTCTGTGCACATATCAGCATATTAATACTAACAAAAAATAAGAGAGAGATTTTCTTTTCAGCAATGCCCTTTCAGAGCTGCAACTTTTCCTAAAAATTCCAGTAAACCATTACATTTTAGCACATGTATAGGTACATGTGCTCAGAACAAGGTGGTGCAGATTGTAGTAATCTGATGCATGCTCCAGAACTTTATGATGAAAAGAAGAATGTCAGTGGAAACCGAAAATTGCAGACTGCACACTTGTAAAATAAATCAAAATCCAAACCATTTTCACTTAAATATATTGGGATGATAAAAAAACAAAACAAGCTGAACTGTAGAAGAACATTAAAGAACATGCAGTTTGCTGCATCCATCTATCTATCTATCTATCTATCTATCTATCTATCTATCTATCTATCTATCTATCTATCTATCTATCTATCTATTCATCCATCTATCTATCCATCTATCCATCTATAAACATGTCTTGGAGAACACAATAAGTTGGGTTATTTGCACACTTTAAAGCATAGATAAGAGGGTAACAACCACAGCAAGTCTTACATGCAGAAATCCTTCTATTTGTAAGATCGCTGACATTACAAGGATGGCTATTTAGCCAACGCATGAAGGAAATGTTCCACAGTCAGCATAAAAAAGAAGCTTAATTTATATTTCAACAAGGCGATAAACCTTTCAATGGAGAGTGTTAAAGGCCAAATTTACATGAACGATGATACTCTTCTCAGTTTTTGTCAATTTAGACAACAATTTTATTATTTAAAATTATTTGAAAACCGCTCATGGATTAGTTTCCATTTAAGTAGTTTGTAAACTACTTATTTTACTCCAGAAGGTTAATACTAAATAACCAAATTATTTAGTAAGTTCACAAGCATGAGAACCTTTTTTCTAAATTTGGTGATTTTTCAACCATATTTGTTCTAAAATCTCTCTTAACCAGAGCTGTCAGTTGTACAGGCAGAACCTGGAATTCAGGAACACTAAATGAAAAATTGCAACTTGGCCAATTCTGGTGCATTTACAGCAATATTTATTGATGTACATTGTTCCCTTAAAATAAATTAATCAACTGAACTAAGTAATGAATGTCTGTAAATCTGAAAAACATCAGTATAAATAAACTTCTCAGGGTAGATTAATGCTATGCTGCAAAAGTTAAGTGTAAGCATGCTTTTTACTCATTCATCAAAGTAATTATGGCAGGCGCCTAAATAAAAGCTCAAATTTAAGTAACAGTTTCTCTCCTGCATTGCGTAGAAATTTGCTGAGGCCCACTGAGGTGCATTTCCAAAGCCTTTTAAATAATGCATGAAAGGCCAAACCCCAATGGAAGTATTATTCCACAGTAAGGCCTCCACAATGTGTGTGACTGCTTTCCCCTATGCTGGCCCAGTAGCAGCCAAAGCTGCAGTGGTAAAATTAATACTTTATTGCCCCCTACTTTCTTGCACCAAATCTTAAATTCCTGCTTTTCCTTGCAGGGTCAGTGACATCACCCTGCCCCATTTAGGTGGGTATACATTTATATCCCTTTTCCTGCTACACAGATACAGAATCTGTTGCAATGAGGACAACTCATTTCCTGTTATGAGGGTGGAAACGAACAGAGGGCACACTGAGCAGGGGAAATGCTGACTCAGAAATTATCAATCTGCCTTTCTGCAGGACTAAGTGCAACCGGACACGACTGCAGGAATGCAGCAGCCTCACTCATTTAATCATATTTTGCTGCTTTGCTTCAAATGAACTTGAATGTCACTAACTGTAGGCCGCGCAGCAGCTCGGATTCGCACCCTAATACAGTGCTCCACCTGAACTGATATTTCAGTTCTTCTTTATGTTGATTTTAAAAATAAAATTATGCATGTTGATTCTTTTAAAGCGCTATTATGTTTGGCAGCTTGCCAAAAAGGTAACTATTTAGGTTTCTTGCAATAAAACGTACCTTATACGTGCTTGTGACAGGATAATAGCATAGAACATATCATTGCAGCTGTGATGCCAAGGAAGGAAAAAGGTAAAGAAAAGTAAAGAAACATTTTTAAATGCTGCACTTAAAATGGAGGATTATGAGCTGACCTTGCAAACGCCAGGACTGAAAAGTAAAACCTAAATGGACTAAATTAAATAACTCCCTCTCACTAAATTTGTGATTACAGTTTAATGTTTGATAGTGTTTTGCTATAAGCATCACAGTTGTTTACATTTAACAAACACAAAAACTATTATTGCATTTATAACACTGATCATTCTTATTAAGTTTGAAATAATATTAATTTTACTCATTCCTATCATAGTAAAAAAATCATTAAAAGTGTGTTAGAATGTATCTTTATCTTTGCAGAAAATTAGCTTATCTCTGTCCACACGCATTACATTTGAAATCTTAAACTTAGAAGTTAAAAGTTCACAATAATTAGTACAATGTCTCCTCAGAACAGAATATCTGTTAATCAACTAAAGGTTAAAGGACAAGCGTTTGAGGACAAGAACAGCCATATTCTGGCCACGGAAGAAGAATGGTTTGAGGGAGGGGTAAAGGAAGCCATCTTTATTAACAGGAAAAACCATCTCTCAACAGAGGTAGTCTCAGACATAACCTTTCACCTACTTAACGCCTACATTAGTAGCGTACGACTTTTTAATCTCTGATCCTATTTTCGTCTATGTCACACTGACTGTGTACAGTGAGGCTCTGACTGGGGTGGGAAGATCTGCGCACTTCACTTCTGTCTCTGTGCTTCACAAAAATTATAACAATTTCCCACATTTGACTGACAGTTAACTTTTTTATTTTTTTCAGTGGCCCTAATCCTCTTCTGTAACCGATTTTAAATTTTATTTCAGTATACTATGAGAAAAAAGTCAGAATTCTGACTTCAATCCCAAAATTTCGACTTTGATCTCAGAATTCTGACTTTTTTCTCAGAATTCTGACTTAAATCTCAGAATTGTGGATCTTGATGTAGATGGGCACCATGAAGGAAGTGATGTGGGATCTCTCAGCTTCACTGACAATGATGTGAGTTGTTTGAGAGGGCCAGTGACACATTGGTGGAAAATGACAGAATTAGGCAACTTTTTACATGCCCGAGGGGTCCCCGGTGATACTATTTCATTAATGGAGGAGCAGAAGGTGATTAAAACAAGAGAGATACTTCAGTCTTTAAAACAGACATGGCTATGGCTTGATGCTAACATGTTTGTTAGCTGTCAGAATTCAGCCAGAATTCAGAGATTAAAGTCAGAATTCTGAGAAAAAGTCAGAATTCTGACTTTTTTTCTCATATTATACTGAGATAAAATTAAAAAATCTGTTACATTTAAAAAGAAATGTTCAGTGGCCCTGGTCCTCTTCCATAGACAGATTTGGAAAAGTTGTAAAAAGTGCGGCATCTCAAACCAGAACAGATATAGAATGTTTATATACCTATATTAAAAAACATAAGGAGATCTACGTCTAAAGAAAAGAAAAACACAGCAATAAACGTGGGGTGGTTCATTTGTTGTATGAGGCAGTCTCAGAGGGAGATCTGTGAAATTTATCAAAGTTTTACTTTATCTTTTTCATAAAGAGGTGAGAGACCTAATGTGTCTGCCACTCATTATTTTGTTTTTCGTTAGCTCAAAGAGGATCACTATTATACTATATTCATTTTTTTCTCCATCTGAAGATTTTTTTTTTCCTAGGAGATGAATAAACTGTGGTTTCTGTCCCTCGTTTTTGCGAGGCTTAAAGAGGATCACTACTTTATCCATTTTCTGTCCTTTTGAATCCCTATCATGAATAAAGTATTATTTTTTGTTTCATTGTTTCATTGATTGTTTTTGCACAAGTCTGTCCAGCTTACTATAAAATCAATGTGCGACTCCAAAGCTGACTCTTTACCCATGCGATAAACATATTTTATTTTGTATTCTTCCCAAAAGCCGATGTGTTTTACTTTGTAAGTCTCTTTTCCTGTCACACGGATTGAAATTGCCACTGGATTGCTCCGTAGTCCGACTGAAATAGACATGGTGTCTATCTCAGTAGGACCTACGCAAGCCCCCTTGCATAAAATAGCGTTGAGTGTGATCATCCCCATTGACTTTCAATAAGCGCTAAACGCCACGACCTCGTCCAACACGATTCTCTGTCGGATCGAACACAAAATCTGATTCGGTGTGTTCTGGCCTTTAAAAGCACTTTTGGGAACAATACCCAGAAGATTCACCTCTCATCTGCCCTCACCTGACTAACACTTCAATGAGGCATGGGATTGAAACTAATCTGATCTGGGAGTTGACAACCAATCAGAAACCTCCAATGACCATTAACACCCCCCAGGTGACCTCCATGGCCAATCCAGTAGAGGTATCAGAGCAACCGTTTGTTCCCCCTAAATCTTTGTTACACCTACAGTATATTAATCTCAGTGCTCCCAACCACTAGTAAGAACTGAAGAAGCATCTTGGATGAGAGGCAAAACATCTTCTAGAAAACTTCACGTCCAGTTGCCTAGACTGAACTTTTCAAGCCTGCAGGAACTGAGGCAAAACCTGATTACTGGCATAAAGGCGTTAAAGCTTCTGCCTGTTCTCCTTTACATTCTCATGTCATGCATACTTGCTTTGAGGGGAGTGACTGTCCATTATTGCAGCAGCAAAACCCCTTATAAGCAGGGATTGCTGGAAAGTCAGTGACTTGATGTAGTGCTTTAAGTGGAAAAAGTAATTGCAGTGATCATCCTTTATTCCCTCCGCTTTAACCCACTCCTCTGAAACACCTACAGCCACATGACTGCAAGGAGAACATTTTGCACCAAAGCAATGGGTTTCTTTTGACTTTCGTTTTACTTTTATCAACCCATTTGATTAGAGAGATAGAGATAGATAGTTATATATACACTAAGCACTGTGCGCTTCCGAGTAGCGCACAGCATCACAGCCAAGAAGCAAAGACAACGCAATTTGAGGGACTGTGAAAATAAAGGGGGGAGGGAATCTTCCGCAGGTTCCAGGTTCTAAGTTGCCGAGATCTCCCTCTCTTGCTTAGTTTGAGAAACAATGTGTTTACAATTATGCAAGTTTTTCCACATAATCATACCTGTTCTCTGTGATTGCGGTATGAATTTCATAAGTCTGGGTTAACAAATGTGAAAATGAGGAGAGGAGGGAATCATCTGTAGGTTCCTGGTTCTAAGTTTAACAAGTAAATTGTCAGAAATTATCTAGAATGTGCTAAAAGCAGGAATTGCATCCACTGAGCAGAGAATTTATTCATCGCACACTGACTGAAGCACATCGACTGAAACGTGTCTCCATACAAGTAAAATACTATTAATTTGAATTTATCTATCCACCAAAACTATCAATTTTAAGGCATCTGTTTATAAAAAATATAAAAAATTGAGAATTTTTTTTAAATTTCACTTATAAAAAAAAAAAAATTCACTTTTTGTTTATATTTCAATCTGTTTTTTCATCAATGATTGTGAGTTTAGGGCGATGCGCGGTCCTGCGACAGGGTAGGTAATTCTCTGCACAACAGAGGAAACCCAGAGGAGAGACTCGAAAGATTTGAAAAATGCATTTTAATTAAGCAATTTAAGACACGTGCTAAGATTATTATCTTGGAAGAACTGCCAAATGTGATTTTAATGTCTGGCCAATGGTCATAAATGAATTGAATGTTGACATCTGACTGCAAGGTCCCTCGTGTGACTTGCAGAATGCTTCTCGTCTGATCAGTGGTAAATATAGTTCAACGGACCTGTTAAATAGTTTTAACTAATTCGTTGCCAGCATGTAGCCTAGCTTACTTTAAATTAGCCAATAAAAGCAACACTGATTTTCTGATAAACAGTCTATTTTATAAAATAAATACTCTAAATCAGTGTTTTTCAAGCCTGGTCCTTAAGGCACCCTGCCCTGCATGTTTTAGATGTTTCCCAGCTTTCACACACCTGTTATCAATTAATAGCAGATTATCAGGCTTTGCTGAACTGCAATCATCTGAATCAGGTGTGCTGAAGCTCAGAAACATCCAAAACATGCAGAGCAGGGTGCCTTGAGGACCAGGATTGAAAAACACTGCTCTAAATGAATATTTGAAAGGTAAGTAAAATATTAGATCGTATATAGGCTTATTTAATTTTTAGGCCAATTCTAATGTATTTGAATTTGTTAGCAGTTTTTTTTTCAGATTTTGAAAATTATTTCAGCTGTTTCAATTTAATTGATTGAATTTGAATTAAAACATACTTGACTTGAAAGGATTCAGATATTCATTTGCAATGCTTTGCGAGGTTTTGTGACAAATCTTAATACATTCATTGCCTAAAGGTTTTCCAAAGTAAAATCAAAGACGTGGCCAACCATGACTATGAAGCTGATCCCAGTGGGAAATGAGTCCCTAACTATGTAGGGGCAGTGATAGCCATGCCAGTACAGGGACTGACTGCAGTGCTACTGAAAGGTGCCTTGTTCAAGGTCAATTTTCGGCGAACCTGACATGTAACAACCATACCATGTATATTGCTTTAGGTTAATAGAATATATTAATTAGGCTATGTATGCTTCCAAAAAAAAAAAAAATATTACACCATCCACCTTCTTTTTTTTTTTTTGTATTACAACTAGACTACTTGATATAACTTGTTTTCAACAGTGAGTAGACCAGGAGTTTAAACATACTTCTGTTTCTTTTACAAGAAGCTGTCCACCCCTGTGTCAGCATTCTCTTTAATCCCTTAACAAATTGATTACAATGCTCAAAACAAATGCAGAAATCACAACTGCCCAATTCAAGGTGCCAGTTCAAGGTGAGGCAAGGTATGTCATGAATATTTACTGTTAGTGCAGTACAAAAAAGCACAACCCCTTAAATAATAGGCTGTTACATATTTTGTACAAATCTGGTTCTTTGGGGTTTTAAGGGGGATCACATTTGGGATCAATGCTGTCTTTTTAAAGCTTATTATAAACCCCAATTACTTGGTGGTTATAATTATTATAAAGTATTACCTGCTTTCAATTTTAGGCATCATAAAGAAAATTATTCAGATAGATGTACAGCGCAAAACACAAGAACGACGTTATGTCTCATAAAATATCTCCCCTTTTAACAATTTTAAGCAAAGTAACAAGATCATCTTGTTGTTAAAGTCTTTCTTACAGTAAGCTTTCAGGAAGCTTGATATACATTTAGATTTAAAGCATTCAGTGTTGTTAGAAAAACCCTATTATGCAACAAAACATAAGTATGAGTATGGATAACCAACTGAAACAATCACAGTCATGGTCTTTATTAGGGTTTTAAATTGCTACAGCTGAGAAGTCGGAGAGTAAGGATATTTAAGTAAAGGTGGATACATGCAGAGTTGCTGATGAAGAGAAAAATACCAAACTGGCACAGAACAAAAGTAATTAATACTACTGAGTGTTTGATAGTGAAACACTGACAGGCCACATAAGACCACACTAGAAAAGCTCCATATTTTTGTCACAACGTCTAGTTAAATAAAGCTGCAGCCAGCTTTATTTATGATCTAAAATGGTAAGGCTGCATCATAGTTATTAAAGTTATCTATAAAGCTACAAAATGGAAAACCTTTATTTTCTGGCTAATGCAAACTGATAAATGATCATCTTCTCTGCATAAAAGATAAAAGTACACATGGTTAATGTGACCTTTCTAGAGTGAAAAAAATGTAGCATCATTTGGTAAAATCATTGCATAAAAGGCACTCAAGTAAGACGCTTAGACAAATCTACTGATAGCTGGCATGGCCATGGCCTCTTTTACTGATAAGTGAATAAAACATATATTGAACCACTTCCTGGTCACTGTAGAACAATTACATTAATCAATTTCAGCAGCAGTGAACTGGAGTCTAAGAAAGCACAAAAGGTGAAAACTGCTATGTAAAAAAATATATTTTAACATAGACATGTACTTGATGCTGCTTCAACCTTTACCTGTAACACTTATTCATTTATGGTGATATTTGTCTTTTTTTCCCCCCACCATTGTATGGAAGGGTAAAACATTTTTCATATTTTATTTTTAAACAAGCAAGATCACAAAATAAGTCTTTTCAGGCTATCTTTGATATTCAAAACAAGTCCAGACAATGTCCTTTTATAAAACAAACAAAATACACATATTCATCTTTTGTTACTTTTGCTACTTGCTTGTACAGTACAAGCACACACAAGCAGCAAAACGAACATGCACACATAAATACACACTTCCAGCAACAGACAAAGACTGCGACAACTCTGGCTACACATTAGGATAGCTGCACTCCTTCTCCTGCAAGTTGCAGTGATAGATTTCATAGGCTGCATCCAACAATAGAAATCAGCCAAAGTGTTTAATGCTCTGTCCAAAACAACAGTAGTATCAACATCACCTAGTAAGGGCCCTACTTAGCCCTACTCTGCTATTAAAGGGGAAATACTCCCCCTGGCTATTAAAGACTGATCTTAGTTACTAAGTATGTAAATAAATAAAATATATAAAAGATATAAATATGGAGGGAAGCAGATAGTCAGAAAGTTTGCAGCTAAGCTTCCAGACAAACCTGAAGATTTTATTTGAACAGTTTTCATCTGTAGATTTTGTTAATGCCCTTAGAGGCTGGACCTATTTTAAGGAACAAATGGCATCCAATTCACTAAATGTATATTTAAAAAGCAATCTTTTTCAACATTTACATTTTTACTCAACTATCTTAATGATATTATCCTAAAAATGTTCCGAGAATGGAAAAAATTGCCATGTTTTCTAATTTGGCCTAAGACTATGAAAGATAGATTGTGTATCGAACTTAACCTGCTGTCTTCCCTTGCTGCCATAGTCTCAAATAACAGTGTCAACTATTAGTGGGACTTGTCTGCTATAAATAAGGTGATTAAAATTTTCACAATGGTATTTACTATTTTAAAGAGACCTAGTCATCTGCTATAACTCTAAAAAACAGAAAACTAAAATTCATCTTTAAATAAACAATCTACAGCAATAGTTTGTCCTGATAGTGTTTACATAGTCCACTCTAAGCCTAAAAATAATTTCTGCACTGGGAGCCATAATAATAATAGCAATAAGTGAATTTTATTGGTCTCACATTGGAGACATTTACCTCTGCATTTAACCCATCCCCTCAGGGAGCAGTGGCTGCCATTGTGGGGCATCCGGGGAGCAGTGTGGGGATATAGGGGTCCTCCTCAGAGAGCCAGAGTGTCAGTCTGTGGGAGTGGGACTCGAACACAGAACCTCTGGATTCCAAGCTCTATGCCCTAACCACTAGGCCGCCACTCCCCATCATTGGACACACTCATTATTGTGTGAATAGTCATCTGCTTGGTTCTGCTGACTTGCTCAGCTTCATTACTTCTCTTACAGATAGAATATACTGTATGTCAGTAGTTCTTCCTTGTTTACTTATTGCACGTATGAAATGTCATACCTCTATGACATGCTATGGTAAATATACACAAAGCCTTTTGTTGACTCATCAAAAAAAGCAAAAATGAAGTATAAACACAGAAATTAAATATTATGAACCAACAGGCCACAATAATTTCATCACAAGCAACCAGAGTGAGCTAATGTTCTGTACTATATGGCATGTATAATGTATGCAACCCTCTTTTAAAATATTTTGTGTCTTAACCCCCTTTTTAAGCTATGATCATTTGAAGCTGTTAGGTATTGCTTTCAGAGCCTACCATCTACAGTGTTTGCAGATCAAGACAAACATCTGCAACACGCTACAGGGACACCACAGTGTTGCCTGCATGCAGCTTTCTTTAAATGAGCCAGATGTCTCCCTGTTTCCAAACACGGTTGCTCTGGGGATTCTGTCCCAGAAGAAGGGGAAGATGCAGCAATAAAAGCTGCATAAAGTGTAGCTGTGTATTTGTATGTGTATTTTTTAGAAATCAAATAGTTAGACTTAAACTGATTAAAGTTAAAAAATATTATATTTATGTTATGAAAAGAAACAACCCACAACTCAAACTTTACAGCATCACACTCAGCCAACACAAACAGTTTGCAATTGCTTATGGCCAACTGAAATCAGCTAAAATCATTATCAGTTAAATGCTTTACAAAAAAAAATTTTAAATCAGCGGATCACCTTTAATAATGTGCCGTTAGCATTCCAAATGTAGGAAAAAGAAAGATTAAATTCAACGTTATGGCAGAATAAATAAAGTGTTGCAATGAAAACTGAATACAGAGTTTGCAAGTGAAGGGATCGGTGTCTTTGGAACAAGGTGTACTCATGAAATAAAGTTACATTTTTCATATTTGAAGGAAAACTTTCGGTATTTGGGTTGTGTAAAATATCAAATGCATTTAACATAAAGTTATACGGTTATTTGACCAGATCTTTCACATTAATATCTTTGGGTAATGTTTAATATTACTTTGCAACCAAAGTTCAAGCGATATTTTAAACAGGCCCCTGATTTACTTGTGAATAAATTCTGATTTGATTTAATGTGAGGCTAAATCAAGCAGTGTTGGGTGGTTAGCCATGACATGTTTTGCTACAAACAACCCATAACTGAAGCTTTGTGTTTTATTGTTTTTGTGGTTTATTAGTACCTTAAAACTATATACAACGGCATACTTATCTCCCAAATCACCCAAACCTGTGCTAAATGCAGCTAATGGCTTTTAATGACCTAATAAGAACATGTTTAACCCTTTTAAGTTTCCTTCAGCATTTTAACCTATCCGATGTTTTTAACTTTCCCTTAAAAACTCATCTGTGACAAAATAAAAAATGTATTTGTGCATTTGCCTCCATTCATAACAATGTCACAAAATGATCAATGAACCTGCAAACATTCAGCTCATTAACGCTCATAGGCTTCTGCACAGCTTCATCACTTACAGTGCTTTACATTTATTGTCAATATTTCAAAGGATACATTTTCCAAGAACAGTGCAGTCATAATAAAATGTAAAACATTTTGTTCCTAATGTAGTTTTTATTTTATTTTTTTCAAATGATATATCGGTAAAGTACTTCTGAAATGCACATTTACTGCACGGTCTTTGCTGCGACATACATCCAGCAGTCATGTTTCCTATAGAATGCAGCAGAACAACACCAGCACAAACCCGTGGAAGAGCAGCCCTCCGTGGAGGTTTGTTTCTCATATTATGTGTAGCATCTGGATGGAGTTACTGGTGCGTGACCCTCTATAGCTGTCTGGACCAGAAAAATGAGGGTGGCAAACCGTCACAAACAAAGCCACATGCCCCGCACCCCCTCCCACCCCACACACACAATATTCCAAGAAGCTGGAAACTGTTACAAACATTTTTCACCTACACTGATTTCTCATCATTTACTCTGACACTACACTACCAGGCAATACACTATTTAGAAAAACATCACGCAATGTGAGATGAACCGGTAGAGGAACTGGACTTAAAGAAATGACCCCCTATTGACCCTCTGACTTTTATTTTAAAATAAGTTCATATACACTTATTCTTTACTTAAAGTCAAAACAGCTGAATACATTATCATTTTTAGTCCTGAGTAAAGGGTGAAATCTTTTGTTGTTTAAACTTATGGGGAGAAAAGTTGCCGTTTGGGAGAGAGCATCATGTTTTGGGTTTGTAACACTTTATTGATTGTTTCATAGAACAATCTCATGAGCAAATAAGGATTATGAGTCATCTTGCCTCAGCAAAATAAAGCAGGAAAAGGAGAAAAATATTTTAGCTTCCTTAAAAAAAATAAAAACTTAAAGGGACATTATGTAACAAATGCTCTTTTTACTGCCTGATATCAAGGACTACATGTACATACATGTAATATTGGTGCATTACTACCGCCACTTATAATCAGATGCTTTTTATAGGCGAAGAATTTTATAATGGTTTATAGATAAGCCTGGACAACCATTTGGGAAGGGCCATGAGAGTCAGCCCTCTTGAAAGTTCAGACGTCGGCGAGGGATAAAACAGTACTGTCACGCAGAATAAGCAACATATTTTCCCTTCCTGGCAGCTCAGTGTGATTGAGAGGAGGCGGCGAAATTCATTTGGAGATGCTAACCCAACAACTGCAAGCCTGGACCACTGCAGCACGATGCAGGACCATGTATGCAGCATCGGCACAGGAAACGGTTTCACCAGCACCAAGAGAGCCTGAAAGAGAACTTAAAAGACTATGAAAATAAAATAGTTTTGCTGGATTTCTTTCCTACATAAAGACACTAAAGATGCTACTGGTGCCATTTACTCCAACGTAAAAAGTTATCCTCCATCAGCACTTTTGTTTCTTTTGTACGAATCTGCATGGTCGTCTTAACCCCTCAGACAGCTGTGGTAGATGGTTGCCCACATTTGTCCTTATTCTGGTTCTGAAAGAAGTTTCCTTTTGTTAAAAAGGCGTTCTTCATTCCTCTGTTTCTACACACAAGCTCAGTATGCTGGAAAATTTAAAGACTATAAAATACTCTGTGGGGGTGCCTATTGGAGTCAGCGGGGGAGCTGGCTCCCTGGGAGTGCAGCAAGCACCCCAGTCCTTTGCTCCCCATCCCCGAAATCCTCCCTCTGCCTGCTCCATCACTCGGCCACACATGTAGGTTTTTGGGGAGGGGGTCGTTACTGGAGGGCCACACCTTCTGATGACGTCCCCCACCCCAATTTTATTTTGCATTTTAGACACTTCCATATACATCATTTTCACAACACACATCTATGTAGGGCATTTTCGGGGGGTGGGGGTCAGGGCCACCGGGGGGGGGGCTTATTTTATGGGCCTCACCACGGTCGGCCTCCTCCATCCCCTCTCGCATCTAGACATTGAGGGTTGAGGGTTGTCGAAGGGGGGGGGGTGTGCTGGCACCGTCTATCTCCTGGAGGGGGGGTGGAGTGTGCCGGACACCCCCTCTTGGTACTCCCAGTTTTAATTGCATCTGAGAGCAACACGCAACAACACCGCATTCGAGCGGGCGCAGTGAGGATCGGGGTCTTCTCACACCCCTGTTCTCCGGCTGCCGCCTGGAGTCTGGGGCCTGGAGGAAGAGCGGGCCACCTGGTCCGTGGTTTTGGCTGGGGCTGGCTGCGGGGCCTAGGTGGCCTGCTGGTGGCGGGGCTGTCACCTCTGCTCTCCCCAAAGAAGGTTGGATGGAGAGGCATGAAGTGCCTGGTTGAAGGTTTTTTTTTTTTTTTTTCGTTTTTTTTCTCTTTCTTTTCGGGGGGGGGGGGGGCGGTTCTGGTTGGGTGGCCGGCGCGGGATGGGTGGGCCCCGGTCCCGGGGGGGGCTCTTGCTGGGGGTGGTACGGTCCGTGTGCGGGGTGGGGGGCCGGGCTTGAAGCAGGAAAGAGATGGGTTGGTGTGGCGGTGTCGCCGCTCCCCTCCCCTCACATCCGGATTTTAGGTTCACTTATGGGGTCATCCGATAGTCCCGGGACCGACCACCGGTGTCACCGGGTGTTTGGTCCTGGTATTATTGGATGTGAGTGTTATGTGTGAATGTGTGTCCGCGTTGTTATTTTCTTTATTTATTATTATTATTATTTTATTCAATTTTTTTTTTTTTTTTTTTTTTTTTTTTTTCTTTCTGTGGTACGACTGGGGGCACTAGGGAGGGAAGGCATGATTGAGATGGTGTGTTTTTTTTTTTTTTTTTTTTTTCCCAGGTTGGGGTCTCAACCGCACCCTCTCCCAAATACATCTCAAGTCTCCGCTAAGTGCGGAGCCCATTCCCCCCGTCCTGCTCTCCCTCCGCTGGCTGGCGTCGGGGCTCACCGGTGCACTGGTGGAGCTGGGGGTGGATACCCGGGGGACTGCTGGCTCATTCCTGGCGGCCTCTCCGCTGGCCCCGGCCGGCCGGGGCTTTGCTGGGGCTCCTGTCTGGGGATGGGGTGCCCTTGGGGCCTCGGATCCCTGGGGCCTGGGACTGGATCTGCTTCGGGGTGGGGCTGGGTGTTGTTCGGGGATTTTCGGGGTCGGTGCCGGTGCCTTCGCTACGATGCCGGTTCCTGGGCGGTGTTTCTTTCCTATGCCGGTTCTGTGGTATCGGTTCGGGGGGGGGGGGAGCTGCGCGGCATGGTGGGGTGCGGGTCTTGGGTCCTGTTTTGGGCTCCGGTTTTTCCGCTCGCACTTCTCCTCTTGCCTATTTATTTTAATTGTAATTATTAATTAATTTATTTATTTACCTATTTATTTATGTTTTTTTTTTTTTTTTCTCTTCCTCGGTGGGGGGGAGCGGTTGCGGGCGGGTCGGTGTCTGGTGTCCGCTGTCGCATTGTGGGGGCTCCTTTTTTTTTTTTTTTTTTTTTTTTTTTTTTCTTTGGGGGGTTTGGCATGTCTGTTTTCTCGGGGGGCGGGCGGGCCTGCTGGGTGGGGGTCCTGCTGGCGGCGCGCCGCTGGTGTGTGGGGATCCGGGCGGCTCCGGCGGGGGTAGTGTTGGGGGGCCGGTCTGGGCGGGCTGGCTGCGCTGGCTGGGTATTCGGGTGGGTTTTCCCTCCTGGAGGCATGGCGGGGCTGCTCTGTTCCCGCTGATCGCGGCGGGTGGGGCTGCGGGGCGGGTGGGGGCCTGGAGTGGCTATGGCCGGCGCGTGGTGGGGGGCCGGGGCGGCGGAGCTGCTCTGGCCGCGTGTCAGGGCCTGGTGCGGGCTGCGGGGGGGGGCGGCGGACGTGGCTGGGCTGCTTTGGCTTCGTCCGGTGGGGGGACGGCGCGGTTCGCTCCGCTCTGGCTTTGTGCTGCCCCTCGGGCTGCTGGAGGGGGTGGTTGCGCCGGCTGCGGTCTGCTCTTCTTGCGGTTTTGCGCCGGGCGGCTTTTCTGCTCTCGGGCTGATTCTGTGCGCGGTGTGTTTCGTTGCGCGCTGTTGGCATCGGTCTTGGTGGGGTGGGGCTGCGCTTTTGGCCGGGGGGGGCGTTTTGGGGGGGTCCCGCGGCGCTCGTGGCCGGTTCGCGGCGGATGCGCATGGGCCCCGGCTGGGGGCGAGTCCGCCTGAGTGTTTTCCTGGGTGGTGCGGTCGCGGTTGGTGTTGCGGCCGGTCGCCGGGGCTTGGTGCGGGGGGGTGGGGCGTGTTTCGGTGCTCTGTGGGGCTGGGGCGTTTCGGTCGGCGCCGTGGGGGGGCTGGTGTTCGGTGCCCGGCCCTACTTCGGGGTGGCCGGCTGCCGGCGGGGCCCGCACACTCGTCCCCGCGGCTCCCCAGGGCGCCGGCATGGCGGTGGCTGGTGGGCTTCTTCGTGGCTGTCTCTCCTCCTGCCTTGGTGGGGTCTGGTTTCTGGGGCTGGCCCCGCCTTGGTGCCTTCGCTTCTGGGGTCCCCTTGGGCGCCTGGGGCTTTGGGTCTCCCGGCGCTGGACTCAGTGCTCTGGGGGGTGTGCCTCTCCGGCTCTCCACAACCACTATTGAGCATTTTTTTCTATGGTTAAAACTTTACATGCACAAGTTCACCCTCACAAACAACTACAGGTGCTAGGCTTCAGGTACTTAGAGATTCACTTCCAAACAGAAACCCCACATTCATATCTTCAGGTAACACAGAGTACATGTCAGACTTAATAATATTACTTTAGCGATAGTTTCAAGGTGTTTGCTTTATTGTATATCTCGTACCATGTTTTTTGGTTGTGCTGTTCTTTTTTCTTTTCTTTTTTTTTTTTTTTTTTTCTTTCTCCATCTCATTACAGGTGTTGAAGCAGACTGAAAATGTTTTGTCATTGTCTCCTTCCTATCTCCTCTTTCTTTCATCTTTTGTCCTGTTTTTTTCTTTTTCTTTTTCCTTCTTCTTCTACTGTTTTTCTGCTCTACTTACATTGCAGTGTCCATATGAACTGTAAAACTCCCTGCATAATTATAATAAAGCAATTTATATACATGAAACAAGTGGAGCAGTATGGCAATTGCGATACCGCTACACTTGTGGAAGTAAAATCTGTTGGGCTCCTTTTGGCATCAAGATAATTATTATTGCCACCTTGCCAGACAGGACACTGTTAAAAAAAAAAAATAAATACTCTGTCCACTGTTGCTGTGTGGGAGTAAAAGCTGGGAGACAGAGACTGAAAAAAATAATAACCTGAATTTGTATGCATTATTTGAAATTGATGACCAAGTTGGAATGCATTTTATTGATTTGGAATCTATCTGTAAAATTGAACTAAATTCACTTTTGTCTTGTTATGTGTTTGTACCAAATGTGTTTATAAAGATTACTTCAAAAAAAGCGAACATCTGACATACAATATTACAGCTACAGTAGGGCTGAAACAATTAATCAGAATAATACGAGCAACCGATTATTGAAATAATTGTCAACTAATTTAGCATTCGATTAATCGTTAACTGGAGTATAGAGACTGTAAAACATGCCTGTAGCTGACAGAGAAACCCACATTGTGCAGTAATTATGCAAAGATTGTAAAAAAAATCTATAGACATTTTGAATTTAAGTTAAAAAAAAATACAATGTCTCTGTCAATATACCCTATCCAGAACTCCTCAAGTTGAAAGGTTTGAGTTTCACCTGGTTTAATTTAATAAAAAGTATTTTTTGAAGGAACCTTTGGCTATCCGGTTATTAATCGATTAATCAAAAAAAAAAATCAACAGATTAATCAATTTGCAAAATAATCATTAGTTGGAGCCCTAAATCCAACCATAACATTTGTATGTCCATGATCTGAGCAAGGTTCTGGTCAGAATGCTCTGACATATTTGAGACTGGCATGTTGAACATGGCACTAAATACTTTATATTTTTTACATTTTACAAAACAGTCAATATTTAAGTAGACTACATAGAGAAAACATCTAAAAATAAAAAAAAATAAAGAAAAAACAACAGATAGCAATTTTGCTTCTTATGCTTGTAATGTATTTCCTATCTTTTTTAACCAGAAGATTTAACACATTACCAGAAACCCCTCCTAAAAAGATTTCCTCCTAAAATGTCTTCCAGACAGATTCAGAATCATCTGAATTTATAAATTGTAGCAATTGTTTTTAATCTGATTGTACAGCAATTTCAATCATATTTTCATTATCTTAAAGAAGGCATCTTTGGCTCCATGAGAGCAAAAGTTTGGAACTTCTTTATGAGGTTTGATGTTTACATTTGGAGTCCCTTAAAGTATTTGTTCTCACTGAAAAACGGGCTAAACTTTACACTTTAAACTTTTCACTGAGAGGCCGACTTACCAGCAAATCTTACTTTCATTCTGGCTGCATTCCTCAAAATATTGCTTGGATCTAAGCACACCCTTAAAGTCTTTCACAAAGTCCGGGGTTTATAGAGCAAGAAAAATAAGTACACAAACCAGCAGCCTTAGTGGAAACACAAGTTACAACCTAGAAGTAATAAATTAAAACAATGCAAACCAGATAGCCACTGCAGTACTCGTCAGATATGTCTTACACAACACCAGCCAGAAAGCAAAAATTACAGTAGCTGCTCTGTGAGCATCTAAATTAACTTGTTTACATGACTTTACCTACTTCTCTCTAAAATTTGAGCCCAAACACTGCAGGGTGTAAGACGAACAAGTCAGTGTTGACATATTTCCCTGATGACTAAGAAGACGTTGAAGCAGTAGATCCTCATCTGTGTTTAGCTGTTGACTCAGCCTCCACCTTGTCAGCTATACACACACACACACCCAGCCTGGCAGAAAACTAGTGGCAGCCTTTCAAACGGCTCTCCACAGGTACTACGCTACAAATTGCCTTCGATTCAGCTGCTGCATCAGCTGGTTTTGACAGCTGCGAGCTGGATAATTGGTTCAACTGTGAAAAAATAAAGAATGAACAAGTCGACCACACTTTGGCCTTCTGGCCCCTTCAAGTGTGATGCTTTAGCGCTGATTACAGTGTGTATTAATGAAAGAGCATGGAATGAACACGGTGGAGCTTTACTAGGCTGAAGTTAGATCTAGGTGCTGTAACCAGATGAGACCAAAGATTATTTTTTCTACAAGAACCTTGGGAATGCTGTTAGAGTATGCAGCATAGTATATTAAACATTAATACCCAGTTATCTGAGAAAACTAATTCTCATCTGGAGGCCTGCAGAACTGAAACCTGAAAACTGGAACCATTACCCTAAACATAGACCAAATAAACACAGAAACGGTTCAATGAAAAGTGAAATTGAAATTGTGAAAGTGAAATTAGACTACAGCAAAAAAGGATTCAATTATTTAAAGCCTTTTACCTGTCATTTCCATCACTAAACCATTCAAAAGAACATTTCTTTTCTTTTATTTCTAATATGCAGGCAAGAACATTGCATGCTATTATAAATCTTTCATATAGCTATAAAAAGAAATCAGTTGAGCATTAAGTGAAATTCATTTGTTACTGATCAAACCAGAAAGCGAGACAACCTATAAGTTCTTTATCTACAACAATAAAAAATAAAATAATAATCTGTCTACAGAAAAAATGTAGCATAACGATATTCAAATTTCTAATGACAAAACTTGGTCTTGATATGCAAATTCAAACAAAAAGTATAATATAATTTTTTTTAATCTGGTGACTTAAAATTCTTAATGCACAAAATGAAATTCTCTTCTGTTGTTCCTTTAAACACAAGTATTACAAGATAGGTGTTTATATGGGCTATATGCAGTCAACTGCTTATCAGACAATTTTTAAAGTGAAACAGCTGCATAACATAACAAATTGCAACTAATGCTTTGCAGTATTAGTGTGTGAGATACCAAAAGGAGCTAGGATTGCTTGGATATTTTAGTTCAGGTGTCAGGTATTCACACTTGTCAATAACAATTGTCCAGCCGATTGGTCTCTTTCTGCCTTTGATGGCCAAACATGATGGAAATCCAATAGGGTGAGGTACATCCTCATCAGTGTAGACTATTCCTATTGCCTTTTGGCATTTACATATTTTCTGATATGTGCAACAAAAACAATATGACATTTTTTTTTGTAAGTAAACAACAGTAATAGCCTCTTTAATGCCTGCGCTGCAATAATCTCTGCTCCTTACAGACACAGGTACCATCAGTCGCTCTGGTAATTTCTCTGACTTTAGGAAGGAAAAAGGATATGACGGAGAACTTTTAGAGGTTCTGAACTTTTTAAAAGTTCGGTTTACCTCCATGGCAGAAACTAGACCCCACCTAGTTATGGCATTTTTATAAGGAGCCTGTAAATGTGACAAGAAGTGGCCTGCAGTGAGGTCTGCAGCTGAACCCTCACAGATTTATCACCTCTGCTGCTCCCTCAGCCTCACTGCTCCTCTCACTTTAAAGCCCCATTGCTGCTAGCTGGTGAGCTGGTCCAAGACACTTTTTCATTTTTACTACTGAAATCCAGGACTGAGAACAAAGAGAGTGTGTTTTTTGTGCAAACAGAGACAGGCCAGGTGGCAGACAAGAAGGAAATCTACAAAAAACTATTTGAGATTAGTATAGCTTTTCCTACCAACAGCCATATAAAGCTGTAATACGTAAGGAGAAATACAAAGGGAGGCTCATTAAGCTTTAGTTATGCTTCCACTTGAGGCACATGCAGCATCAACACCCACAAAACATTTTTTAACTCTCAGTTAAAGACGTGATTGAGGAAACAATGGGTCAGCGGTGGCTGGCTGTCTTCCAGCAGGATTGCTGTCACACCAACAAGGCAAGGAGAGACACAGCACCTTACAGATGAAGGCAGCATGCAGCTGATTTTGAGTACAGGTTGCAAATTATCTTTGGCCATTGCTTAAGATTTATAGGTTAGTCTGAATGCAAATCATTCTTGCGTTCATTAATCTATCAAGGGTATTTCATTAGAAGGCATTTGCTGAAGAGCGGGAGAGTTGGTGCTCATAAATTTTGCGTGGCACTCTGATTGTTCAGCAGATCACCGGATAAATGAGTGGACAGCACCAGCCACAAGAAGTGGCTTTCTCCATTATGCTATTATTTCCTACTGTGGGTGCCTCAAGACACATGCTAACATTGTTACAGTGGCTGGGGGTGAACTGTTTATGAACCTGCCAATCTCCAGTCCACAGGCTCCATCCAGGGGCTTAGTGAGGGCAGCTGAGGTTTCCTCGGGCAGCAAATTACATTAAAGAAAAAAAGACACAGTGATTAGAACTAATAAAAGAGGTAATTATAAAACAACTAGAGGTTTTAAGAAGATTTATGCATAAAGCAAAATCAAACACCTGAAACACTCCTAATGCATAACTTTCATATATGCATTCGATTCAATGAGTCGATGCAATCAACTGGTTTTCCTTAGATAGAAAACTTTGAATCAATTTGACTGTAAGATCTGGTGAACTGTAAAGTGCCTTGAGATGGCATGTGTTGTGAATTGGCGCTATATAAATAAACTGAATTAAATTGAATTGACATGGGAGCTGGCTCAGAGCTTGTCTGCCTGCCTGTGTGTTTCCTGGAAAGGGCAGCCTGTGGAGCTGATTTAGAGTTGCCTTTTGTATCTCTGCTTCTTTCTGTATCTCTGCTTCTGTCTCATTGAACCCCAGATGACCTCAGCAGATTGCCGCTCACACTGAGCCTGGTTCTGCTGGAGGTTTCTTGCTATTAAAAGGGAGTTTTTCCTCTCCACTGTCGCTACAAGCATGCTTAAAGTGGGGGATTGCCTTCGAGTCAATGAGTCAATGCAATCAACTGGTTTTCCTTAGATAGAAAACTTTGAATCAATGTGACTACAACAGTCCCTTCCAAGCCATCTGAGAGTAGCACATCGTTTTTTTAATCAGCTCAATGAAAATAACCTAGATGTTTTATTGGACAAGTCAAAAAAGTCCTGCTGCTTGAGATTTGCAACTCTGGGGCACCATAGGATTGCACAATGTCCACTAGAGGTGAATCAAACAGAAAACATTACCTATTCCCATCATACAGTATTCAGATACTTCCTCTGCTCCAATAAAGAGCCACTTATCACAACAGAGCAAATGCCTGCAGTGGCTCCAAACAACCAATTTGATCCCTTTTCTTATTAATTCAGTCAATAATCAAATGGCCGCTTTTTGTTTGTGCTCCCCAGATGGAAAGGCAATTATAAAAACAAACCAAAACAAAATAAGAGATGAAAGTCAAGGCACCAGTAACATACCCTGTCCTGACACAGTAAAAAAAATTAAAATTTTAAACTCATTATTCAATTACACATGCATTATATAATACAGAGACATAATTTATAGGATGGGAATTGATGTCCTGTTTCCATTTCTTTACATCTAGCATAAACAAAAACGTTTTCAGGTAAACATGGCAAAATTAATATCATATGATGGTAGCAATACCACCCACTGACCTCAGGTTATTCTAAAAACTGAGTCCTGTAAAGTTACTTTCTCAAAATCAACCTAATTTTAAACCTATTTAACTCCTCTGCGTCCTTTTATGTGTCTTTGGGTGTTTTTACAAAGAATTCATAACTGCATTGATTTGGTACAGCAGGAGAATTCAGTCAATTACAAACTTACATTTCTTTATTGACGTTCTCATGCTTCAGTCAAACCTGTATGTAGCAATGATAAACCAAGGCGCGGTTTATTATATGTGTTGTTTCGAGAGACTAGAAAATACATTAAGAAAAGAACAGGAAGTTTAATTTTGCTGCACAATCATGATTAATTTCTCCAACTTCAGCATATAATATTTGAGATATTGGAGGAAGTACATCTTAATTTCACTTGAGAACACAGTTGGCAGAGCGTCAGTACTTTAACAGTTGTCGATAGGAACATATGAATCTGCTATAAACACTGTATAATTTAAACAGAAGCGCAACCAAGTTTAAGCTGCTGTGGAAGGGAGCAGCTGAAATGACTAATACTAGATTAGACGGAGACGAGATCCACAGCGAAAAACAGAATACTTTATTATTTTTTCAAAATGTTGCTTAAATTAATACAAGAATAAGAAGATGTCCTAGAATGTTATTCCAACTATGGTGCAGGAATGTTTGGAAAGCAAAGTTATTAATTTATGAACACAAACAGTTGGAGCAGCTAAACACATGTTTAATTTCCCATTCAAGTAAAATATTTAAGATTTCTACATAAGCAGATGTTATGATCTGAAGTGATACACACTGAAAATGATTTGAAAAAAAACTTTTCACTGCTAGGGTAAGAAACATTACAATAACATTATCTGTTCACATGAAGAACAAATATGTCTGATTTGTAAACTAGGAGAACATTTCCAGAAACACAAATCAGCCAAACTATTTTTCTAAACATTTTTATTACCAAATCATTTCAAAGGACACATGGATCAACAGCAGCTACATAAAAAATAGTTTAAATAAATAAAAAAAGAAATGTGTCACAATGTTTCTCCAGTTTTAAGCTCCTTCAATGAGATACAAGAGAAGGAGAGCGAGTGAAATGGGCTTTTTTCTGCTTTATGAAGTATCTAATTGCACTACACTGCACTGTCCCCTCCCCATCGTTTGCTGCACACTGACAGTTAGCTGGCTACAAAGGATGATGATTCACTCTCCTCACTTTCAACAAATGTGCAATTTTTAGTAAAAAAAAAAAAACAAGTGTGAAAATTAAACTCATAACAGTCCAAAATATTATCAAGGTAATACTGTTTTAACACTATAGTTGGCCAACTTTATGCTACATGTGACATTGCAAGAGGAGCAGATAGACTAACAAAAGAAAACAACAATAACCTTTTTTACACTTCTGATAGAGATGAAAAAAAGCTATAATCCTCTGCAGAATAAACTTTTAAGGTTGCTTCCATTTTGGAATAAATTTATCTTATGACCAGTATGATATTAATTGCACTGTTTTTGAAAAACTATGAATAATTGTTTCTACATACATTGGAATACATTGGGCTTATTTTTACTCCATGTTATTACAACGGTTTTAAGCCAATTTTGCAAGGCAAATTTTAAAATCATTAGCTTTACTGGCACTTGATGCAAAGTACTGGTAACATGTGTATAAAGCATGGCAATAATAAATCATATTCTGTCTATTTTTATGTATAGTGTAAAAAGATAATTTGAAAAATATATACCAATGCTAAATGGAGTAAAAATACGTTTTCAAAAGTCCACTTTCGAAGGTGGTTATATTAACATTATTTTGAATACTATATTGACTTTAGTTTCTATTTCCTTGAACCCTAGTCGGCCTCAGCAGAAGGCCGCCAACACCGAGCTGGTTCTGCAGGAGGTTTCTTTCTGTTAAAAGGGAGATTTTCCTCTCCACTTTTGCTGCATGCTGGCATATTAGTCAACAAAAATATGCAAGTGAAAAAAATAATCACAGTAAGCTCATCCAGGAGGAAAATGTCTTGCAAGTCAATAAGTCGATGCAATATATGGATTTTGCTTGTTGAAAATTTTTGACCATACTGACTCCGGGTAAAGTGCCTTGAGATGGCATGTTGTAAATTTGCGCTACATAAATGAACTGAATTAAATAGAACAACTTTTAAGGAACAGTTTTGAAGAGCTGTCCAACCTTTTGCTAAAACGAGGTAGGGGGTACAGTTATGAGGTTCATTTTCTATCTAAAATTGGTATTTGTATAATTATTCAGCATCTTGAACTCCCTGGGAACATAAAAACTGCAGGGCCTCATCATCAAAGTAATTGCAGTTTAATGACAACTAAAAATGGAGGTGAACATAAACACTTCCATGAAACATGGTTTTACTGTATGCACCGCCAGTCCTCCCAAATCTCTAGAAATGGCAACGAGAGGGAGACGTCTTTTCACGCCACGAGGTTAAGATGAATCAGCACCTCGAGAGCTTTGATGCTCATTTGTTGGCGCTGAAAGGCTCATTAGTGCTCTAACAGGACGGGCGCTGAGGTTTGTAAAGATCTCTCACGTCATTCATTAATAATTGATACTTCAAGACTAATCTTGCTTCTTTACTCACTCAGATTCATAAGAAATTTAAATCTCTACCTAAATAAAAACAGCTTTAAAGATGATGTCCTTTTGATGCCTGATTTTCCTTTATCCTGTCAGGAAACAACGAGTATGCCTCTCTCTGCACAACACAAAGTAAGCTGCCAAATCAGGCATTAAAGAGCTTCTAGTTTGAAGCTCTGCATTCAAACACAGCTTTTCTGGAAACAGAAAATGGTATGTCAGCCGATTTCCATCCCCAGCTGAAGAAGTTATCTCTCCAGCGATCACGTCAGCATCCCAAATATTGTTTACACTCGGCTGGCTATCTCGGCCTGGGACAAAGTTTGAATTCTAAATATGGGCAGGCAGGTGCATCCAGCAGTCTGGAGATAAGAAATGAAAGGGATTGCAGGCACTATACCCCTGCAAACTCCTGAGCCGGGTTCACATCATGAGTGATGCACGCTGATTAAACCAGCAGCAACCTTTCATCAGGACCTGCCAGAAGGGACTTTATACTTGATTTATATGGCAAAAAGACCTGTAGATAAGTTAGGAAATAACCAGAATTCATAAAAAGAAAACTAGATGGTCAGCATAAACCTTATTGAAGGGGGAAATGTAAACAGGGAGGATCTAACGTATGTTCTCGTTAACTAATCCCAAAATGCTGCAAATCCTATTTAAAACATTTAGAGTGACAACCTCCCCTGGATGGTTTAGGTAGTTTATAAAAAGGATCAGTGCTCACTGCTATGTTTCCTTAACCTGTACAGCCTCTATGCACAGCCCTGGAACCGGACTGACCATATTATACAGGAGCTTGTTCTGCACACCTCACAGATAAATTTGTTGACTTGGCAACAACGGCTTGGCGATCTGTAGCGCATCACATTTATGGCTCTCTGTCCTTTGTTTCTAAAAAAAGGTTCACGAGAAGAAATAGAAACATAACATGAGGGGAAGAGCTTCCAATTTTAGACCCACCCAAGATAGCAGCAAATACATTAATGGGACTCACTGCTGAAGAAGTACTCACGTTTGGCAGAGCACAGTCTTCTTTTTTACTTCTTTTATATATTTTTTTCTAACATGAAAAGACACTTTGAAATATGTTAGTGGAGAACTGACTGAGATGAAAGCACAGCTCACTTCTTTCAACCTAAAGTATGAACAAACAGGATGCACCATATTGAGGTAGGTATTTAAAAACAAAAAGAAGAAGGAAATTGAGATTAAGGCTTTAAATATGCAGTACTGTGAAAATCCTGCTGATTTCTGCTGTTTCTGCTTGTTTTGTCCTATTTACATGTTTCAGATCATCAAACAGATTCTATTATCACACACATTACATTTTGCAGTTTTCAAGTGTTGACTTTGGGGGATAATTTTTAAAATGAATGATTTTTCAAACTATTTAAAGCAACCTGTTTCTATATGAAAAAGTAAAATTACACCAGAAGCATATCAGCATCTAGAGCAATGAGCAACATATCCCAGCACTGCAGACTTCAGCTGCTTCAGTTAAAGTAAAAAAAAAAACAAGACTGAGAAAAGATTATATTTATATGGTGAACACACTGCTGAACAAAAAGAACATATTGACCACTCTCCAATTTAACGAAAAAAACTCCAATTTAACGAAAAAAACTTGCTGAGCAATTATTTATTCCGTCTACTATAAAATCCTGAAAGATAATTTAATTTCAGCCATCAGTTCATCACCTTCGACTAAAATAAGATTGGATAATGCATGCAACAGAACAACAATCCATAGCAAACCTCTGAATGGTTTGAAATAACACCACATTTGTATAACATGTAAGATAATGTGCGACAGCGGCGTTGGATGTAGTAGTTTGCTCTGAAATCGAAGGGTTGATGATTTAATGTAAGCCCCGGTTTCCGCTTTCAGTGTTGTTATGTACTTGGGCGAGACATCTCACCCACATTACCTACTGATGGCGCCAGTGTGCTGCAGCCTCACTACTGTCAGTGGCTAAAAGTTCGCCACCATCACTGTGCGTGAATGGGTGAATGACTGAATGTAGTTTTTCCAAGTCTCCTGATTTGAAAAAGCACTATATAAATACAGGCCATTTAAGATTCTAACCCAAGTCAAGAAAAAAATCTGATGCATGGCATGACTGGAAGCTGTTCAATGCTTAAAAAAACTCAGGTTAACTACACATTTCTGCAAAATCCCTGTAGATCTAAGTAAAAAAAAAAAAACTTGCTGTCAGCCAACACAAGTGCTAGATTTGTTGGTGCTGAGTGGGCCTCAACTAGTTGTTCTTAGGGGTGAATATTTCTCCAAAAAGGTCAAGATCATTTTCATGGGGAAAAAAAAAATGTCTTTGAGCACATCTGCAATTATCTGATTGATTCTGAACTGTTTCTGCTGACTCTGTTAGTCTCGCCTTTGAAATAAGGCTCTTCCTGCTCCTTTCTACACTAATGGCCTAAATTAGTCTGACTAGCCAACCTAGTAAGAGAAAAACTAAAACAATCGGCAGCACATATTGGGTATCGGTTTGACTGATTTCAAAATAATCAGTATCAACTTTGTCCTCCAAGGCTTTAAGCCTTTGCATTTCTGTGACAACTCCACTTTTCTACTCTTTTTATAACATCGAGAAAAAGAAAAGATTTGACCAAACTGGATTCTTTCCGATTTACAGCAAGAAATGGATTTTGTATTTAGGGGATCGGAAATTTGGAGGGGAAACAACACAGCCTTTAACCCAGCTACCCCGTGTGCATGCATAGGGCCATTAGCTTTTACACCTCATTACAGGTTCACTTTAAAATGCTGTTTCAGCAGACTCAGACATTAGTGTAGTGAGTACTGATATCTAAAAAGACATCTGCAAACTACAAAATACCTTGTGCGGATGCCAGTGTTATACTGGTCATAAGAAGTAGATGAAGTAATAAACAAAAGGTTCTTATCCAAAATTTTGATTACAAAAATTATATCATTTGATTAGGTTATATTCAAAGCATTTTAGCTACTGCTACTAATAATACTATATACTTAAGCAGTTTCTTACATAAAGCTAATCGCATGTGATTTACTTCAGAAAACTAACTTGGCAAACTACAGTCACAATATTTCTTATCTTGTAAGCTATATTTATATTTTGTTTTCATGGATCTACACAGGAAGAAATTAAAAGGCTTTTTCAAGTTCTGTTATATATAAAGTACGTAAACCCTTGATGATGTGCTAACTTTCATATGTGGCAAAATGATTGGAAGGAATTGTGCAGATTGTAAATTCTGCTGCTGTCTAACAGCAGACAAAATTAAGCATTGTCATTTCATAGCCTTTTTAAATAATTTTCATCAACTGACAATCTTGGGCTGAAACTTCCATTCACATATTCAATTTATAGTCCATTCAAAACAAAAGCTTTCATAAGATATAAACTGGTAACTGTGATGCATGTATGCTGTGACCGCTATTACTAAAGTCAAGTTTCTCAAACGTACGCACAATTATAGTCTAAAAAAATTAATTCAGATTCTGATAAACCTACAAAGTCTGATCCTTTCTTAACCAGTGGGGTCCAAGACACACATGCGCTTTCAGAACTTAGGCTAGTATTGTGGAACCACAAAAGGCAGAGAACTAGACTCAGTAGGCCTCAACATAAAGAGTTACACAGAAACTTCAGCAGCACCTAGATCCAAAAGTGGCAAGTGGTATATGCCAGCTGGGAACCGGCATATGCCAGTTGGGAACCGGCATATGCCAGTTGGGAACCGGCATATGCCAGTAGGGAACCAGCCTAAGCCGGTTTGAAACCAACTTATGCCAGTTGAGAACCGGCCAGTTGGAAACCGGCATATGCCAGTAGGGAACCGGCATAAGCCAGTTTGAAACCGACTTATGCCAACTGGGAACCGGCATATGCCAGTAGGGAACCAGCTTATGCCAACTGGGAACCGGCATATGCAAGTTTGTAACCGGCTTATGCCAGCTGGGAACCGGCATATGCCAAAAGAGAACCGGCATATGCCAATAGAGAACCTGCATATGCTAGTTGGGAACCAGCATATGCCAGCAGGGAACCGGAATATGCCAGTAGGGACCCGGCTTATGCCAACTGGGAACCGGCATATGCAAGTTTGGAACCGACTTATGACATCTAGGAACAGGCATATGTGGGTAGAGAACCGGCATATGCCATTTGGGAACCGGCTTATGCCAGCTGGGAACAGGCATATGCCAATAGAGAACCGGCATATGCTAGTTGGGAACCAGCATATGCCAGCAGGGAACCGGAATATGCCAGTTCCCAAATTGCATATACCATTTTTTCAAAACTGGCATGTCAGACACCACTTGTGGCTCTCGCTGTCACTCAGAAAATCTACGAAGTATTTCTGGTTTTAAGGGTATAACACAATAGTGTTGTAAAATATTCTCAGTTTATAAGTTGAAACTTTCCATGACCGGTCTTCGATGATATAAATTTTCTAGTACATTTTTATGTGTATTTTTATGTACATATGTGGAGTTCACATACAGTAGTACAGAAGGAGATGTTTAAAAAGGTGATGGGTACACATAATTTCATTAATAGTATTTATTTTTTTTGTATACCACTGAAAGCAGGAGTTAAAACATAATGGATTGAGAATGTTCTGGATGAACAAATATTCTCATCATGCTGGGAGGGACTGAGGAATGACAGTTATTCCTATGCTTACCCAACATGACTGATGTTGGACTAACAGCCCCAGAACTTCACTCTTTTTACAAGCTAAACCCTGAAAAGGAAATAGCAAATTTACTGAGAATAACATACGCTACTAAATCAGCTTTGTTAATTACTCCAAAATCAATCCTTTTTCTGGATTGAAATATTCAAAAGCTGATGATGTAGTTGTTTGATATAAAACAAAAAGAAAAAAAAATGTGTAGCTCTGTTAATCCAGTGGATACTTAATATTCCCACAGACAGCCCATTGAGAAAAAGGCAATTTATGCAAAAGAAAGAAATCCTAGTGGTTTCACTAATCTCATTCCAATCATTCAGAAAAGTAACAACTATCACGTTGAAGAAGGAATAGGAAGCTCAGACAGAGCTGTATCTACATTCTTGGAGTATTGTTGAAAAATACTTCAGCGTGTCATGTCGCTAGAAGCCGGATATGCTTTGTCTTCACTAACCTGCAAGGCATTTATTTAGAGGAAATAAAGCCAAAGCCAAGGTCCTGAGTGTGTGTGTTAAACCATCTGCTGTTTGAAGATAGTGTTGATATTCAGACATGTGATCCTTCTTTTGCAGTTGAGTGTTTATTCAGTTAATAATGTGGCCAAATATACGTCATCATTTATACACTCCAAGACATTTTGTCTCAAAACAAAACGAAGAAAAAAACCACAACCAGTCAAAGCCTGAGAAAGAAAAATAGAGTGCATGAAAACACAGATAATTGACATTTATGATAAATGTCACAGATGCTGTTCCTTTATCAATTAGCATTCATACTGACTTTGCTAAACACAAGATTTGGGCAGTAAAAGAGATTGGATGAGGCGCATTAAGCTAAGATTAATGCTGGTTTCAGGGCTTTTTGATAAAATGTAAAACTTGTTCAGTTACATGCCTTTTGGCATTGCTCATGTTACTCGGTAGTCACTTTGAAAATATGCACAGAAAGACAGATAAGGAGAAGACTTCTAGTATTGATGTCTCTGGGGAAACCCTGAAGATAAACAAAGAACTAAGGCAAAGGTATCTTGTCTTCTCTCGCTGTTCACAGCTTAAACAGTTTCAATTCCAAGAAGTGACTTACAAGAACTTCATAGTGCTTTGAAAAAATATTTATACCCTTTGAATCTTAATATTTAAATCCCCATAAACGGTGAGATGGTTCTAACAAATTGGACATTTGATTTGTATTTTTTTTTAACCCCCAAAAGACCCTGAATAGTGTGGAAAGCTAAGTGATTCAGTCCCCTTTACCCTCATACCCCTAAATACAACTCCCAGCAGGAGTCCAACTGTGAAATTTCATTCAAGCATATTTCTATAAAAGTTCTGTAAAACATCACAGGTTTGATGGTGAACATTACTGAACAGACATTTATACAGACCAATGAATACAGCCAATCTGTGCTTGAGTTTTTCTGCAGTGAAAAACTCAAGCATAAAGTTGATAGGAAGGTAATTGTTTTTTTTTACCATTGTACAATACTTTGTCTTAGTCACACTGAACCTCAATAATACCATTGGTGGGTAGCAACTTGCTACATGTACTTGAGAAACTTTTATAGAAAAATTTACTTTAAGGAGTAGTTTTTCTGCACAATGCTTTTTCACTTTTACTTGAGTAAAAATATGATAAAGTATCACTGCTCTTACTTAAGTAAAATGTCAGGCTACCCATCATGAGTAACTTTACTTAAAAAACACAAAACTGCAGCAGAGAGACAAACACCTACACAATGTCTGAGACATCTGTTTAGTACTCCATCTTAATTGTTTTAATGTTATTTACCATTTGTTTATGTCCTTATATATCATTTGAAATGCAGTTTACTATATCATATAACAGTATGTAACTTACCATATTCTCACCTACATCGATGACATACTATCGAAATGATTTTTTAATTACTGAATGGTATATATTGATTTGTTTCTCATTTTCAAAATGAGCAGCTAACTTTATGTTTTGCAAATATACACATTAAATCAGATGTTATCATCAGTTACTCAGTACTTGAATAGCCTTGTTCCCAATTACTTTTTTACTCTTGATTGAGTGATTTTTATTTGGATGGCTACTTTTTACTTTTGCTTGAGTAAAAATATGATGAAATAATGCTTCTCTTACTAGACTACAGTTTTTTGGGTACTCTACCCACCTCTGAATAATACATACATTTATAGTAAAACTGTGAGGAAGTAATAAAATAAATAAAAACCCTTTTTCATAAGTCACTGTGAATGTAAAGTGTAAAGTTGCAGCTCTCTGGGTCAAGATTCACCCAAGGCAGCCATGTCTTTATAAATTACTTTCTATAACTAGCATTTTAAATAATTCATCCTGCCAAACCAAACAGCTGTTACATTTCCATCAGGCGTTGCTGTGGTAAACACATTTCTAAGTAATGTTTGCGATGTGCCTACCAAAGCTCAACTCAAATATTCAACAGCTACTGAGACCTTTCAGTGTCACGAGATGGAAACACAGTGTTTCTGGAGAAACCCCACAGAATGCTCCTTCATGATGCCAGGGCGAGATTTACAGATGGAAGTATGCTAAAGGTCAGCGGCCTAATCTCATGAGTCGGGTTTTATCAACCAGTAAAGAACCACAGCCCCTGAGTCAACAATATTGATTTGCTGCCACTGATCCCCATGACATGGACATGTCCCTGGAGACAAAGGTCAGGCACAATCACATGATCCTGCAGGCTGTCAGAAGCTCAGTCAAATGTCTGCATAAAGAGACATTTTGGGGATTCAGCTTTAACTGGGGAGGGCAATCCTGATGGTGCCGGACTAAAAAGATCTTTTATAGAAACTATAACCAGATGCTTCATAAGGTAACCCAGTCTGCTCTGCTCTTCCTGGAGCTTAACCCACTGCCTGGCCTGAAGCATAACTGCATAATGGATCTGTGTCCCCTTTCTTTTTTTAACAGCATTTCACAGACACTAACATGTTTATCCAGAGCATTTAAAGAGCCTATCCAGAGATGTATTTCTTTATAAACAACTGACTGTGGCAGTAAAAACAAAAACACACAGCCGGTAAATTAGGTTAGGATTTCAAAACATTCAGACTATTCAGAAAACGCTTAATAAAAAATAAACTGCTTACTCCCATACACTGCTTTGTGGCCATTTGAGTTAATGGCAACACCAAAGGCACCATAATTATTTGGATATATGTAGATATTTGTAAACATATTGGCGAAGAAGGCAGATTCTGAAGCATTTCAGTTGCAAGCTGATGTAATTTAGCTGAAGTTTGACTGATGGCTCATGATAGAACCAAGTTAACATCTGCCTTAAAGCCTCTTATTGGTTTTACACTTTTAGCACACAATTCGAGCATCTCTCATTTAGTATTAAAAAAAACAAACAGAGAATGATCAAACTTAAAGATAAATCAGTTTTGACCTAATCTTCTTTTTTTTTTACTCATTCAGTTTAAGTCTCCTTACACTTTTAATAAATAGGTGGATGATATGGACTCTAAATCTACTATTTTGTGTTACAATAACTGATTAGATACTTCTTGAGATACTTTGAACAGTAAGAAAAAGCATTTAAAGGAAGGATGTGGTAATGTAATAGTAAAACAAAAAGAAACAATTATCATGTGGATGCAGCAAAATGAGTGGTAGAGAAAAGTATGGCTGGAAGCTTTAACAGGAGAAACTGTGCAATGTGACAGACATGGGGGATTTAATAGATAATTATAGAAATAACAAAGGCTGCCCGTGTCCTCACTAAGACTAAGAAAGTAGAGCACATCACCCCAGTTCTAAAGTCCTTACACTGGCTCCCTGTATCTCAGAGAATAGACTTTAAAATACTTCTGTTAGTCTATAAATCTCTGAATGGCTTGGCGCCTAAACACATCACAGACTTGCTATCAGTGTATCAACCCTCCAGACCACTCAGGTCTTCTGGCTCCAACCTGCTCTGCATATCTAGAACCAGAACTAAACATGAAGAAGCAGCATTTAGTTCCTATGCTCCACTTATCTGGACCAAACTTCAAGAAAACTGCAAAAGTGCGGAAAGCCTGAGTTCCTTTAAATCAAGACTAAAAACACATTTCTTCAGGATTGCGTCCGACTGTTCTAGTTAAACAGTTCAACTGAAACATCATTAGTTCAACTTTTTTATTTCCTTTAGTCCAACGGTTTTTAATGTTCTTTTTTGTTTCTGCAGTTTTTTTTCCTACTTGCTTTTATTCTGTTTTATTTTCCCATATTTTAATCATGTAAAGCACTTTGCATTGTCTTTGTACTGAATTGTGCTATATAAATAAATTTGCCTTGCCTTGGCCACTTATTTTAATGTTTTTATCTGCTGGACTATGTTGGTCAGACAAAATAAGAAATGCGTTGCTCCTATGCTCATCCTCACATGCAGGGATGGCTTGTGGTTGCTATGGCCAGGGTTTTTCTCACGCATTTCCACGGCTGTTTAGTAACCAACCACAGCAATTTTCTGTGTGATCCAGCGCCCTGTTTTTAACCACCAAAGCAACAGATGAACTGCTGATCACAGCGTGACAGTCTCTAATTGGGGACATTTCCCAACTTTGATGAGTATGCTGGTAAGAAGAGGCTAATTGAAGTTGAACAGAGGGAGATGATTAGATGTTATCTCTTACTTGTCCTGTGTGACATGCTCCCTGATGGCTCCCAGGCTGCCGGTGCCCTGCAGCAGCCTGCAGGTTGCCAGGTGCCGCTGGTACTGCTCCTTCAGGCAGCCGTTCTCCGCGCACAAGTCGGACACTTGCTGCTCCAGCTCCTCTATCCGTCCTCTCTGCCTTTCCAGCAGCTCCTGTTGGGTCTCGATGATCTTGTTAAGCTCCTTCAGATATTCCGCAGCCCTGGTAGGGTTCTCGATCGGACAATCCATGTCGTCCCTTCACTCCTATCTGGTTCTTTTCGCCGAGCTTTCTCCCCGTGGAAGCCGTGGGGGAGACAGCTGCTTTAGTCCTGCTTGGCTTTAGGCGCAACAATTCTGCAGGTCCAGTCTTTTACGCCGCGTCATTGTTTTGCTTTTAAGTCTTTCACTTTAAAAGAGACAAAAAAAAAAAAAAAAACCGCAGATATAAATGTATAAATGTTCCTAGACCAAGCGCGCCCTGGTCACCGCGAAGCTACACGCGTGGAAAGCCGTGGATCAAGTAGAGCTGATGTTGATGAACCCAGCTGACTGGCCGCTCAGATCTGACTGTTCCCCCTGTTGGCAGAGCGCTGTGACATTTCTCCATGCTCTTCCCGTCACTTTTCGTAAACAGACGCTGGCCATTCAGTGGGCGGGGCCCTCAAGTTTTATGAAGCTGCGGCTCCCTGAGGGCGCTCAAGGTTTTCATAAAGAAAACGACCCTGTTTAGGAGGAAAATATGTGGATGGTTCAACTTTGCTGCATTGATGAGCTTTGGCTCCCAGTAACGCAGTCATCTCACTAAAGCACAACATATCTTCAATGCACAGGCGTAGCCAGAACATTTTTATAAGGGTGGCCAGGAAATAACCAATGTACACTGAGCGGGGCCAAAAGTTGATTGGCACCAGAACCTCAGGGTCAACCTACACCAGGCCGGGAATGGTAAATGTTCCTAGTTTCAGCGTGCAAGGCAGTATATACAGTATAGCCCATCCTTGTCCTGCACATCCTTGTGATGGTTGTCATATGGTGTAATTTTCTATTACTTCAAACTATAAAATGCTTGCAACAAACTAAATTATAATAAAACAAAAATGCTTTCTGTACACCAAACTACGACGTTCCTCTTATATTTGGCAAATTTATGTTCGAATATTTTGCAACAATATGTTGCGGTGCAGGATGGGTTTTGCATCTGTACTGTATACATTAATGGTGTGCAAAATAATCGTCATGATGATGCATCGTGATTCTAATTTTCGTGATCTACTGCATTGATTCTTGATGCCAAGTATCGATTATTAATTCTAAAAAATAAATAAATAAAATTGCATGAATGGTTGGCGATCATCAGCCAAAAACAAGTGTAATACAACTTCCAGTCCATTAGATGTCGCTGTGGATGTGTTGACACACGCTGCCTTGTGTCACAAGCATTTCTGGCCGCGGGATACTGCGCCGAGTCATGCAAAAACAACACATGGAGGAGAAAATATTGCAATGCATCACAATAATTCAAGTATTGTGATGCATCGTGATAGAATCGCATCGTGGCCTGTGAATCTTGATTCGAATCGAATCGTGACTTCTTTGGCAATACCCACCCCTAGTATACATGATTCCATTTCATTGCCCACATGCCACCTAGACTGGCAATGAATGCTTACACACCACTGAGCATCATGTATTCATTCTTGAAGAACTGCCTTTCTGCCTCTATATTGAATTGTTTTATGTTGGTGTTTTTACAACACTCGAGTTTACATTGTACACCTTGTGTGAGTGGGTGTCTGGCTGGCTTCATGCAATTGTGAACGTTATGCAGCAGCAGTCACTGTGGCCAAAGTCAACAAAACCGTATTATAGAAGTCTTGGTGATGGTTGTCGTGTGATGATCAGTCAATCCACATTATGTAATTGTATGGTGTTTCACATTTTAAGAGCAGTTTTAATGCGCTTCTATAATTCCGGAGGGTAGGTGCACGGTAATGGGCCGGCATAGATGGAAAAATGCCAGGGCTGAAAATCATTCCCAGTCCGAGCCTGATCTACACTGTTCCTGCAGGAACAAGCATATCGTTTGAGTCAGGTTTGAGCTCTGAAGCGAACATCTTTTCCATCGTCATTACTTACCTACTTTTATCAATATCGTTCTGCATGAAATTGATATTTACAAGTACAAATACCTACATAAATTGATAATTTAATAGGTTTTTATTAGAATAGTTATTTACAGAATCTATGATTTCACTTTCAAGAGCATGAATTCTGTACTAATCTCTAATGTTGGTATATTAATGTGCATAATTAAACACAGTGTTTTTGTTGTTAAGTATTTGTTATTATATATTAAATTAAAATGTTTTGAATTTTCTACTTAAGAGAAAGAAATGGTAGGGATGGCCATGGCCACCCCTGGTCCCCAATCTAGCTCCGCCCCTGATTTATTTATTTTTTTCTTGCATCCTCAGGTAATATTCCTTTAAAACAAGAAGATTGAAAAACCCAAGGGTATTTTTTTTGTGTTTTGCATACTTTAATCATTCAGATTATCATTTATTTTCCAGTTCAAAAAGCAAGCCCGATATGTTTTTTAACCTAGAAGTAGATGCTAAACTGCTAAACTACTAAAATTTGAAAAAGCCAAAACAATTATGGCAAAAGTTCATTCACAACATTTGTTCATTCAACCACTACCTTATGTGATATGGAAAAAGAAATATCAGTAAAGATATTAGTACAGCCTAAAAAACTGATTGGTCAATGCAGCCAATAAATTGGGTGAATTCTACCAATCAGGTGTGTAGTAATGTATCCAACCATGCTTTTGGTTAAAACAACCAATCTAATCAACCTAATATGGTAGTATTTTTTAACCAATCTATATTGGTAAAAGGGCAAACCAGTACAAATTGGTCATTTAGACGAAAATATGAGTTAATTTGTGTAACTACATTCAAAGATGGAGCTTGAACCGACAACCCTTTGGTTTAAGGACAAACTTCTGCATTGAACACCATTGTCGCCACTAGGTCCATAACTATTACACACTTGACTACAGCCAAACATTGAGAGTTAACCATCAATGACCATTGGTATTGGTTGTTTTAGTCAGTTAAATTGGTTGATCTAAAACCAATGGCTTGGTCAGTTTCTGACCAATATACTACTTAATCTAAACAAAATTGATCTAACCAACTAGATTGTGTAAGAAAATTGTGGACCTTTAAAAGTCTGGTTCATTATTGGTTACACCTTTCAGATACTTTAAGGAAACATAATCTGTTTGAGTAAATATACTCAATGATAAACTGGATGGAAATGTCTCCCATTATACCAAATACAAGATGGCATCTTTGTCCAAGACACAAATGGATTTTTGTGCAATCCCATACTTTTTAAATTGAATAATAAATAAACACATCTACCTTCATAGATGAGCTACTTGGTGTACGATCTAATCTTTTGTAATTTATTGCATTAATTAAGCATTATTCATGATATTTTTAGTGATCTCAGATTACCTTTAATCTTTTTAGCTGCATGTTATATCTAAAGATTCTTTATAATGAACCTGGAGTCCATTCTTTCGTCAGCTGCATTTGAAAAGTATTTTGATGCTTTTAGCAGTTTTCTGCTGGGAAACGCTTGTTTCTGCCAATGTTATCTTAACACATATTTCATCTGTCTGTAGAGGCGTAGCCAGAGAATTTTTATAAGGGTGGCCAGGCATCAGCCAATGTACACGGAGGGCTAGCAGAAAGTAAATAGGCACCAAACCTCCCAGTCAATCTACACTGTTCCAACAGGAAAATTAATGAGCAAAATATCCATGTTTTCTAAATAAAGACAAACTATACTTTCCCGCAGCCTTTACTAACAAATAGATGAATATATTCAAAAATCCAGGCTTTCTAGATAAAAGGTATAATGGATAAAATTCTTTCAGGTTTGAGTTCTAGGCGAACGTCTTTTCTAATGTCATCATATACCTACTTTTATCAGTAATCATTCTGCATAAAATTGATATTTACAAGTTCTAATATCCACATAAATTGATTAATTAATAGGCTTTTATTAAAATAGTTATTTATCTATGATTTCACTGAAGACACCTAGATGACTTACAGAGACACATCGTTTTGTCTTTGCCTCATAAAACACAAAATCTATTTCTGCTAGAATTCTGTACTTATCATCTTTAATGTTAGTATATTGATGTGCAGAATTAACCACAGTGTTTTTGTTGTCAAGTAATTGTTAATATATGAAAAATGTAAATGTTTTGAATATTCCTCTTGAGAGTTTTACTGCTGCCTCCACCTGAGAGGGAAATAAATGGTAGGTGTGATTATGAATGAATGAAATTGATTTATTTTTTATTGAAGTTTTGTCCCCAGCCAATTCAGGTTTCTATGATAATATAAACATTTAAGAGGTAGCCACAGGTCATGATGTCAGTCACTTAATGTTTTTTTATGAATAAGATAACTCTTGATGGACTGAAACCGTATTTTGAGCCATCTATATTTTGAGTAAAATAAGGTTGTTCTTTATGGATTGTTTTTAGTTTTTTAACTGAAGCTGATCAGAGCTCATATAACCGTTTTGTTAAACTTTTATTAAGCTAATATCAATCGTCCAAGCAAAGTTAAACTTTCTCACTATTCAAAACAACATTGGGCAAAACATGAGAATGAAGCTAATTCCCTTTTTCTGGACATAAAATCAGCAACAAAACTAATCTTGGGCACAACTGAGCAGATTTTCTTCCTTTTTTGGAGCCCATGAGGGAAGGGTGTCGTGGGCAGTGATCCACATCTCACATATCCAAAACTGTCACTGGGCACATCTGCATGTATGAGGGCAGAGCTGCAGATTCTGGACAGGCTGAACTCAGTGTGAGCTCCCAATCGGCAGCTCTGTCAAGAAAAAAAAAAAAAAAAAATCAATGCTGAAGTTTTCACTTGGTGGCTATCTCTTCTCCTTCTGGCACTGGGTGCCCTCTGAGACTTCAATGCAAACTAACCACAGTGGGGGAACAACAACCAGTCAGCCAATTACACACACCACCCCTGCAGAATGGTGTTACAGACATCTGTTTAGGAGCAGAGAGGCAAATCAATAGAGAGACTGAGCAGTGGCAGCTTGCATTAGTGGCTCTGTTTAGTGCAACTCATAGGAGATAGGATGAGGCATTTTAATATCTGTGGAAAACCCATTCATCTCTGGATAATCTCTTTTATTTAAATCATTTATAAGTAAAATAAAAGTAAACTATGAAACTATTTGCATTTATTACCTGCCTATATTAATATTGAAAAGAAAGTGCACCTACTTTGAGTTCCATGGATAAACACTTCAAGGATTTTAACATGTTAAGATGCTCGGAAATTATTTAGATTACACCTCAAGTGAGCAAACTTGTGTAATAAATAAGATGAAGCAACCAAAAAAAGCCAGACTTGGAACTTGCAATGATCTTGTATAACATGTTTTTGTGCTATAACAGCCTGTATTATTTCTGTTTCACATTTCAGATCCTTCTTTTTATTTTCATCTGTCTTGTCTTTACTTGCTCCACCTCTTCTGCTTTTATCTCCCCAGTTCTGCTTATAAAAGCAAAGACACAATCACAAAGCAGTTGAAGTTTAAATAGATTTCTTCTTTTTTTTAGAGTGGTGATTTGGCATAAAAAGATATATAAGTGCATTTCATATGGAGTCAGATGTTATGAAATTTGCAATTTTAACACAAACTACATGTAGTGATGCTCCTATAATTAGATTATACATACATTTGCTTCTTATTTTCTGCTTTTTTATACATAATTACATTGCATAATGTTATCTTTACTGTTATCTGAACTATTGCTACATGTTTTGTTTCCTTTCCCTGCCCTAACATGTAATTCTCACTTAAAACAACTAGGAAAATTTCTCACAGCCGAAGCTATAAAAACAAAGTCTCTGTTATATAGTTACCAATGTTTTTAATGGTGCATCTTGATAAATATTGTGCCTTGCTGAGTCATTTTATTCAGCTTGTCTTTTGAAACTTTGGATTATAGTTGATGAAGCAGGATTCTGTTCAGAAGCACAGGCAGCTTCTTCTGTAATTCATCTGGCATATCTCTTCATTTACACAGAAATAACATGTTTTTTTGTTTGTTTTTTTATGATTCATCTAAACACTTCTGATCCTTCTGCTTATGAAACAAATTTTACAAAATCTGGCTCAATTTCCAGATCAATTTTTATTTAAACAACATAGCTCAGATATTGCATTATCACAATACAGACTATAAGTTGTCTGCTCATAGGTGTCTTTGTCAGTTGTTTCAGTGAGGTCAACTTTTCAGAAAAGAAACAAAACATTGTTTTTGGTTCAATATAAAAAATAAACATTAATTAATCAACTAGATTATACACTGAATAATAGGGTTGTGCAAAAACAAGATAAAAACTTTGAATCTGAAGAAAAGGGTTCTCAAAACAAGCAAAAAGATCTTGTCATGCAACAAGATAGATGAAGCTTAAGTATAAATTTGACTCTTATCAGCCTCACCTGAACTACATGCGATCTCCATTGTTCACCTCCAGCCAATCAACATGCAAGAAAACTTTAACCCACCTCCACCCCCTCATCCTCTGGCTTATTCCACCACCAGTGTCCGGGTCCCGGGGAAAGACTACTCTAATCCTTTTCTAGGATACCCATCCAAGCCTAAGTTGATTCACAGCATTGACGTCTTCTGCTGGGGCCCAAGCACCAGACAACTTATTTCATTTATGCCTTCATCAGCCTCTATTTTCCTTGAACCCCAGTCGGCCTCAGCAGATTGCCGCGAGCCTGGTTCTGCTGGAGGGCTCCTCCTCTTAAAAGGGAGTTTTCCTCTCCACTGTCACCAATTGCAGGTTCAGTGCGAGGGATTGCAGAGAGTTAATGAGTCCTCACAATCAGCTGGTTGTCCTTAGATAGAAATACTTTTGAAGAATATGATTGTGTTACCTGTATAAATAAATTTTAATTTTTCTATGTTCAACTTTTCTCTTTGTGAGTCTCTCCAGGTTGAACTTTACAACATTTTTTGAACTAAGATTATTAAGTTGAAAACTTCAAATAAGAGAAAAAAAATCTAACTTTTAAACCTGATAACTTGTATTTGAATAAAGCTAAAATGCTCAAAAGAACGCAAAAAATCCAGATGCCTTTATGGAGTCAGGCTTACTTTCCGTTACAATATATTTGACTACCTTCTTAATGACTGCCAGAATTACGTTTATAAAATAACAGATTCTAAAACCCAGTTGGTTTTAAAAGTGCTGCATCTTGGACAAAAATATATTTCAGATTAGCAAGCATGATTTAGATGGCCGCCCTCAGGTCACCGGGAACTAATAACTGGGTTTCAAGAACCAGAACCAAACAAATGAGGCACTGTAAGGTTTCTGTGGCATGCAGAGGGGAGCAGATACATTTAGCTTTAAAGAAAAAAACTACCTGCTTCGTTTTCTGATGAAACATTCTTTAATACTTTTTAAGTGTCTGTCGTACGGATCACAGTGTTCAGGGCTGCAGCCTCAGATGTTCAGGGTTAAAGAGTGACCGAACCTCCCATCACTGGGCTTATTTTATCAGAGCACCATACATCCGCTCTTTAGAGTAGTTATGAAAAACTTTGCTGCTCCAGTTCTCTCTGCTCTCATTTTCTTTTGATTCATTTTTCAAGGCCCTTTTGAAAGGCTGCAGTTCCTGGATTGGGCTGAAGTGAAAGTGGGAACGATGAGTGCTTTGTCCGTGAAACTGGATGCTTTGTCTTCATGCCGTTCCACCTGAAGGCTGTATTTATTTGATTTGAGAAAACTGAGCTTTATTGTGGAGGGAAAGTGGCAGCAACAAAACGGGAACATGGCATGCAGATGAGGTAGGGAAGCCATTAACAGCCAATGTGAAGTGGTCCTGGGGGAAGAAATACAGTAGCGCTGTAAACAAAAATGAAAAAATAAAAAGAAAGTGGAATCTAATTTTTAGGCAATGACGGCAAAATGTGGATATTTTAACAATCTTATAGAGGACGCCAACAAATTAAACAGCCTTTTACAATGCATGAGAGGAGGAAACATCTAAAAGGGCAAAATCTACAGAAAGCAAAATTAGAAAATAAACATAATGATGGATGGATGGATGGATGGATGGATGGATGGATGGATGGATGGATGGATGGATGGATGGATGGATGGATGGAAGGAAGGAAGGAAGGAAGGAAGGAAGGAAGGAAGGAAGGAAGGAAGGAAGGAAGGAAGGAAGGAAGGAAGGAAGGAAGGAAGGAAGGAAGGAAGGAAGTCAGTAAGTCAGTCAGTCAGTCAGTCAGTCTAATTTCTTGCCAGGAGTTTGTGACCTTAAACTAAAGCACAATTTGAACAATATTAAAAGCACTATGAAAAAAAAGCTTCATAGTGACCAAGTAAGTGTCTGTATTTACGCCTGTTTGTGGTATGAAGCAAAACATGCAGTTCAATCTGTAAAACTCCTGTGTTAATTAAAAGATTCTTAAAAAAGAAAAGATGGCTTCTCTGGCTTGGATAAAATGTTTGGCTTACATTATCTTTGCATATTTGGTCGGGTTAATCGTCATTATTTATCTCTGATCTGAATAATCTAAGAGTGATTTAAAGAAAAAACAAAGAACAGAGAAATCTCTGCATCTTAGCTTAAAGTTAAGAGAAATAAACAAAGCCTTCCTCCTAAAGGAAGGAGTGTTTTACCAGCAGACCTGCAGTCCAGCAGGAGCAGCCTAACCATTTTGGTCAGGTTCAGTCAGTTAGCCCCTCATTGATCACCTCCACTGACAGCACAGTAAGCCATGTGGAACAGTTTCCCTTCACTCTGGACACTGCGGGATGAGCTCGACAGGCTGCTGTCAGGGGCTGGATGGTCTGCATGCTTTAATGGAAAGAATAAATTGAGTGCCGTTTAAGCTGAGGCAACAGCTTTAATCATTGAAAAAGTGCAGTCACACTGAAAACCTACATGCCACTACCTACTGGTGGAGAAAAAAAGAAAAACGGTCACTTTTACTTTTGCATTTTAAGTAAAGCAGACAGTTAATTAAAACTGGTTTGCAACAAATGCCTCAGATAACCATTTCCTAAATTAGTCAGGCAGCCAGTGAGTTTATTCCATTGCTTCTTTGCACAAAGTTTACATGTTTTCTTTCTTCTTAGCCAACCGGCATCTAGAAAACACACACTCTGAGCTAGACAGAGGCCCTCTTGAGCTTTATAAACCCATAAACAGATTTCTGGCATGAATCTGGGATGTATCTGCCTTACCCCACCTTAAAGAATTAATGATCCCATGAAACAAAGGCAACCCGCTAAAGCCCAGGCTAGCTTTAAGTTGCAGAATTGTGAATTAATCTAAAAAATGACATATGTAAAACATCAAGCGAGCATATATCAACACTTAAAGAGCATTGGTAGTAAAACAGCTTTTGTACTTTTAAGTGTTTCTTTGATATGTTATAAAGGTAATGGTCTCTTACTTTATCAAAGCTATCAGAGTCCATATTAACAGTGCTGACCCACATGCTTCATATCAGCTTCTGGTACAAATCCTGATGGCTATTGATCCATTCTCATCCTGTTAGTGCCTGCAGTTGATCACAGCTTTACTCTCTTCTGTTTATGTTCCTAAACTTTTAGAAGCAACCACAGATTCCTAATAGTTTTAAAATGACTGGAATTTTGAACCATGAGTGAATTATAATATTGTTATCTGTGTGTCCCTTTTCTGATTTCTTTTGTGCTATGACACACTGTTTCAACATGCTGGAAAATACAAAGATCCTCATTAATTTGACATTTCAATCTCAATATTCCTTCTAATAGGTGTTTGGGGGCAGAACTGCATTTATGTCAATTTTATTGGGTGTAAAGCAGCCCTTTAGGCTTGTTTTAATGTTCTCATTTCACTCTTTCATCACCAGGAGACTCATCTAAACAGGAATAAACAAATAGAATAACCACACCAGCCTTCTGCTGTCACTTCATGTACTTCCTTGCACAATTTCAGTCTGTCCTTAATATTTACTTTGAGTAGATTTTTCTAAAATTGCTTTAAGGTGGTCCAAACAAGATAATTTGAGCACTTGTCAGTAGGAAATGCAGCCGGAAATTTAACAGGCAATTCATGGTCACTAAGGTGTCCTGAAGTGTTTTTGCACTGCAACAAAACCTTTCACCCTTAACGCTCAGGAAAATTGTATTTGTAGACCTTTTTTTTTATTATTATTATTTTTAGAAGCAGCTGTTTTGTTATCTCCATGTCAGACATTTTTGATGCAAAGATTGCTGTATACATTTGTGTAAAAACAAACATATCTATTTTGTTATAACAAACTGTTTTCTTCTACGGTGTGAAAAACAAACAAAAATTGTAAAACTTGCTGTAAAGGTTGAACAATCAGGGAAGTTTACATGTTGCTTATGGAACAGTTTCTCTTAACAATGTCATACTTTTATTCATGAGCTTGGACTCTCAGCCAGACAACCAATTCCAGCGCTTCAATTTTCCTATAGGATGTTTTATTTAGACTTTTTTTCAGCATATCAACTATTCAGCTACTCAAGCCACTAAAAAGTGTTTATGCATGAAAGAAAACATCCAAATAAGCCTCTTTGACAGCCGCACAGCTTTAGTAAACCCCAATCTCATGTTATGCTGCCTTCCATATCATGTCGTAGTGTACAGGGCTCGCACCTACGTGAGATTGTGAATCGGGTTTTGAGTCAGGCTGCTGCTGCGGGCATACAAATGAGCTTGGTGACTAACACCACCACAGCAGTTTAGGGGAAGGTCTCTGAAAAACGGGACGCATACAATCAGATGTCAAAGGGTCTAACAAATTGTGAGTTATTTTTTTTTCCTTTCGCCTAACATTTCATTTACATCCAGAAATATATATTCAATGCCAGATTTAAAGAACAGATTCTGGGTTGATGTCAAAGATTTCAACTTAATTTGTAAGAAAATCTTGCAGACAACTTAAATGATGGGCCAGTTGGTTAAATAATTTCTATGCGACTAATATCAAGTGACTGAATTTGCAGCGATACCTCCTGAATAAACACATGAAGCAAATGACAACAGTGGACAGGTGACTATGGCAACAGAAGACAGGACTCCCCCATTAAATAAAAAAAGAAAAAAAAACCCACAAGCTTTGGTCCAGAGTTAATGGCAGCAGCAGCTCCTTCACCTTGGAGAAAACAACTAAACATAAGATCTGAGCAGCATTACTCATCCCATCCATCTCTTATTCCAGCAGCTCACATCTGGCAAGTTTAAAGTTCCTCTGGCCCCAGAAAGACACTTACACCAAATCCTTTATTTGTAATTTTCAGCTTGAAAACTAAAAAAAAAAAAAAACAGAATTGTGCTTTTATGTCATTATAAAAAATCCACTTTGTATTTTAATGTCATTTTGTATGTGTCAAATGTACCTTCAGTGCAGGAATAGTTATTGGAACCCTGTCAAGGATTTCTCTCACCATCGTGGGAACAACTGTTTTGCTGCATGTTGCTGATGTAGGGCTCTCTGCCTAATCTTATCCACTAAGTGCACATTTTGTTTAGTGCTTGATGTAGCAGGTTAGCAGAAAGATAACTAAAGATAAACTGGTGCTGAGCACCAAGGTAGAGTGTTTAAACCAGGGAGAATAAAAAAACAAAACATAGATGAATCAGCAGAGGGATGACCTCAATCCCCTCTAATGGAGTAGGCAGGGTCAGAGGCAGTCATCACTTTGTTGAGCACGGAGATATTTGATATACTTTGGAGAAATCCATGGCAACTTCATACATCCCATTTACAAACAAAAATAAATACAAACCTGCAGAATAAGGTCCAACATTTGATGTACTCAATTTGTCCAGATAGGTCCTATTTCAGTGATGCCTTGATAGACAGCAGGTTTGGCAGTAATAAAGTCTGAATGTGGCTGGAGGTGAACTGCAATGTGATAAATGAGTCACTCTGACTGATTAAAATAGTTTGTGGCTCTGAATGACTTAAGTGTGACAAAAATATATTAAAAAAGGAGTAAACAAGTTCACACCACTGTAGCTAGCCCTAAAAAAAAATCTTTTAACTGCTTTGTTGAGGGGAGATTGACAAGAGCATGGCCTTGAAAGACGATACGATGGTACAGGAGAGCGTGCCAGCAGGGAGGTTTAGCTGGAAGCAAAATTAACTAAAAAATGATAGAAATTACTAAAGATTAGCAACTAAAGGTGTTAAGAGAAACCTAAAACTTCCTAGTAGGCAGCTTAACTGTGGATAATCTGGAGGTAATGATACTGCTCCCTAAAATCCTTTGCCTCAAACTGAATGCCTGCGGCTCTCCATGCTTCCTCCAGGACATTCATTTCTATACTATAGACTTGAAATTTACCTAATCTAAAAGGAACTTTGGCTCTCCGAGTTCCTCTAAACTTACCCTATTACTGTTTAGAACATTCCAGAGTTAAAAATCAATTTTCAGAATATCCCCGTTTTCTGGGAAACCCATTTGATTTTAAATGATTTTCTGTCACCAATAAATCAAAACATTTTATGGTTTAACCTAAATTGCATAACAAATAAATTGAGTTTTATATTAAATTCAATTTATTGAGATTCACCTTGACTTTCTAACATAGCATAACTCTGGTTTCCATCTTTCCAAGTTGCACATATATCAGAGTTCTGTTAAACTAAAATAGATGATCTGGCTGGTAATGTTAATGCAAAAGAAAGTTAAACTATGTTATCACATGTGTATTTATAAAACAGATGAGACAAACATAAAATGTAAAATCTTTAATTAGCAAATACAGTCACACTCACACACAAGCAAACAAAAGTAATTATGTGCCAAAAGCTGTTAAGAGTAGAATGTAAGGCGTAACCATCAATTGATAACCAACATAAATACATTCCTGGGCAAATAATCAAATACCAAAAGATGTCACTTGAAACAAAGTCACATGTTGGTGAATCAGTCTTCAACACTGATACAGGTCGTTAACTACCAAGGAAAAAAACAAAAAAAAAAACCCAAAACGATCACATTTTTTCAAGATGACGGCAGGTCACATTTGAGTGCTTTTGTAAAGACACGCCTGCTGCAGATAAATTTCACATTAACAAACCAAACAAGAGCTGCATTCATTGTGGCTCAAACATCAAAACGACTAAATAATGAAATAAGAAATGCCTGAGACAAAAATTAGACCGACTTTGTCGGAGTTTAACACATTTGGAGGGTTCAGCTCCTTTGTGGACGGATTCAGTGGATCGTTATCAAAGCAACAACAAGCAAAAGTCTATAAAAAAAATAAAACAAGTTAGCTTGCTTCTTGAAAATGTTCTTTTCCTGAGTTACTGACTTTCATAGTTGAATACAAGCAGCACACAGGCTGATGTCAAATAGTCAAACCTCTGGCTTTCATACAACATTGAGAATAAAATAATGATTTGGTTTTCAAGCACTTTGCAAATATTTGTCATTAATTGAGTGGCAGAACAGAACAAATCAGGACACTATGTATATTTCCACATCACTCACAATCTTCATATACAAATAGCACATCACACTTAAACATAAAACATACAAAAAAAGGGGGAAGGATCCTTGCATCAACTTCTTCTGATATATCTGAACTTATTATTTTTTTAAGTTTCTTTACTAACATCTTTAAAAAAAAAAAAAAAAAAAAAAAAAAAAAAAAGATATTCTGCAACATCCCAAAGCTGAGGATCAGAGGCACATTCTTCATATATTAATGGCCTGAGATGCTGCCATGTTAATGATCAGAGGGAGCGAGCAGAAGGCCCAATCAGGACTTGTAGTCTGGAGAATAGAGCTGCGAGTAAGAGCTGTTTGGACTAACTCTTGTCCTGCGGTTGAAAGAATTTGCGAAGGGCGAGTCTTGACCTAAAATAGTCAGATAACAAATTGTTAATGAAGTACACAGAATACAATGCAGAAAGGCTTAGAGAATTATTATTGCCTACAGAGAGGTGACGGCAATTAGAGGCTGAAAATGTACGATTAAAAAAAACAGGTGAATCTTTAACAAATTTGAGTTTAATACAAACATTTAATTTCATACATTTCAAATAATTATATTCACACAATGACTTATTTTAAGGGTATATTTTAATAATCATAGGATACAGCTCATCCAATCCAGAAGTTATATTTCCAAGTGAAAATAGATTCCAAGATATTAATTTTACAGGCTTCTATTTTTGTTATACTATGGTTTACACAAGTTAGGAGAAGATGGCTGACTTGATGGGGATTGAGCAGAAATTCATTGACACCCTGCACAGGGACAGGAAGCCACAGGGGGTAACTGTCAGACGTTTGCGGTTTCTACAAAACTCCATCAAAGCATATTAACAGAAAGTTGAGAGGAAGAAGAAGGTTTGATAGGAAAGGGAACTTTAGCATGAAGGAAAACCTCTGCCTTGAGGGGATGAGAGAATCTGGAGGATATTACCAAAATGTTAACTGGCATCAATGCCTTAAGAGGCAGAGCACTGATGTAGGCTACAAAAGGCCTATCAGCACAGCTAAATGGTTACAAAGACTGGACTGTTGCTCTCATCTGCCTAAAGTCCTTCTTTCAGATAAAAGATGTTTTTTATTGGAAATTAAGGACCCAGCTTGAAGGAGGAGTAGGGAAGCATATGTCTAATGTGAAGTATGTCATGCCATCTGATTGAGAGGAGGTCCACTGTGTCTCATCATGTTCAGATTAAACACTTCCTGTTCCTTCTGCTGAAAAGCTTTAGGAGGCTGATTTTATTCTTCAGTGGCATCGGTTAAACACTCTGCTAAAGTTAGTAAAATCGTTTTAATGATCATGGTGTTTCTGTACCTGATTAACAAGCAAACATTTTGTTTTAGTTGTAATCTATATCCAGTTATAAAGAGCAAGATGAGAAACAGCCAACCAAACTAAAATGAGCGGAAGTCTGCTATAAGCTAACCTGGGCTTCCTCTACACCACTCTGCATTATTGCAGTATTTAATGCAAAAAGAAGCCTGATCAGGTACATAATAAACACACTATGCTCTGACACTTTATAGTCGGCTAGAGGTTGTACTGCTAAAAATCTTTTCAAACCAGATTATTGTCATTTTATATTTCTTTGGTTACCTGGAAACCAGTAACACCAACATTAGAAGTAAATGCTTGAAATGTATTACAGGCCATACAGTATACTTTTAGAGCATAGGTTCCTTTTTTGAGTGGAATGACCAAAAATGTAAATTGTATGTAATAATCAGACAGAGAGGATCATCTATGTCCAAGACTATTAAATGCTGCTTTTATAGTCAATTGTTTCTTCTTTATCTATTTTAATAAATCTCCTGCCTTTGTGTCGGGGCTCGATTTCTTTTTCAAAGACTTCTCAACAAATCCAGAGGTCGAGGACCAACTTCGCAGCGATAATGTAAGGAGAAGAAAAAAAACAACAGCTTGTCCACCTGAGGGACAGTCGACCACAGCTCAACAGCCGTCTGTGTGAGTTTCACATCAGACAGCCAACAAATCAAAGTCTGTCTGAAAAACAAAGATCAAAACATCTGAAACACAAATATATTGAGAGCTAGAAAATACTAAACATAAGCCTGCTGAAACCTAGTGCTGTGGCTATTTTATACCTACAAGCTTTACAGCCGACTAGAATAGATTCACTGACCCTCATTCAATTCCAGGAACAGGGCTACGATTTCAACTCTAAACTGTCAGTTTAGCTAAAAAAACATGTTTTGCCTTATAAATTGAGAATATTTGAATAAGCTACTAAGAGAACAATCAGTCAGTGATCAAAACTGGCAAATTCCCCTCTTTCTGCTCTGCCTGGTGATCATTAGATTAACATTAGATTTAATTGCTCCTGTTCATTAAATCTATTAATAGAAAATGTCCACTTTTAGCCTGACGTAGTCCGACTCAATTCTAGTCAGAATATGAGTCTGATACTGCTCCATAGAGCTGTGATTATGGGGCGTGTTTTGAAAGAACCAGGAAAAAAATGCCTCTGCACTCAATTGGATAGACCTACAACCAATAAGAGCAACGGAGTGCGTGACGTATGTTAAGCGAGGCATAGTTGTTGTCCACAAAAATCAAAGCGTGCAGTTGCACGCCTATAATAAGAAGATGAGACTTGATCGCGTTTCTCTGTTCCTCTTTTAAAATTAATTTGCTGTCGATATCTTCTAGAACAGACCTAATAGCAGAATCTACTCACCCAAACTCTCCAGCGGCAGCCATTATTGTTGTCACCCAAGCGCGCTTTGGTCACGTGGTTGATAACGTTACTCTTGATCATCTGTCCATCATCGTATAAACCCCGCCCTGACAATTTGATTGGATCGCCTGACAGTGGGCTTTAATACTCGCGCTACTATGGAGCAGAGCCAGACCGAACTTCCCCGAACTCAAACCTTGTGGGCGGGACTAAGTTCGGACTGGCACCCAGGCTAGTCCACTTTAAGTGTTTGGCTGTAAACACATTAAATCATTAGTAATTTGGTCAAAAAATGATTCAACATTTGCGAGAAATGTAGGAATCAAATTTATCACTGATAAGGAAAGCTCAGCCAGATCTTTCCCTTTTATATCCAATTTTTATTTAAATGTCAAGTGGAAATCTGACAAAAACACAGCATACATGTTTTAGCTATACCTTCTTCCATAGATAAAGCTCCCAGGGATACACGTGTGTATGCAGCATGGCATCCAGAGCCTCAAGTGAAAAATATTGTTGATATAACCAGTTGGAGGGAATCTTGCACCCAAAATCCATGTCTGCCTGCTGCACTGCTCCCCAAGCAGTGCCAAGTTAACATGACGTTTGTTCTTAGCAGATGAGTCTAAATTCACAGCTCGACCTTTATATGGTTGACTTCTTTTACTGCTTATAGTCTGAATATACATACCACAACATTTCTGTGGCAAATATGTGTTCAGATGGTAGCAAAGTGGATATGTTTCCCATTTTAAAGTGGACAAAGAAATTAAATTGGAATTTGCACAAACTGGAATAAGCAGATCTAACCAGTAGGGAAACTGGCATTACAACCCAAAGTGCTGCACCACTAGAAGAAACAGCCCCTTTAACTAATCTTTTTAAATCCATTCATAGAAAATCATCACTTGTTTCTGTGCTATGGCATATTTTTACTGCTTTACTTTCTAGGATAAAAAAATAAAATAATAATAATCTTTAATTTATCTACTGACTGCCTGTGGACTTGGAGATGTTAAATTTCTTGTGGAGAATTGAAATGTATCTTTACTGAATCAGGAGAAATTAACAGCCGCTACAAAGTGTGTTAATTTGAATCCATTAGTTTTAAAATCATTTTGTGGACAAAGCTTTGAAACTTTTTGTTTCCTACCAGTGGTGGATGGTGGTGTCCTCTGGATGAAAGCCGGGTGATATGATTGCTCCTTTGGTGACAACAATGAGTGCAGGACTGCAGGAAAGAACAAATACATTATAATTATTCCAATTATGCAAACAGGGGAAATCTAGATGGAAGGCAATTTTAGGGCTCTTACAGAGTTAAATGCATGCTGTGCTTGATACACATAATATATGCAACAAATGACTAATAGATGAATAAAAAAAATATATGGATATAAGCAGCTAATAAGTTAGGAACTAAAGGTTTTATATTCAAAATAGTGATGGGAACAAGTGATCGACTTATGATTAATGTAGTATAAAATTATGGAGGATTTTTCCCGCAAAAACTAAGATTTCCTCTACTTGAATTCAACATTCAAAAATTCTGCTTTCTCTCAAATGTATTTTTTTTCTCCATCAAATCTTTGTTCTTGCACAGATATTTTTTTTCTCTTTCGTTTACTTCCTTCTCCTCTTGTGCAAACCAGTCTCTGCTCAAGTGTAAAGTAATTCTGTTCATAAATATAAACACTTGGTAAACTCAAGTGTTTATAGTTATCACCTAAATAGCACCGTGTAGCCATGCTAAACAGTTTCAGATTTAAAGCTATGAGAAATTAGCAACAATGGTTTTGTGACATCTCAGGAAGTGTGTGTGGATCGGGAAGTCTGGGCATCTCTGCTTAGACTGCTGCCTCCATGATTCGGCCCCGGATAAAGCACAAGAAAATGGATGGATGGTTTTGTGATGGCAAAAATGTTTTTCAAAACAGTTATTTGCAATTTTTAAATTGTAATCTTAGAAAATGTTATTCCTACGACGGAGTATTAGGGCCACACATGAAGAGAAAAAATATTTTTGCCATGACGAGATTAAACTCGACATGTCCACTTTAAAGTCGACATGTCGACTTTAAACTCGCCATTTCGAGAATAAAGTTGATAAATCGTGGCAACTTTAATCTCGACATTCCAAAGTTTGGAGAAAAGAGCAACCGCGCTCCACAGCTGCAGTCTGCGTTTTAAGAGTGAAGGTAGTCTTTGACGTGCTGCAACTGTATAACTGTATAATCATCACAGAAAGTACAATTTGACCAAATCATCTACACAAGGCATGTCTGATTCTGGATTCTGTGCATGTAACCTGTGCAGCGGTTGGCTCTCTTGAACTAATTTCAACTTTATTGTCGACACGTCGAGATTAAACTCAACATGACATTTCAACTTTATTCTCGAAATGTTGAGTTTAATGTCGACATGTCGAGTTTAATCTCGTCATGGCAAAAATATTTTTTCTCTTCATGTGTGGCCCTAATACTCCGTCGTATATTCCAATTTCCAAACTGACAAAGCAAATTTTTTTTTTCCTAAACCAAACTTGAAACATGCAAACAATGAACCAGCTTCCTGTGCCTTTGCTCGCCTGACATTTCACCTGCCCAATGAAAGCAATCTGTATCGCAAAAGTGGTCTACTGGTTGTCAGTTTCCCCTTAATGTGACGGATGGGGATTTTACGGAGCGACTCACGGTACTGTATATACATTTAGAAGCAGAGCAAAGCGGCCAGCATCCCTGGCTCCAGCAGATCTTACAGAGGTGCTCCCATTTCAGAGAGCCCAGGAGTGGCTGGTTCACGACCGCTTTCCGCAAGGCCTAAGGGAGGCACCTGCTGGAAACTGGCCGGTGTATGGTCTGGATGAACAGTCCAAGGACAAAATTAAACCTCTTTTTTTTTGTTAAATAACACCTAAAAACTTAAGAGGTTTCCTTATACTTTGTCAATATATTTCTCTCCATCTTCAATTTTGATTTTTGAAAAAAAGCTAGTCTCCACTGACCCCTTCACTCTATGTCACAGCCACATCTGGTCCCTGACTGGTTTTCAAGATGTGAATAGAAATAGTTTACTTCCTGCTAATTTCGCTTTTCTCTACTTTGCAAGGGCGGTGGCACTCTCACTCCACTGAATTTGCCAAAACAGTAGCTTTTGTTAAAAGGATAATACTGCAAAATTTATACCTTTTTGAAGTAAAAAGTTCTAGTTTTAAACGAAAAATACGGATTACTGTTAATTTTTACCAACTTTTACAAATCTGGGTTTATGTCATACATTTAAATCTTTAGTTGCATTAATGGGAATCTGCTTGCTTTCACGATAATGGAAACATGTCCTCACATTTAATCCACAGGTGCAAACAGGGAGCTAGTCCTGCATAACATATTGACTGGCAAGCATCATCATAGTATCACTCTGTAAGATATTGCATGACTAAAAACTACATAGATGCAGTAGTCTGTTTAGAGACCATAATTTAAACCTATACTTGCCATAGCAATATCTGGATAGCTGGATGGGCTTTGACCAGCTCCATTTCCTACACCTGATACAAGCTCTTAGCTATAATGCTAAAGCTCAATGAGATAATTGGGGACGTTATGAAGGCAGACTGATAATATATCTTATCTTCTAATGAAAAAATCCACCGAAAAGAAAGAGACCCTGAGCAGTGCCTCGTGTGCATCAGAGGTACTTGTCACAGCTTCTGTTATTGTATGTACTGCTGCCAATAGAACTGGTGCATTTTAATGAATCTCTGCCAACAAAAAAGCATGAATAAATGCAGACTCATGGAGGAGCATCTTGTCCTCACATTCAGCCACATGCATTAAAACTTTCACAGACATTCCATCATTTTAAAAGGCAAAACAATCAGAAACACTGTAGCAAAGTCACATTGCTTTTCAGGATGAAGAGGTAGGGTGTTTGAGTAAAGTAAAAGGCTGATATGGATCCAATGCATCAGCCAACCAGCTAATCAAGATCTGATTGATAGATCTGTTCCACAGACAGCTGAAAGCATACAAGGTTTGAACACCTACAAAACCTAATTTTCACCACAAACAACCCATTTGAAGCCATTTTCTTTGACATAAACCCTTTTCCAATTTATTTTTTATTTTTTACTTTAATCTAGACTTCTGTCTTTTGGTCAAATATTAGACTTTTTACACACATATCAGGTCTTCTTTAAATACTCTGTGCTGACTAAAACTAGATTACTAATTAAATGCTTTTCAACTCCTTAAAATGAGCTGTCCGTCATGCCAGCAACCCAATCTTGCATTTCCTGTACACTTAGACCAGGCTGCATTGGAGAGAAATACAGAATAGCTTTCCCTGCAGGCCATGGAAATTTCCCTCTTCAGACTGATCAGGTAAGTAGAGCTGAAGCTACTTCCAGAACCAGATTCCAGAACCATCCACAACAAGACTGTGTGCAACATTCTGTCCGAATTACGGGAGTAACTTGAAAAATCTGAGAGACTGCTGAATGAGGCAGAACAAAGGACACATCTAGCCTTCAGGCTGGGCTATCCAGAACAGAGTCCATTGAGAACACAGCCAGCACCTGAACATTGAAGATGCCCCATCTTTCAAAAACAGAGATCAATAGTGATTCCTCTGTTGAGTAAAACAAGCTTATGCTGCGTTCACACTGGGGGCAGCTGGCGCGACAGAAGCAGCGAGTTTACATGCAAAGTCAATGGTTGACGCGCGTCAAGGCGCAGCAAAAGGTCGGGCGCTGAAGCAGCGCGTCGGGCGCGTTTTGGCATCTGACGCGCGTGACGCGCCGCAAACGCGCTGCTGCTCGAGATGGAAAAATTGAATTTTTGCTGCTCGACGCGCCTCGTCAACCAATCAGAGAAGCTGATCTGGGAGCTGGCTGGGAGAGAGACACAGCGCTGATGACACAGACCGCTCTGATTACTCCTCTTAAACAGTTTATTAACGCATAATTAACTTAAAATATATACATCTGCTGGCAGAATATGTTCGCTTTTATTATTCTGGTGCCTGCAGATCGGATTATTTAGATGAAAAACACCTACCAGCCGCCGCGGTAAACCGCGAGGAGGCGACCCGGCCAGAGGCTGCTGAAGAAGGGATTCGTTCTGTCGGCGCACTGCTGGTATGTGGGGGTCTGAGCGGCTCCGACAGAAATAACATTGGGAGACAGGATTGTAATCTGGATGAACTGACTGCACTGATGAAGTTTTCAGGTGTATTTTCTCACCTAAAAACATATTAAAACTACTTTATTCCCACTGATCACAGCAAATATAGCTGCAAGGCAGAGAAAGGATAGTGAAGCTCCGCCCAACGCGCGTCAGAGCCACTTTTGCACCGCGCAGCCAGAGCAGCAAAGTTGCTTCAGCCGCGCGTCAGAACTAACTGGTACAAGCAGCAAAAATGAAGCAGCAGACGCGATTTTGCTGCTTTTGCAGCGTCCGGTCTGAACGTAGCATTACAGAAATTAAAAGTAACTGCATTGTAGCTATCCCAATCCTAACATCTTTAGAGTTGTTGTTTAAAAAGTTAAGACAAACCATTTCAATAAGGGTTTCAAGACTAACATGATGCTAATGTTTAAGTTTTCTGAACTGCTCATGAAATTTGATTCCTTAAATATGAGAAAAATCTTTAAAATGAGTTCTGTAGTGTCTGCTAGCATTTAGCTCCATTGCTTTATTAAACCAAACCTAGCAAAAGAAGCAAAAAGCAATTCTTCTAAAAATTCACTAAGAAGTAATGACAGAAAGTTAAGAATATCTTATCTAAACTAATATTAATTTCTGATCAGGCAAATCCTTAATTAAAATGTTGAATTGTTTGAACACATCATTAGTTTAAAGCTAATTTGACCTCATTCTACAGACTTTAAAGTTGTAGGGAAGCAGCTGTTCCAACCGTTGCATTTCCAAATTCTCCCGAGTGGTGCCCGAGTTTACGCGAGTGAATAAAGTGAATGTGATTGGTTGATAATCAAGGGGGCGGGATTGTTGTGGCGGAAGGTTCGCAAGCAAGTTTAGCTGTGGCCAATGTCTTGGAAGCATCTTGCTAACCAGTTAGCAACTTAGTGCTAGTAGGTTCCCAATGGAAATTTACATTGGGACCAAGTAGCACTTAGCAACGACACTGTCAAGGAACGCTATGGACAGAGGAAACATGCAAGAGGAGGAGAGTTTTGTGTCGGAGGTCATGGATGAGTCTCCTCCGTCATTCACTTTTTATTTAGAGGAGGAAAGCGGGGACGAAGTTGTTGTGAAAGAGGATGCCAGGGCGGCAAAAGCTTCATTTGGTGTAGAAGGCTTACAGCCGTACATGTTTGAGCCCTTGCCTGGCAATGCTGCCAGTTTTGTTAGCTCTACGCCTCCCGAAGACACAGATGCCCATTCCCGTGAACACTGGGACGGAACTCAATGGTAAAGCAAATTATTCTTATTTAAACCGTTGCGTATATTAGCTGGGACATATGAATCAAGATGCTATGACCGAAAACATTTGATTGACAGTCTGATAAAGTGTACATTTATATACATGATTAAGCCAGAATGATTTGACATTCAAATATGACGTCCCTACGACTAAGAAAAACAATCATAAAATCCATGCCCAACTGTGATATCATTGCAACCATTTCATTACCTTTTATGTTTACACAATAGCTAGTTCATTTTTGCTGAGTTTCAATCTCTTAGTTAAGAGTTTTCAACTGAAATATGTTTAACCTTATGCTACTAATTTTTTTGTTAATATATTCTTAATTCTGAAAGGAAGTTAAAATTTATTCCATATATGTGCAGAGTTAACCAATTAACCATAATCTGAGTTTGAATCAAACTTTCAGCTGTTTTTCCTAACATGGGAATGTGTTCACAGAACGACACATGAAGTTAAATAAAGTCACAACAGTAACTAATTGCATAACACCTACCAATGATGATGATGGCAGTGCCAGCCAGCAAAGCAAACAAGGTGCAGAACATCATCTGGTAGGAGTTTATGAAGCTGTGGAAGGAGTTGCCGTTCTCCATGGAGGTGCCTGGAGGAGCCACAGCTGGGAGGAAGCAGAGAAAATGTGAATAGATTGTTAAAGCTTTTTTAAAGTGATGAGGACATAGTGCACACATTCTAGTAAACCGCCATGTCCATCCTCTTAATGATTAATGAAGAAAGATTTCCCTTCTGCATGATTTGAACTTAAACCTTCAGCACCTGTTTTTTTTTTCCCCCAGTAACATCATGTTCTTGGTTAACAATCTCCTATAAGCAAAGTATGTCTAAGATCTAAGAGCCAGAGGACCTAACAGGGCTTAAATCATGTTTATCAACAAAAAGTAAGTTAGTGCGTCAGGTTTTCATTCAAAGGAATAATTACAGCCTCGGTCATAAAACATGTTTGTAAACGAGAAGTCTAACTTAAATTAGTGTTTTCTTTTGCACGTTCTAGATTTAGGAGTTTAAAGACCGTGTGATGTAAATTTGAAATATCATTTACCAATTTACGGTAACTATGCAATAGCTTTTCCTAATAATATAAAACTAAAACAGAGGTTTTTGAGGTCTGGCATGACATGTTATTTTTTACACAATTGTTATTCAACTTCAACATCGTTCATTAAACAGTAAAGCGTCATAATTACTGATCACAGATCAGTGCCAGCTATTTAAATCCTTGGCTTTCAGCTAAGTCTTATTTTTATATACATTTCCAAGATGTAAGAGTTAAGAGTGCTAATGCTTATATCAAAGCTTGGATCTGGATTGTCCTCACATTAATAATAATCACATGTTACTCAGGGAATGTTTTAGCAGATTTGTAGAGTTGTAGAGAAAGTCAAATTTGTAAGGATAGTTTCTGGACAGGACTTATTGCTTCCCTGCAAAGTAAGGTTTGCTATTTTAATTGTAAAAAAGAAGAAAAAAAAAAAGCAGAATTTTGATGGAAGATCAATGAATGAAAAAAAGTACTGACTGTAATAATACATTATTTTGAGAAAGATGTCACCAAAAGAAGATCACATTTGGTAACCTGTTGCTAAGCAGATTAATATTCACACAGAAACAGTGTCTGACCTTGTCTGGCTGAGCTGGAGTCACCGACATGAATGAAACTGACCGGGATTACTAAACTCTGGCCGGAGGAAGGGCTGCTTATTGTGATAGAGGCTGAAACAGCTGAATGAAGGTCCACAGCATTAACAGTGTACTTGGTATAACTTGGAAACTCTTCATGGACCTCTTTCTCGTAGACCATAACACTGGGAGAAGAAGGGACCACCTAGAGACAGCAAAATGTGTTTACCTATAGCAGGTTACAAAGCTTTCTATTGTATTTTTACATGTTACCAAACAAACTCCTGACCTCCAAGCTGGACAGAATGCTAAAAGGCCCATAAACCGTGAACTCAGCAGATGGGTGCAGGCTGGAGAGCAGCAGTTCTGTCTGGTCGGAGAAAAGGCCTGGCTCTATAGGCAGCCGAGTGCTGACTTGTTCTCCAGTGAAGACGCTGCCAACCAGGTCTGCCTTCACCAGCAGGTTGCTCATAGACATGCTAAGCACACGTGTCTGTTGGTCAGTCATGGGCAGCAAGGTCATAGAGCATGTGTAGAGACCTGGAGCAAAAACAGAGATTTAAAAAGGGATGGTCGTATTAGTCATGGGCTTAATTAGAAAGAGAGTCATCCTTTTTTTTTTTTTTTTTGCTTTACAAGTTGACGTGGATTTATATTTGGCCAAATTTGATTTGACACCACTAAATAAATAACCAGTGCAACCTATGTCTGTGGATGTCGAAGGGAAAATAAAATATGTGTGTTATTGAATCAATGTATATCAATATATATTATTCTTTGAAGGCCTCAGAGGTTTGTTGGAGAGCATCAGGAAACGAACAGTGTCGTGAAAACAGGTGGACAGCCACAAACTGCAGGGCTGTCCACTAAACTAACAAGACAGGCACAGAGTGCATTAATCAGAGGAACAAGGTAACACTATGAGAGCTGCAGATGTCAATAGCTAAGGTGGAAGCATCTAATGAGAAGATGGCTGTTTGTCATCTACTCCAACCATTTGACTTTTATGGCAAGAAAAGTCAATAGTTACAGTAAACCTGCTAGAAAATTTGCTTTAGGTTTGCAACTAACCCTGTAGGGGATAAAGCAATTATATCAAAGCTCCTCTGGTACAATTTGGTGGAGGGAGCACCATGCTGTGGGAATATATTTCTTCAGAGTCAGGTTGAAGTTAGAAGATTTAAATCTCTTAGATGCTGCAAAGACTTGAGACTAAACATTATCATACAGTGAAGGGGAAAAAAAGACCATAAGCTCAGCCAGAGCTACAATTAGTGGATTTGGTAAAAGTATATTTGTGTGTTAAATGGCCTAGTCAAAGTTTAATTAATCTAATAGCCAATTTTTGGCCAGACTTGGAAAGATATGTTCCCAGATGGTCTCCATCCAGTGAGAAAGAGCTAGAGCTGATCACAAAAAATGGGAAAAATATGTACAGCAACAGGTGTTTATACACAGAACGGACCTGTTGGAGATAAATTCATACATTAAGGACAGTTTGCTGATTTGTTTGTTCATTCAGCAAGTATTGTTTTCCTTTCACTTCACAATATTCAGAAGTCTTCAAGTGTTGATCTTACAAAAGGCACAAAATATCTACATGAACTTTAGGTAACAAAGTTTACTGCAAAGTCCAGAGTTCTAACATCCAACCCCGGGTTCACAATTAAACAGAGTATTTAGAAAACAAGTGGGAAGCTGTAGGACTGTACGATAAAGCACACCTAGTGGAGGCCAGCAGTGATAAACAAGCAACTAGGGCGAGTCCCAAAGCCCAAACACAATTACATCAGTGCTTTCAAGCAACATGGAGTCACCAGAGTTCGATACATCACTCGGACACCTTTTATGGCCTCTGTTAAATTCATTCCTTGGGCAATGCAGGTACTGATTAGGCCCTTGTAAACACTATTTTTCTGCTCTCATGAAGAGCACAGACATAAACACTGTTTCTAAGATTTAAATGTACCTTTTCTAAGAACACATCACAAAAAAAGGAAAACAAGAAACTAAGCCAAGAATAGATAGTTAAATTATTTAAATAAAAGATGCATGAATGAGAGTTTAAGTGACATTATGGTCTGGTTAGTAGACATTTCCCAATCCTTTACAAAACTTTATGAGCAGGTCAGATTTGAAGATTTTTTTCCTTTCCTAAAAACGAGGAAAATCTATATATATATGTCACCTAGTGGGCTTAAAATGGTATGGAGGCAAGCATCCCAATTTAAAAAACATCAGTCAACTACAGGTTAAATCCAAAGCAAAGAAAAAGCTTCTCCAACATTAAAAGCAGAGATCTGGGCATTCTGTGACGCTTACCAGTAAAGAGGGAATGTACAGTATTGGAATTTTGGCCGATATCTGATATGCTAATATATTATCAACTGAACTGACTGATAACTGGTTATTTTCCTCTTAGACTTATTGACAGACATTAGGTAGTTTTCTCCCTCCTTTTTGGATTGCAAATAGGACAATTAGGTGCTGGATCCACTGGTGCTGCAGGCATAATCATCACTTGTTTGTCGACAAAAGAAATATTATTTATTGCTTAATTATATTGGTGGAATGGCGTATGTCTGATATGTCGTTTAAAAGCTAATGTCAGCATGTACCGATAACATGCCGATAATATCATCCATCCCTACAACAAAAACTATTGACATTAAATAAAGTATTCATGAGTGAAATGTATGCAAATGCATCAGAAAATGTTATTTAAGAAAATTGTTCAAAAGGTTCTGTTGTCAGGAGCCCACAATTTTAACCTAAATTTAAATTAGTCTTACCAATGCTGGAGTCAAAGCTTGTGTGGGTTTTGAAGACATCATTGGCAGAGAAGTCAACAGTGTCACTGGTAAAGCTAAGATGGCAGCTTAAAGATTTCTCCGGCTGAAGCTTTGAAATAGCTTCTATCTGGGTAGATGAGCAAGTCCCTGGAGAGCAAATCGGAAGATAAAGCTAAAACACCATATATTATATTTAAAAAAAAAAAGAAAAAAGATTAAACTAGCATTTTTGTTAATTATTTTAGAAAAGGCAACTGAAAAGCTGAAACTGAAACATTTGAACGTCTAGATTTACCTACAAAGAAAACAGATAAGCTGAAACCAGAAATATTTTAATAACGTAATCCCCTCTGTTGCCAACATAGTTCTTTGTACACCAGATGTCTGTTTAAGATATTCTTACCAATGAGGTTGGTTCCTCTCTCTCTGGTTGTAAGTAGAACTTTTGTCACCTTTCCAGACCTGACAGGTGAAGGCTGAGCCATAGTTGCCGTTTTAGAAGGTGCTTCCACAATTACCTACGGAGTAAAAAACAAAAAAATAAACAAACTTCTTCCACATTCAGAGGGATGGGGGGTTATTTTACCCCTTTCCTAGCTTTAATTGTTTGGTACCTTATTCTTTCAGCTAAGGAAAAGGGTCTTTTCTATCAAACATTTACTTTACTCAGATCCACACCCTGTTGCCAGTAACTAACAATTTTCTCCCTCTTCACATTTCTGCACTAACATTTTATTAAATTATTCATGAAATTATACTTGGAAAGAGGCACATGGTCTGTTATGTTGACAGGTGGTGGGGTTGCCAACCATCGGATAAAATATGGACTCTAATAAGGAATCCCTTTATTTGGCAGTTAAATTTTGTGTCCTGTATTGAAACCAAAATAGACAGAATTTGTCCCGTGTTTTCATAAATGTTGCTATACATGTTTGTTTTATGCTGGTGAAGATTCTCAGTCATCCCGGTCATATTTTTTTTTTTTTTTACTTTTACGCAATGTTTGTTATACTCACATCAACACTAAGGATAACAGTAATTAATATGATAAAATCCAGGACATTTCAAGTCCGTTAAAACTGTTATTGATTGACTGACTTTATTGATCTCACAGTGGAGAAATGTATTAATGGTCATTTACTAAATTTACTATGGTCAAATCTAGGCAGAACCTGAAGAGACCAACAGTAAATAAATAATATAAATTAACAATATAGCTAAGCTGAGGTGTTTCTGTACATTTCCTTCATTAAATAGGTTTCAAGTGTAAATACTGATTTTTGAGGAATCAGTATTTAGTGGATCATCAACATCAAGCTGTTTTTTTCCTAGCAAGGATAATATATATAACTTTGATATTTACCCTTGGAGGTAAACCAATAATATCACTTCCTGTGTTCAGTGGGTAATGGAAAAATGAAATTGATTTAATTTCTCTTTGGATCCACTAACCGAATGGTCTGTGTCCTCAAGCATGAATTTGTATGTGTTTTTTTTCTGTTCTCTATTTTATTCTCGCTAATATTTGAAATAAACCAAGAGGTTTTTGTTTTAGTTTTCTTCTTTTAATTTAGCCACATCTTCAATTAACTACCAATATAAATCATTTGAATAATTTCACTTTTAGGGAAATAAGCTGATAAACAGTTTTGTATGTGGGTATAAATGAGTTTGTTTACAGTGCTGAAATGAAAACGGGGTGAAACAGATTACGTTGGTTACATTGCTTCCATCTAATGTTTTGCCGTATCTGAAATTGTGTGATTTGATCTCTTCTGCTATAATCTACTGGGGTAACAGCATTAAAGAAATTAAGTTTAAAATGCTTAACAAGTTGAAAAGCAGCCTGGTTCTGTTCTCTAGAATCTCTGGGATTTTTACAGTAAGGAACAACTCTTAGCATCATTTTCTGAAGACTCTTGAACAACAACAGAGGATCTTCAGTCAGATGCTTCTCCAGATGTGCTGCAAGACAGACTGCAACAAGAGATCCTTCCTGCCTAAAGCTATAAAACAGCTCTCTCTCTATACAACATTAATTTCACTTTGGGGTCAAATAAATTTTGTTTAATTGAATTAATATTAATTTACCCACATCTGGTATATTGAGGTCTTTTCAAACAATGAGAAAAACATTGTAGCTATTTGATAAAATCTCAACACATATCACCGTGTCTCACTTTTCTAATGCATTTCTTGCGTAACAAAAAGGTTGAAAATGGACCAGAGCAAATTAACCCAGGATTCCCAAAGTGTGGTACAAGTTAAAGAGAAACAATGTATGCACTAAAAAATGCTCCTGATTGATACAAATGAGTGTATTCTACAGCTCTACAAAAAAAAAACTGTTGTTTTTTTATAATATAGTTAGCTGATTTGTTAACAGATGCAAGAACCACTGAAGTAACTTAACGAGCCAGAAAGTTGTGCAGAATGTAAAGAGAAAAAAAGTGCTGCTTTTTATTCATCATGCTCATAAAAACAAACAAATCATAAGAATATATTAAAACTAATGTAAATAAATAACTAACCTCTCTGTATGTTTTCAACACACCAGGTATTTCATAGAATACAGTAACTGTCCCAGAGTCTCTGGCTACAGCTGCACCACTTTTAGGGTCCACCTGGAGGACCCCACTTGCTGAGGAGCTCCATGTACCATAAGCACCTAAAAAGGAAGGGAGGGAAATGATCTGAGCTATAAATATTCAGTAGCAAATGTAATTCTTATTGTATTAAGTATCAGAGAAGAAACATAAAATGCAAAGAACAAGTAAAAAAATAAAATTAAGGGAACACTCATAAGTGTTATTTATATGTATATGTAATCCCAGATCTGAATGAAGGAAATGTTATCATTGAATACTTTGTTCTGTACAAAGTGGAATGTCCAGATAGCAATTTCACACACACAAAAAAAAAATATATATATATATAAAAATCAATGGAAATTAAATGTATTAACCAATCGAGGCCTGGGTTTGGAGTCACACAAAATTAAAGTGGAAAAACACAATACAGGCTCATCCAGGTTTGATGGTCAAAATGAGGCTCTGTATTGTGTGTGGCCTCCACATGCCTTTAACTCCCTAAAACACCTCGGCGTGCTCCTGATGAAGTGGTGGATGGTCTCCTGAGGGATCTCCTCTCAGACCTGGACTAAAGCATCCACTAACTCCTGGACAGTCTGTGGAGTAAAGTGATGCACATCCCAGATGTGCTAAACCTAATTCAGCTCTGAGGAACAGGCGGGCCAGTCCATAGCTTCAATGCCTTCCTTGTCAGCAGGAACCCAGGGCAAACCACATCAGGATATGGTCTCAATAGGGGTCTGAGGATATCATCTCTCTGTCCCTAAGGTCAGTCATGCTACCTCTGGTGAACACATAGAGGCCTGCCAAAGAAATGCAACACCACTCCATTACTAACCTACTGCCAAAACGGTCATGCTGAAATATTTGGCGGGGAGCAGACTGCTCTCCATGGTGTCTCCAGACACTGTCCCATTTGTCACATGTGCTCAGTGTGAACTTGTTTCCATTTGCACAACGGCATGTGGAATTGATTGTCAATCAGTGTTGTTTCGTAAGTTGACAGTTTGATTTCACTGAAGTTTGATTAAATGTGTTGTTCATGTGTTCTTTATTTTTTGAGTAGTGTATATAAAATTTCTTAATGTAACATTTGTAGGCTTTTGCATGAAAATGGTTTTGTGCAATTAATGCCCCACTCACCATCTGGGTTTGTTAACTTGGCTTGGAAGCAGACCACATCACCCACAACCAGTTTGTTGGCTCCATCCATATAAATGGCATGTTCAACAGGAAGTGGAACATAGTCTGCCACACCCATGTTTTCACTATCCCACACTGCAACAAGTGTGAGACCTACATTGACGGTTCTCACGGACAGCGAGTGGTTAGTGGGGCCGACTCCTAGCTGTACCAGATCATCCCTGGAAGAAAGCAGAATGCCATAGGTCAATGTAACAAAAATGGCAAGTGATATGTACACCGTAAATATAGCTAAGAGTGTATATAAATATGCTCCCTTTTTTAAAGATGTTGCTCTGTAAATATGTAAATTAAATGTGTATATCAGGTTCATGCTGTTATATCTTTGCTTTAAAGCTACAGTGTGTAATTTTCAGCGACATTTAACGTCCAGACTGCAGACCGCAGCAACATGAACATCTCCCCCCCAACGCTTCTCCCCCCCAACAGTACGGCGAGCGTTACGGGACAAAATGTCTTCCACGACGTCCGCATCACCTACCTTCTCAAGTGATGAGGTTTGTATACATAGATAATTTTACAGATAGTATTTCATTAGTCTGTGTAGGGTATAGATTTCATGTAGACTTAAACAACTTGCCGTAGTTACTTTCGAGCGTAATGGGCGATCTCGCAATCGCTAGTTTGTTGGCTCTGCGCCGCCGTAGCGCAAAGATGTCTGCCTCCATGGCTGCGAGACCCGCTCCTATGTAATTATAAATAACGAATTCTAAGGCAACGCAAATCTTAAGGTTAAGAGGCTGAGCTCGTAGATGATGATAAATAACATAGTTATATATAATATATTACATTTCTGACTGTATATCCCTGTAAATTATTACACTGTAGCTTTAAATAATTTTAGAATATGTTCAACAGTTTTGTTCTGTAAATACCTGAATTACACCAAATATTATGTAGTACATAGAAGCTTTGTGTATACCCTGTGAAAGCAAACCTTCCAAAGTATTTATACATTTTTAATGACTGTGCACTGAGTGTGTGAAACGAAATTCAAATTCCTTGTTTGTGGTCACATCTTGGCCATTAAGCTGATAGGAATTCTTAATTACCAGGCAGGTTTCTGTGCTTGTCTAGGATAGTGTTCTAGTTTACCTTAAATTAAATGTAATTCAAGTCCAGTCAAATATAACTTAAATCTCAGATATTCAGCCCAATTGGTCTCTTTGGGACTTTAGGTTTTAATTACAGGCCAGTGTTGGCAGTTCCCACACAATCAGGACTTTAACAACAGAGCTCAATGCTGTGGCTCTAAAATTATCTCAAGAACTAGAAAGCAAGAAATGACTATAGTCACATCCCTAAAAGGACAGCCACTCTCCTCTGTGCCCAGCACTTCCACAAACTTAGGGCACTACCTCAGGAATAGAAAAGAACAGTAAATTCAGCTTTTAGGCGGATTAAGAAAAATTTATGTTTTTAATTAATGAAGAATTGCAGAAGCCCATTGCCATAATTTTAATGACCAAATGGATTGGACTAAACACATGCAGAGAAAACAGTTAAGTCCCAGGGCATCACTAAGTAAAACTAAAATATTTCAGCATGCCACCTTGTTCAGCTCCATTACACTTTGATAAATGATATTGTTCACAAATAATTAATCGACAAAAGTTGCTCTGAAAATTCAGCAGCATTCTGTAGAATAGAAAGCCTGTCTCTTATTAGATGACGAGGCTTTGCTGCCTTGGGTAATATTAGGGAATTAATTAAACCTAAAACCCGTTTTCCATTTTAATTTGAAATGGTAGGTCTGAGTGGGATACCATGACAATTACTGTAATTATAAATGTCTACAAGCTTTGCTTATAGACATCTATTCAAAATGAGCTAGTTGTAAAATAATCACAGTTCTGCCAGTTTCATAAAAATATATCTTTAAACTGGTAGATATGAGAGTTCAGAAAAGTAGAATAACTTCAATACAAAATGACTTAACATTTGAACCATTTTCTGACCGATACATACAGGTTCTATTTTTTATACAATATCGAGTCCTACTCCAGCCACTAATACTGACTTGACTCCAGTTAAAAATAATAACTGCTCATAGCAGCGAGTAGAAATAGATTTTCAAATCAAAATGGTTCTCATATTTTCTTAAAAGACAAAAAAAAAAAAAAATGCTAAATTCTTTATGAGCAGGACAAAGCTTTAGGAAAATAATGGATGAGAGCAAGGTTACAAATTTCAATTTAGCACATCTCTCATGAATGTACTCTTTGGTGATTTTAGTAACCTTTGATCTTAAGAGAAGTTTTCTTTTCAACTTTGTAATTTGTCAGAAAATTTGTACTTTTGGGAAAAAGTCGTCTTTACCGGCTTTTTTCCACCTGACTAAAATGCATAAAACAGCGCCATTTTTTTAAACCGTTGTGAAAATAAGGTTTTAATCAAGGAATTTTAAACTTTAACATCTTAAGGCATCAGGAAGAATGGCTGCTTTGCACCATTAGCTGCATTCAGGAAGCATCAAACACATCCGAACCAACAGTCAGCGGGTCGTTTTCAGCTTCCACAATGACAATCAGCAAACATATCTTGATGTGAACTGATTTTTTTTTTTTTTTTTTTACTGTGTGCAAAAACATTCTGCAGACCATGAGTGCATGTGACTTATGTAAAACCTGTTTAAAGACAATTTAGGCAATGATAAAAAAACAAATCAGTTCAGCTCCAGTTAGAGGCGGTCATTCTGTGCGCCTCATCCAAAAATCAGGAAGTACATGTACTAACTGCTCTAAATATGGTGCTTTGCTAAAATATACTCTTTGTACAAAGCTTCAAGGACATAATGGTCTAATTAAAAGTACAAATTCACATCTTCCGTCGAATTTCAACCTGAAAATAAATGAAGAAATTGCACCTTAGAATAAAAGCTGCAAAATTATTTAGGTTTAATTGGGGACATACTTTTAGTCTTACAAAACTGAATAAGCAAGCCTTAAAAACATGGTCTACAAGTAATTGCAGTGGGACCCTTTAGTTCATCTAATTAATATTTATTAGTTTAGGCTTCAAAATATTACAACAGAAAAGAATCAAGAAGTGCATTTAGCCAAATCCTACTTATTTTGTTTAATGAAAGAAATGTAACATTTCTAAACCCAATGAGTAAAACAACATAAAAATGATCGTCTTATTGATCATAAGGTTTATCATTGTTTTTTGTTTTTTTTCCCTTCCCTGATATTTTTGTGATTACCGAGCAGCTCTAGAAGAATAAAGCAAAAAAAATCCCTTCCTAGTACACTATGTTACTACAGTAAACTAGCATTTACTTTACATGAGCTATAAAAACCAAACCCTGCTCTTCTACTGCAACAGGGCCTAAATCACATGGAATTAACCTCAGTGGGGAGAAACCCAGCAGCTTTCTCTCCACACCAAAAGTAATACTGCTCCCTCCTGTGTTCTGTATGGGTCATAGATATGCTCAGTGGTATTCAGTCTTAAAAAGGCAGCATAATGTTCATTAAAGGGCATAAACGAAAATTATACAAGAGTAAAATGAAAATTAAGGAATAATTAAGGTGAACAGATAATGTGGAAAAGTTATTATTGTTCCATATTTGAATATATTTGATATTGCTTTAACACCAATAGAGCAGATTCTTAAATTCTGCTTAAAATATTTAATTTGACAGACCTGTTTGAAGAAAATGCAAGTTGGGAGTTTGAGCTGTGCAGGGCTTCTCCGGTGCTAGCATGAAAGTGCACAGTGAAAGTGAGGAGTATTCCCAGAGGAAAGGCGTTCAGGCCCTCTCTAGTGAGCGTGTAAAGCACTGGACTGGTACTGAAGCGAACATAAGACACAGGAACCACCTGAGGAATGAAGAAAAGGGTTGGTGTTTAAAAAAAAAAAAAAAAACTCTTAACAGGTGCTTTCAAAGAAAATGTCAGATTGACTCCAAACGCGTGTGAGCATCTCTTAAATGAATATTAATATTCGCCAAGCTAAGAATGAAAATATTGTCATGCATCCATTATAACTTGCAGATTAAAAGACATAACATGACATAAAATGTTGCAATTTAGCTTTGGTACATTATCAAATGGTTATGGATTAGTGCTTCTAGATTCATTTTGTGTCTGCCTCCTTAAACTCCCAGTCGGCCTCGGCAGAAGTCCGCCCACATTCAGCCTGGTTCTGCTTTCTTCCTGCTAAAAGGGAGTTTTCCTCTTCCCCTTCACTTTGTGCATGCTTGTTGTGGAAGAATGCTGTAGTGTCAACAACAAGATGCAAGCGAATATCTACTGTTGCCACATGCTCACCCAGGAAGAGAAAATCCTATAAGTCAATGACCATATGCAATCAATTGATTTTAATTATACAACTTTTCACCAATTTGACTACATGATCTGACTAAATTGTGTCTGTAAAATGCCTCAAGATGACGTGTTGTGAAATGGCGCTATATAAATAAACTAAATGGATTTGAACTTTCTTAACTAAAAACAGTTAGATAAAAGCACATTTAAATGCTTCTAGCCTATTTTCAACAGAAATAAAAAAGAAAAAACACCTCTTAATTGAGATTAAAGAATTGTAGACTTTACATAAATTAAGACCTAGTTGGTATTGTGAGACCAAATTTGATGGAGAGTTTAAAAGGATGCATTGCTTTTCTAGGGCTACAGCTCATAAGATTTTAAACACTTATATAAATTGTTTTCAACAAACTGAGCTGACCTTCACAGTAAGGATGAGAGTTTGATTGACGCCAAAAATCTCCTGCGAGGTGACCAGTAATGAAGATATCCCAGTGAGAGAGCCAGATGAGAGAAAGCCCTTATTGTCAACTTGAGCGACAACAAGCTGGTCAGGGCAATCTAGCATCCGGTAGGAGAGCACACCGACCCCGTCTCTGTTTGATAGAAGAAAAATAACATGATGTTATGTATGGCATTTCTATGGTTTAGAAAACACTGGTTGTCTGTGTCTGTTTTTCATATTAATGCCATAAAGACATTGTGCAACAACAACAGGCGACTCACCTGTTAGTTTGGAGTTTGAGAGCTGAGTTTGGAGCCATCAGTATCTTCTCAGCCTCTACTTGAGGATTAAGCATGTGCAGCTTGTCATAGACCTTGATTAAAGCAGAGCGTTGAAACTCAAATTATTAGAGGACCTTCAGCAGGCTTTGATGTTTCTGTGCTAGTGACATGTCATAGTTTATTAAAGCCCTGAAGACAGATGCATTCAGCTTCAGCTAATCTGAAGTGTTATCTCTTCAAAGATCCTCCAAACCTCCGCATTTTCAATATTCTGCTGTCACAAAAGCAAGCTTTCAACATAAAGCAGCAGGGAACACAGTGGCGACGAGCAGAGAAGTGCATAAAACAGGTTTGAATTATTTATAATACTGGTGCTGGGATGAAAGATGAACAATTCTTACACAAGATTACCTCCAGCATGTTTAGTTACTGTACCTGGATCTGGATCTCATCACTCAGCTCCTGTACATTTCCCTCCAGCTGCTGTGCATCTGGGTCAGAAACTCTGAGAACCACCTTCAGCCCAGTGCGGCCTCTAGTTCTTCCTGTCACAGTCATGCCGAAATTATGCTCTGGCTGAAGTTCAACATTGGCCTGAAGATACAGATCATTATAAGAATGGCAAAAATAGCAGCAAATCTCATAAAAAGGAAACAGCAACGACAAAAGAGGGACAAGAAGGAGGCTATTAATGAGGAAGCGGCTGAGTGGTACAGGGTTCCACCCTAACAGAGACATTATCTTAATTTAATCTAAAAAAGCATCAAAAGGAAGCAGGTGACTAAAATAGGCATGGTTCGTCAAAAAAAAAAGGCATTTGAATAATCTGTACATTTCCTTAGCTTATAATGGGACTAAAGGGCAGGTTTATACTCCCGCAGCACTGTGTCGCAGGTATGATGCAGACATTTTTGATTAATGCTAAACAATGAACCTCGGTCTGCACTATGTTTATTCCACGCTACAACAGAAAAGGGGAAAATCAGGAACTAGCTGTGGTTCTAGATATGGCTGAGGTGGTGAGGAAGTGGGGGCAGGTTTGTACGACAACAGAGGGACAAACTTCCAAATAGCAGAGTTAAATGATAGCTAGGGGTGGTTGCTTTTTTGTTGTCGTCATCACTCTTTACAGGTGTGCTTTAGAATGTTACAAGCGCATTTAGTTACACATAAGGATTTTCATGTATCCAGGCATAAAAACTCTACATTGATTCAATTAAAGCATTCGCTGAAATTACAGTAAATGTGTTATAATCCTACACTCAGTCCATTATGAAGTTAAACTGGTGTTTGACTTCTGGTTCATGGGAAGTCCTAGACTTGGCCATGCCTGAAACAACTTTCCTAATTCCTCTGATTCAATGATAACAGTTTGGATTACACAGACGGAATGTTGACAAAACTGGGTGATCCAAAGCACACGTTAACATAGAATTATAAAAGGATAAAAACAAACCAACACTTAAGTCTCAATGTCAAGCCTGCTGAAAATGCTTTAACAGTGCATAAAAACTTTATCTATGCCAAGTATAATTGCAATTTAACAGGCTTTGTCATCTCCAATAAGACTCACTATCCTTTTTAGAATCACCCCTCTCCTGGTAAAAAAAAAAAAAAAATGCATCACTTAAGACCTTATTAATGGCTTTATGGAAGTAAATGTAAAGTTTAGCTTTCATAATTGTTCAGATTGACGTGTAGACAAAAAAAACTCCCCGCAATGAACAAAACAAAATAGAGATGAAAGGTAAAGATTCAACATAGATGTTCAAAAAAAGAATGTGTTTAAAAGGAAAATCTTTAAATGTCACTCTTTAACCGTGATATATAACAAGATAAAATACCTCAGTGTGTCTGGAGTGGACATCTAGAATGTCTCTCTTAGTGGTTGACCAATGAAAGGTGAGACTAGGTAAAACACTGCCAAATGAGAAAGGTGTCTGACTATTGGTCAACCCCATCACATATACTGGCATCTACAAAAAAAAAGAAGACAGACAATTTAGGTGATTATTCAGAACAATTAACAGGACATGAATAAATACTGTAACTACAATAACAGAAGTTAACTACACCACAAAAACTGTGAAAAGCAACAATAATGAAAACAAAATAATCAGACCTGTGCTCCTGTCTTTATTCTTGTAACTGGTGCTCTGATTCGAATGGCTGTCAAAACAACAACCTCAACTTCTACTTGATCCTGCAAACAAAGAAGAATTAGATAATAAATCAAGGTAAATATAAAAGAGCATATCAGCACCTGAGCACCATGCATTTACCTGTGAGATGACCACAAGCTTTCCAGTCTCAGCATCAACAGCTTGGACTAATCCCGTTACTGTAACATTTCCAACAGAGACCCCCCTTACATGCCCCACAGCATTAACAGAGGCGATTTCCTCATCAGAAATGGAAAACAGGATGTTGGATTGAGGCTGAGGGCCACCCTCAGATGTGATCTGGATAGGGCAATGAAGGAAGAGAGAATGAAAAGTTCATTAGGAGTAATCAGGGCGCATTTAGGTGCACAAGCTAACTTATAAATAAGGGTGCACCAATTCCAGGTTTCTTTGCATTTAGATTGACCTACGATGACGGCGGAAAGAAAGTTGTGGATAAAAGTAAAACAGTGTGCAAGCATTGTGCAACACGTTTTGTTTATGCTAACAGCAACATGTCATGCTAATCCCGAAATCCCACATACTCCGTCAGCAACCCCCGCTGCGCTCCAGACCGGCTGCTCAAAGCAAAGCCTACAGCCCCCACTGTGGCTTCGTCTGCTCCCCTCTGAGTCCCTTGGAGATGTTAGAGAGCATGTAACATGCATCTGGCTGTTGTCAGGTTAGAGAGCATGCGCCAGATGATTAAATTCAAAGCAGCAAAACATACGGAAATGATCCAGGGTTTCTGCGGATCATTTAAAATAATTACAATCCATTATTTTTGGGGGGATTTTTTCATTAATTTCATAAATTTTTATGGGATTTCGGTGTAACAATCAACATGTATCGAATCAAACCGAAAACCATGAATCGAACCGAACCGTGGATTTTGTGAATCGTTCCACCCCTAATATATATATATAAATTTCAGACCTTTACAGAGGTAGGTGAGATTGGTTTAACGTCTACATTTTTACCTATCACTAATTTCCCAAAATTAAGAAAATTGATGCTGATGATCGGCTGGCCGATACATCTGTGCACCCACACTTATTGATTAAATTTTGTTTATGAAACCCTAATTGTGGGAAAATATGGATTTTATTGTTTGCCAATGCTCTTCCTGGGCTTCATTGCTCAGATTGACATAAGTTTATCACTTTTTGTTTTGAAAGTTTTAACAGATGAGCTAGCTCACTGTGTGATACCACTAGCTGCAAATATTTGGTTATATTTTCATTGTTTGTTGCATATATATATATATATATATATATATATATATATATATATTTTTTTTTTTTTTTTTTCTCTTTAAATCAAAGTCATCTCCTAGAGGGGATGACTGGATTTGTCATTTGTTTGTATTGAAACTTAAGATAAAAGAAGAATTTAAGCTATATCACCATTCCTAATACAAGCTTAAGAGATGCAGAACAACCTGTGATGTACAGCAAAGTTCAGGACCTGGAAATAAACTTTTATGGTAAACTTTAATTGGAGAGACTGACTGAGCTGCAGATGTCTCCACTTGACACGTATACCAGGAGCAACTGGTAACTTTAAGGAACAGATAAGTAATGCAGGCAGATAAGTTGACAACAAGATAAAATTGCTTTGCAATATGAACCAGTGGCAGCCGGAACATGGCAGAGTCCTATCACCCCTACCTGCATCATTGCGCCGATTAACAGAGTCATCTTCTTGGGAATCAATTTGAAAGGTGGAAACACCTTTAAGAGGAGGAAAGAGTTACCTTTTTTACAGCATATACTGGAACAGAAATTTGAACCCACTTTTTGAAAATGATACCTCAATTTGCTGTGGTGCAGAGGCAATTCTTCTACCATTTTTATCCACAACAACAGCTGACAGAGAGGTCTGACCGATGGAAAGTCCTTTCACCAGGAACACTGCCGTATCGCTTTCTGTCAGCTCTGCTAAAGGACTGCAGAACGAGTTCAGGAAATGTAGGCATTGCTTACTGGCTCATGTTAAATAACACATGTTTAATCACTTACCTCAGAGAAACTATTACTGAAGCTGCCTTGAGTTTGAGATTCATGGATTTGAAATAGCTGGCTGAGAAGGGCTTCCTGTTGTCATCAAACACTCTGACATAAGCTCTAACAGATTTGCCAATCTCCACCTGTAATCAAGATTAATCTTATTTATAATGAGGAAAATAAATGCGGTTAAAAATGATAGGTCTACAGTTAAGGGACAAAGTGACTTTCCCTTAATAGGGCTGTGGAGGTTGGGCGCTATGGAACCATATTTCATCTCTGCACATCAGTCAGCCATTGCAGGCAATTCATGACACTGATAAAGATATTGAGGTTTAGTTGGGCTGTGAGGCTTAAGTGATAAAAGGGATAAACTGACCTTGTCAACCACTCTCACATTAACCTCCAGGATGTCAGAAACATGAACTGTGGCTTTGGCAGGTGCTGGAAAAGCCAGACAGAGATCATGTACCATTACAGTGACTGTGCCTGGACGAACAGGGGAGACCTGGACACAGAAAAGAGTTTATTTGGAGGAATATTTAAGAACATTTAATAAAACCACTTTTTAATTGCTGAACTGCAGAGAATTCTCATGGACACAGTTTAGATGTTTGTTACCTGAGCCCCGCCTTGGGCCTCTTGGAGAACCACATCCACTAGCCCCTTTACACTGGTGTTCACGAAAAAGTACCCTGAACCTTCTCTCATGATCAGATCCAACTACAAAACAAAATACAATAGAAGAATTAGGAAAATTGCTTCATAATGCAGATGATCTTCACACTATTCAGACAGAGGGATTAAAATGAGTATAATCCCCTTACACAGATCTCTGTCTCATGTGCATTGAGGACAAAATTCCACAGTGCGAATAGTGAGAAATAATCCCATGCAACTTCATTAAACCAGCCCAGAATGATACTGGATGTCTGTCTAAACAATTGATTTAGTACATGATGTTAACATTTAGAGGAAGCTCTTAATAACCATAATTATTACCAAACGAAAATGAAGCATGCATTTTCATCATCATGGTGAAACATTTGGCATTCAGGGTCCAGTTTTTCGAATGCATCTACATCATTACGATGAGAACATCCAAACGTTTAATCCAAAGCTGTAATTTACTTCTTTTTTTTTTTTTTGATTAATCATCGGATAGCCAAAGGTTTCTTAAAATATTTTTGACAGAATAAAACCAGGTGAAACTAAAACTTTTCCCACTTAGGGAGTTCTGAATAGAGCATATTGACAGGCAAGTTTTATTTATATCAAATGCAAAATATTTATATAGTTTGTTTTTGTTTTTTTTTACAATCTTGGTATAATTACTGCTGTAGTGCATTGCTCTGACAGCTAAAGGCAAGTTTTAGAGTCTCAATACTTCAGTTCATGATTAATCGATGATTATTTTGCTAATCAATGAATCACAATTAATTTGATTGTTTCAGCTCTGACTTTTACTCTCAGAAAAAGCACTCCTGAACCAGCTTTGTGTTAAAACCCTAAGCCGGAAACAGAAGATGGCCATTTCAGCTGGATTCTGCTATAGTTTCTTCCCGTTATATGGGAAGATGTTCCTTTCCACTGTCATCCCATGCTTGCTTAGCATTATGAAATGCTGCAACAGTCCAAGCTGGACATTCTTATATACACAACTTTAAAGAGACATTTTTCTAAGTTTTTACCGAAAAATATCTTTAAAATAGCCTTTGCATTTGATATTAAAAGTATTGTTACAGATTCTAGGAATACAGTGTTTGAGTGTTATTACTAAAACAAAAATATACCTACAGTGACTTTGGTAATAAGTCTCAATTGATCTTCTAAACAGCTATAGGCAAATAACTTCATAGTAAACACAGCAGCTACTGTTAAAATTAGCCCAACCTAAAGTTTTAAATCAATGTAATGAGTGCCCCAGATACAGGCCTAACTTTCAAATGAACATGTCATCCAGTCAGAGGTGCAGTCTGTGCTCAATGCAAAAAAATAAACAAATGAATAAAATAAAAACATCTAAATGAAATGCAAGTGAGCAGTAGTGATTCTTTGTCTCTTACCTGAACATCTGGGTGGTTATATATCGTCACCATATCAGGGAAAACCTTCACATCTTCAACCAACAGAAGTTCCAGTGTTGCAGATACAGGCGTCAAAGGTTCATACTGTGCAGGAAAGGAAAGCTGTTTGTTATGGGCGGTTTATTATCGACAAAAATGAAAGGTGGAGGAAAGAATTACATGCGCCACAGGGGAAAAAGGGATAGTATAAGTATGTCATTAAGTATACATATTTTACCAGCTATAGATACTAAGAAAATATTTGTTTACACATTAGTATACAGTAATCGAAGTGCTAAAATACACCTAATTACACTGATTTAGAAGTTGCTCTCGGGTAAACATGCTGATTGCAATCTTATATGACCAGTTTTGCGTAAGAATATGGGTTCTATGATTTTTTTTTTTTATTCAGCAAAATAACTCCAATAAAACATGACAGACACTCAAAACTGACCATTAACTATTCTATAGGTCAGCAAATGAAAGAGATCTTGTGGATCATTAACTGCTGTCCCACCATGTTTTCTGCCTTTAGTTAACTCCTACTCTGAGCAGAGCATCTGCCTTTGGATCAAGTGTGTGGAATTAAGTCTTCTGCACAGACAGGATTGTGTTTGTTACTTGTCGTCACTCTTATTTCTATTCCCAATATTTGAAGATCGACTGACTGGAAAGGAAATTCTGTTTTTCAGAGTGCCGCAAGAGGGTAATATAATTATCAGCCCACTTAAAAGTAGGTCCTGCCATCATTTTAGCTTCAAGCATTCATCATCTAGCTCTGTAGCACTAATACCTGTGCTGCCTATTTTATCTGGTTACATTAAATTGTCTATGTTAGCATGTCAAATGGGTTTTAAGGCATTACTGAAGTATCCTTTTTCCAACGAAACAGCAAATTTCTAATGCACTCAAATCAAACCAAAATGCAAAAATGCAATTAAAAATCCATAAAATCAAATTTCACAGAGAGCATGAACTAGAAAATATACACCAAAGTGGAAATGACTATATTTGCCTTAAACTGAGCACATTTTGCTAAGCTGCAGTGAATCAGAGCCTTTTCTTAACAACAGACCCAGTATTTACAGCCAGGTTAAATCACGCTAAATAGGACATATTGAAGAAAGGGCTCAGCGCTGCTGGATGGACATTAAACATTCAAAAGACAAAGACAGATGTTCATTGTGACCCCAAATATTGTCTGACAGCAAAGCAGCTGTTACCTTGACCTCAAATGTTTTACAGGTTTGAGATCAAGTCATGGTTAATTCAGAATTACACAGATTATAGAAATATCTTAACCAGATTCCTTTTCAACTGCTGTTGCATCTAATTTTGAAGTAGTTTTTTTTACTCACTGGACTGGGAACCTTGGCCGCTGCTAGATGTGGAACCTGGTATCCAAGAGCTGTCACAGTAATGGAAACGATTCCCGTTTGTTGATGGACGAGAACTGTCTGACGTCCTGATCAGAAAAAATACAGAACATACAAAGCTGCTCCTCAAAGTTCTTTTATAATTACCTAGACATGTAGAGGGTTTTTTTTTTTAAGTTGGGACAACCAAACACTGGCTATTAAAAAAAATATATATGTTACCATGAAGTTTCATCTGTTTTTTGCTATCCTCAAAGAGTTGAAGTTCCATAGGCATAGTGGGCTCAATACTAGCCAGAGAGCCCTTTGAGGATTCCCAAAAGATGCTTAAAAAGCTGAAGTTGTCAAATTTCCTTCCTTGTTGATCAAAAGCTGCCAAGTCTAACACAGGGTTACGATAATTGGAAACCGGTACCTAAGAAAGAAGCACAAAAAAATTGAGAAGATCAGAACAGGACTTACAAATTTAGACTGGAAAATGTTTGAATGTTAACCTAGCAAAACTGTAATCTACTGTATTTAAATTCATATGCTTTTATTACAACAGTCTCTTTCTGCAACCAGAATTTATAAGATCAACTTATACATCATCTAAAAAAAAGTTCCCAAATACAAAATTAGCATTGCCATTTAAATGGCAATTATTTTTCTCAATAGGTGTCCAGACTTATGAAAAATCATCACATCTGCCGCCGTTGGTCAAAATATGAGTCTTTGCCAATTGGCTATTATAAACACTCAAAAAAAAAAAAAAAATATATCCAGAAGACTAATAATAGCCATTTAAATTTTGTTTACTTTCTTTGGGCTCTAGTAGCCTTGATCTTGAAATTCAGAAAACAGGAACAGGAGAACAGAAAACAGTGGATGATATACAGCAAAGAACTTCTGGTCAGGATTTGATTCTGGGACATTTTCGTTGAGGACTGAGGCCTCTGAACACGGATGGTAAACTGATGTCTGAAGAAAATATCTTTAAAATTTACAAATATATACATTTTTTATAAATGTTTTACCCTCTGATTAGCTGTGTGAGAGGGCTGTTTGAGCACATCATTTGTTGCTCTTTATTAGTTCTAAGTTGATTGACCTCATCCCAAACTTCTCCAAACAAACATCACCCTTGCCATAATATTACCTCATAAATATTTATTTTTGTCAAAAAAAAAAAAACTAGCTAAGAAACCCTGCATAATTAACTAGAACCAAAATAAAAATGATGCCATTACCTTATTCTAGTGATTAAAAGCTAGCATACAAACCCTTTGTAAAAAAAAAAAATCACGCACCACTTGTTTATTCTGCTGCAGCAGAGGGCAGGTCAGGTCCAGCTGTGGACTGGTATAAACTGGGACCAGAGTGAGCCGTGATGGAGGTGCACAAACAAACTTAACCACTGCTGGCTCCAAGGCTGGAAATGGATTAGTAACAGTGGGCTTGTTTCCCACTGTAACCTCAAGAACCTGAAGAGTAAGACAGTAACAGCTGAAATTAAAAAACATCGTCCGACTAAAAAGAAAATTGGGGACTGGGAAAAAATGTTTTTCATCACCCTTACCTGCTCTCCCAGCACCCTACAGGTTGCTCTAAGCCAGTGGTGATTATAGTTGTGAGATGAAGGACTAATAAGACTAAGGCTCACACTGGTCTCATCCTCAGCTCTTGAAGAGCAGAAAAACTTTGAGGGTTCTAAAACCCAAGGACGTGGTCCTCCCTCAAACAGCATGTCTTTGGAGGAGCCCAGTGTGACTACAGCCACAGACACTGGATCAACTGCCTGAAAATGACAAGATTGCATTCACAAGCTCAGAAATCTGAAGCAAGAAATGTCTGCCAGTTTAAAGGGGTGGGCAAATGAACTTTAAAGATCACCAAGATAATATAATAAAAAGATTTTTATATTTTCAAATAACATAACCTACATAAAAAAGGGTACGATGTGCACTGAAAATCATTTAATTGTTAAAAGGAACATCAATGTTAAATCTAAAACTTGGCACAGCTTGCCATATAAAAAAATAGGTCAAACTTAGCTGCCTGGATAAAAACAAATGAAGCAACACTGCAAAAATATCTGAAATATTTAAAAAAAAAAAAAAAGCCATTCCCTGATAAACAAAAACACAGGGCCCCAAAGTGATGCAATCATGATACTACTTATAGCTAGAATTATGTGCACCTGAAAGCCAGAGATTATATTTAAATCTGCATATAAAGACTGAGGACATTTTTATGAAGCCATTTATTATTCCCACTTCCTCATAGAAAACTCACAGCATTGGATTATCAAATTTCACTAACAGCTTGCTTGACTCAATTCTAGACTTGACTAAACAAAATCATAAATGGTGAAGAATAATAAAAACACCAGAGGAAATTCAGAAGCAGAGCGGAGCCGATTATGGAGCTAATCATTTTATCTCTGCCTTGACACAAAAGAAGATTTTTCATTTGTTTCTGAAGAAGACAGGTGGCAATAAAGTGAGTTGCTACATAAAGACAAACAAACTTCGCTGTAATGTTATTTATGCCGCTTTTATCTGAACTAAATGGAATACAAATACACAACATTAACCTTTGCTGTTTTTTATTCTACCTAAAACAATTTGTTAAGCTATCTCTGAGCCTCAGGAAACCTGCAATATGTACAGACTGGTTAAAACATCATGGTCAGAGCTCATAATTAACAAATTCCTAGAAGGATAAGATTTAAAGACTCACTCTGAGAGGAAGGTAGGCAGCAACAGTGATCTTGGCACTGAGATGCACGTTGCCATGAGTGTAGCTGACAGTAAGCACTGTGTAGCCAGGAGTCAGGGCCTTGGCTCGCACTCCGCTGCAGTGCTTCTGGCCAGGAGCCAGCCTCTCTGAGGAAGAACCAAACAAAGTGGGACAAGCAAAAGGGTTAGACAAAATTTAAATTGACAACTTTAAAATGGGACAAAATAAAAATACTACTGCTTTGATGCAGTATTATTTTCAGAGAGAACAGCAGATCACTTTGCTGCTGTCAGTTTATAGGAATGTTGTTTTACAACCTTCTAATAGCTGCTGTACTTCCTTGATCATCTTTACAAACAATAAACAACCGTTGGTACTTTCCATGCAGATCTGAGTCTGACCCAGCCAAAACACCAGGACTCACCATCTAACAGTTCAAATACTCCATGGTTCTCCTCCTCTACCAGCAGGTCAAAGTGGGAGCAGTCACTCAACATAACCCGCTGCATCTCCAACTCCTCCAGCAGCCCAAAGATCCTGAGGGGTAGATCCAGAACCTGGCCCAACCGGGCTTCTACTGGACATGGAGCAAAATCCATGGCAACAGGCTCAACAACATATACCTAATGAGGAAAGATTAAAAATAATGAAGGAATATGCTTTACAATGATGCCATACTTTAAATGGTTAAGTAAGAAATGTATTCACGCCCCGTACTATTTTTTGTGAAGTGTCAATGGAAAACAGTATTTCGTTGTGCGTTAATGCACCTGATAAGCACAAATACAAATGCCATGAGTGTGGTACGGATTGGTAGTCAGCCCGATCAACACATGTAGAACTAGAGGGGTCTGTCTATCAGTTCACCATTTCTATAAACTGATTATTTTCTTCCAGTTTTTCCTTGCAAAAAATCTTAAGCTCAGTAAGCTTCAGAAGAAAAAAAGCATCTGAACGGTAACTGCCTTTTACTGAGACATTTTACGAGTTTTAAACAATTTTATTGTAGCTGTGGCTATGCTATAGCCTGGGTGCCATTCCGAACTTAGTCCCGCCCACAAGGTTTGAGGTCGGGAAGTTCAGTCTGGCTCTGCTCCATAGTAGCGCGAGTATGATCGCCCACTCTCTGGCGATCCAAACAAATTGTCAGGGCGGGCTTTATACGATGATGGACAGATGATCAACAGTAACGTAATCAACCACGTGACCAAAGCGCCCTTGGGTGACAACAACAATGGCTGCCGCCGGGGAGTTGAGGTGAGTAGATTCTGCTATTAGGTCTGTTCTAGAAGATATCGACAGCAAATTAATTTTAAAAGAGGAACAGAGAAACATGATCAAGACTCATCTTCTTATTCTAGGCGTGCAACTGCACGCTTTGATTTTTGTTGACAACAACTATGCATCGCTTAACATACGTCACGCACTCCGTTGCTCTTATTGGTTGTAGGTCTATCCAATTGAGTGCAGAGGCTTTTTTTTTTCTCCTGGTTCATTCGAAACACGCCCCATAATCACAGCTCTATGGAGCAGTATCAGACTCATATTCTGACTAGAATTGAGTAGGACTACATCAGGCTAGCTATGCTAGGATTGTTGCCCAGATGAAAGGTGAACTTCTGCCTCAGGCTTAGATCTCTAAAACGTTTTTATTTTACATTATGTTTTTAGCTCCATCTATCTTCCTTTTCTAAAACACCTGCTAGGCTAGGGCTGGAAGATATGGTGAAAACCTATACATTTTTCTTAATTGTGGTCAATACTATATAATTCTGACTTCTTTTTGAACTAATTTAACATTTTTGGAATGATTGATAATGAAATTCTCAACAGTTTCTTTATCATTGCGTCCTTTATTATTTTTTTATGATTTGACTGTCATGTTTAAAAAGACAAACCAAAGGCTGAAAGACCATGTTCACAAATCAATTTAATAAATCAGCAAAACAATAACTTGCACTGAAAAATATAATAAAGGTCCAAAATTCATAAAAAAAAAAATCAACTTTTAATAAAACTGTAGGCAGTACTTTACAATAAGTTTTTTTTCATAAAAGCTTGATTTACTTTGTACTTCTTATTTTTGGTAAAAACAAAATAGATCCAAGCCCTTTTTTGTGCTCTCCTGTTTAATTTTCAGGCTGCGCTCAGCTTTTCTACTGTAACTTTAAGCTAAGTGACAAGCTGCTGCTTAACGAGCAACAGTCTTTCTACAGAGCTACGCAACAATCTTTTTAATTCATCAGATGCTAAAATCTGAGAGGTTTGGAAGGCTTTTGCTGGGTACAAGACATTTGGTCACTGTATCATGGGTTCATATTTTTAGCTAAAACTTACTGTACAGATTAGCAGCAAAGCGATGTGTTATAATGTCATTAAACGGATAATGAATAAAAATGTATTGTGCAATACATTGATATTGAATTAAATGCCCAGCCCTAATTTAGGCTAAGCAATAAAAGAAAACTACTATCTGATTGTTTAATAAAATGTAATTCAAACCCATACAAGGTTCAACATGTGTGTGAAAATAATTTAAAAAGGAGTGTTATCATCTTCCAACCTTCATTTGTCCATAGTGCAGCGGGTTACGCAGATCGTGGGCATAAATGAGTGTGACACCAATGTCACTGACTGTGGTCATCAGTCCTTTCACAGTCACTGTAGCTACAGCCGGATTTGATGAAGTCCAGCTGAAATTCCCACTTCCACCTGTCGCCTGCAGTGAGAAACAGAACAACTCATCACATCCAAACACTTCATTTTACTAATTCGATCTCACTCTCAGACGAGGTGCTCCAGATCTTGTTTTGAAGTTGAAATTACTGGGCTTAATATGCTGCTGTTTATTGCATTCAAGGCCCTTTGGCAGGATTTCTGAAAAGAAATAATCACCTTTATTGTGTACTGATATGCTCCAACTTTCGGTTGCCACGGAAACGTGAGAATACTGGGAGTGAGGACTATGGGGTTATAAATTTCCACATCCTGTTCATTGTGAACTGGATTGCTGAGCGCATGGACCCTTCCATACTGAAAGAAAACAGGGGACACAGGAAATGACATCATGAAGTGGCGGAAATGTAAACAGGATTAAAACTAAGATAATGTTGAGGTAATAAGAACTCACTTCATCAACAACAGCTTTTAGGTTGGCACCAATCAGAGTAAGGCCATCTCTTAGGGCTCTGACATGATGATATGATCCATTTACTGAAGAATCCAGAACTTCAAAATACTCCTCAGGGAAAACCGTGGTTATTCGGATATTCTGTCACATTGGAAGAAATAGTCAAACTTATGAAAACTAACTTGTTTTTGTCCAAACACAAAAAGTCTTGGAATAAAGATGATTTTCACTTACATCAGAGAGGAAAATTTTGTTCCCAGATTTATCAAACACTTCAATAAAAATGTCATATTCTCTGCCCGTTTCAAGAACCCAGCTTTCCCCTGGATAAATCTTAAAACCTAAACACATAGGGGAAAAAAAAAGAAAGGTCAACTGAATCTTTCAAAAGAGGAAATTAAAATAGTGTATAAAGAGGAAAACAGACCGAGGTAGCCTGGCTCAACAACATAGAGCGTGCTGTTGGGTAGGCGGGACACTCCTTGCATCCGAAGACCTTTAATCAAAGCCATTAAGGAAAAGTTATCCAAGCAGAGATGAATGAAAGTGACAGCTCTGAAAGACATAATAATAAATAATGCACTGGTAGAAAACTAGAGGTGCATTGATCTCGCCATTCCAAGTCTATGCCGACTTTCCTCACACTCCAGTCTCTTGCGATTGATTGTTGCATCTTGATAAAAAAAAGCAGCTCATTATGCAACAATTTTAGCTGCAGGCTCATTTCACTTGAAGGATACTCTTGTGATCCAGCACTACATTGATGTTTCCCAGCTGAACTCCTGTAACTTTGGATGTACTTTGATCAAGAGAGGCCACACTGATATCTGGGTTTCCATTGGGACCAACCACACTGTTCTGAAGGTGCAGCTCATACTGATCACAAGGCATAGAAAGCTCTGGACAAATGAACAAAAACACAGATCAGTTTGTAGAGCTTTGGTTCTTCCTACATAAAAATTATTATGTTAAGCAGACAAAAAAAAACACTTATCTGTGAAATTACATCACTATTTCACTTTCATTTTATCTTTTCAGCTTAAATAAGGTTTTAACTGTTCAGCAGCTGAAAGATAAAACCATAGTGTAAAGATTCACACCTGTGATTTTGCCTTGTCTTATCTTTAGGACTCTGTATTTGATGGAGGTTCCTGCCAGCAAGTAGACATCATGTGCAGGGCTCAGCAGGATGTTCTCTAAAATCAGCAGTCTCACTTCAGCAGCACCCACATCCTGTGGCATGGATACCATGGTTACAAAACAACAAAGCTTTGGCTTCCCGCCTTTTAATAAAATGAAGCGGTTACAGGTTTCATAAGTGTGCCAAAAAGAGAAATCAAATGAGAATCAAATTACACGCAACAATCCGTTGGGTACATTTTGTAGTGGATGCAATCGTTTCTGCTGCAGCTCTGAAATTATGTTACATTTTGCTAATTTTCAAAGTTCATCTTACTCCATTAGACAGAGGGACCAATTGCAACAAAACTAAGATATTAAACGACACCTAATCAGGCTTTTCCTGTCCAATACTGATATTCACCTGTCAATTGAGATATTTTTTCATTATTTTCTATCAATAAAAACAAGCACATTCCACAGCCTCCCTTGTAGGATATATATATTGTTTCATTACCAGCAGAAAATACAAATTATTATCCCCATTAGGCCTGTCACAATAGCAAATATGGCTAGCTGAAAAACTGTACGAGAAATTATTGTAATAAATGAGGATTTTGTAATTAGGGTTAAGTCCAATGTGCTCCCATACTGCAGCTATCGCCTTTCAAACCAATTCCATCAGTTCCTGCAAATCTCAACAAGCAATTTTCTGGCTTGTTACTCCTCAGTCATGAGACTCTTATGCTACACTCACTACGCTAAAGAAACAATGAGGGGAGGGGTGAGTGGAGATCAATGCACCGGAGTGAAACCTTTGGTCACCCGGACTGTTTAGTACAAAGAGAGAAAGAAAACAGGAAAACAAACAAGCATCAAAGTGTGAATTTATGAGTTAATTCCAATTGATTGTGTGAGTTTTATCATGCAATTAACTGATTTATTGTTTATAGGTTTTTTTTATTGTAACAGACCACATCCCCGTGTTTAGCATAGGTCCCTGACCTCAAACAAACTTTAACCAAACTTAAAATAAGAGCATCACAGCACACGGTGTTGGTTAGATTATATATAATAAAACTTTAGGGGATTTGATGCACAGCAGAGAAAATGCAACAAACGAACTTTAGCAATTGACTTGCAGATATTTAGTTAATACCCGATAAAACAATTTAGCTGCACTAATATGAATAAGCCAATTACCTTATACAGAGACTCTTGTATTTTTGCCTTTAGTTTAGCGTGTCCTGTTTTCAGTCCTGACACTAGAATGATGTCTCCTTGCTTCCCCACACGCTCCATTTCAGATATGTATAAAGGAGGAGTGTATGTGGACTCTGAGAATTTTAGCACCCTAAAGATAATACAAAGAAAAAACAACAGTAAGAAAAACAGTAAGAAACACTTTTAAATTTGATTTTATAAATAGGACATTTTCAGAATAGTTAAAATTATATGTGCAAAGCAGGATCAATTCATAATTTGCTTATTGGGAAATCTGGTGGTTTATATCACAAATTTCTACAGGGGATGAGTGGAAAATTAATGACAGAGGGATTACCGTAATGAATTGTAGGAATCTGTAAATCCATTCACATCTACATCTTTCACTAAAGTCCAGTCAAACACCAGACCTGCAAGGGTAGAGAAGGTGTTCCCTGCAAAAGGAAAAAAAGTTTGTATTGAAACCTTTGCTTTTACTCAAAAAATGTACATGTACATGAACAAGAATTGATGAGGAACTGAGATAATTTCTTGAAAGTTTTGAAAGATTCAATACTGTCCGAGAGGTCCCTACATTTCAGTTTATAATTAAGCAAAAATTGTTTGTCTGAAGGCTGCTGGCAGCCAGATTAGTTAAAACAAAACCAGGAGGGATTTCATTAAACAGTGCATTGCAATCTTTTGCAATCTACTCTGTTTAAAGGGTCTGAAATGGAGTCTTACGCCAAAGCAAACAGAGCACCACACCCTAGAGCCATCATCAGAAAGTATCAGGCTGCAGCTACAGCTCATTAAACTAAGTGTGGCTGTCCTAAATGGAACAAGTCACACAGAACAAACAGCTACCTCACTGTAGGAAGAAAGAGCTGCCTGCAGCCAGCTCACTCTGAAGAGGTCTCAAAGCAACAAATAAACAGCATCACGTTAAATCCCTCTTACCGGAGAGCTGGGTTAATATAAAACATTTTTTTTAGATTACACATTCTCCAAATGAGGTGTTTACTTATTTAAACCCCCATTAGCCTTTCATTAGAAGGTGGATATCCTGCAATAAATCAGCTTATCACCTTCAGAATCCAGTGCATGAATTTTGAGCGCCAGTGGAGAGTCTTCAAGATGCAGTTCTCTGGTCGTGGAGACTATCTGGATCTCACTGATTATGTCAACGATGGCGTCACAGCGTAGTACCTGTCCAGTAACTACAAGTAGATAGGTGATAAAAAGAGGCATAATAAATGAACTATACTTTATGATAAATATATGCAAATGAGCAGTGGGAAGTTATTCGCTTTAGAGATTGCTTTAATCCTCAGTAGAACACTGTACACTTATCACAGTATTCAAATGTTGTGGCCATGCTGGTCGCTTACGGGTGTTTCACGGGACAAATGAAATAAGCAAATGTGATAAAGCTGGGTAATTTCAGCCTACATTCTGAGTCAGATATTGTGATTTGGGTTGATTTTTATGTGGATATTAAGAGGTTAAGAGAAAACTTTGAACTGCAAAACAAATTCAGGAGACGAGAAGTTAAACAGTCTGCACCAAGGTAAGACCCCCCCCCAAAAAAAAAAATAAATACACTAACAAATATCAAAGAACAACACTTGGCATGGTCTATACTTTTCAACAGAATTGACTGTAAAAGGGAACTCTACACAGCTGCCATTGTCATATTCAGAAGCAAAAAGTGTTGTTTTATTTACCAACATCTTCAGCTAAAATGATGCTGGTCAGTCTGGAGGGCTGGGTGGACAGAGCCTGCAGAACAGCCTTCCGAGAGCAGCCTCTACCTGCATCTTCTTCCACAGGTTGGATGCTTGCTACCTCAGGTCTGGTGGATGACCTGGATAAAAGAAAAACGGTTATGACCGGGCCATTACAGTATAAGGCACTGTTATAGAATTTCTATCTGTTGGCATTCTATAGCAATTAATGGTGGAAAAATAAAAAAATTATTTCTTAGGGTGCCCCAACATTGTTGGTATGTCATCCATACAGTGCATATGGTACCTAGATCTCCTTCACAATGTTAATGACCCTCCAATTACTCTGTTTTCTTTAGCATCTCAGTCAGTATAATCTACATCAGATAGGGCATAAGAGAAACACGTCCATCCAACCAGCTTAAAGCAATTCATTTTTTTAACATCAGCTGAAAATATGACCGACCTATTCAATACTTTATAACTTTTGTTATATTAGTTTTCCAGAGGAGGCGGGACTGAATGGACTGATCAGCTTCTAGCCTGTTAAATTAATTGAATTACAGATGCACGTATAATCCAGTCAGTTCTGGTCAGTGATTGGTCTTTCATACAACCAAAACATAATCTTTTGAATACTACAAACAAATTAACCAACTTCATTCAGGACAATGAACTCTTTGTGAGCCGCATAAAAAAGATATATATAAAATCCGCCAAAGATTAGGGAAATACAATTCATAAATGGGGATAAACTTGTAACGCTTTTATTTTGTGATCGATTCAAAACAATTGCTTCTCTAACTCATACAAAAGAACCTTTCCTCCACTACAACAATCTAAATTGATAAAAAAATATAAAATTTGACTTCAGGATATTTGCACTTTTCATTGTGTAAAATATAATACTCTCAGAAACCTTTAAAGAACCTCATGATGCAAATTTCAGACTTGGATGAATCACACTAAAGCAATTTGTTATTAAAGTTATTTTTAAAAACCTAATGTGTTACGGAAAACTATCAAATCCAATCAAAGCTACGGGGCATGACAGTTAAAGGGATGTTTGGCCTGCAGTTAAATCACTGTGCAGGTCAAAAAACAGTGTCAGGAAATAAGTCGAAAAACTATTGAGTAAAATAAATAAGAATACCAAAATAAATGCTTATGATTTAAATTTGCTGCCTAATGAATTCAAAGTTGGATTGGATACAAACATTTAATCATCCACTAATGCAAAAAAGGGTCTTCAACGTTTTCCAGGCCAAGGACCCCCAAACTGATGGCGAGATGGAGCGGGGACCCAGTAATGATATATACTGTATGAAATTGTGTTATATCATACTGGTCCTATAGTCACCCTATTACATATGGAGATATGTAACGAATGTAATTTTACCCTGGGATTATTTAAGTATTTCTGATTCTGACTCCTTGTTGATGGGACAGGTGTTGTGAATGAAACGGTGCCCAGCTTGAAAGAGCTCCTGTGTGTCTCTGAATGTGAGCATTGATGACTGAAAGACATCTTCTGCCTCCATTTATCTGTTTACTACAGTATGTTGAATTCATGTTAATGTGTATTTAAAGCAGCCTATCCAATCCAATGTGTATTTAAAGACATTTCAATTAGTGGAAAAAATTGCTGGGGGGAATCCATCCATCCATCCATTTTCTAGCACGCTTGTCCCAATTGGGGTCGCGAGGGGTGCTGGTGCCTACCTCCAGCAGTCAATGGGCCAGAGGCGGGGTACACCCTGGACAGGTCGCCAGTCTGTCGCAGGGCAACACAGAGACAAACAGGACAACCATTCACACACACACACACACACACACACACTCACACCTAAGGGGGACTGTAGAGAAACAATTAATCTAATTAATCTGGGAGGAAGCCGGAGTACCCAGAGAGAACCCACGCAGAGAGAAGATGCAAACTCCATACAGAAAGACCCTGGACCGGGAATCGAACGAACCTAGAACCTTTTTGCTGCAAGGCAGCAGTGCTTCCCACTGCACCACATAAAAAAAAAAAAAAAAGAAATCAACCAAAACTTTCACAACCCCCATGCAGTACCTCGGTGGACCCCCTGTTGAAGACCTCCACACTAATGCATTTACTTATCTTAATTCATATGCATTTTATTTCATTGAAAGTATACAAAACAATGTTTTCGAACACGCACAGATGTACATTTTTATTAGACAAATGATTTACTTGCTGGGGTAAAAACTAGGAATGATAAAGTTGGAGCAAAATAGAAGGGAGTAAAATTTCCAGATTTACTGACTGTAATTTAGGACCTGTGGAGTCAAATTATTGATATAATTTTGACTTTTGAATTACATGTCTTATGATTTCATTTAAAAGCTGGGGGAAAAAATGTAAAATGTCATCAGCCATGTGCATCTCCATTCATAGTGTCACTAACAGTGACTCTAACATGCATTGATATTGCTTTTAAGCAAGAGACAATAACCACTCAGAATTTGCAACTCATATTTTTTACTCAATAAATCTGAGACAAAGACACCAAAGACTGGGGGGGAACATATATTTTCTAAAATACTACTACACTGTACATGACCATGTGGGTTCACTTGGTCCAGGGTAATAAGACACCTCCATGTACCACGAAGCAGGCCTGAGTGTACTCACCATCTGTAGCAGCCTTCAGTCGTCTCCAGTGTGAAGTTAATTCTTGTACTTCTCGCAAGTGGGAGCAACACTTTGGGAATATTTAGTTTTGACGAACCGTAGGCACAATGGAGAGACATAAAAAATAAAACTAACAATTTCGCCAGACTCCTTTTCGACTCTCGATATTTATAAAGAGCCATGACAAAGGTCGAATGAATGGGACACCTAGCTTATTTACTAGCTTAACTTCTTTTGTCTCATTAAGTTCACTGTTTTATACAGCAGGGCTGAAACCGGAGCAGTAAAACTGACGTTTCTGCAAGTTAGCATAGCCAGCAGTTAAGCTAATGCTCAAGTCAAACGCACGCCGTCTTCCTGCCTAGTTTCACTCTGACACATTCGTTAACACACTACCGCACGCGACATGATCATGATAAAGATACCAGTTTTTTTAGCTCTTCTGGAGCTGCAATTCGGCTCCTTCGTTGTCTTTAAACTCGAAAATAAATCAGAATTCAATCGAATATTGCTTGGAAATCACTCATGAACAATAACACAACTATATAACAAACAATAGCGTAAATTTCTATGTGTTTTGTACAATACCCGCCATTAATAATAATTGGACTACCAGTGAGCATGCCGCGAATGAGGAGACGTCACACATGAGGGCGGATACTACTTTTCTTAAAGGTACAGTAACACATACTAATCAGTTTTCTGTAGTGAAAAAAGAGCACTATTTTTATGATGCCAATGATACTTAAGCTTTTATTAATTTATTCGATTCAAAAACACCATATTAATCCAACATTTTTTTCGTTTTGTATACACTCTGTGTATATAAAATAGCAATAAAAGTTGTCTTAGTTTAAATCTAAAATGGATCAAATTAATTGAACTATTCATATATTAATGTATGTAGTTAAATTAATTATGTAGTTCCTGAAGAGTCAAAAATAAAATAAATTGATACTGAAATTTCTTTGTTTGCCATTTTCGAAATTAATAAATATCTGATGGTTTAATGTTGCGCAGTTCTTCAAGTTAAGAAGGTATATTTCTGCTGCATCCCTATGGATTCAGGGGATAAGGGCAGCATGACTTATTAATAAACAGTTATGTTAAAACTAAAAATGTAAATCCCTTTTATGTCAAACAAATGGTAAATTAACTCTCTGCATTTGACCCATCCCCTTAGGGAGCAGTGGGCTGACATTGTGTAGAGCCCGGGGGAGCAGTGTGGGGTTAAGGGTTTTGCTCAAGAACCCAGAGTGGAGGCTGTAGGGATCAAACCGGGTACTTGCAAACTTTTCAGAGCAGAAGCACACTGCTCTAACCACTAGGCCATCACTCCCCATATATCACGATGCAAGCAGCAGAGGTTATTAAAATGTTTTTAAATGGTGGGCCTCAGCAGTCACAACATTCCAAAAAAAATATCAGGCTATTTCTATCTAGCCATACAGTTGCATTTAAAATGTGCTCAATTCAGTTTATTCATATAACAACAATTCACAACACATATGTAGATTCTCAAGGTAAAGACAATTCAATGATATTACACAGACAGATTGGTTAAAAGGTTTCTACTTAATGAAACCCAGCTGATTGCATGGTCATTGACTTCTCAGGATCCATTCCCCCTGGATGAGCATGTATTGGCTTGCAGTCTTTGACTCTGTAATCCCTCACATCAGGCATGCAAGCAGCAGTTGTGTAGAGAAAACAGGAGGAAACCTCTGGCAGAACCAGGCTGAAACTGAACCCTGGAAGTTGGAAGTTGATGATTTCCCAACTATGTTATCCAGGCTTAATGATTAAGATGGAGGAGATGTTATGGAAACGTCAGCATGTGTAAATCCAATATGGATGCCATAGATGATGGCCTTTCTTGGGGCCTATTCTTCTAACAATTCCAAAAAATCATTGTCTTACGATACAGGGTTTCATGTGTTAAGATTCTGATACATATTTTACTGAAAGTTGTATCTCAGATTCAGATTTGAGCAGGTTAGATTTAGTTAAATGGGACTGAGTTCTAAAGTCTAAAGAAGTATCCTAAATAATCGTGGTGATGTTAAAAAAAAAAAAGTCTTATTACATGTTCTTCAGTTTAGCAATGTGTCGTCCTGCATTCAGCATAACAAATAGGATGAATGACAAAAGGGGTATTCTAAAATTTGATAATTTCTAAATGTACATCTCAACTTATTAATTAAATATGCAAAAACATTAATGATATTATGTTGAGGAAGTGGCATTTACTGAATTATTCTTCTTTATCTAAAGTAAAATAATATTATAATAATAGTGGAAGCAGCTGGAGTTGTACAAGTATTTGTAGTAGCAGTCTAGTTTTGAAAACAAATTGACAAACAAAATGCCTGCATATGTATTTTTCAATGGCTTTAAAAAATTGAATAAGAAGATTTATTTAAAAATACAATTTTATGCCACATTGAATTATTAAGTTTATCTTAAAAGAAAACATAAATATAAACACATTGAATCAACCATTCAATATAATGAATAAAAATAAATCATCTACAATTCCTCACCTTAAGCATCAGGTCCCACATAAGAAGTTTCATAAGAATGTATTATTTTTACCAAGTTATAACAACACATAATAGTTAAATTAATAACTATCAAAGCCAATCTGGCAGCTCTTTGTGACTCTGAATCTTTGCAAAACAAGGACAGTTTTCATCTGCACTAGAAGAATAAAAGCATGTACTTTTTAGTACAACTTGAAAGCAATGGCAATATAATTTGTAGATTTTAAATACTCTATCAATCCATCAATTTTCGGCATCTAATTAATCCTGTTTAGGGTGACCTCTTAGCAGCCAACCTATGCGAGGAGGACACACCATGGACAGTTTTCCAGTCCATTACATGGCCAGCAAAGAATAAATGTGGCTTGAAATTGAGCAAGATAGACGGCAAGACCTTGGGTGCCACTTATTCCTGCATTTATCTTTTTGATTTTCTCTTAGCTGACAGTTCTGTTCTCTAGGCATAAGTGAAACATATATAACGCACAGCTTTTGACCTATAGGTGTCAGTATCAGCCACCTATCATATAAAACTAGCAGCAGCAGGAGGATGGTCACTTTAATGGCACTCATTCCATTCAGATAAAGTAGGACTTAAGAAAAAGCATTGGTTCACACGAAAGATAGAATGAAATAAGTTTAATGTTGATCAGAATGAAGAAAAAATATGACAATCAAAAATCTTACTTCCCTCTGCTTTGGTTCTAGCAAAAAACAGGATTTCTGACACAGCTGTAATTCAGTTGCAGGGTTATCACTACCCATCTATTCATCTCCTTTGAGGTTTCTGATCAGTGCACCTCCTGGATTTAACATCCTTAAAACACAAAGAAATGCACAATATTATTGGCCACATTGTTCTTGTAAGTGCTGTTGAATTCTTGTTAAAATTAATCATTCATAATTTATGTTGTTGTTTAGGTTAAAACTTTAAATGAGTAAATTTATGGACGTGTTATAAGATAAAATACGGGTTAATTTTATAATTTATTTTATAAGTTTGCTCTTTTCTGTTTAGCCAGGAACCAATGTTCATACTTGTGTACTACTACGTTAAAATTAATAGATGCTACACTATGAAGCTAGATTGCAAAGCTGATGCAAGCATGTAAAGAACCTCTCTTCATGAACGTCACAAAGAATGTAAATGAGAGAACAGATGAAATAAATGCCAGTTAAAGAGAAATCAATCTGTGTCTGTCGTGACGAGAGTTACAGTTCTGAAGTTTTTTAACATTTTTTTTGGTTGTTGTCAAAGTTAGGGTGTTGCTTATATGGTATTAAAGCATGTTAGCAATAAAAGCCTGTTCCAGCAGTTGTGCATATGCAGCTCCAACAATCTTTGCTGCTGCATTGCAGACTCTATATCTGATATTAGCATATCAGGAGTTTTGGAATTTTGGATCTGTCTGGACAATGATTCTAAAGTGGACTGAAACCAGAGGAGAAAGTGCTGTTTTCATTTATTTTTCACCATCCTGTGCTGTTCAAGCTTCAACCCTGCATTAATTTTCACCTTTGTACCCTTTCCTCAAGCAGCTAATGTGTAATTGAAGCAAGAAGTGGGTGATGTAATGTCTGTTAACGTGAAAAAAACAATGCCTGAGAGTCACGCTCTTGGACTCTAAAGCTGCAACATCAAGATTATTTTCTGAAAAAGTGCAAGACTGAACATGTTTCCAAGCAAAATGGGTCTATGGTGAATTTGATGAGCTGAGACCTTGAAAAGCTTTCTATGGGATTGCTGCCAGCAGAAGCCAATTCAAAAGAGGAACTTCTTAAAGGATTTGGTAATACTTTCTTAGAATTATCAGCTTTTTCACATTTGGGGGGGATGAAAAGGATTCCTATAATTTCTAAGTATAATTGCTCAATGTCTAATATTTTAGATCCATTTTATTCTTTATTCTAAAAGTCTTTAAACAATCGGAAATCTTTCTTGAGCACTTTTTAATGCTCCAGGCCATATGTGACCAAAATACTTCCCCATACAGAGTCCCTACATCTGCCTTGGTATCCTGTCTTATATCTCCTCATCTGGCATGCATCACTCACATTCCTCCTTCAGGACCGTTTTCTCTGGCCACCATACTCTGCTAATTTGAGACAAGTGCAGCAGGCCATTGCACTTGTTTACTTCACCATCTACACAATGGCAAAGTGCTCAATCACAGCTCTGCTTTCGGCAGTAATGTAATAAACTTGAGAAGGGTCACTATTTCAAATAGTCTGGAAAGTACCCAGCTTAAACGTTCTCTGGGTGTGAGCCACAGGAGAGAATTGCTATAAGTAGGTATAATAAGAGGTGCTACTATCCTGTGAAATCAGCATTTGCCTGTGGGAACTATTATGAGTGTTCCATGAAATATGAAAGAAGGCACGAAGGAGGGACTGGCTCAAATTATTACCCTTGTGCAACTCCTTGATAAGATATCCATAGGGCCCCAACCTCTCCATTTTCTCTGCTGGGTGTTTTAATGAAAAAAGTACTAAAAAGAGAAAAACTGTCTTATAAAAGTTTCCTTCAAAAAGTTAAAATCTTTTTCCTTTCTTTTGAAAATTGCGCACATAAATCTGAGAAACAGAGCTCAAGTCATGCAAGGCTTGAGTATCATGGGGCTTACAGATATGTTTGATTTTCACATTTTGCAATGCAATGTCTAAGACTCTCTACCACCCCAACTTCGAAATACGGACTCAATTCTCCATTTTATAATGCAACTCAAAACCCATCTGTTCAAGATTGCTTATTCTCTTTAAAAATATCAATTTCACTGTCACAGCCTCTGTATTTTTTAAATGTTTTTAAATGTCTTTATAATTATTATTTTTATTTTTTCTGACACTTTTTATGCTTTTGTACGGTGACCTTGAGTGTCCAGAAAGGCGCCATTTTAAATAAAATGTATTATTATTATTATTATTATTATTATTAAGACTACCAAACTAATTTTAATGTTAGACAAATTTAACCTAAGAGCAATTAACATGCTGTTTTTTTTCCTCTTAGTTTCCTCTTAAATCTCTTACCTGTCCGGCATAAACTAGGTTAAGATAGGTGAAAATCAAAATGTTATCATATCATAAATAGAATTCGAGATCAGATGAAAAACAGAGACCTTCACATTTGTTTTGCAACATTTCTAACTCTTTGAGATTGCAGCAAACATTCAGAGCCATTCTCCAAACTTACCTCAGTTATGGTCAGAAATCATGATTTAATCATAAGAAAATTATGGCAAGAATCATCCATTTGTGAATTCCATCATGAAAATCATCTCTTGCCAAAAACACAGAGGGCTGTTTAAAATTATTCCCCAGGAAAAACATCCTGTTGGTCTCAAACATTTTTTGTTAAAATATTCTTTGGACCGGTGTGAAAAACATAAAAAACATGGTGTTGACTGTGTGGTTGCCAGGTGTTACTTCAGGATGTGGGGAAATTGTAGCAACTGATAGAACAAAGAAACCAGATCTCCTTTAAAATCTTGAAATAGAACTTTCAGCAGTACTAAGCTTAAGAATGTATGTTGGAAGCAAATTATTGGAAGGACATGGCCAAGTCAATCTGAAAAAAATGAAGTGTGTTGCTTAGTCCAAGTCGAGACTTAAGTTTAATTGAGATTTTTTAGCATTACCCGTATTTTCACGACCATAAGGCGCACCGGACTAAAAGGCGCACTCTCAGTTATGTGTCCCATTTCTGTATTTAACACACACATAAGGCGCACCGGACTATAGGGCGCGTTTTTTATATACAGGTACATGTCCTCTCAGGTGGATTTTCCCACTTAAAAACATATTAAAACTACTTTATTCCCACTGATCACAGCAAATAAAGCTGCAAGGTGTATTTATTACAAAGTATTATTCAAACCTGGGAGCTGGCCATGAGAGACACATCGCTGATGACACAGGGCTGTGATTACTCCTCTGATACAATTTATTGACGCATAAATTAACTTAAAACATAGGCAGGATAATAATCTGGATGAGCTGACTGCAATGATTAAATTTTCAGGTGGACTTTCTCACTTAAAAAGATTTAGATTATTTAGATGAAAAAACACCTGCCGAGGTGAGTCCGGATGCGCGGCCCAGAGCCTGCTGTTGAATTAAGTTTTCAGGTAGAAAAATAGAGCGGGAGCAAAACTGAGTATGATTGTGCTTTATTCAAGTATTTATTACAAAGTATTAATCAAACCCCTCAAAGTCCTCATCCTCTGTTTCTGAATTAAACAGCTGCGCTAAATCCGACATGCCAGTTTCCCCTTCTTCTTCGTTTATTCACGCATACATTAACTTAAAACATAGGATAATAATCTGGATGAACTGACTGCAATGATTAAATTTTCAAGTGGACTTTCTCACTTAAAAAGATTTAGATTATTTAGATGAAAAAACACCTGCTGAGGTGAGTCCGGATGCGCCGCGGACCAGAGCCTGCTGTTGAATTAAGTTTTCAGGTAGAAAAATAGAGCGGGAGCAAAACTGAGTATGATTGTGCTTTATTCATGTATTTTTTACAAAGTATTAATCAAACCCCTCAAAGTCCTCATCCTCTGTTTCTGAATTAAACAGCTGCGCTAAATCCGACATGCCAGTTTCCCCTTCTTCTTCGTTTATTGACGCATAAATTAACTTAAAACATAGGCAGGATAATAATCTGGATGAGCTGACTGCAATGATTAAATTTTCAGGTGGACTTTCTCACTTAAAAAGATTTAGATTATTTAGATGAAAAAACACCTGCGGAGGTGAGTCCGGATGCGCCGCGGCCCAGAGGCTGCTGTTGAATTAAGTTTTCAGGTAGAAAAATAGAGCGGGAGCAAAACTGAGTATGATTGTGCTTTATTCATGTATTTATTACAAAGTATTAATCAAACCCCTCAAAGTCCTCATCCTCTGTTTCTGAATTAAACAGCTGCGCTAAATCAGACATGCCAGTTTCCCCTTCTTCTTCGTTTATTGACGCATAAATTAACTTAAAACATAGGCAGGATAATAATCTGGATGAACTGACTGCAATGATTAAATTTTCAGGTGGACTTTCTCACTTAAAAAGATTTAGATTATTTAGATGAAAAAACACCTGCGGAGGTGAGTCCGGATGCGCCGCGGACCAGAGCCTGCTGTTGAATTAAGTTTTCAGGTAGAAAAATAGAGCGGGAGCAAAACTGAGTATGATTGTGCTTTATTCATGTATTTATTACAAAGTATTAATCAAACCCCTCAAAGTCCTCATCCTCTGTTTCTGAATTAAACAGCTGCGCTAAATCAGACATGCCAGTTTCCCCTTCTTCTTCGTTTATTGACGCATAAATTAACTTAAAACATAGGCAGGATAATAATCTGGATGAACTGACTGCAATGATTAAATTTTCAGGTGGACTTTCTCACTTAAAAAGATTTAGATTATTTAGATGAAAAAACACCTGCGGAGGTGAGTCCGGATGCGCCGCGGACCAGAGCCTGCTGTTGAATTAAGTTTTCAGGTAGAAAAATAGAGCGGGAGCAAAACTGAGTATGATTGTGCTTTATTCATGTATTTATTACAAAGTATTAATCAAACCCCTCAAAGTCCTCATCCTCTGTTTCTGAATTAAACAGCTGCGCTAAATCAGACATGCCAGTTTCCCCTTCTGCGCTGTCAGAGTCACTTTCCGTGCAGCGCGGCTCCTCAGAAATAATGCCTGCTTTTGCAAAAGCTTGAAGAACAGAGCCAGCAGACACGTTATTCCTCGCTGCTTCTGCTGCACCTGCTGGGTCCGGTTCACACCGATGTCGAGCGGTTGAACAGCGAGCACAGGGTTAATTTGTTTCCCCATGTTTTTCACATCAGCTGTGAGATGGGCACGCATGGAGTTACAGATTAATGGTGATGAGTGGAAAAAAAACAGCTGGTCTCCTTACATTCAGCCACTCTTTCATCATCTCCTCAATGAGGTGGTCTCAAAAGTCGCAGTTACAACACACAGAGGGCGCACCGCACCATAGGGCGCACCGCACATTTTGAGGGGGAAAAAAGACGTTTAAGCGCGCCTTATAGTCGTGAAAATACGGTATTTTAAAAAGGCTGTCAGTGCCCAAAACCCATTTTTTGTGGCTGAAATAAAACAACTCAGCAAAAAGTAGGTCGTCTTCCCCTACAGTGATGCAAACGAAAGAAATACTATTTATTTTACAAACACCTGATGCCAGTTCTTATCTCAAATGGTGACACAACCATGATTAAGATTTTAGGGGAGGATTACTTTCTTTTCATTGATAACTAATGTGCAATCGCCATTTAATACCCTGTACAATAACCTGTTTATATCTAATGCAATGTGCAATAACTAATACAACTAATACATAAATAAGAGACTTCAGCTGTTTTATATATGTATATATATATATGTATATATATATTGTATATTTCCCATGCACTTTTGCTCCTTTGACTATTGAGCCGATGTGACAAGTTAATTTCTCCACTGTGAGAAACAGTAAAGTCTATCTTAATCTTATTTTATCTGTTGGTATTGAGAGCCTCTTTCATTTAATGAACAAAATCTTTATTTGAAAATGTTTGTATTAATTATCAAAATTAGGTTGACAAGTTGAAGTTTTTCCATCCATCCATCCATCCATCCATCCATCCATCCATTTTCTGACACGCTTTATCCCAACTTGGGTCGCGAGGGGTGCTGGTGCCTATCTCTAGCTGTCTACAGGTGAGAGGCAGGGTAAACCCTGGACAGGTTGCCAGCCCATCACAGGGCAACACAGAGACAAACAACCATTCGCACACACACTCACACCTAAGGAGAATTTAGAGAGGTCAATTAACAGTCATGTTTTTGGACTATGGGAGGAGTACCCGGAGAGAACTCACACATGCTCAAGGAGAACATACAAACTCCATGCAGAAAGACCCCGGGCCGGGAATTGAACCCACAATGAGCAGACCCACTACCCACTGCCCCACTGATCAGCCCAAGTTGAAGAGTTCAGTGGGTTAGCCCTTACTGGCCAAAAATTTCTCATGATGCACATCTTAAAATTTTCCCCAAACCTACAGCCAGAGCAAAAGGAATGATTTCAGAAATTCAGCGCTTGTTTGCTCAACTTTTTTTTTTCCTAAACAGAGCCATCTATGTAGCTAGTTTACTGATATTTTTTTTTTAACCAATCATAGAAAGCATTTACAGATCAGTGCTTCCATATTCCTCTTGTGTGTCTGCTTCTGTCTCCTGGAACCCCAGTCAGCCTCGGCAGATGGCCGCTCACACTGAGCCTGGTTCTGCTGGAGGCTCGTTCCTGTTAAAGAGAGTTTTTTCCTTCCCACTGTTATGGCATGCATGCCGGTGTGAGGGATTGCTGAAGAGTCAAGGACACAATGCAAGTCAATTTCTATCATCCCCAAAGGCTTATCCAGGGGGAACGAATCCCACAATCAATGGCTCAATGCAATCAGCAGGGTTTCCTTAGATATAAACTTTTTACCAATCTGACTGTATGATTTGATTGAACTGTTTCTGTAAACTGCTGTAAATTGACATTTTTATTTATTTATTTCAAGCTATATAAATAAACTGAATTGAACTGAAAACAGAATTTTAGTTAGAGCATGTTACTGTGTTAGAAAGGCCTGGCCAATGTCCTGACATAAATATACTTAAAAAATTCTTTGAAAGGTTTGAAAATTAGCAGTCAGCCATTTTGAATAAGCTTAAGCTAATATGAAAAGAAAAATCTCCAATGATATCAGACTATTATGTGCAAAGCTGGTTTGGAATTACCATCAAAAGACTCACAGTTACAATTCCAGCAAATGGTGCAGCATGACTCAAAGGAGAGATGTTACAAAAACACAGTAAAGGCATTTATCATATTTACTGTAACACACTGCTTTGTGTTGGTCTATTCCATGAAACCCAGATGAATAAAGTACAGTTTGTGGTTGTGTTGTGTTTCACTCACTTAAAACCTTGATCTCACACATCTTCCATTTCTTTGTTGAATATTAATCTTAATAATGGAGCTGATTTCTGTACATTTTAGTCCTGCAAAAAGCTGCTGTGTACAGGTGGAAAATAGCAAACTATAACATTCACCAAACCCCTAAAAAGCTTTTTACAAGATGCAGGTCGTGAGTCGCTTTCACAGCTTTACATTTGGTTCTTAATTTAACTTAGTGCAGCCTCCTGTGGTGCCTCAGGATTCTGCCCTGGTTGGTTTATGTTGAAGACTTCATCCCTCTTTTCACCTCATATTATAAGGACACACAGCAATGTGATAAATGGAAAAAAAATAATTTAGAAGGTTAACATTACTGACACCAGTCACATGTGAGGTTTGTTCCTTTAGATGGCTGATTAAAAAAAAAAAAAGGTTTTCTGGCTCATTGTGCTTGTAAGTGCTTGTTGCAGAAATTCTGTTACAAATCTTGTTTTTATGATGAGATTAAGAATTAGTCTTGGCATTGTGCAGCCCTCGCTGATTAAGAAAACCACATCACACTCCAACTCGGTGGAAAACATTTTAATGAAAACCTCCAACAGAACATTAGGATATAACATCGTCTGAGAAGCTAAGACAGATAGGCTTCACTCTGCTGCAGCAAAAAGTAATAAATGCCATGTATTACGTTTTTTAATTCACGGAAAACACAAATTAAGTGTAATTAGAAGATAGAGGAGAAAGTCAGTGGGCTTAAGCCATTATAATTGGTACAAAGCACTATTCAAACGTGCATGAATGAGAAATTACAACAGTGTGAGGTGCAATTAGCTCTGCCACATCACTGTGTGTCAGATGATATTATCTCACACACTGAGAGCCCTTACAGCGCTGTGCTTTTTTTAGTCCCAGAGGAGTCATAAGGGTCAGTTGTTGTGTGTGGGGGGAGCGACACACCATTCAGTCCCTGGCTGCAACCACGTAGACGACCTCACATGTTCTGGGTCCTGATTTATTATTTTAATGTACTTACTGATGACAGAGTGGAATTTAGATTAGAAGCAGGCTGTTGTTGAAATGGCACATGGCAATTAATTTCTGAGGAGATCATTGCCAGAACATTCCAGGGTATTTCAATTGACTAATAATGGCAGGTGATCCTGTAAAATGTGTTACATAATCAATGTTCTCAACACAGTCTGAACACTTTTAAATTTTACCCCAGGAAGATAAATAACCCAAGAAATTTTCTATGTATGAATGAATAACATAAAGTTAATTAATCTTTCTTACATTTTGCTGTATCACAAAGATTTTCAATCTATCTCTAGTATATTTTTAACAGTTTTAATTTGATAGACCAGTACAAATAGTAGCTCAGAGTTACGAATTGGACATAAAATTATAATAATTTTTTTTGTCATAAATTTTTAACATATGTGGCACATCTGCCCTAAACTCTTTTAGTCTAATATTGTCAAATAAATTTTGCTTAAGAAAGTCAATTATTACTTAATAGATTCCACCAGAGTGTAATTTAATTCAGCTGTTCTGTAAATGTTAGAGAACATCATTGGACAAACTGCAGCATAAAGCCAAAGGAAAACTCCACTGAATAAGGGATAAACTCCTTGAGCTGCTGTGCTGACATTTCTGTTAAACAAATGAAGCGAGCCACTAAAGGGGGCAATGACTCAGCTCCATCATTGATCATCCAATGGAAAACCCTGAGACAAAGAGGTCGCTGGCCCCAAATGTTGCCCTTTGAGCCTCTCTTCTCTGATCATTCTATTCATCCAGGGAAGCCTTTGTCATTACATATTCTCAAAAGTGGCTCAATGACCCTTAAGATCAAGTTGGATGTAAACCCCATCAGTACTAACAAGACTCAGTTTATTAGTATGTTTAGGAAAGCTCTTGTTGCCATTTCTGAGTGAATCTAACTTAATTTACTGCTTCAAAGATCACAGACAACAGGCTTCCTTCATCAATAAGGCTTTATTGCATAAAAATGGGATTCTAAACTGAACTAGCAGCTTTTATAGGAAATGAACACCTGCTCTGAAAACATTTTATCATTGCAATTTTTTGTAAATTATTATACCATGGTAATTATCATAAAAAAAACTTGTGCTAGTGGCGTTTTTCACAAGGATTATTGCCACCTCTCTGGATTCTGAGCAGATTGTAGTCTCACAGTCAGTCTGCCTCTCTAGCTCTCATCTAGCTGAGTGATGGGTTCCCTTAAGGTTCTTGGCTCCCTCTTTGCTATTCATACTGTTATCATAATTAGCCAGTGTTGGAAACAAACAGAAAAACATCATTCGGCTCCATAAGGCTGGGCATGAGGATCCCTCAAGGTTGTATACAGTACTTTCTCATTTATGCTAATAACACACAACTGTGTATTTACATCTGGGAAAAACGAAATAAAAAAAGCTAGTTGAATTTGTGAAGGTATGTATATATGCACTGTTTAAAACAATAAATAAAAATAAACACTCAAATACCACATCCTAAATTTGAATGAATTAAATATCCTCATTCCTCCCTACAACGCCCGGGCGTGCTCCTGAAGAAGTGGTCGAAGGTCTCCCGACCTGAACTAAAGCATCCACTAACTCCTGGACAGTCGATGTTGCAAAGTGACAATGGTGAATGGATCGAGCTCTCCCAGATGTGCTAAATCGGATTGAGGTCTGAGGAATGGGCGGGCCAGTCCATAGCTTCAACACCTTCATTTTGCAGGAACTGCTGAAACACTCCAGCCACATGAGGTCTAGCATTGTCCAGCATTAGCAGGAACCCAGGGCAAACCACAACAGCATATGGTCTCACAAAGGGTCTAAGGATCTCATGTCTCGGTCCCTAATGGCATTCATGCTACTTCTGTCGAGCACATAGAGGGCTGTGCATCCCTATGCCAGCCCACATCATTACTGACCCACTGCCAAACTACGGGGAAAGACAGCAAACTTTCTTGCCACAGCCCCCATCGATGTGTCGTCTTGGATCAGCTGCACTAAATGAACCACGTGTGTGTGTTGTAGAGTCCCTTTCATGCTACAATGAGTGTCACAGCACCACCAACACTCAAAATCGACCAAAACATCAGCCAGAAAGCATTGGTAAATCTCTATAAATGCTTAAATGCTCTATATGATCTATATGATTTACATGGTGAAATGCTCTATAAGTGATGAAAAAAGAAGAGTAACACAATAAAATAAAGTTTTAAAATCAGCCCACTGGTCAGTTGATATATTTTTAGAAGATGCTGAGGGCACCCCATGTGGTACTTGAGGACCACTTGTTGGTGACCCCTGCTATATAGGCTATATATATATATATATATATATATATATATATATATATATATATATATATATATACACTATATTGCCAAAAGTATTTGCTCACCCATCCAAATTATTGGAATCAGGTGTTCCAATCACTTCCATGGCCACAGGTGTATAAATTCAAGCACCTAGGCATGCAGACTGTTTTTACAAACATTTGTGAAAGAATGGGTCGCTCTCAGGAGCTCAGTGAATTCCAGCGTGGAACTGTGATAGGATGCCACCTGTGCAACAAATCCAGTCGTGAAATTTCCTCGCTCCTAAATATTCCACAGTCAACTGTCAGCTGTATTATAAGAAAATGGAAGTGTTTGGGAACGACAGCAACTCAGCCACGAAGTGGTAGGCCACGTAAACTGACGGAGCGGGGTCAGCGGATGCTGACGCGCATAGTGCGAAGAGGTCGCCAACTTTCTGCAGAGTCAATCACTACAGACCTCCAAACTTCATGTGGCCTTCAGATTAGCTCAAGAACAGTGCGCAGAGAGCTTCATGGAATGGGTTTCCATGGTCGAGCAGCTGCATCCAAGCCATACATCACCAAGTGCAATGCAAAGCGTCGGATGCGGTGGTGTAAAGCACGCCGCCACTGGACTCTAGAGCAGTGGAGACGCGTTCTCTGGAGTGACGAATCGCGCTTCTCCATCTGGCAATCTGATGGACGGGTCTGGGTTTGGCGGTTGCCAGGAGAACGGTACTTGTCTGACTGCATTGTGCCAAGTGTAAAGTTTGGTGGAGGGGGGATTATGGTGTGGGGTTGTTTTTCAGGAGCTGGGCTTGGCCCCTTAGTTCCAGTGAAACGAACTCTGAATGCTTCAGCATACCAAGACATTTTGGACAATTCCATGCTCCCAACTTTGTGGGAACAGTTTGGAGCTGGCCCCTTCCTCTTCCAACATGACTGTGCACCAGTGCACAAAGCAAGGTCCATAAAGACATGGATGACAGAGTCTGGTGTGGATGAACTTGACTGGCCTGCACAGAGTCCTGACCTCAACCCGATAGAACACCTTTGGGATGAATTAGAGCGGAGACTGAGAGCCAGGCCTTCTCGTCCAACATCAGTGTGCAACCTCACAAATGCGCTTCTGGAAGAATGGTCAAAAATTCCCATAAACACACTCCTAAACCTTGTGGACAGCCTTCCCAGAAGAGTTGAAGCTGTTCTAGCTGCAAAGGGTGGACCGACGTCATATTGAACCCTATGGATTAGGAACGGGATGTCACTTAAGCTCATATGTGAGTCAAGGCAGGTGAGCAAATACTTTTGGCAATATAGTGTATATATATATATATATATATATATATATATATATTTTTTTTTTTTTTTTTTTTTTTTTTTTTTTAAGGTAATCTCTGCTGGCTGTACAGAAAAATTATATAGTTTATAGTTTACTAGACGATCTAACCATTTTCTCTAAAGAACGACACAGATATTTATCATTGGCTATTTATGGAACATATTTTTACATTAGACCCCAGATAAATAATGCTCATTTTTCTTGTAGGCTATTCTACAGAAGAGGATTAGGGCGACTGAAAAAAATTTACTGATTTTTACATTTTCCATGTAGTCTTCTGTCATCTTGGATAAATGACTGAAAAAAAAGACAGAAAGAAAGACGTGAAAAAGTTAGAACTGTTTCTCTTAGCCCCGCCCCCCGGAGGAGAGGCGCTCCCAGCCTCCGGAGTCAGATTCGAGTCATAAACTTTACGCACAGGTTCCCTTTAGAGACACAGCAGCCCAGAAGGACCAGAAAGGCAAGGTAAGCAGCGCATATAATAACTCTGATCATCATACCATTTGATTTCCACATAACAATGTGGGTAGACTTGCTTACTTCTTACGGTGCGTTCTGTTCATTCTTGGATTAAAGGACTGCAGCCTGGGGTTGAAATCTGTACTAGATGTAATCTGGCTTTCAGACATTAATACCACCTCCTAAGTTTGGATACTAAAATTATTTGGCGTGTTTTATAAAAGCTAAAGGAGAGAAAAAGATAGTCTTTTCGCAAGATATCACATATTTGAGAATTTATCTTATGGATTGAGTTTAAGCAGTTTTAGCGCTTATTTATGGGCGTGCATGTCACAGGATAAAGGTCATATAATGTTAAAGTTGTTGTGAATCAATGACTCAAACATATATTTGGGGATTTTTAGCACCTTTATTCGAGTTGAACACAGAAATATAATTTTTTTCCCCTTTTGCGTTGGCATGTTCTCTGTCAGTCAGAATATTGCAGGTACAGTGGCTGTGCTTGGACTTTGTTTTTAAAGCTGAGGTCATTCCTGCTAAGAGGATCTGGTGAAATTATTTTTTACCCTCTGCACAAAGGCATCATTGATTCCTTAACCGAATGCTGCAGTCCATTTTAAGATGATATAAGAACTGCACAGTTTCTAAGAACAGAGTAACATAATTGATGACTTGCAGACAACAGGCACATATCGACCTTCTAGCAAGTTACGTTTAAAATTAATTTATTGCATGTTCATTGGGTTTAACAAAGTACTTGAAATTCAGTTTTATTTGCATTGGCTGTATTTCTCATGGCACTGCAAATTAACAGAACAACAGTCTTTAAGGTCTTTCTTTAATGATGGTATATCTAACAAACAGGATGAAGTCTAAGGCTCTCAACAGATCAGGTTGTCTCTCTTGTGTTCTTCTTGTGCGAAAAGCTGATCCACTGCATGTATAGCTTTTGTAGCTACTGAAATATTAGAACTGTTACAAGGTTTTATTTATTGGTGCACCTGATGAAGCGTTAGAAACTCAAACAAACTATTTTTTTTATAGTGCAGTAACATCAACTGACATTGAGAAAAAAATGTAAAAAGGCATTATGGAGTTTCTAATGATACTGCCAGTTATGCCAAAACACAGAACTGCAGCTCTCTTCTGCTCATTCTCGTAGCTCGCGCTTGTGCTTGACAAGTTTCTTCCACATCTTTTTTTACTTTTTTGACCTTACATGGAGTTTTCATTGATCTCTGAGTTGAGCTGGATACCGGTTGCTTCTAAGTATCCACCAAATCCTTCTTGAATAAAATGCTTCATTGTTTTCTAGATTGGATCTATTTAACAATGATGCTCTTGACATCATATCCGCGAACAGCGTGGGAACTTCCGACCCAAAGTAAATTCAGCAATACAGGCTATAGGCTTATAGATGCATCAGCTCTGAACTACTGAGATGTCAGTCTGATCATCAAATGATGTTTTAGTCATGAAGCATCAAATAAAAAGGCAATTTAAAGATATTTTTCAGTAAAAACAAAAAACAATGTGCATTGGTCATTTTGGACTTATGTGATTTTGGCAACTAACTCTCCTAGTCGGTTATCAATTAAACAAAAGTGAAAATGTGTGGAAAAGTAAATGTGTGGAAAAGTACTTTATCCCCTCTACTGTGGACCCGTGCTTTCTAAAAGTCCCAACGCTTAGAGTTCAGGATCTCTTTTAAGGGCATTTTCAAAACATCCTGCTGACCTCTGCAGGAAAACTGAAAAAGAGCCATTAATGGGTCTCATAGGAAGATAATATCAGGAGGAGATAATGATCTCAAATATACTGGATAATTAACGCAGAAACTGTTTGCCAAACTAAAATAACCATCATCCAGTCCTCTGATCAAGTCTGAAAACCTTCTGGATGAGTTGTTGGAGGACCTCTTATTGCAGAAAATAGAAATCTAAATTACTCATTTTTTCTTAAAGCAAGTGCTTTTTTTTTATTGAGGAGGTAAATGAGACACTTTGCCGATGGAACAAGACAATTTTACTTTTAAAATAAATAAGAATAATTGCATTTTCCTGCGATGGACTGGCGACCTGTCCAGGGTGTACCCCACCTCTCGCCCATTGACAGCTGGAGATAGGAACCAGCACCCCTCGCAACCCCAATTGGGACAAGCGTGTCAGATAATGGATGGATGGATGGATAGAATTGCATTGTCTTGTTTCAAGTGCATATTATCTAATAATGTTATTTTAAGAGTAAAAACACTCAGTCCATTGGCAAATCATCTTATTTACCTACTGTAATTAAGGGTAAATGCACTTAATTTAAGAAATTTCAACACAAATTATTAAAAGATAAGTTGTCTGTTATCTGAAAATAGTGAACACTGTAGTTTTATTAAAAACAGATTAAAATATGAAGTTTCGTCATTTACAACTAACACTGTGTCAGGTCATTACTTTTTCCTTGGGTAGAATATACTGGCAGCCAAATTTCCATGTGCAGTTAAATATAAAGCACATCCTTCCTTCCCTAGGGGATCAAAACAGAAGGGATGGAAAAGTATGCATTTGGCTGCTGATCAGATCAAAGCAGGCAGGTTATTTTAATGAATCAAAACATGTTTTAACACTAGCTAAACACAAATCCTGGAACACGACACTGATTATTATCAAGCTGTGTAACAAATTATGTCTGTACATCCTTCATTGCTGTTTATTTTTTACAGGCTTAACGACGAAAACATCTTCTCATCCAAGAGAAATTCTGGCTTGAAGAGACGTTTGAAAACCTTTTTTGTGGTTTTTCAGCAAAATGCAAATAAGATTCTGTTTACTTTTTTTAATAATGTCTTTGGACATCACTCTGAGCCAGAGAGACTGCACAGGTGTAACCTGCCCTGTCCTGCAGAATTGCATCGAATCAGTTTTAGAGAATGGCGCCTGTTGCCCAAAATGTATACAAAAGGGTTGCACGTGTGAGGGGTACTCGTTCTACGATTGTGGGCTACAAGGCTTCAAGCATGGTAAAGTGCCAGAGGGAGAATCCTACTTTGTGGATTCTGGAAGCACTAAATGCTCTTGTCCCCAGGGAGGAGGCAACATAACCTGCCTTTATATGTTTTGCCCCGACATACCCCCGAATTGTATTGAAGTTTTACAACCTGAAGATGGATGTAAACAATGTGGGCGTGTTGGCTGTGTCCATGGCGCCAAGAAGTACGAGGCAGGGCACTCCTTTCAGTTAGACCAATGCCAGGTTTGCCATTGTCCAAATGAAGGGGGCAGGTCAGTGTGCTCCCTGATCCCTGGCTGTGACCTCCGCACTGTTAATAACCCCACATGGGCAACAACCACTGAAAATAACAGCCCTGTGAGAGACATTAACAGAGGACGTGACCCTCGACTGACAAGCCTTCTTGAACCGTTTTCCAAGTTTGCAATGGCAAACTCTCTCCCACTTTATAAGGAGGACCCACCCAGTTTTGGCTCAGATTATGACGACATGCTGCCAGAACCAACAACTTCCACTTTTCAAAATCTGGCTCAGTCACAGGATGCTTCTACAGTTCCTTTAACTTACCCCGAGTCCAGCTCCTCAATCTTCACATCTCACGACGGCAAAGCAAATGAGCTGAAGGAAACTGAGAAACCTCGAAGCACAGAAAGGACCAGAGAGAATGACCAGACCCAAGGCTTGGATTCAACCACGACTGGAGCTGAAAGCAGTTACTCACCATCAACAGCAAGCACAGACACAGTCGCAGAATTTACAGACAACCAGAATTTAAAGCAGGGAACCGATAAAAGGCCCCTGAGACATAATATGCACAGAGATACAGGTCATCAGAAACACAGGCAGCGAGGCCACACCAGGCATCTTAGTGAAACCTATTATGCCAGCCGCACTGAACAAGAGACAGCATCAATGCAGCACAAGCTTAGCAAACAAGAACATGGTTCCTACCCCACAGTCCTGTTTAGTCCCACCAGCAGAGCTCCAGTCAGGATGAGAGAGGAGCCTCAAAGACAACCTCAAACCCTCGACAACTACGGCTCACTGGATGAGGAGGAAGACGCAACAGGTAAATCCTTAGTCCTCTGAAAATATTAAATAACAGTGGTTCAATGACAGCTTACGATGATTGGTCCTCTTTATAAAAGAAAGCAGATTACAGTGCCAAAATAATCAGACATAAGGCACGTCTGTTTTAAATAAAAACTGTAAAAAAAAAATCTATGTAAAGTTAGCAGTGATCAAGGCGAAAACCTCTAATGAGTTTATAGTAACTATTAGAGATAGTATTGATCTGTTTCCCTCATTAAAATACTAAATTTAGAAGAAACCATTTTTTTATTTATACAGAGAAAAACTTGCTTTTAGGTTTGTACTGCAAATAAATAGCTACAAATATTCAAAATGTTTTTCTTTAGTATGTTTAATATACTCATACAATAAATAATTAGACCAGCTTTGGTTTCCTCAATTTATTTGTTTAGAAATCACAGTGAGCAAGAAGCTCATGACCATCTAATATTACTTTCTCTAACTTTATATATGTTACAAAACTGATAATACAATTTTTTTCATAAGCTATTTTTCTTCACTGATGGATTTATATACTTAGGTTCATTTGTTACCGTAAAAGGTTGGATCTCCCCCTTATTGCAGAAAAGTAAGATAAGCCACACACAAGAAAAGTGAGACGGACTATTTTTAAAAAGTTATGAAATAAAGACTTAACATGATAAATCTTTTTTTTTTTTTTTACCCCATGTCCTGAGAATGTGCGTAAAATATTAGCTGCAAAACTAACCCAACATCATCTAATGAAATAAGATTTAAAAGATTTAATATGTTTTTGAATTTTAAAGCTTTTTTGATGGAAATAGTTGCAATACCTTTTTAATTAAAAGGAAGAACAACCTGTTGTATGTTTTTAAACATGTCTGAACTCAGAGTTCAGCTCCTATTAAAGCGTTTTGAAATAAAACATCATTATTGTTATTAGAAAATTATTTCCTGAAGTTCAATCAAAAAAGGTTATGAGACCATTACAAAAGATTTTTACAACACTGAGGATTATTTTAAGGTGTTACTATTAAATTGAAGAAGGTTGCTATGCTTCCAAGCTTTGAGACCAAATTGGCCATAAAATAGGTGGCATTTGTCAAAAATATACTTTGTCACTTACAATTAGCACAGTCCAAGCTGATATGCACAGCCACAGAGAGTTGGTGATTAAGGCTGGATCTGCTTAATGAGAAGTCAACCAATATGTGCAGAGAAAGCTGTAGGTTTGCTAAAGCTTATAAATGCAAAACTACAATCCCCCCAAATTCCCAGAAGCTAAACATAATGGCTAAAAAAAGATCAAGGTGCTCTGCTGGCCCAATTAAATTTAGGCTCAAGCCAATGCTCAAACGATCGGCCACAAACCTCATTCAGCTGCTGCTGTAAAAAAGGGTGGGGCAAAAATGTTTCCTTTATGAGATGTGAAAGACTAATCTGGCCATATGTGAAATGTGGCTTTAAGGAAATTATATCATAAGGTCTGTTTTTGGTGTCTATGAAAAGCGTTCATACAGCTAAAGCAGTCATGTTACAGTGACAGTTTAATTTGAATTAAATGTTTTGGATCGGCCCGTTTTGCATGTCTAAAAAGTCTGATGTGCATTTATATTCAGTTATAAAAAAAAGACTTCTTTTGGCCACACTTCCATAAATATCTGATTTGTGACTAGTGGTCTTTTTAACTGATTTCTCCACTTGAGCTGCAGATCCTTGGAGGTCTTCTAGTGTTACCAAGGGCCTTTTGGCAACTTTTTGCTTTAATGCTCTTCTTCCTTTTTCCTGTTATTTTGTCGTCATTCCACACTCTTTATTCTTTTCATCTAGTGCATTGAACAATGCTCTGTGGGATCCTCAAAGCTTGGGAACTTAACTCTGATAGAACACCTCAGCTTAATATTCTCCTACAGCTGTCTGCTGTGTTCCTTCATCTCCATGATGATGATGATGATGATAATGTTTTATAACGAACTTTTGCTGGACTTAAAACTTTATAATGAAATGACATAACACACAAATGGACCCTGTTTAGTAAAATACTGACCTCTAAAGGTATTTAGTGTGGCACTGTTTTATCTAAGGGTTTCAGAGTATAGAGAACAAATAATAAATGCATGCCCCAACTTTTACATTGTTGCAGGTGAACAATGTAAAAAAAAACAAAAAACCTTATTTTTTTCTTCTGTTTCATAATAATTTGCCACTTTGTGCTGAAGTATTGTACCTGTACAAACTCGGGTATGTGGTTATAATTTGACTAAAGTGAAATGCTTTAAATAGCTGTTGTCAAACTCTATTAACTGTCGCTTTTTTTTGCATTTCTTTTGTATTTTTGCAAAAATAATGGCCTGATGCATGATACATATACAACATTTCTTGGACTCCAAATCCCCCTCTAGTAAAAATATTTGAATTGCAACAGTGCAAGCTGTCATTTTACCTGGTCGGTCAGTGCTTTACAGGACTATCACTTTTGTTGAGACCTGCCAAAATATTTAGTGTCTTTCAACACGTTTCACCTTCTGGTATGCATACTGTAAGCAGGGCACATCTTTAAAACCAACAGAAAGTTTTCCACACACAAGTGCCTGCGAGCTAACAAAGACACGCATTTACTACCTCAGTTTTTATTTCTGTGACACTTGTCATGAAAGGTTTTCCACTTTTTCTTTATTAACTTCAACTGTTCAGCCAAAGAAATTATTTCACGGAGAGTTTAACCCATATTGCAAGTGGTGTTGGTTCCCTCCAGAGATGAGGAGCTGAAATTTGCTGGTCTGCAGTTAACACCTAGGCTTCACTACACTGCAACGCACTGAAGCTAGATTTTCATTGTGGTGACATGTTGGAACACAAACAGGAAAAACCCAGCTGATAAAGGCCTTGAGTAATGTCTGTTATCAATGCTATTAGCACAGGATGTCAACATTATTTGGACAGGAAAAGAGAAAGTCAAAAAACAGGCAGATGGCCTTTTATTCCAAACAGAAATGAGCTTCTATTTCCGTAGGGTGCGGTGCAAGTTAGAAATAACATTTGTTGAATTTATAACTCAGACTCATGCCTTTTTTCTTTGCAGCATGTGCACATGGGGGGGATGGATTGTTTAGGAGTTGTAATGCTGCCTATTTGGTTTAGAATTTCTTTGGGGTGGGGGTCTGTACCTGAGAGCTGCATAATTCCCATGTGATGAATGAGACCACTGTTATCGTTTGATTGCCAGGCACTACTCCCTGTTCTCTCTCAGTGTGATTACCCATCTCCCACGTGTTTGTTGCTTTCCCAATCTGCTTAGTATTATCCTCATCTAAAGCATTCATCATTTTGCTTTTAGAAATTAGTGAACAGTACCTATTATGCTAATCGAATATTATTTTGGACTTGAAAGAGTGGATAAAATGCATCAGTAGTGCATAAAAAAATCATGAAAAGATTAGTATAAAGAAACCGAGGATCCACTTGTTTTTATCAGCCTAACTGTCACAACATGCTGCATGTTGGGTAGATGTGTAATTCTCTTTATGATGAAAGAGAAGGGTGAATTCCAGAAGTGGCTGTGGAAGAGGTTGTCCCTACTGTACAGCAACTTTAAAATTTGGTTTTAAGATTATAGCTGGTTTATCTGGTGTGCCTTCCAGTTAATTTGCAGTAATTTTAGCTACGTCCCATCCTCAACACGTTTCTTTTGAAAGTTCCCATGTTGCTGGTCTTTATAAATCAAACCCATACACAAACACAGCTTAGTGTACAGAACACAAGCCGTAAAAAACACCCACAAAAAAAGTAGACTAATTTGCTTCTTGCACTCATACTGTAGTTAGAAAATCTTTTAGATGATCTAAACCATATAATCTGAGCATTCAGTTTTTCCTTCCACCTTTAGAGTGCCACAGCTTTTTCAGCTCAAGTTGTATTATTCACCATTTTCTCATGATATATAATTTCTAACTTGAAAATGGCATCAACAGGTGTGACTTTGAACTAGAAATCTTCCAGTTTTTCACAGAAATGCATTTTTTTCTATCATAAAATCAATAGTTAGATGGATTTCATCCGTAATATTTGTAGGTTTCATGTATTCGGGCTTATAAATAGTGGGTGAAAAATATATGGTATAGTAAAGCAGTGAGAAGCAGGTTTGATTTATGAGTGGAAAATGGTTTTGGTGGTGCTGTGCAGAGGAAGCAGATGTTAAAAAGCTGAACATTGATCTTGGTTTGGGTATGTGCTGGAAATTTGCAGCATCCTTTGGAAACACAAGCAAGTGGTTCAAAAAAAATCTCACATATTAAGTTGTGACAAGTGTGTGTTGTGACAATGAATAAAAGGGAAAATATATTTTGCTTGAAGTATGAAATAAATGTCCACCCAAACGATATTACATTAAAGTAACAAAATGGAAATTTTGAGTCACTTAAACAAAGGGGACTCAAACCTTGAATTTGTAAAGAGGTTTTAAAAAAAACATTTTATTTGGAACAATTGGGGGGTTTTTTGGCAATAAAAAAAAATGATGTAATTACTTTTTTCAAAGAATTATGCAGAATGTGTTTGTGTGGAAGAAAATAAGTATAAAGGCCACATTTCTCCACAACCAATAAAATCAGTCTTTGCTGAACTTCATTTTTGCGCTAAGTAAAGAAAGAATCGAGAGGTGAGGACACAGATCATGTGCAAGGTCGACACGATAGTTTAGGCGGGGAGTAAACAGCCAGACCATAATGCATTGGTCTTATTTGTTAAAGTTGATCAAGGAAGAAAATTCTTTCAACGAGGTTTTTACTTTGTACTTTTTTGTCTTTGAGAAAATGTATTCAGATGTAGGCAGTTTGTTTTAAAATCAACAAGGTCACTCTTCAAATGATTCTACTGGTCAGGAGAATAAACTTAAGCTTCAGCAGATTTGGCCTCTGTGTTTGACTGAATCTGCTGTCTGATTGTATATAAGACTACTTCCTTTCTTTCTACCACATGTATCAAGTTGAAATGACATTGTTTTGGCCAAACATATTTTGGGTAAGTAGTCGTAGTTTTGAGTTCTAGACAAAGACAATGTCTTTGAAATATCTGCTTATAGTAGTTATCTTATGTTTGGTAATAGAGAAGTACTACTTTGGCCACAGTTGGCTGGCACATTAAGTTTAAGAACACCTGAACAGGTCAGAGTGACAATGTCCATAGCCAAGGCAAATGACCTAAAGCCTACATTGTTGTGTTTTGAGTGCTACTTTTTACTTTAAGACTTCAATTACAGTTAAGCTTCCCAACATCGTTCTTTAAAATAACCTCATGGTAGTGCTGATTATGCTTCCCTCTTGGGTTGAAACTTCGAAAATTCAACCAGATACAAAAGATTCATTAAAAGGGAATCCTCTGGATAATGGCATACAGTCATACTGCAGACTGAGAGACAGATTTGGGATGATTTTAACGATTTTTAAGGAAACTCAAAGAAAGAGCCACTAACCTCAAGATTCTGGTGGAGGCATCAATAGTTTTTTATTGGTTTATAGCTGAAGCTGACGGCAGGGTAATGACTTCACTGCAGGTGAAGAGGAGGCGAGAAAGACTAGCTAACTGCACAGCGACAGCCACTGACAAATCTTTGGAGTCAACTATATAAACCTTGGGATTAGGCAGGTCTTACTGGTCAGATTCAGGAAATCAGTTCAACAGCATAGACTTTCCATTATTGTGGGCAGTCTATGCACACCTGTGCACTAACGATGGTGTCTAATCAGCATGATATGGCACACCTGTGAGGTGGAATGGATTATCTCAGCAAAGGAGAAGTGCTCACTTTCACTGATTTAGACCTGTTTGTGAACAATGTTTGAAGAAAATTGTGATATTTGAGTTTGTCTTAAGTTGAGTGTTTAGATTTATATATTAATTACTGGTAGTTTATATGAACAGTTCTCACTACTTTGTATTAGAGCCTTTGAGTTGGTTATACTGTATGAGAGGTAAATGTTTTTACTATTTTATGCACATTTTTTAGTATATAATATGGAAGAGTTTAATTTAATACATGTGGAAGTTAATTTTGATTTATGTCCCTGGGGGCACCCCATAAAAAATCCTTTTATTGTCCCACAATAGAGAAATTGTGATGTTACAGCAACAAAAGGTTATAGCAGAAGTGGTCACACAATGTTGACCTTAGAAAGTGTATAAAAAATAACAGAATAATTAACAGAGTTATCAAAATAAATAAAAAATAAGTACTGTACTATACAGTGTTTTTACAATATTAATGCTCTGTATCTGGAGAATAAATAATCAATAAACAGCTGTTGACGTTTTTAGATTAATTAATATGTCATGAATAGCAACAGCATTAGATGTGCAAAATGACAGCATTATGTTATTTAACTGACTAAGACAGAAACTGTGCAAAAATTAGTATGAATGTAACAGCATATTGAGGTCGTTTGGAACAGCGATTGTTATAAAGTCTTACATCTACTGGGAGGAAAGATCTGTGACAATGCTTCCTCGTGCATTTAGGCTGAAGCACTCTGTCGCTGAAGGAGCTTTCCAGTTCTGGACCAGCTTTATGAATGGGGTGATAGACATTATCCAACAGATATGTTATTTTAGTTAGAGTATAGGACGTATAGGTCACCTTAGAGTTGTTTTCTTTCTTTTGTTTTTTTTTTCCTATTTCAATGTTTCAGCATGAGTGATGACATGAGTTGGAGATTGACACAATGGAGAAAAGAATCGGGTGCTGGTGTCAGTCTAATGAGTGGATATAATGACAGACTATGGAGCAGATAAAAGCTTTCCTAAAAACATACTGTATCCTGGATCTTTGTTGTTAGAGCACAAAAATTCTGAGTGTTTAATTATTGCACAGCTGGATGTAGGTTTAATTATAAGTGCTGTCAAAGCAAAAGAGAGGACCTGCAAGGTTAGTCATAGTGTGGTTAAAAATCTTTTTTTTTTTTATCTTTTTCTTTTACAGTTACTATTCATTGAGAACATAATCCTTAGAAAACCCATCTTAAACTACATGTATTCTAACCTCATCCTCCATTTAGTGTGAACACCTGGAGAAAATGTTGCTGATTCTTCCATGAGAAAATGAAAAGGAGGCGAAATAATAATGGTAAATAATCATGTTGCTGCCTTTTAATATACTTTAACACAGGTTCAAAGAGACTTTGTGTAACTGTACAGTTGCTGTAGCTGTGTATCAGAGAGCCACAGGGACCCACAAAGTTTAGATTTTCTTCTTTCCAAGCCTTTAAATTAAAGCACAGCGCAACTGTCACTTGCACTGGTCTGTGTCATTGCTCTGGTCTGAATTAGTTGGTATGACAAGGAAATGCATTTCATTCAAAAGAAGTATAAGTAGAACAAAATACACTAAACTGATCCTTGGGTCAGTTCTCATCCCTTAACATTAAGGACGGCCATTCATTGTATACATTTATTGAAAAGATTAAAAAAAATCTTCTTATAGTAGTTACATCATTTTACAATGATTATTTTGCAGAATGGTGAAGCAGAAGTTACACAAATGTAGGAAACAGCTGAAGCTCTATGTTATAAAACCCCAAACCTATGACGATGCATACATTAGCATGTGTCTCGCACTACATGTGAAGAAATAATTTTTTATTGTTAAACTCCTTGAAGTGGGCTGTGCCTATACATCCTGTTACGCAAGGGCAACCCTATAGCTCCTATGAGGTGAATAAGAGGGAAGTCCCTATGTTAAATGAACTATCATTAGGAAGCATCCTGCTTCCTCTTCCTACCTCCAGTCTTACTGCCAGCACTATATGGATAGTGCCTATCATGCCATACTTCTGCTTTGGTCTAAGTGCCCTTACCAATTCGCACTATACAGATGGACCTAAGATGTGTGACAAGGGACCTCTATCGACTCGAGCTACAAAGGTGCCCTTTACCCATCCTTCAGAAGCATGGTTATTAATAAACCTACTGAACTCATTCTATAACCTGCATATTAAATGCAGTGACAGAAAACATGGTTCCACTACAGAAACTGCAGTTAATAGCTTTGACTATTTTAAATTTGACCATATAGTGCCTATAGATGAATTTTATGGAGAATTTTAAATACTGCTTCCTTAACCTTATTGAGAACTGAATATTTATATGGAATTAACAAGTCTTTTAATTGATATCTGGAATATAATAGCTAGAAGATATGGAGGAGAAACAACTGTTTTTTTTGGAAAAACCTGCTTCTTCTCTTATTGCTTTCATCAAGTTCCTGTGAAAAAAGTAGATGTCAAAGGCTTAGAACATAGGACCCAGAATTGAAGCCCAGGGTCATTTCAAAACAAGCATTTATTATAGGAATCAGCGTGCTACTGCTCATAAGCAGGGACACACTCTCTGGATGCTCTGGTTAAGTTCAGTCTGAACCCAGAAGATGGAGGGAAATCTGGAGGGATTGTTTCTCTGTAGCTTGCAGCTGAAGCTGCTTATAGAGTTCCAGGAGAGAAGCAGAGCAGCGACGAGCAGAAGCCAGAGCATGCAGAGTAATAGTTGAATCAAGAGGGATAATCCAAAGGCAGATTTGAAGCAGGAACAGGTTTCCATGTGTGAAGGTGAGAAGTTCGTAGAAGCGCCAAAGAGATATCCAGGTCGGGGTCAGAAACAGGTCCAATGTCGTTAACAGCCAGAACCCAGGTAATAGTCTGAAAACAGATCAGGCAACAGAGCAGAACAGAGGAAACCAAAACTCAGAAGTCCAATGACGGAAACTAGTCAGGATCAGGTAATCGGATCCAATCCAATCCAATCCACTTTATTTATATAGCACGATTTCAATAAACACAAGGTTCCCAAAGTGCTGCACAAAAAAGATAAAATAACTCAAATAAATAAAAGTAAATAAAATAAATTGGAAACTCAAAGATAGTTAGAAAACTCTCACACTCAGCTTGAATAATCTGGCACAGATGGCTGGAAGCAGGTGGCTTAAATAGAAAGCAGGAACAGGTGAATCTGATGAGTGACAATGAGCGCTTGGCAGAGCTAAGCAGGCAGACAGGAGAAAAGAGCAACATCCAGCTATTAGTGCCGAGGTCATGGCAGTATATTTCCCCCAATGATGACTAAGCAGAATCAGGAAGACCAAATGGAGTACATAAGAAATTATCAGTGTTTTTAAAGGAAAAAGAAAGGGGGTTATAGAATGCAACCCTATTTACATTGTCATAGATCAATAACGATAGTTCAATGGGTGAAATGGACGTACAGAGAAGTTCAAAACCCATCGACACCTCCTTTCTCTGAAAATCTCACAATTCTAAACTTCCACCATGATACAGCAACTGTGGTGGGCCGCTGACTCACACCGAGCTCCGGGGCTGGTCCGGGAACCCCGGCGGCTGGGCACGGAGCGACCGAACCCGACCCGGTGACGGTATGCTTCCCCCCGCCTTCCTCACGGGCCACCGTGTCCAGGCCGACCAGCCCCGGAGCTCATGGCTCAGTTCGAATGCCTGGTCCTGTCCAGTCATCTACAGTCTGCACTGTAGTTGACCAAAATCCTGGACAGTTTTGAAATTCCCCCTGGAAATTTTTTTAGGCATGAAAAGTAGGAGATGTGCGGGTAAAAGAGGATGTCTGGTCACCCTATCATATCAACAATTTGATGTTTCAGTGAGTGATTGCTTGTTGCTATGACGCGTCTTTGCTCAGCAGCTTCGCTTGTTGTAAACTAACCAATCAGCGCACAGCTCATCTTAATATTCATGAGCATACCATAAAAGGAAGAGAACCTGTCGTTTCATTCTAGGGCTTTTAACCAGGCTTGGTTAAAAGGGCTCATAGAACAGCAAATATGCCATTTTCAGCCCATTGTACTTATAACTCTAAATTAAAATTTATCCCATAAAATCACAAAAAACTACATCAGATAGAAGTTTGGTTCTTAAGAAACTGTTTAGCCCAATGAATTTAAAGGGTGATATTTACAGTAGAGAAATCTATAAGATGAAGCCTACCTGATTCATGCGTTTTTTTTATATAATATGTACAGTTTATATATTTTTATAAAATTATGAGTACTACTGTCAATCTCTTTAGTAATCTCATTATGTAAATTTAAGGAAAGCACAGCATTTGTAAATCAGGATAATCCTTCAGCTTTAGCAATAAGTACTCCACCTTTTAAAGATAAATCCCTCTGCAGCAGTTTGCTAAGTTTATTTTTGATTTTCTGCATAATTGGTGTAAAATTAGAGCCGCATCTTACCTTTTGGTCTTTAGAGAATTAAGGTATTTGACTTCTTGTTTAACAGAGATAACATGTATACCATTCGCTAAACAGTCTTTAATTCACATTTCTTTTATTCTAACGTGGACATTATATTTAAACAGACACTTATTACATCTAAGAGAAGATGGATCAGATTTTAATTTCCTAAATAACTGCGGTATTATCCGCAAACTGGATAATGATAAGCTCTTTATTAACTAACCTCTTACAGTACCACTGGAAATATAAGTTGTACACATTTTTGAACAACAGGAATTATTAGGATGGAATGGACCCGCCTTGGTTAATATTACAATTTAGGACTTACACCATTACAAAAAAATTCAAAGATTGAAAAGTAAACGGTCACAGCAACATCTTTAATCTGAAAAAATAATAATAAATGAAAAAAAAAGTTCTATGAAAATAAGCAGATATAAGTCAGTAATTGATCTTTAACAGAATACTTAATACAATAAACTCAAGAAACAGGTCTTGGCAAAATTGATGGTTCCCTTAGCTTAATGTTTTGTTGCACAACCTATTAACACAATCATTGCAATCAAGGGATTCTTGTACTGTCAGTGAGACTCCTGCAGCTCTCAGCAGGTATTTTGGTCCACTCCTCATCAGCAAACTGCTTCAGCTGTCTCAGGTTTGAAGGATGTCTTTTCCAGACAGCATATTTCCGCTCCTTCCAAAGATCTTCTATATGATTTAGGTCAGGGTTCATTGAAGGCCACTTCAGAGTTGTCCAAAGTTTTCCTCTTAGCCATTTTTGGAGGTTTCTTGGATGTGTAGTCTTTTCTTGATACGCTTCATTTTTCTGTCTGTGAACAAAGAGCTGATGTGCCTTGGCAGGTTTGGATTTTTTTGTCTCATCTGTCTAGAAAACATTCTACCAGACGCTTTGTGGCTCGTCTACATGTAGTTTGTCAAACTCCATTCTGGCTTTGTTATGATTTAACAATGTCCACTTTGGCTCAAAAAATGACTGACAGCTTTGATCTTTATAAAATTGTTTCCGGGCTCTTTTGTTACCATTTATATTATCCTTCTTTTAGATTTGTCATCAAATTTTCTCCTGTGGACACGTCCATTGAGATGGCTAACATCCCGCGGATCTTAAATTTCTGAATAATATGTGCAGCTGTAGTCACAGGAACATCAAATTGCTTGGAGATGGTCTTATTGCCTTTACTTTAAACATGCTTTTGTATAATTTAGGGCTGCAGCTTACAATTATTTAGCTATTCGAATAATCTGTTGATTATGTTTTAGTTGAATCGATTAATAATCGGATAGCAAAAGGTTCCTTGAATAAGATTTTTTACAGAATTAAACCAGGTGAAACTAAAACGTTTCCACCTTTTGACAGAATAAAACTTTTTTTGTTTTATTTTAAACAAAATGTTTAAATATTGTTAATATTTACTGCTCTAAGGTTGCTCTGTGAGCTAAATGCATTTTTCGGGTTTCTACACTATTATGACTAATCGATCACTAAATTAGTTAACGATTATTTCAATAATTGATTAATCACGATTAATCCAATTATTGTCTCAGCTCTGGTATAATTTTCTTTCTAATCTCCTGAGACCAGTTTTTACTTTGCTTCCTCTGATCCATGTTGAGTGTGGTACATACCATGTCAACCTCTTTTTGAGGATACCTGTAAAAGAAAAGAAACTACAGGGCTAGAAAAAAGTTTAATAAAACTTTGTAGATAAAATGTCGGTACTATTACTGGCTTGTAGTGCAGCAATACATTTAGAGATCTCGTCTACCTTAAATGGGTTGTAACAACTGTTTCCATGTTTCACGTTTTGAATTTGAAAAGAAAAGATAGTGAAATCTCATCACGTCATTATGTTTTAATCTGTATACGTTAAAGTAAGATTTGGCACAAAAGTTTAAAATTGGTCTTGGTTTGTTGGCGATAGTATCATATTTAGTTGATATTTAGGGTTTGTTTTTTATCTGTATATTTTTCAAGCCTAAAAAAATAAGCAGATTTTGTTCTCCCTCCTCTAGCCATCTCTTCCTGGATCAAACAAAGGCACCTAGGGCTTTGTTTTGATATAAGATTTCCAGTTTGTTTTCAAGTTCTATTAAATTATACTTATCGTGCTCCAATAGTTTTTCAGCAGATTTCTGGTAATAAGAGCTAATCTTTCTTCTAACTTTTTCCTTTTCAGCTTTTCACAGTTTAGAGATTCAACTCCCATTTGTTTTAACAATTTTAAAGTTTAAATTCAGAGTTTCAAGGTTTGCACTGTATGAGGTCTCTTGCCCTGGAGGCCATCTACAGAACGCAATATCTATGACGATGTTAAAATCCAGTTAAAAGGATTAAGTCTCAGTATTTGAAAAACCAGGATGTAATTTTTTTTTCTAAAGAGTCAAATAGTTTGTCATTTTCAGTTTTAGTTTTGCTACAATGTGTAATACCTGCAATAAAAGCATTGCTGCAGTATCCAGTTACTGAGCAGAATGTGTCCTAGGGTGTCGCAAAGAGAGAGAAATGCTCACAATGCTCACAAGCAGAGCGTTTAAATCCATGAAATAACCACACTTCATTGCCCCATCGTGATTTCCACAAATTACTGTCAGCAGATGTGGAGGGACTCTCTTGAAAAAAAAAAAAAATCAGTTTTAAGTTTTTTGCCAAAAAAATTTTATGTTTTGCTTTTTTGCCTCCTGTAGGCTTAATTTGGATTATTCTGCTGAAAGACATTATGATATTGCATTTTCAGTTTTCTGGCAGAGGGCCACAAGATGTTATACTTATGCATTCCTGAAACGCTTTGGACGAGGAGAAAATCCCACAGCATAATGGATCCTTCACCACTGATCATTGTGTGTGCTGACAGGATAAAAAATTTTTAAATTACTATTCTGGTTTTAAATGCAGGTATTTTTTTGTCAGTAGCTATTTTAATGAGGGCCTTACCTGACTTATAAAGGTCGGCAACAAGTCTCTACCTGAGAGTGGCTAAAAGAAACAATGCTTCATTAAAATGTATTATTAAGAGAAATGTCTCGGCCGTTCTTCTCAAAACTAGGTTAGAAACAGTTAGGTCTGTTTTTTCTACTTTTTAATTATTGAGATATTACACTGTAATATGACTGCAATAAAATATTTGTCCACTTAAGTCTTTTTACAGATATTTTGTTGCCTGTAAAAAAAAAAGGGTGAATTATTCCCGCCTTTGGGCCTGTGCCCCCATTCAAAGCTTGTTTTGCAACAGACCATCAGAAGAAGACAATTAAGCCAGAAGAAAGTTCAAAAGCTGCATTTCTTTCCCTTTTTTTGCAGGATGACTGTCAGAATGGTTGGACTCTCCATTTGAGTGTTTTCCACTCTGGAGAAATTCCCTTTAAAATCAGTAGGTTGCCTTGAATCTGAATTGTTTGCGTTTTCCCACTGGGATCGAAACAGAAAAGTTTAAAATGAAATGAAATAGTGTTTGCTAAATAAATGATTGCCATAATAAACATTAAAAAAATAATTTTATTTTCTTAGTCATGTGGATTGTTTGTCTCATGGTTACACAGGAACCAAATGTCATCCTTTATATATTTGTGCAATTTTTCCCCAAAAAACAAAGTTTATGAGGCCTAAATCAATTAAGATTTCTCAGCAAAAAAAAACTTTTTTTATTTTCATGCTCCCATGTAGAAAATATTTGGAGTTTACTGTAGGTGCCACGAAAGAACAACACATTCAATTCCTGGTGTTCTCTTTGTGCAGTTTTCCAAATAATATGGAAACACATGAGATAAAATTGTATTGCTGGTATCACTACAGCATCTCATGAATTGAGATTTCACATACTTTAATTTGTGTAAGCAATTTTCCCTGTCTTTGTAGGATATCCTAGAGTAGAATAAATCTTTATTGTCCATCCGAGTGGAAAATTGCCTTTAGCTCAGCAACATACAAGACAAACTGACAAGAATTTTAAAGAGGACCAAGCACTGCTCCCTTGGTGCACTGAAAGACTGAAATGGAGCCGTTTGTTTCATTACAGCATCTGTCAAAGACCTGGTGAGGAGCTGCTGTGAGGCTGGGGAGAAATGGGCTTCAACTAATCACCACTGCAGCAACATGAAGCCACCCACGTATGACAGGCGTGCCATTTGTCGGTGAGTTCATTATGTAACATACATACGCTGAACACAGAAACAAGTTGATATAATGGAAAAAATGGGTTTTAACAAAAATAATATATTACCATACCATCCACTGTTAATTTAGGCTTCTTGAAATATTCATCAACTTTATAAGTTTCTTCTACTTTTGATTTGAGAAACTTGAAACTCTAGTTTGTTTAATTCTGTGGCAGCCCTCACGAGGGCTCTTTCTCCTCCTGTAGGGACACAGTTGCTGTCTAGAAAGGTCTGAAGTTGTTTTTCATGTGTGCCTCTCTCTGTTAGAACCGCCCAACAACAGTGCTGCCTCGGCTCTCTGAAAGAACGCCAGTGCTTGGCGGGAATTGAAGCAGCCAGAGCAGGAAATTTCTGTGGAGAGGATGCCAGCAGTAAATGTGGGACAGATTCCTACAAGGCGAGTATGCAGGACCAGGTTCCATTGTAAAAGCCCCTAAAATCTCATAACTGATCTTTCTAAAGCGAGGAAATATATAATATTAACTTATGTGGCTGAGGTATATTCAATGTCATTTTTTAACATTCCCATGGGTGCTCATTTAACGACGTACCTCATCACTTCACATGCACTGTATCTCTTTGAGGGCAAAAGTAATACTTGCAGGACAGCTGCAGAAATCTAGTAGCTTAAGGTATGTTATGTCCTGTAACAGTGTAAGTTAATGGGTATGACTTTTTAATATATGAAGATGAATTTCAAATTTCCAAACTTTTACAGCATCGGTTTTAAATATCTTATGAGGAGGTCCTATAACATTCTGGATCTCAGTCTAGACATGGCCGGGAGTTTATTATCTATTAGATCCAGAGTTTATGGAATTATGATAAAAGGGCATTTCACTTAAAATTGGTAGGGAATATTTACTTTTTCTTTGTCACATACTTCTGGAACTTAAAGTTTACCTTTATTTTTAAAGAAGTAAAAGCATTATAAAGTATCCCTGTCTTTGAGTAGAAATTTTGAAACTCTGCCCTTCAAGAGTAACTTAACTAAAGAAAAAAAAAGCTTGTTTTTAACAAAAATGCACAATGAAGTATTTGTTATAGATAATATTAATGTTTCTAGATAAGCTTTATCTTACTTTTGCTCTTTTGCTTTTATCTTACTTTCTATCTTCTAAGCCTATTGTAGTAATTAGATAGAAAAACAATAAACAGTGAACAGCAGATACTGTAACTGAAGGTACTTTAATCTGTTCTAGAATAGAATAGAATAGAATAGAATGTACTTTATTGTCCCCTATAGGGGAAATTTGTCATGGACCCAAGTTCACAGTGCATAGTAGTGGCTGCCATAACAATAAATACACAAAAACAAATACCAGCTTAATATGCACAAGTAGGTTACATACTGAATTAAAAATAAATAAAAATAACATGCAATACTAAAACAACAAGCAGAACACCAAGTTATTGCACACTTTCCATTTCTCCCTTAAAGATCTGTTTAAAATTTTGATTTAAAATACATTTGTTCTAATACATTATCGACTGTTATCATATGTGTATCATATGGTATGTGTGGAAAAGGTTTTATTTGGAAGTTTTTCCTTCTGTCTGAATTTGTTATTTTATAATCATGTTATTTGTTAACACTTTTTTTGCACAAAACCCAACATTTTTGTCTGGTAACATTTTTATTGTTTCATATAGACAAGTGTAATCAGTGTTGCGGAGTACTTGAGTCTGGTTTTTTCTGATTCCTTTTTAACTCTTGAGCAATTTCCTAGATGGCTAGTTTTTAGGTGTATTTGAGTAAATTTATTTTGAAGTAATGGTACTTTTACTTGCGTATAATATTTTAGGGCCTCACCCAACTCTGGATTTCTTTGTTTGTTTCTTTGACACCAGGGAAAATGTAGATCCACGTTTTCTTACTTCAAATCTACAGAATTTAAGGTGTATAATGGGAATAAAACGTGATGAAGCAACTCTTTAGGTTCCTCATTTTAGAAACTGAAGACCACCTAAAATCTGAATTAATTCAGTAGCCCTGCAAAGGCGTCAGAGGTTTGTTGGAGGCTTTATCTTGGTGAACAAATAGCAACATAGAGATGAGGCAGCCATTATTTTTCATGGCCCTGGATTTCCATCCTTCCATTGTCTATACCGGCTCATCCTTTCGGGGTCGCAGGGGGGCTGGGGACTATCTCCAACAGTCATTGGGCAAGTGGTGGGGTACACCCTTGACAGGTCTCCAATCCATCACAAGACAACATAAAGAACCAACAGCCATGTACACATACTAAGGGCAATGTAGAACAATCGATTGACCTTTCAGGCATGTTTTTTGGCCTTTGGGAGGAAGCCAAGGAGGAAAACATGTATAATCTATGCAGAAACATCCCAGGCTGGGATTCAAAGCCTTGCTCCAAAGCAACAATGCCACAAACAGCCTCTCTGTGTAGCTTGCACCGTATTACGCAATCTGTATTACTTGTAACAGCTGCAACCAATTATTATACATTAAATACAATTTGCCAAAAATTGTACCTTCAAACCTGAAGCTAGCTTTTGAACCGCACCCCAAACAAACACTGCTTCAATCTACAGTCCCAATCTAAATAGTTGTGGAGGCTAAAAAATAAAAGCTTACAAATGGATCTCATTTTAAGGGATTCTTAGGGAATACAATGTTTATTGCCCAAGATAGACTGTGTTGCATATTGCAAAAGTAAAATACACCATTTCTGAAATGGTAACGTTAACATGTTCAAATTTTTCAGGTGGTTGGAATTTAAAGCACAATGGTAACCATATATTGGGGTAAGGGCATGTAATCAAGAAAATATATTTTAAACTGTCTCCAGGTAACAACGAATTTCATATTATGCATTTTGCCTTGTTAGCTGGGTTGTCTGTCTTAAAAGAGAGCTGAGAAATTACTGATATTTAATTGAACACAACGTTTACAAAGGAAACACTTCTCAATTGCAGGAGGAAAGATCACTAATGAAGCAAAATGATGGAGAAGCTGGGCTGAATTAATGTTGCATCTGTTAAAAAGTACATTTAGAGACATAAACATATTGAAATCAAGTATTACTGTTTCAACTACTGATCTGGTTTTATGCCTTTCCTATTTTCCTGCATTTTATCAAAAAATGTAGACATGTAGAGAATTTACACCTCAAGAATGATTATTGTAGGGTTTTAGATATTTTTTAATCAAAAAGAAGAATGGAGAAAGCAACAGTCAGACTTGTCTGTATGCAGGCAGGCAGTTTCACCAAACCTAGGATAAGGGATTTAATAAAAAAAAGAAAAAAACAGGGCTCTGAAATAAAATATTAATTGAGCTATATTTATGGTAGTCACTTTCAAGGCATGAAGGCATAACCCTGGAATGCACTTAGACAGTTCAAAGCATTTTAAGAGAAAGCAGGAAATCCTTCCAAGTGGAGGCAGGAAGCTGGTTCGTCTGCGTTGGACAGCTTGCTGCCCAGAATTTTATGACTGCCATGATAAACCTCTCACTAAAAATGTGGGGCTTGGGCACTCAATTTTATTAATGCCCCTGGGTGTGTGTTTGTGGTCTGCTCAGGGGTTTGTCCATCAGAAATCCACAAAGGACATCTAGCCTTTAGATTCCTTAAAAGTTTTGAAATCCTAAAGATATAATGCGGATCACAGCTTTTAAAGTTTTAGCCAAAATATTTTATGATTTCTTTGAGGCTCAACTAAAAACTCTAAACGCTGCATAATGAAAGTCATTTTCTTGTGAACAGCAGGAGTGCTGCAGTTGCTGCTCCCTTGGGCTGCATTTCCAAAGAGCCGGCCATGACTGTGAAGCCCACCACTACCTGGGTTTCCACTGCCAACACGTCTTTCTAAACTGCTGTGGACAAGCTGAGGGGAGGCAAACAGTTAGAGACAGGCCTGCTGAGGACCAGACTCTGCATCCAGTAAAAGGTAAAACATACTAACACTTCCACTAATGCAAAATCTTTACTGCAATCTAAAATATATGACGATGTTTGAAATTCCAGTTTAAAATGGTTGTTAAAATGAATTACTGGAGAAAATTCTCTTCACCTTGGTGCATGTAATAGCCTCACTCACCCCGTGTGCTGTAATTCTTAGAAATCTACAGTCTGTCTGCCAGCTGGGCCTTGTATTCAGTGCCTTTTCCAGTAACTCACTGCATTGGAGTTGGTGGAGCAGTAATTTGAGTTGGCCTAACCCAGCTGATAATGTTGGCTCATCTTACATTCAAAGTAGAAATTCTTTAAGACGTTTTTTGCCTTGTGATTAAGGCTGAGAAATGTTTTACTAGGAGGATGATGACGATGAATCATTTATGCCAAAAGTTTCTTGTACCCAGCAGCAAGTTGGATGAAAGAATTGGAGACTTTGTTGTCGAATCAAATTTAGAAGTGAACTGGCTGGAAATAATTTGCTCAATTTGCTAAAAAATAAACAGGTAAATATCAAGTTAAATGCAAAAACATTAAATCCAACATAAAAAATCCACATCTCTCTGTGTTATCTGTAATTTAATCGTTGAATTAGAATCTTGTTATAATGAATCACATATGGAGATTGAGTTGGGAGGAAAATTTACAGTAGGAAAAGCTTCTTCCTTCACAGCCTTGAGACTCGCAAGGAATCAGGAGTCACAACACAGAGATACTGAGGACATGCTGTAACAGCTTTTGTCAAGCCACTCTAATACCAAGGGCACTGTCCTACACTGGCTAAGGAGAAAAGAAGGGAGCTGATTAGGCATTTAACTTGGAAATCAACATAACAAAGTCACAAGGACGAGTGAGGAGACACAGAATCCAAGCTGCTTGAAGTCTTTTGTGAAGTTTTCCATGGTCAGTGGTGATCTATGGATCTGTGCCATCTGCTTGGATTAGGCCGCTGTGCTTTCCTGAATCAAGAGTTAACAAATCCTTTTACCAAAAAATTTTAGAGCACCTCTGCTTTAACGAATGCAATTTCACCAGCAGATCATGAATATATTAAATAACCAGAGATGGCAAAAGTACTCACTTTCCGTACTTGAGTAAAAGTACAGATACTTGTGTTGAAAAATACTCTGGTAAAAGTGGAAGTACTGATTAAACGTCTTTACTCAAGTAAAAGTAACAAAGTACAGGCTTGTCAATTTACTTAAAGTATAAAAGTAAAAGTAGAAACCACTTTTTCATGCCATTGCCTACATTTTAAATGGATGTCTGCCAATAGACTAGATCTCATTTTCAATCATCTCGTCGTCCATACTACTATGCTAACGCTAAGCTGCAATGATTTGCCGTGAATGAATACCGCTGAATCTGTCGATTCATCTTGTAGTGGTGCGTCAAATGCAACGTAGATTCCCATCCAATTAGATTGAATTTGGTATTGATGACGTGAAAAATAATAACCGTAACTCCATTGAAATGATTCAAAACTAAAGTAACGAGACAATTTTTAAAAATGTAAGGAGTAGAAAGTACAGATATCTGTGTAAAACAGGCCACTCAAATCAAAGGTAAAATTCAATAAATTATTATTAGTTAAATGATTATAACTGTAATCTCCTTATTCACTGAGCTTCTTTAGTCTTTTACCCAAGGTTAGAGGTTCTGGACCGGCTTTCAAAATCCAGTCGTTTTTCACTAATTTAGTGATATAGACTATGATTATCAGCAGAGTTATTAATCACCAACAAAATGAAATTATTTCTGTTACTACGAGTGTTAACAAAAGGGTGGTTCTGGCTCTGAGTGATAAATCGTTCACTGCTTAAATAACCACAGGTGACCACGGGTCAAACATATTGGTACAATTCAGAATGCTTACTTAAAAAAACCCATCAATGTTTGAAATGAAAAAAAAATCATATCTAAATAAAACACAGTGCATGCAAAATATAGGTATTTATCCTAACCTCGCCCAAGCTTACACAACCTGAATAAGCGACAGATAAAAAGAAAGGAAAGGGAGGGTTACTGTGTGCTGGCTCGATCGAAAGGAGGGGATGATTCAGTTTGGCTCAGGAACCCAGGCCACTCGTCCAGTAGGCAGCTCTTTGAGGGACTTACATGATTCTGATGCAAAACAACAGAGGCATTTTTGCAGAGCTTAATTTGATCACTTGCAGGTACCTTTAAGAGGACGTCTCCCCAGAGTGGCGGCTGATAGCTTCCCAGCAACGCCTCGGTTACACAGTTGGGCCAGAACAGTTCCGTGGGAATTAAAGGAAGGGTCGACGATAAACTGGATATTACTTCTTGCTTCATCATTGAACACATTTACTATGATATCAATTGCTTGAATGGTCATCACACTGGTCTGAACCCTAAAGAAAACCTCCAGTATTTGGTGTGGAGATGGAGAGATAAGATATATAGTATATATAGCTGATAGCAGAACCAATTGACTGCCATTACAGTATTTAAGCAACCAGGGCTTCCCTAAGACCCCAGAGCCACAAGCAGACCTCCTGCTTTACTGTATTTAAAGCCTTTCTTAAATTTTATGTGCAATATTGACATTTTTTAGAAAATGAATTTTAGCCCTAAGCCATGATAATCAAAATTGACAGGAATTAGCTTCTGAAAGACATAACATTTTGTAATAAATCTGGATAATATCTAGGTTTTTTATTTAATTTGAAAAGCTGAAATATAATCAGTTCTCAAACTGATGCATCTGTAAGTTATTAGATGCCACTCACATGTAATTATACTTGTGTTTTAGTATCAGACAGCCCATATCCTAAAGAGGCCTTCTCCATTGGTGAGGAGCACGATGGTGAGAATACTGTCGAGGGACCTGTTCAGGACATGGATAAGTGCCTGATGTATGAGAACATCTGCCAGCACAGATGCATCAACACGCCCGACTCTTTCCGCTGTGAGTGCCGCCCCGGCTACGTGCTGCAGGAGGACGGTACCACTTGTGAGCGAGGTAAAGTGAAGTAATGACAACGGGTCGTATTTTGTCTCTGGCATGTTCCAGGGGTGCAGACTCACACAGGGAGAGCAACCTTCTGTGCCATTTAATACTTAAATGAGTTTTACAGCCTGTATGCATGTCAGATAGATCCCATCTGTCATTGTGTTTTCTTTTTTTGACCTGTTTGATTTCCTTCCTTTTTGCAAGACCTAATAACAATTATTCTATTTTTATTCTTCCATCCTGTTCCTGGATCATAGAACCTCACATCTTTTCTGAAGATTTCAACACTGTTTCCTTTTTTCTTGTTGTCATTTTTGCTCACAATCCTTGCTCAAGCCAAAAAAAATCCAAGCATCTGCTCAGACGAACAGTTAAGAGGTATTTTCAGCTACTTTGCAATGGAGCAGGCTTTAATCAGCAACAAAAGCCTGTCCCAACAGGATACCAATGCCAGAGTTCTCAGGCAATTGCCATGAGGTATGGGGCTCACTATTAAACTCTCATGTATGTCTGAAGGCAGTGTTTTTTCCTGCCCCACCTCCGCTGGTATGACAGCTTTCATCCGTAGCCACTTTTACCACATTATTGAATTTATAAGGAGTTATTTGACAAGTCTATAACTAAGACTGCAGTAGAGGATATAGGGGTTGGATTGGTGATCACAGTAAAATCTATCTCACCTGTTCTGTCTGTACTCATGTTTGTGCAGAGACCAACGATGAGGAGAACAGACTGAAGGAGTTTGATCGAGCAGGAGTGGAAACCCCCTCTCCACTTCCTCCTCCAACCCAGCCTTCTGTCCCACTCAACCCCTGTGAAGGTTAGACATTTAGCTTAATTACAGAAGAAACGGCTCACTATGAGCATTTTTGGCATTTTGAAACTAATTAAATGTGCCGAGAAGATAAACATAGGCTGAAGCCAGATCAGGTTTCCACAAAATTAGTCCAGCCACAAAGTGGAAAACACTTGCGAGGTGCAGTGAGTTATAAAGGCTTTCACTGAACTCTGATGCTTTTCTCCTTTTAGTCACATACTTTATGGTAGACCAACAGAAAAATAATGCATATAAAGTTAAAGGTACATGATTTTCAAAAAGCTCCATCATTTAAGATCTACAAAGCTTTTTGCTGTGTTATTTCACAGCTATAAGTATTTTGTGATATGCCTCTACCAGGTTTGTGCAATTTATTTCTAACATCTTTGCCCAGTTTTCATTATAAAATAGCTCAAGCTCAGTCAGACTGGGTAGAGAGCCTGTCTGAAACTCTGTGTTTTAGAGTTGCTACAGATTCTCAATTGGATTTACAGTAGGTCTTGACTTTGACCGGGTAATACTAACACAATAAGATTATCGGATGTATTTTCTGGTTGTATAATTGTGGTCATTATCCTGTAAAAAGGTAAACCACTGCCTTGGACCCAGGTTGGTTGTAGCCTTTATGCTCCTTTCAGCCTTTGCTGATCTGATTGATCGTCTTCTCATCTAGGTAGGACTGAAACCAAATAATAGGGTTAATAGTGATTAAGCAGTCACTAAAATTATTATCTAATTGACAAATTCATGAATGGAATAATCATAAACTAGAGTAAACAGAATAGACAGCTCGAAATCTGCTGAAAGAACAAGCCACTCAGAGTACTACATAAATCAAAGACTAACAAAAAACATGTCATTTTGCTTCTAAGAGGAAAAAACATATTTGTCTGTAAGTATGCTTTATCTGTTTTTATGTCCAAACACCTATCTATTGAAGCATGTTAATTTACTAATATCATATATTTTTTAAATTAAAATAATTGGTAGATTAATCCATTACTAGGGTATCGATACTTCAAGGCTATCGGTTTGTGTTTGCAAGAAAAGCTTGCTGGGCTTGTAGTCATGCATAGCTGTTTTAGTGGACTGATTCTGAATTGAAAAGTCGTCTTTGAGATTGTTTAAGTGTATGATGTCGTTATATAACCTAAACCTAGGTTGACATATGTTTATAGATCATGATTATTTAGTTAACTATTGTCCAAATAAATCTTTAAAGCCTCAGCTGACCAGATGGAATCAAAATTAGATGAAATTACAGGAACAACTGAACTCTATTTACTCATACCATCTTTTGAAGGTAATTGGTTGTACTTTATTTATGGATATCAAATGATCTAGTTTTTAATGTATGGACTCCGCACTTTTACTTTGCACATTTAGGGTTTTGGTCTTTCACATGAAATCTTAATAAAATACTGTAAAGTTTTTAGTTGAACTGTGAGAAACTGTTCAAAGGTTCAAGGGGTAAGAACACTTTGTGTTCTGTAATCTGCACAATGTAAGATTTCCTTGCTATTTTGTATCTTTGGTTGAAGGTCAATCCTATGTAGTCAAAATCTGGAAACTCAAAATATGCTAGGAAGACTTGTCCATGTTGCGTGCATTGATGCTGGATCCAAATACCCAGTTATTGCACTGAATGACTGAACAGTTCGGGGAATAAAATATCTGATACTCAACTGGCTTCCTTTTAAGACCATTTCAGGGTTCCACTTGAAATATAACAACTTTATAAAACGAGAAAAAATTTTCCGAATGATCTGGTGTAGGAATGTCTTTTTTTGGTGTAAAAAAACTATGTAAAACAATAATATATATTTTTCAGGAAGCAACATCTGTGAGCAACAGTGCACCCCAGTGGGGGGAAGGCCCCAGTGCTCCTGTTTCTCAGGATTCTCCCTCAGAGCAGATGGACGTTCATGCGAAGGTAAGGAGCTGAAATGATTGTATATTGCTGAAAGTGGTGTGGGAGTAGAACAAGACCCTCTGAAAATAATTCTATACCCCATTTCTTTCCAGCCAGTGAGGTTTTCTCGCAGAGACTGTCTGACCCCGAGTTGTCTCTTTCACTCATCAGTACCTCATCAGTGCCTGTAGATTTTTCTCAGTAGACATACAGCTCTAATCCCCTTTGGAAAAGTTTTCTTCTTGTTCCCAAACTTAGTCTATAATGGATGGAGTATTTCAACTTTTCAGACAAAGTCAGCATACCATAGATAGCCATTATATTTCACTAAAAATGCTGGTGGACAGACTACTCAGTACAATTCTGGTGTTTTCAAGCTTCTTAAAATATCTTTGCAAGGATGTCATTCCTCCTGACAAAAATTCAGTTTGATAGCCAATTTAATGAAGCATACCTTTTCAGTTCGAGCAAGAACAAGACCAGGACTTTCAATACAAAATATTGATTTTATTGTTTCAAGACCATTTCATGACTAATTCAGCATTGTTGTGCTGTTGGTCGACTCATTTGGGCTAAGGTTTTAAGACATTGTATGAGCGTCTAAATCCTCTTTTAACTATGACTATGCAGGATGTTGTCAGAAAAAACACATCCCAGAGTATGTTTGTTATTCTACCATTGTAGTAGCATTTTTGTAAAAGGCCTAAGCACTGGATGTAAGTTCACTCTGCATCAGGAAACTGACCATTACATACCCTGTTTGTCACGGCTGCAGCCCCATAGAACAAGCACGAGTCTGAAGCCGGGTCAGGCAAACAGATCTGAAAAGGAACAGGATGGCTCAGAGATTTAAAAGACAGTTAAGGTAAACCACTCAGAATGAAACAGGCAGGCTCAGTGGTTGAGAGGCAGAACTGGTCTGCATCAGGAAATCAGAAACCCCAAGGAACTCTGAAGACACTTTCACCACTCGCCAGAGAGGACAAGAATAATCTGCCGCTGATGACTGGATGCAAGCAGCTCTCATTTCCAAGATGGCGCCACCTACGGTCGCCCTGGTCCTCTCGTGCGCCTGTTTTTATTTACCTACTTCATATTATATGTTTCATGTTGCACGATTGTACCATAAAAAATTCCTAGTTGTGAACTCCTTCACTAACAATGGCAATAAACCCGAATGTGATTCTGATTCTGATTCTTATATAGAAGCAGGAGCAGGTGGATCAGATGAGCAGTGATGAGAAAGGTGAATGGAATGAGTAATTAAGCCAGTCATCAGTGCCAAGCTCAGGACACACCTAGCTTTAAAAGACTATTTTTGGTAAAATAAAAGAAAAGATGTTAGAATAGATATGAAATAATATATGTAATCATTCAAAAGACAAACTATCTTAGAAACCATTATTTTCCATTCCTAAGGAAAGAAACCCATCATCCTCAGAACTGAGGTGTCTGTCCAAGCCGTCTCTTGGGAGAACCTTGAAAGACTGAAACCATAACTGGCCCATCTGCTGCCTCACATTATGAGGCTGTTGAAACTGACACAGAGAGAGCTTGTATGGTGACAAATTTCATTGTTCTGTTTTTTTTTTTTTGTCTTTTATTTGAAGGAAGGCTGAAGGAGACTTGTCCCTTTAATCTGTTCCTATCCGCCCGACTGTCACATTCAGACCATGCAGTTGTTAGACATTTTTTGTACATCTTCTTCACTGTTTTCTCTAAATCATTTCACTCGTCCTTACAATCCAGGGCCGTCTGTATCCTGACACGTTTTGATTTGTTGTTGCAGATATAGACGAGTGTTTGTCTGCACATGCCTGCCAGTCTAACCAGCGCTGCGTGAACACGAGGGGGAGTTACAGCTGTCAGAGACTGATCACCTGCCCGCCTGGATACCGCATCAACAATGACGTTTGTGAAGGTACTCCCCAACTTATCAGCACTGAGCTGCATCAGTGGGCTTACTTCCACCTACTGTGAACATTTTACCAACTGGGGGATTTGGTATTGCTGTACACTCACAATGTCAGGAAAGTGCATTGTTCAAAAGAATCTCATTTGACTCCCTTGGGACTTAGACAGTGGACATTAGATAAAAAAAAACCCTCAAGTACACAAATAATTTAACTTGAAATGTCAGCCCACATAAGAAAGCACACTGATGACCTTTATTTTACTGCTCCAATTGTTTTGGTCAACTCTAAATAAAGGTCTGCCTGTGTGCTAGTAATGGGCAGCGCCCGACCTTGGGATGCGATAGTAATCCTCTCAATATGTCTCATTATTTTCATGCACCATAAATTGGGTCTGTTCAAAGGGCCTCATTCTTGAAGCTGCAGCAATGTTCACGGGAGAAGGCTCTCCATGATACGGGAGGTTCAGATGGGCTGTGAGAGCAATTTTTTTAACTGTAGGCAAGGTCACGTGGTTCAGGTTGATGATTGCATCTCATCTTCACTCCCAATGGAGGTTGCTACGCAACACAAAATAGATACTCTTCTGAAGAAACAGATTTTTTAAAAGAAATTCAGACATAAGTCAAGATCCTATGAAAGACTGTATTTATTTTGTGAAATAAGTACTGTAAGAAAATTGAAATTAAAACTTAAGAAATGAAAACATGTATTGCCCTGTTGATTTTGTAGTGATTGATATTGTAATGCAAGGTCTTACTTTCATGTGCCACCACAAAATCGAACTTAGAGTTGTACCTGCTCCAAATGGATAAGTTCTTGTATCTTTAATTCTTTCTTTTTTTTATGAGTGATAGTAATTTGTGTATAGTTCTATAGTATATAGATGTTTGTGTATAGTATAGTTTTTAATTGAGTTTAACACAATAGCTTCAACTTACTGGACTATCTATGTTCAACCTGCAAACATCTATTGCAGTAGGTTCTTCTGAATGAGAACACCTCATTGAAAAGGGATGGATTGATACGTAGGACCTCATCTTTAAAAGTTATTCATATTTTAAAACACATGCAAAATTGTTAGCGCCTACAAAGCTGGTCTACAAACTGGGTGTAAAGTGAATTGCATGTGTAAAACAAGGAGAACAGCAGGTGCAAACATTGCTGGTGGGTCAATATGCTAATCATATTCTAATGACCGAAGGACACAAATTTATGTGTGGAGGAACAGCAAAAGGTAATAATTACCACCTGCAAGATTGTGGCTGCAGTTATTTCACATATATTTAGCACATTTGAAATTCAGATGCAAACTTCCTCACAAAAATTTTTGGGGTCATCATTGGGGCCAAAACAAAGGCATTAGTTCAGTGACAGATGTACACAGAGAGACAATGTGAACGTGCAAACATATTTGTATGTTCTGGAAATTGAGAAATAAATTTAGTAGAAAAAGACAGCTGAACTGAAAAGACATCAAAACAAAACATTAACAGCTACCCAAAAACAACCATCACAAAGAAACTTGGAAGGAAGAGGGAGAGGGCTGAAAGTGAGAATATTAGCCATTTGACTAGTTTATCTATTTGATATTAATGTATAATCCTATAGGTATTTTATTGTTTGTCTGATTGTATAAAGTCGCTTAATTTGGCAAAATGGCAGAGAAGAAGCATGTCCTGTTAGCATAGCTCCACAAGACAAAAAGGTGAGTTTTAAAAGCAGAAATGGTTCCAGGATCACATTACGAAGAAGCAGAATTTTCCGTTGGTGTCTTTTTCTATTCTTTAATGCACCAGCCTGGAAGATGGGAAGCTTTGCAGTAAATAAACAGAGAAGGGATTGCATTACATAATACATTTTCTTTATAATTTTGGCAGTGAGTACTGACATCATCATGTACAATACAGCAAGTACTTTCTCACCTTTTCCAATAGTTTGTATGGTATTATACATAAATTTGTCTAGACTGTGTGTTTCTGCATTCATTTTCCTACAACTTTGTCCAATTCTTTTCCAAATCTTTATCATTGGGATAATTTTACAGACTGCACATTATACTGAAATTCCTCTGCACTATATTGTTTGTACATTTTTCCTACTTTGTTTATCATTGTTTTCCTGTTATTGACTTCCTCCATGAACTGAAACTACACAAATCGAACCTTTAACTGGCTGCTCCATATTAATAACGTGATGATTGCTAAAGATGTTTAAGAGCTATCGCTTAGGAGTAGGATCAGCTTATCAGCTTACTTTGTTTTCCTTATCTACACTGCTTAAGACACTCTTAGGCTAGTTAGAAGTCCCCCTCACTACTTCCAACTCTTTTAAACTAGTAGTTGCCCTGATATGTATGAATGACTTTTATCTTACCATAGTAGAATTCAAAAATAAATTGTAGAATTTTTCAAATTCAAATTTCTTTTTCCGCTATGATAAAACCAAAAGATTCTTTGTGAATATGGGCTCTGACCCTAAGAATATTGTTATTTTACTTGTTAAATTTACATTTGATCCTGTTTTTCTGTCAGAAATGGAACTTTATTCAGCTCAGAAATCATGGAATAATTTTTTTGTCAATTTTGTCCTTATATCAGTGCTTCTTGGCATTAATCTTATACATTAGCTTTTCTTTCTTAAATAGTGCCACATTGCTCAGTGGGTAGCACTGCTGCCTTGCAGGAAGAAGGTTTCTGGTTAGAGTTTGCATATTCTACCTGAGCATCCGTGGGTTCTCTCCGGGTACTCTGGCTTCCTCCCACAGTCCAAAAACGACTGTTAGGTTAATTGGCTTCTCTAAATTCTCCTTAGATGTGAGTGTGTGCATGAAAGTTGTTTGTCCTGTTTGTCTCTGTGTTGCCCTGCGACAGACAGTTGGACAGACAGTTGAACAGACAGTTAGGCATCCGCTGACAGGATTTGGCACATTTTTTTTCCCATTTGCAAAACCCACATTTTTAGCTCTGTGGTCCAACCTGCTAATGGATTTTTCTCACAAATGTGGCAACAGTTAAAGGTTTTCCAATAATGCGAGGTTTGTTTTCAAAAAGCATTGTTACAACAAAGACACAATCAACCAAACACCTTTTTTAATTCTGGGTCAATGATTTCTTCCTAATTATAAATTATTATAATGCACAGTGTAAATATAAATGCCTGACCTGTCCTATGTATAACGTTCTACAGTGACACATAGCCAATTGGTTTCCTAAATTATACTGTGGATTAGATAATACAGCAATCATATACTTTACACCTCTGCATTATCTTTTATTAGTTTAGAACAATCTGTGAAAATATACATATATTTATCTTTAACATCATGGTTAAATCACCTCTTCTTGACATTTTTGGTATGTAGATCAAAGTAGTTGAACACAGATTGATTTAGTTAAACATTCCAAACCACTTTCATTCAGTTTTTTTTTTTTTTTTTTACTGAAAAATGTGAGGGAAGCCAACGCCCATCTCCTAATCATTAAACTAATCTCTCTGAGGGGGGGGGGGGGTGTTCTGGAAAAAATGTTAAGGTCTACTCTCCTCCTTCTAAAATTAAAAAAAAAAAAAATATCTGTGAAGACCCATCTGTTGAGGCAGATTAGCAGATTAGAATAGAATAGAACAGAATAGAATAGTGGGAAATGGCAGCTGTTTTAGCAGCAAAGTTTCTTTACAGCCACTTTAATTCTAAAATCCTGTAAACCCGTTCACATCTAAAATATATGTTTTTCATTTTTCTGTAAGATCTCAAGGTTATAGTTAATACTTTTGCAACAGATATGGAAGATTGATTGACAAAACATAAATCTTCTAGAATACAGGTGGTGGATAATTCATGGGGGAGTGTTTTGCATTCATCAGTGACAGACTCCAAGGATAGAATGATGTGTGGGACCACTGTTGTGTTGATTTATTAGCACTATCATCAAATGAAAAAAATAAATAAGCTCTCATTCAGTGTGTTTTAATTACATCAAGATTAATTTGTAAAGGTGCTGCTTTCAAGCTGTCAGAAATGCAGTTTCCTCCTGAGCTGCAGTGCCATCCAGTGGAGAGATACTGCACTACAGTCATTTTCAATTCATGACTTCCCATTTGTTTTGCTGCAGATATTGATGAGTGCATGATGGGAAGCCACAACTGTGGAGCTGGGCTTGTCTGCATGAATACAGAAGGTTCATTCAGGTGCAACTCCAAACCTCTCTGCCCTGCTGGCTTTAAGCAGGACACTGTGGGAAACTGCATAGGTAAGAAAAACATGAACATGCTCTTTCGTTTGACATCTAATTCCTTACTCAGTCTGATTCTTGTTACTTTTATAATATATAAAAGGATTATAAACATGGGGGGAAATCCTTTAAAAATAGATGAATTATTAAAATTGTTTTATGTAAAGTTAGCTCATTTTTAATATATTGATACCAACCAAAGATAAAATAACATTATGATATTCCTTATCTTTTTGTTCAAACTGATGAGTGAATCAGTGCAGACATTTTTCCACATATGACTCACTGTCTACAAACAATCACAGATGAACGCCATGCAGATGAATCAGTTGCCGTGCAGTGGCAGAGGGGTTAAATGCCACACAGACAGGAGATCAGAGACGTAGCTGTGAGGGGTTGCAGAGGGGGTGGATAAAAGCCAATCCCCTGTCCTCCTCCAGTACAAACTGATGCTGCGGAATTAGCCCCCAGGGGCAGGAACTTGGGCATGCAGAGGCAGCAGACGCCTATATAATAGGACTGTAGAAGAAATGCTGTTACAAAAGATAAACTGGAGAAAGTGCAACAACAAAGCTATCCAGGGGAATGTGACTGTGTGATCTGTGTTTGCTTTCATACCTCAGCACAGAGCGGCTAAAGTAATGCCCCCTGGTCTCTCATGTCTTGTCTGTGTGACTACATGACTCTCCTCCCATCTCCTGCTTTCTTCCCTTGTGCTTCCCTGCCTTTCTGTGTGTCCACACCAGATATAGATGAGTGCGCTACTTTGACCCAGGCCTGCAGTTCAGGATTTACCTGTGTCAACACAGCAGGGTCCTTCATCTGCAACAGGAAGATAATATGTAGCCATGGCTATCATGCCAGCCCTGATGGATCCAGATGTGTTGGTAAGATTTGCAACAATTACACAGCGTGCAAAACACATCAGATCTAGTGTACAGACTTAAAATCTGCAGAACAACAGATTATTCTCTTACAAATACAGAGAGGTTTAGTAACATATTCACATCCTTTAGTTTCTCCACATGTTGTTACAAACTAACCATAAATCTTGTTGTTTTTTTGTGATGACCAATAAAAAATAATTAATAGTGATGTTATTTGTATGATTACGTTTTCTTTGTTTGTTTTCATGAATATTAAATATCACTACACTGCTTCTGAAACAGTACTCTGTAAAACCACCTTTCACTACAAGTCAAACCTCACGGGGCTTGCAGCCTCTAACAAGCTTCCTGTCAGGACTGGGCTGTGTGTCGCTCCATACATCTTTCTAATAAACTCACACCACCTGTCCCTGCTGAAAAAAACCTGTCTCACTGCTTGCTGCCTTAACGATTGGGGCAGCGTGTTTTAGGTGATGTGCTGTATTAGTTTCATGTCACATACTATTTTGTATATTTTATTTGGGTCTCATTTGACCAGAGTACCTTTTCCAATATGCTTACAAAATAATTTGTTTCAAAATGGGTTTCTTTTTTTCTTGTGATATCTCTTCCCTATAAGACACATTTATTAACTAAACCACCAATAGTTATTCTATCAATGAATCCTTCCATCACCTGAGCTCTGGGTCTCTCCATCTCCTCCAGAGTTAGCATAATACTCTTGGTTTCCCTTCTAAATAATGATTTGCTTACTAGGAAACATGTTAAGTGATCAGACTCTTCTTTGTATATTTGTATTTGCACCCAGAATTTCCCCATTGTGGGACAATAACTGGATATCCTATTCTATTTTATTCTATTCTATTCTATTCTATTCTATTCTATTCTATTCTATTCTATTCTTCTATTTGGCTGATTACTTATTTACATTTACCTGATTATGAAAATGAGGTCCTGATTATTCAGTGCCCTGTATGAGGATTGGAGTGTAGATGCTCTCATATAATCTTATTATAATCTAATATAATCTTACTCTTCCTGTATATCCCTGACCCCTCTGCTGTTTCCTTAGATATTATGATGCAGGTTTGTTCAGTTGTGTCAAATGAGAATTTGGTACTGTACCAATTACAAGTTTGGTCATTTTTGAAGATGACTGGGTTGCATTAGGTTGTATTAACAGGCATAAGACCATATCATGTTTTATTTTTGCACTGCTAGACATAATGTGCACACTGACACAAAGTTGTAATTAAGTATTTATGTATTTTTGGTATCACTAAGTTTCTTTTATTTCCAAACCTTTATGTATTACTTTAATCGTTTGGTTTCTTAACAGAGGTAACCGAGAGCAAATTTAAATACAATTAGGACGGCAAAGCTCAAATTTGGTTCTCTACCTTAGTTGTTTCAAAGATACCGCCAGTAAAAGTCATAGTTATACGAGACCAATATTACTTAGAATATTGAAATATTTTACAAAGAACAATATTATCATTTTACATTTTAGATGCCAGAATAGGTGTTAATTTCATGTAGCAAAAAACCTTTAGCATGTTTTGTTTTAATTAGTAATTTCAATTAAAAAAAAGATAGAAATGTTTAGGCCTATTTATTATGTTTTATTGTCAATTAATTATGCTTTAAATTCTATCATTTACATATTTTAGAATAAGGGTGAAAAGAATAATTATTTTTATCAACATTGACAAAGGGAAATAAGCTTAAAATCTTTTTTTTAAATGTTATATTTGGAGGTATTTTCCTGCTGGGACTCTGATGTCTTTTCTTTGTTTATTTCTATTAGATGTAAATGAATGTGAGAGTGGCCTTCATCGCTGTGGAGAGGGACAGCTGTGCCACAATATGCCGGGCTCTTACCGATGCGAGTGCCAGACTGGGTACCAATATGATTCATTCAGGAGGATGTGTGTAGGTATGCTAACCATTATATGTGTGGCATGGAAAGGAATACATTTAGAAATAATTTTTTAGGTTTTCCTTATTCTTTCTAATTTACACATATCATAAACATCTCCCACCTCTAACTCGCTTTGATGTTAATATTAGCTAAATCATAATATAAGTTAGCATGATAGGTTATAAGTTGTTGTTACATTACCTGATGATCATTACCCAAGATGGATTAACTCTGACATTAAATGTTCACGTGTGTAATGATAACAATATGAAAAATAAAGAAAGTTCTTACAATCATAATACTTAAAGGTATAATGGAGGATGTTCTTCTTCCGGGTGGATCATCAAAGTAAGTGGTCCTACTAATTTTAATAATTCTGGTGATATGTATATGTAAGGCCATCCTACGTTCTTTTCACTTCTGAGTCTGACATAGTGGAAAAATTGCAAATGGGCACGAGGAGAAATGGGCTCGTGCATGCTCTTGCACGTGTTTAATAAGCGTTCCCACTGAGGTATGGGTACAGGGTTGTGCATGTGCATTTTTTTTTTAAGAAGAGAGGGCGGGTGTTTAAAAAAAAAATCACGAAAATCCTCCATTGTACCTTTAATATGCTATTAGCTAATTGCCCATTTTTTTTCCTATAGAAAAAATGATGATAACTAGCATCAGTTCATAGTCATAAACAGATTTTCACATGAACAGGTGTTTATGTCTATCATGTGTGTTTATCTTCCCAGTGACAGCTACCATCATATTTGCTTCTGAATTTTTTCTCTAGTTTCTGCTTATTCTGTTCTTCCTTTTTTTATCTTCAATTCTTAACGACTTTTTCACTCATCCATTACAGTACATATAGTTTGCCATTTCGTTTTCTGGCTGCCTCTCATGCTGTTTATTATTGTAGCTCTGAGCCAGTCCAGCAGCCTGTCTCTTAAGGATGAGAGTGGATTACAGATCACATCTTTTCACTCTTCTCTCTCTACACGTGTTTTACTGTGTTGTGTTTCCCACAATAATACACTCTACTCTGAATATTTTGACTATCAGCAGACAGATGATTTTCACACGTACACACCTTTGCACAGGACACCAAGTGTGCACGTCCTCCCTTTAACACACGCCACCTGCACGCATTGGTGTCGACATGCATAAAGTGCCCTTTCCCAAGGCATGATGACGATGATGATGGTCCTTTCTACCCCTCAGATGTGAACGAGTGTTGGCGCTACCCTGGCCGTCTTTGTGCCCAGACCTGTGAGAACACCCCAGGCTCCTATGAATGCTTGTGCACTTCTGGTTTCCGCTTATCTGCTGATGGCAAGAACTGTGAAGGTGTGTTTTTGTTAATGTCAGTCGGCTAGGGCGTGTGTTCATGTTGCTTCATGTTTTTATTTTTTTTTTATGGATTTTTGTGTGAAAATATGCATGCCTGGACAGCGTCCTTGTGTACATTCACAAACAGTCTGGCTTAAAGGGCAAAGCTGTTTTTTGGAAGTTTGATTAGTTGCGTTACTCTTGGTGTATGCTCTGCCTTGAAGCGAGAACAAACCCAAAAGTAGACCTGTCTTCATAACATCTTGTTTAAACGTGATAATTAAAACAATGAAGATCCTTTGATCATGTGAATTATGACACTAATGAGCTCTAACCTCCAATCGGTAGATGTGAATGAGTGTCTGGCTAGCCCGTGCAATCAGGAGTGTGCCAACATCTATGGTTCATACCAGTGCTACTGCAGAAAGGGGTTCTACCTCAGGGAGGATGGGCACACTTGTGAAGGTGGGCACCGCAAACACCAAATTCATCACAGATTCATGAGAAATTCATAGCTTTATTTTTTATTCAATTTATCTTCTTTCTCACTCAGACATTGATGAATGCTCCCAGGGAATTGGCCACCTGTGTTCCTACAGGTGTGTGAATGCACCAGGCAGTTACCACTGTGCTTGTCCTGAATATGGATACACCATGTCTCCAAATGGACGATCTTGCAGAGGCAAGTGAATTAATCTTCCCTTCCAAGACTAAATGGGAATATTTTTACTCTACTGCAGCCAATTCTTTACCAATCTGCCTCATTTAGTTCCTTCCTTAAATTGATTTTAGAAATTGCTAAGAAGCCATTTACCTTTAACCAAGTAGAGAGTAAGGCTTCTGCTAAATATAATTGGTAGTCTTAGTGTGGTGCAATAATTACACACGCTATAAAATTTTACTGGCCTAAAACTCTTGTCTTGCTAATTTGATTTTTTTCTCCAGTTAGACAGCTTTCTTTTTTGCTTAATTTTATCCTGTTGTAGCAAACACCTGGCAGTAAAACAGTTCTACTGATACTTTCTATGTGTGGCTTAGATATTGATGAATGCAGCACTGGGACCCATAACTGCTCTCTGGCTGAGAAGTGCTACAACATCCAAGGAGGATACCGCTGCCTTTCTTTGAGCTGTCCTCCAAACTACCGCAAAGTGACAGACACGTAAGTTATGGAAACCATTTAGAGTCCCTGTTCACGATTTTCATTTATAAAATGTTGAAAAATGCTTGACATAAGATAGCATTCATTGTTTCTATTCTATAATAGGATAACTGATTTAGTTTTCTCCGTATCAGAGGATTTCCCCCACTTTTTGTTGTTTGCCCTTTTTTTATTTTATGAGGTAATGTATGGAAAATATATGAATTTATGTTCACTCTGTAATAACATAAACATCTGATAAGCATCAATACATATGCTGCACAAACAGGGGGCGATATTATCACATTAAAAGCGATCAAAAGTCAAAATAACATCTTGTGCATGACTAAGAAAATTAAGGCTAAAGATAAAAGGTTTGTTGCATCATACTTATACCTTTAAAATTAGCTGAAAACTATACTATTCTGTTATTCATATAGTGATAATATTAGGAAGCAATTTTGGGCATCCATAAATAGGGTCTTTCACATTTATATTCAGTTATCTGGACATTTAAAAAATATCTTTAAAGGATTTCCATTATAGAAAGCACTTTTAAACAATCTCTCAAAAGCAGATGACATTCTCAGTTTTAAAAAGCCTTAAGCACAAGATGCTAGTTAATAAATCAATGTAACTAAAATGAATCAGGCTAACTACTATCAGCAAGACTACCCTTTATTAATGGTTGCATCAAAATAAAAGAAAATATAAGGCAATGAAGAAGGTGGGAGTGTTGCTTCTTTGCCAGATGTGAAAGAATAGTGATAAAAAACACTGGTTTAAAATGTATACCTGCTTAATTTTCACCTGACCCATAGGGTTTGACCCTCTTAGGGTTATTTCTATAAAAACACTTGTGATATTATATGATATGTGATATTATTATGTATAATAATTTATTCCTTGAAGTCGCAGGAACAATTAAGATTTAGTTGTTTAGATATGAGAAATGTAATCTTTAATGGGCTCTGCTCTGAATAGCTGTTTATTGGCCTAACCATTAGTTTCCTTCTCACTCTCCAAAAGCATGTCTCTCTACCTGCTGTCTGCTGTAGGTAACATGTTAACTAAATATATCTACCCCAATTCTCTAAATGCTATAAAAACATAACTATGATTATTGAAAAATTTAAAATTTTAGAGTGAAGAGCTGTTATGTCGAGTTTTCCTTTTTGTTGTTTGTAGGCGCTGTGAGCGGATCAGCTGTTCCAACCACCTGGAATGTCAGAACTCTCCTCTGAGAATCACCTACTACTACCTCAGCTTCCCATCCAACATCGTCATCCCCGCTCAGATCTTCCGCATCGGTCCCGCTTCTGCGTACTCTGGTGACAATGTTATTGTGACTGTCACACAGGGGAACGAGGGAAACTTCTTCAGCACCAGGAAACTGAATGCCTACACAGGTGCTGTGTTCTTACAGCGACAGGTGCAGGGCCCAAGGGATTTTCTAATCACCGTGGAGATGAAACTTTGGAGGCAGGGGAAATTTACCACCTTCCAAGCCAAGATCTATGTTTTCATCACGGGAAATTTACTGTAATCGCTGCTATTACTGGGATCAGAATGGAACCTAATACAGTGTATTATTCAGGTCTTTGTTGAGAAGAGTTTGACCTGATTGGAAATGTTGCAAGAAAAATAGAATTTTTAAAAGATTATATATCCTGTTTTTGTTATCTAATCATTCCTCTGAGATTTTTTTTTGTATTCTGTCAGATGACATACATATATGTATCTGATCATATATATATATATACACTATATTGCCAAAAGTATTTGCTCACCTGCCTTGACTCACATATGAGCTTAAGTGACATCCCGTTCCTAATCCATAGGGTTCAATATGACATCGGTCCACCCTTTGCAGCTAGAACAGCTTCAACTCTTCTGGGAAGGCTGTCCACAAGGTTTAGGAGTGTGTTTATGGGAATTTTTGACCATTCTTCCAGAAGCGCATTTGTGAGGTTGCACACTGATGTTGGACGAGAAGGCCTGGCTCTCAGTCTCCGCTCTAATTCATCCCAAAGGTGTTCTATCGGGTTGAGGTCAGGACTCTGTGCAGGCCAGTCAAGTTCATCCACACCAGACTCTGTCATCCATGTCTTTATGGACCTTGCTTTGTGCACTGGTGCACAGTCATGTTGGAAGAGGAAGGGGCCAGCTCCAAACTGTTCCCATAAAGTTGGGAGCATGGAATTGTCCAAAATGTCTTGGTATGCTGAAGCATTCAGAGTTCCTTTCACTGGAACTAAGGGGCCAAGCCCAGCTCCTGAAAAACAACCCCACACCATAATCCCCCCTCCACCAAACTTTACACTTGGCACAATGCAGTCAGACAAGTACCGTTCTCCTGGCAACCGCCAAACCCAGACCCGTCCATCAGATTGCCAGATGGAGAAGCGCGATTCGTCACTCCAGAGAACGCGTCTCCACTGCTCTAGAGTCCAGTGGCGGCGTGCTTTACACCACCGCATCCGACGCTTTGCATTGCACTTGGTGATGTATGGCTTGGATGCAGCTGCTCGACCATGGAAACCCATTCCATGAAGCTCTCTGCGCACTGTTCTTGAGCTAATCTGAAGGCCACATTAAGTTTGGAGGTCTGTAGTGATTGACTCTGCAGAAAGTTGGCGACCTCTTCGCACTATGCGCGTCAGCATCCGCTGACCCCGCTCCGTCAGTTTACGTGGCCTACCACTTCGTGGCTGAGTTGCTGTCGTTCCCAAACACTTCCATTTTCTTATAATACAGCTGACAGTTGACTGTGGAATATTTAGGAGCGAGGAAATTTCACGACTGGATTTGTTGCACAGGTGGCATCCTATCACAGTTCCACGCTGGAATTCACTGAGCTCCTGAGAGCGACCCATTCTTTCACAAATGTTTGTAAAAACAGTCTGCATGCCTAGGTGCTTGAATTTATACACCTGTGGCCATGGAAGTGATTGGAACACCTGATTCCAATAATTTGGATGGGTGAGCAAATACTTTTGGCAATATAGTGTATATATATATATATATATATATATATATATATATATATATATATATATATATATATATATATATATATATATATATATATATATATATATATATATATATATATATATATATATATATATATATATATACCCTTACATACCCTTCCATTAAAGACAGAAAATCTGATGCCAGTGACATAAATGAACAAAAGTAATAACAATGACAATGATAAAAAACTGGAAATTATGACAGGGATTTTATATATGTGTGTATATGTGTATATGTATATGTATATATATATATATATATATATATATATATATATATATATATATATATATATATACACTATATTGCCAAAAGTATTTGCTCACCCATCCAAATTATTGGAATCAGGTGTTCCAATCACTTCCATGGCCACAGGTGTATAAATTCAAGCACCTAGGCATGCAGACTGTTTTTACAAACATTTGTGAAAGAATGGGTCGCTCTCAGGAGCTCAGTGAATTCCAGCGTGGAACTGTGATAGGATGCCACCTGTGCAACAAATCCAGTCGTGAAATTTCCTCGCTCCTAAATATTCCACAGTCAACTGTCAGCTGTATTATAAGAAAATGGAAGTGTTTGGGAACGACAGCAACTCAGCCACGAAGTGGTAGGCCACGTAAACTGACGGAGCGGGGTCAGCGGATGCTGACGCGCATAGTGCGAAGAGGTCGCCAACTTTCTGCAGAGTCAATCACTACAGACCTCCAAACTTCATGTGGCCTTCAGATTAGCTCAAGAACAGTGCGCAGAGAGCTTCATGGAATGGGTTTCCATGGGCGAGCAGCTGCATCCAAGCCATACATCACCAAGTGCAATGCAAAGCGTCGGATGCGGTGGTGTAAAGCACGCCGCCACTGGACTCTAGAGCAGTGGAGACGCGTTCTCTGGAGTGACGAATCGCGCTTCTCCATCTGGCAATCTGATGGACGGGTCTGGGTTTGGCGGTTGCCAGGAGAACGGTACTTGTCTGACTGCATTGTGCCAAGTGTAAAGTTTGGTGGAGGGGGGATTATGGTGTGGGGTTGTTTTTCAGGAGCTGGGCTTGGCCCCTTAGTTCCAGTGAAAGGAACTCTGAATGCTTCAGCATACCAAGACATTTTGGACAATTCCATGCTCCCAACTTTGTGGGAACAGTTTGGAGCTGGCCCCTTCCTCTTCCAACATGACTGTGCACCAGTGCACAAAGCAAGGTCCATAAAGACATGGATGACAGAGTCTGGTGTGGATGAACTTGACTGGCCTGCACAGAGTCCTGACCTCAACCCGATAGAACACCTTTGGGATGAATTAGAGCGGAGACTGAGAGCCAGGCCTTCTCGTCCAACATCAGTGTGCGACCTCACAAATGCGCTTCTGGAAGAATGGTCAAAAATTCCCATAAACACACTCCTAAACCTTGTGGACAGCCTTCCCAGAAGAGTTGAAGCTGTTCTAGCTGCAAAGGGTGGACCGACGTCATATTGAACCCTATGGATTAGGAACGGGATGTCACTTAAGCTCATATGTGAGTCAAGGCAGGTGAGCAAATACTTTTGGCAATATAGTGTATATACATTGAAATCCACCATTTTCTGTATTTTTCGGGAAATGTTCAGTTAAACTTCCACAGCTATAGACATGCATGTTGGTTCACTTTTCAATGGACCAACATGCATACAGAGCAGAGGAGGATAATTTAAGTTGTCTAACACATTTTGTTAGATTTATGTTTAAAAATTAAAATTCAAAATCAATATTTCATTTTACTAAATCGGAATTTATTTCATTTTGATTTATTATTTTTTCAGTTTTGTGGTATTTGAACTTCTAATGTGAATTCATTTTCCTTTATGGGAGGGTATGTAAACTTTCAAGCACAACTATATATGTATATACTTATATATATATATATATATATATATATATATATATATATATATACACACACGTATATATACGTATATATTTATTACATTGCTTAAATTGGCCAAAAGTCAAACCTAAATTACAATTATCCTACATGTTATATATATGCTCATACAATATAATTTTGCTCTAACGTAATGTATTTTGTAACTTGCACTGCTGCTTGTCTATTCAGTTTTGCTAATTAATTTAATTTCCCTTAATTTGTAAGGAGATCTGTCCTTTACTGTAAAGATTTTAGATTACTAGATTAAAACTAGATGTATGTATATTATTAATATGCTGGGTTCTGACATAAGGAGCGATTTCAGTAAAATATTGAAAAGGAATAAAAAATAGTTGGGATGTTCTTTGAAACAAAGTTTTTGTTATAAAGATTATATGTCATATAAATAAGATGTTGCAATTTTATACAGGTTTTCTATAGAAGCTGTCTTATTTGGTGCATGTTATACATTTCTAACATTTATTACTGCTGCTGTATTTTCTTATTACACACAAAGCCATTAGCCACACATTAGCCATGTTGTTACTATATATGTTTATATCTTGCTTTAAAACTGAACTGCTGAATAATAACTAATTGATTATAAAATACAGATTTGATTAAATACCATTATAACTTGGCTTCTAGTGGAGGTCTCAGCAACTCTATGCATTGCAAATTCTATAAAGTGTTACACTTCCACCTACAGGAGTAAAAAGGTATTACATTTCACTCTTTACCAATATTTACATTTTTACCCAAGAAAATAAAGTTTAAAAAGAAATTAAACAAACTATGAGAACTTGTTTTATCTCCATACTAAATGCAGTTTGCGGGTCTGTTGTAATGTTTGTATTAATGTGTGTCCCATAATCACAGTCAGCTTTCTGTTCCTCTTGATAAATTACACCATCTTTCAGAGCCCTCCCTCCTGTCATGACTCATTATAATAGCTTCCGCTTTGTAACTGAAAAGGTCCTCCTGGTATCTACAGTTCATGACGGCACCCTCTCCATACACTGAGTGAGTGATGTCTCTTTCCTCTAATCTGTTTTATCTGTTCATGAAGAATAGGCGGTGCTGCCTTTTAGGGAACACAGAATTAAGGACCCCTGAGAGAGAAGATTAACACATATCTGTCAAAGATTTAATGGCCACTCAGAGAAGACTTTTTTCTTGGACAACAACTGCAAAGTGACAAATTGGAAAAGATCTGTAAAGTATGATGTGCATCCAGTATGGCCAATGTTTTTGTTTCTTTGCAAAATGTTAATTAAAAACAAAAACCGTAGAATGTACTACAGCTAGAAATTATTTTAACAAAAAAATGAATAGATGATGCAGAGTACTCTCACAGTACTCTGAGCAAAATTATATTCCAGCTCACTTCATGCTTCATGCAGCTAGAAGGCTTTGAAGCAAATTATGAGTGAAACAAAAATGTTATTAGTCTGCAGTTTTAGACATCATACACACTAGGCTAAAAAATATGACCCAAGCATTTCGTTTTGATGCTGCATCACCACTAACCATCCCACCTCCAGTCTGCATGTTAGCACTAATTTGGGATTTGTTACAGCCAGTCACCGCTCTTAATCTATTCATATCTGTTAAATAGTGAATTAAAATATTTCTTTATGAAATATTGAATCGGTGTGTAATTAAACTTCATATAGACACCTTTTACAAGCCAAAAAACAACAGTGTTTCACAGTCAAATCAAACCATACGGACCACATGATTAAAAAAACAGATAAAAATAACAAACATGTCACAGGATACAGCTTAAAACTAATTAAAAGCCAAAACATAAATTAGTCTTCAACTGCTTCTTTCATGATAGAATAAAGACAATCTAGAGTCTGATCATTGATTTTTTTTTCTCTCTTTTAAAGAAATAATAGTTAAAGGACATTTATAATGTACAAATCTATTTCAACATGTGCAGCATGACTTAAATCGGCTGTCACAAATGCTCTACCATTTAACAATCTCTATTCCTAACCTTAATTCAACATCCAGAGGCAGGTTCAGTGGTACAATATGCTAAGTATATTTAAATAATTCTCGTGATGCAACATTAACATCGGTTCATTTTGCACCTGGGATTTCTTTTTAGATTGGTGACTGGAATCCAGAAAAAAAAGGTTCACTGTGAGGTTAGAAGAAAAGGTAAAGCAATGGCACCTCCACCTCATGCTGATTTACCAGATGGGCCACACACTGCTGTGGAAGGCAATCAATTTCTTATTTAGTGTTGGTAGCAGGTCAGCAAACATGGTTTCATTGGTTTCTAAACAACAACAAGCCTAGGGTCATAACAAATGTTCAGTGGGTTGAGTTCCAATCAGTGGGTGGGTCATTTCATAATAATCACTGCTGAATTACTCCTGCTAACAAGTCATTTTTTCCACTGTGAGATCAATAAAGTCAGTCAATCAATCAATTCATTTGGACTGCCTTCATTGAGGCCAAGCTTTGTTTTGTTTAGTGAGATCCCACACCATTACCCTACCTCTACCAAAAGCTATTTAGCTTTTGGGTAACTCACATACAAAATTTACCTCTGAAGCTAAACCTACAAATGCATTTTCCTTACAAGTGAAGCGCCGTTTAAATAAAACTGAACAAGATTATCAAAAGCAAACAAAACATTGTTTCAATGCATTATTATAACAAATCAGACACAGAATTTACTAAAGTTTTTGTGTTAAGTTCATAATAAAATCTAGAAGATATTTTTTATTTTTTTGTATTCTCCTCATTATTTATTATCTAAAACAGAACTGATTTTATTCTGCATCAATTCATATACATTTTCAGTTATAAATTCCTTATTTGATTCCTTTTTTATTTTGTGAAATTTGTTGGTCTTATTCTTTTTTAATATGTAAAAACTCTTATTTATATAAGATATAGAGCATTAAAATTAAGATAAGCTCAAGTACCATCTTTTATTCGTGCTGTAAAAACAGCTTTCTAACCAAACGGTTATTCACATAGTAAAATAAATATATGATCTGGTCTTTGTCAGGCACTTTTTTATATTCTCATCTGAAGTGAGTAACAAAACAATAAAAACCTTTGACAACCTTTAGTATTTATTTAAAAGATTATGCTAAAAGTGAAAAATTATAAAAGTACAACAAAAAAATCCTGGATCCATAAAAATAACAACCAAAGACCAAAAAAAAGAAAAAAAACTGCTGTTTCCTTGGTGTGTTTTTTGTTTTAGTTTTTACATCAATATAATTCAAGACATCATGAAGTGATAACCCTGTTACCATAGCAACACCATGAGAAGGATATTTTGTATCATCTCCAGATTCCAGGCACCAAACAGCAGGTTTCCAGAGGGCAGTAGCAAAACTAAACTGGTAAACAACAATATAATCCTCATTTATATGTAGAATTTCTCCTAATAATTTAGATAAGGGTGTCGAATTTAGATTTTTCATATCATCTGTATTGTGAATAAATCCTTAAAGTTTAACAAAATAACCACATGAACCTTGTTTTCTGTTTCACTTAATACATTTTTGAAATATTTGTGAAATCCTTTTTCATGATAATGATAGTGCTGTAAAAACTGTCCTACCTCATTAAAAAGGAAAACCAACATCTACCTCCAGTGATGTGGTGAAGCTATAGAGTTTGGGCGGCGGTCGCCACAAAGGGAGGGGTGAGGATGATGAGCTGGGGGGAGGAAGATGAAGAAGGGGAAGGTGGTGTCACAGACGAGCTTGTCTTTGATAGCTCAGGTGGTCATCACCTGAGGGGGGAAAAGCATTAATGGGCATTCTCTGCATCAGACAAGCACAGGCTAGTGCTCCTCTTTTCTGACTGCCATAAACAGAGGGAAGTATGCATCATTAGATGAAGCTAAGGCTAACGACCTGCAGTAAAACCCTCCTCGTACAGTATAGAGATCCCAGAACGTCTCACTCCCTCTGATTGGATCTGCCAGCAGTGGGTCCACAACCACAGCTGGGTTATTGATTCTATGTAGAATAAGTCAACTCCGTCAGAAAAACAAATGCAAAAGAAATTATACCAAAAAAAATGTAAACATAGGTTTAAAAAACAGTAAAGTCTGCACAAGAAAAATAAACAGTTGCAGAACATTGGCAGAAAATAAAGGAAAAAGTGTGATAAAAATGTTTTTTTTAAAGGTTAAACATCTTAAAGTCATTACTGTTCTTGTGTCTGTGATGATGTGGAAGTTATAAGAGCAGAAAAAGGAGAGGAGCTAAAGAGGGAGCAACAAACAGAGAGGAATTTGCCTGAGAGGAAAACGAAGGAAGGTATGTAAGGTTGCCTGTCACTCTCAGGCGCCTAATAGCTTAACCTATCATCTTATCACAGTGTCATATTTTATGATATTTCACGTCTCAGAACACAACTGATTGTAATGTATACACAAGGCTGTTCATGTACAATATGATAATTATTTTTAAATACTAATAAATAGAAAACCAATCCTGCTGGAATGGATCTTTCCACTGAATCATTCCCTCGCAGTTCTCATTGGGTGGGATGATTTACTGGAGTCCTAATCATAGGTCGACAACCCTGGCAGCAGGCCTCCTGACCAACAGCAGAGGAGTCAGAGATGATGATGTTCTCCACCGTTTACGGCCTTTGACAGAGTGTTATGCAAAACATCTTTGGTATGTGTGACTTCTGACACCAGTGACTGTGTTTAGTGCTCCCTAAAATTAGGATTACACCTGCAGGACTACATAGCAGGTAATTAGTCATTAGTAATGAATGGGTCACTATATGCTGATTATATAGAACAGATCCCTTTGATGGTTTTGGTTTCATTTGTATAGATTTTCAAACCCTTGCTTAAAGCAAAGGTGCAGTTAGGATCCTTTTTCTTTAGTACAGACCTCAAATAAAGTTCAGCTTTGATGTGAAAGCAGTCAAACCTTTTTTTTTGTCGAAGTTGAAGAAATAAACGAAGAAAATATTTTTTTCATAGTGTAACTAAAACAAAACATTTAATTGTATAACCTCCTAAATGTTTAAAGTGGACACCATCTATTTAAGATACAGAAACTAATCCTGTTTATGCTTTTTGTTCAAATAGTAGTTTGCAATGGTACTTAGTTCATTATTTTGTTAGCATTTTTTTTTACTTCAGAGATTTGACTGGTTTAAACATATGTTTCAAACCATAGAAAAGGAACTTTGATGCTTTATAAATGTAAGATAAAGTTCATAATGTTTGCAAAGTAATATATTTACAGGCTGTGGGTCTGTTTTGAATTAATACTGGTGAAAGAACAAAGTATAAACTTTAACAAACCCAGATATTACAAACTGTATTCTGATGGCTCAGATGACAGAAATGTAGATTTTAAACTACATACTTCGCTCATTATGTAATCAATAACTATGCCATTTATATTATTTGTAATGCAGAGTAACATAGAACCAAAACAAACATAAGCAATATAACTTAATCTAGGTTTAAATGTATTTACAATAAGTACCCAGATAATGTAGAAAATGATTCTAAGAAAAGACATTTTGATCAATGTGTGTTTGATGCAATTTAGTCCAATACAAATTAATGCATTGTTGATAATCACCTCTCATTTTAAATTCATATTTATATATAACATCAATATTATATTATAAATAATGATCTAATTTACACTTACCAATGCAGAGGGAGTAGCCTTTCATGAACTGAATTTGCGCTAAAGTGCCCTCTCATCTTTCCCCAACTGCATTAGAAAAACAATAGTGCTGCTACTTGTACCGTAAATTGACTGAAGCCTCTATCTATGTATCTATCTATCTATCTATCTATCTATCTATCTATCTATCTATCTATCTATCTATCTATCTATCTATCTATCTATCTATCTATCTATCTATCTATCTATCTATCTATCTATCTATCTATCTATCTATCTATCTATCTATCTATCTATCTATCTATCTATCTATCTATCATGAATCATCCAACCTTAATGCTACGGAGCAAGTTTTGAATGAATTATAGCACATTCAAAAATACTGATGAAAAGAAAAATGATGTTTATTTGTTTAGTGTGTTTGGGATGCATGTTCTCCCCATTTATGCAAGGGATTTCTGTGTACTTCGGCTTCCTCCTATAGTCCAAAACTAAATCTTATGTTAATTAGTTTCTTCAAATTTCCCTCATGAGTTAGTGTTTTAGCATGGTTGTTGTGATGGTTTCTCTCTGTTTTCCTCTTATGGTCACTATTCTGTCCAGAATGTAACCCTAACCATGGTATATACGTACTCTAACTGACATGACTCTACAAGCATTATTGGTTAGAGACAATTGATGAGTAGATTTCCAGTTCGTTTATTTGATTTTTGCATGCATCTCATCTGCCACTTGTCAACATCTAGGCCCCTTAAACCACAAATTTACTTTGTTTGATCATAAAAACATCATCATCTGATTATAAATTGAAAATAACGCCACAACTAAAACACCATTATTACATTTGCAGTAATTAGACACCCCTAATAATGGATTGAAATTAAGAGGAAACAAATAAGATTTTTTAACCCGGAAATTTCTCATTATTTGCATCTGGTTCATCAATCCCCCTTGTGTCACTCCCCAATTTAAGTGGTAAAATTTCACAATATTGAGCAAATGAATTTGCAAGATGCAACAGGTACTGTGTGCTGCTTTCAAGGCTGTCTGCATACCAATGTGACCACAGTCTAACTATTACTCTCTTTATCTCTGCTCCCTCCGGCAGCAGTACAGAAAACCTTGTGTTCTCTTTCCAAAAAAGAAACATCTTTAAAACTTCTGCGGGATATATACATTTGTTAGTGTTTATGCCTAAAGCAAAATGTTTTATGGCAGTTCTTTTATTTATAAAAAAAAAAGTCAAAGTCATTAAGGAGTGTAACAAATCACATCAAATCTTTTAAAATACAACAACTGTTATTTGCTCAGTTGTTGTTTTCTTGCCTGCCACCTGAGTGCTTGGAGGGTTTTCTAAAGAAAAGATTGATGCTTGTGTGCTTATGTGCTGTAAATCGTGCAATATGTGGTTGTGAGCAGTTTTATACTGACTGACAGCTTTTCAATATTCTTATTCATAAACACAAGCAGCAATCAGCATAAATCATGTCACTCACAACGCTTTATACGCTCCAAGAAACTTTTTTCAACGACAGCTTGATTTGTTGTTATTTCTGTCTAATTGTTGAACTTGTCACTGATGCGCACACTTATGACTCACATAAAAGCACGCCCAGATAATGGCCTTGCTGCAGAGGGAAATTTCCCCCCAGCTCAACACAATATCTCACATTAAAACAGAGGAAGAGTGCAGGTACATCTGCACCCACAGGAGGGGCCTTTGAGTAGGGGCCACATTGCAAATCCACTCAGGGATGAAGAGAAACATTCCCTGTCATCATTTTAAAGATGACTGAAAGAAACTTACCAAACACATGTGGACATTTTCAGCTAGTTGTTGGTGTGTTTTTTAGATGGTTGGCCCTAAGTGATGTTGACAAGATCTAATTTTTATGCCTTCTGAAATGTTTCCTTAAACAGAACCTATAAACAAAATGGGGGAAGTGGCTGCAACCTCATTGGCTTCATTTAAGTTTAATAAAAACTGTCTAAACAGTGTCTAAATAAATTGCAGTCTTTTCAAAAGCTTTCTGTATTGTCTTTTCTTGTGATTTTGTTCATGCCAATATTTAACCCTCAGGGGCATTTTGCTTACAACTGATCAATAGCACTGCTAGAATTATTTTGTATTATTGTTGGATGTCCTTGTTAAACACTAATATTACTTACCTGTTAAGTATGAAGGCTAATGTTTCCCCAGCTGTTTATGAAGTTCAGACAGAGAGCTCTGTCAGTGTGCATCCTCATTTACAAACATGTGTGCTGTGATGATTTGACAGAGTTTGACCCTGCAAATGCTTCTTTAATGAGCCCCATGGTAATCACTGCCGTTGTATCTGTGCAGCCTATGTAGTCTGGGTAAGATTAAAATTCTGTTAAATGTGCCATCCTGTACTATAGTCATTGAGTATATACACTACCGTTCAAAAGTTTGGGGTCACCCAAACAATTTTGTGTTTTTCTGAAAAGTCACACTTATTTACCACCATACGTTGTGAAATGAATAGAAAACAGAGTCAAGACATTGACAAGGTTAGAAATAATTGTTTGTATTTGAAATAAGATTTTTTTTTACATCAAACTTTGCTTTCGTCAAAGAATCCTCCATTTGCAGCAATTATAGCATTGCACACCTTTGTCATTCTAGCTGTTAATTTGTTGAGGTAATCTGGAGAAATTACACCCTACGCTTCCAGAAGCAGCTCCCACAAGCTGGATTGGTTGGATGGGCACTTCTTGCGTACCATACTGTCAAGCTGCTCCAACAACAGCTCAATGGGGTTCAGATCTGGTAACTGCGCTGGCCACTCCATTACAAATAGAATACCAGCTGCCTGCTTCTGCTCTAAATAGTTCTTGCACAATTTGGAGGTGTGTTTAGGGTCATTGTCCTGTTGTAGGATGAAATTGGCTACATTTAAGCTCTGTCCACTGGGTATGGCATGGCGCTGCAAAATGGAGTGAAAGCCTTCATTATTCAGAATCCCTTTTAACCTGTACAAATCTTCCACCTTACCAGCACCAAAGCAACCCCAGACCATCACATTACCTCCACCATGCTTAACAGCTGGCGTCAGGCATTCTTCAAGCATCTTTTCATTTGTTCTGCATCTCACAAATGTTCTTCTTTGTGATCCAAACACCTCAAACTTTGATTCATCTCTCTACAAAACTTTTTTCCAGTCTTCCTGTGTCCAATGTCTGTGTTCTTTTGCCCATCTTAATCTTTTTCTTTTATTGGCCAGTCTCAGATATGGCTTTTTCTTTGCCATTCTGCCCTGAAGCTCAGAATCCCGCAGCCGCCTCTTTACTGTAGTGTTGACACTGGTGTTTTGCGGGTACTATTTAATGAAGATGCCAGTTGGGGACCTGTGAGGCGTCTGTTTCTCAAACTAGAGACTCTAATGTATTTATCTTCTTGCTCAGTTGTGCAACGCGGCCTCCCACTTCTTTTTCTATTCTGGTTAGAGCCTTTTTGTGCTGCATTCTGAAGGGAGTAGTACACACCGTTGTAGGAAATCTTCAATTTCTTAGCAATTTCTCGCATGGAATAGCCTTCTTTTCTAAGAACAATACAGTAATATACTGTCGAGTTTCAGATGAAAGTTCTCTTTTTCTGGCCATTTTGAGCGTTTAATTGACCCCACAAATGTGATGCTCTAGAAACTCAATCTGCTGAAAGGAAGGTCAGTTTTGTAGCTTCTGTAACGAGCTAAACTGATTTCAGATGTGTGAACATGATTGCACAAGGGTTTTCTAATCATCAATTAGCCTTCTGAGCCAATGAACAAACACATTGTACCAACAGAACACTGGAGTGATAGTTGCTGGAAATGGGCCTCTATACACCTATGTAGATATTGCACCAAAAAGCAGACATTTGCATCTAGAATAGTCATTTACCACGTTAGCAATGTATATAGTGTATTTCTTTAAAGTTAAGACTAGTTTAAAGTTATCTTTATTGAAAAGTGACCCCAAACTTTTGAACAGTAGTGTATAAATTGGAAAGTGGTTTTTAAAGTGTTTGTTCCAAATCTCTTCTCTGGAAAGAATTGTAAATAGAAAGCTTGAAGTTGTATAAAATAATCAAAATTTTCACTGGACTAATATTTTTTTCCTTTTATTATTTGCAGGTTTTCAGTTTCTTAATTAATCCTCTAATTTATTTGATTGGAATGTACATAAATTGTTTCATTATACCTTACAAGGAAATAGCACTTTGACATTGTGTGTTTATGTAAGCCAAGCATTTTTCTAAGCAATGGCATCATTAATCCGTTTCTCTCTGTAACAGTCATGCACACCTTTGCACTGTTTTTGCCCTGTTTACTTACCATCTGTTTTGCTGTTGGTTTTGGTGTGTTTTATGGCAATGTCACAGCACCACTAAAGGGCCTGGCAACCATACTATACCACAGTGCTTTTGGCAGTGTTGCAATCATGTATGAACATTTAGCCAAATATTTATGAAAAGATAGTGTTCCTCTTTGTCTTCACTAGGACTATATTTTTGTTTTGCGTTCAGGTAACTTTTTTTTAAAGCTGTGTGCAATAGCTTAAAGTATGTACACCCAATGTCATAATATTGGCTTGAGTGCTCATTTCATTCACCTGTCTATCTCTGCACAGTTTTCATCCACTGCTCATCTGATCCACCTGCTCCTGCTTCTATTTAAACTCATTCGTCCCAGCCATCAGTGCCAGATTATTCTTTAGCCTTTGGTGTTGAGAGTTCCCTAACGTTTCTATAGTATTCTGAATGTGATTCTGATCCGTTTCTGTATTTTAACCTTTGAGACTGCCTGCCCCTGTCTGATTTGTTTACTTGGCCTGTCTTCGAAATATTTGTTTCGCCCCGAGTATTATCCTGCCTTCTTTCATCAGCTCAGATCTGATCTCTTGTGTATTCTACGGCCTTCAGGCTTCAGTGTCTGGAACTCTCTGGCAGTTTTCTTGTTAGCCGACCAGCTGGAATCATCCTCATTCTCTGGGCACAGACTGAACTGTCAAACCAGGTTAGTGACTCACGTATTTATAATAATACCAGGCTATCTCTGAACTCCAATCTGCAGGGTGTTTTCCTCATTGCTAGGGATTTTAACAAGGCTAACATGAAGACTGTTCTCCATCATTTTTACTAACATGGGGACTTTGCAACTCGGGGTGAAAACACTTTAGACCTGGTTTACTCTAACATCAAATATGCATTCAGAGCAGCCCCCAGGTCAGCAGATCATCTCCCAGTTATGCTTATCCCTCTATATAAGCCCTTCTTTGGAAGGTTTCAGGCACTAAACAGCACTTCAGCAGTGAAAGCTGTTCCACACCACAGGGAGGAGGCCTGATAACATACCTGGGCAGGTGTATAAGGAGTGTGCAGATCAGCTGGCTGGTGTCCTCACAGACATCTTTAACACCTCGCTGGACCAATCCATAGTGCCAGCATGCTTCAAGTCTGCCACCATTATTCCAGTCCCAAAGAAGCCTCAGGTCAACTCACTCTATGATTACCGGCCTGTCGCACTGACACCCATCATGATGAAGTGCTTCAAAGGCTGGTTAAAGAACACATCATCTCCAGTCTGCCGCCAACATTTGACCCGTTCCAGTTCACCTATCGACAAAACCGCTCCATTGAGGACGCCATCTCTGCTGCTCTCCACTTGAGCTTGGCACACCTGGAGGAGAAGAATACCCACGTGCGGATGCTGTTCCTGGACTTAAGTTCAGCTTTCAACACCATCATCCCACAGAATCTGATGGGCAAACTGGAACAGCTGGGCTTCAATACATTGCTCTGCAACTGGCTGTAAGACCTCCTCACCAACAGACCTCAGTCAGTCCGGGTCGGACAGAACACCTCTGATGTCATCATCCTAAGCACAGGCTCCCCTCAGGGCTGCGCCCTAAGCCCCCTGCTGTTCACCCTGATGACACATGACTGTGTCCCCAGGTTCACCACCAATCACATTGTGAAGTTTGCAGAAGACACTACGGTGGTGGGCCTCATCAGAGATGACAACGACCTGAACTACAGAGAGGAGGTGGAGCAGCTGGTGGAATGGTGCAAAGATAACAGCCTGATCCTGAACGCGGAGAAGACAAAGAAGATCATCTTGGACTTCAGGAAGAACCAGATGATGAGGAGAGCCCATTTGCCCCCACCCATCCTCACCACGTTCTATAGAAGCACCATAGAGAGCGTTCTGACCAGCTGTCTCACTGTGTGGTGTGGAGGCTGCAGTGCCTCAGACTGGAAGAAGGTGATAAGAGAGGCAAGAACAGCAGAGAAGATCATCGGGGCTCCTCTTCCCTCCATTGAAGAAATTTCAACTCAGCGCTGCGTGCCCCGGGCCCGTAACATTATAAATGACCACTCACACCCCCACCATGGACTATTCTCCCTGCTTCGCTCTGGGAAGAGGCTTATATAACAGTTTCTTCCCAACTACCATTAGACTGCTGAATGTTGTGTAAAATGGGTTATTTTATTTATATATATGAAAAAAATTGTTAGAACTGTAAATATACAGTCATATATTTATATTTCTTTTTTAAAATGTATTTATTACCGTTTTCAAGGCTGCACTATAAAAAATGAAATTTTCTAGAGCTGTTTTAAACCAAATTGTATACAAAATAAATCTTTCTAAGTCTTAGTCTAAACAAAAACTGTCAACTTCAGCTTTATTTACCCGGTTATGTTAAAGTAAGAGTGAGGTTCTAGTGAACAAATCAGCTGTTTCTGTGGCCAAACAACTCTTATCTTTGCCTCATCTGCTTACATGTTATTCCAAACAGAAAAGTCTTTACCTCTGTGAATTAGGTCACATTTTCCGTCTGGAAAGCCAGAACTTTTTCCATGACTCCTGTGCTGGATTAAATTGAGCAAGAGCTTTCTAAACATTGATCTGGAGCCAGCAGCTACCTGCCTGCAGATCTTGTGATAACATTTTAAACTTGAAATTTATTTTTTTAATAAAACTGAATAATTTACTAGTTTTGGGAAAATCTTATAGTTACTGTATTCTTCATCATTTAATTTTTTATTTATTTTTCCTTTAAATAGGTGAGCTGATGTAAATGCCTATTAACCACCAAAATATGATACAAAACACATTAAATGTAAACCTGACAAATATTGCTATGGTATCATATTTCGATTCTTTGTGAGCATAAAAAGTTGCAGCATTGTGCAGTGAAAGGAATATTGTAATTTACTAAGTTTTTTAAAATGTGCCACAATTTTCTATTCTGCTCCTGTAAGTCAACACTATAAAGACGCACCTCCTACTGCAGTTAGAGATCCATGTCTTTTGGAGTATTGCACATTAAGACATTAAACATGGCCAAAGCTTAATCCAACTCAATCCATCCAATATTGTTGGTAACAAAAAAAATTTGTTCATGACAGATTTTCTGTTTATTCTAGGTCCGGCCTTTCTAATACATACATATTATTCACTTCAAATCAATCTACCTTAACTCTAGTCAGTTTGAAATATTTTTCAAGTTCTGACAGCTTTTCTCCCAGCTTTTCCTCCATCTGTCTTCTCATCAACTTCTACCATTTTACATATTTATGCACTAAAAAGCTTCCCTCAGGATGACAAGGCTACCACCATGTTATAGATGCTTTGTTCTTCTGGGTGATAATTATAGCTAGTCATCTGCCAAATACACAATGGTGCTTTGCATTTAGGTCAAAATACAAAATGTCTGTCACATTTGACCAGGGTAAATTGTTTCACATGTTTGCTTTGTTAATTGCATAAATATTCTTTCAAAAATGTCTGTCTGTTTTCCGTTGTCCCTCTTCATAGCTACACCCCTGCATCTATACATCATGCTCTCCGTAGCCTGAATGTTGAATTGTTGAGGGTAGTATTCCTGACCAGGGATACTGGCTTGACTTATGAAGCTGCTTGTTCACAGATGTTCTAGAGGAAACCTTTGAGGGGTTCACAGAAATGCTGGATTTAGTGAGACTGAATAAGTCACACTATTTGCAATGAAATGATTTTCAAGGGCAGATTGGCTGCACTGTATTTTAGTGAGAGCTATCAGACTAAAGGAGATCCCATAATTCTGATTACCTATGCCCAGTACCCTGAGTTACATATGTGCCTTTTCACAGTACTTTGATATATTTGGTCTTGGTGCAACTGATGTATTGCAACCATTAGAATATGATTGCAGCACAAGCAGAAATACAGAAAAAAGGCCCATTGATCCTCTCCTCTTCATGTTGTTATGAAAGCCTTTTTAACTTTCCTCCTTAGTCTGTCGATCTGTAATCTTTACAGGGTCCAAAAACACAACAATAAAAGCTTTGTCAATGGTAAGGATGTACTGTATTCTTATCTCTCTGATACTGATACTCTGATGTCCAGCTCAGGGTAAAATGAAAAGGTACCGAACCTTAAGTCAGAGATCTGGGAGAAGCTGAGAAATCTGGTAGATTTGATGGTGGTGCAGGGAGCAGAGCTGAAGTGAGGTGCAGGTTCACAAGGAGGACATTGAAATGTACTACATATACATACATATACAGAGACTCTGATTGAAGAAATGAGGATAGAGACAGAAGGGACCATCTGAAGGATTTTTGGGATCATAGACTGAAAATGTACAATTAAATTTTAATTATTTCAGCTGCGGGGGAGTGTTGAGCTAGTGGGTTAGAGCAGTGCGCTCATGCTCTTAGAAAGTTGCAAGTACTAAGCAAAAACCCTTAACCCCACACTGCTTCCCGGGCACCACGCAATGGCAGCCCACTGCTCCCCAAAGAGGCAGAGTAAAAATGCAGAGAGCGAATTTCCCCTTTGTGGGTCAATAAAGGGATTAACATTTTTCTTAAGTTGCAGAGCTAAAAATAAATCAGCAGAATCTCAGCATTGTACAGGAAAGGCAATTAATAAATGTTGCACACATGAAAGAACTGGAGACACTTAATATTATAAGCATTCAGATTACTTTTTAGAAAATGGATTTTTATCAAAAACATAAATAGTGTGCACAACTGAGTAATACCTGTATTAACCATAAATGTAAAAGGAGGTTTTTGTGGCCCCTAGAAACTTGGAGCCCTAGGCAACTGCCTAGTTTTGCCTAATGGTAACCCCTGCTGCTGTAAGGGGTAGATTTACCATTTTATATTTTATATTTACCAAATTAGACGGAGCCAGCTGAGAAACATAGCGTATCCTTGGTCGTCAGATGGAAACAAGAGGGCCTACAAAGAGGTGAAGACTTAACTTTGTCTACTATGAGAACTGAACAGAAATCAGTGAACATTTAACGCCACAAGCCCCTTTATAATAGATCTTATCACAATGTGCACATGAGGAAAATATTTTTTGTTTTATAAAATGGTATCAACAATTTTTTTCCTTTCTGTGAACGTCATACTGAGTACTCTTCAAAACATCATTCATACCTTATAGTACTAGTTGTTATGAAAATCTCACGAAACAAGAAGCAATTGTCTTTTTTCTGCAAGTGCATTCCTTTAGTTTTTGAAAACCGATAATGACTGGGATTGTGTTTCAAAAATGTTTAACATTCTGTTTAATTTTGAAGAAATAGCTAAATTATATTTAGCTAAATTATAAATTATAATATTTGAAAGGTTTTAAATACTCCAGCATAAATGTGTTTGTTAGGCAAAGCAAGCTGCTGGAATATTATTATTATTTTAATGTGCCTTCATTATAATTAATTTGCCTTGCTTTTTTTCATAACTTTATGACATTTAATTTCTTTAAAAATAATCGACTATCATTATGTGTTTTTAAGTGAAAAATCTTTACACCACTACTACTTGGTCTCTTACCCTAAGCAACAGGTGTACTATTTCACACAGATGTTGGTACATTTGGCCTTGACATCACTAATATATATAACCTGCATTAGATCCATTGCATTTACTGTGAAAGCAGAGAGACGGCAACAAACCCACTTATCCTATGGTTAATCATGAAAGCTTTCTTAGCCTTTTTCTTCATTGTGCCGCACTACATTCTGTGCAATGCACAAGAACTCAGCAGTCACAGTTTTATCAGTGGTGAGGATGTATCGGGGAATCAGTTCAACAGGTTAGAGAAAAATCAAGATGTGCAGGAGCTTCATTTGGACATCTGGGAGGAGCTGAGAATCCTACGAGATTTGGTGGTTGTACAAGGAATAGAGCTAAGGCTTCTCTCAGCAAAACTTGCAGAATTTGACAGCCTGTTTCAGGTCCAGCAGAAGGAGATTACAGGTTATGTACTATGAAGTTGGAACGCATGAAAATACACAAGTTCCTATGTTTCAATGTATCTTCGTTTTGCAGTGATGAACGACAGGCTGACTGCAGCAGAGACTCTTATCGAAGAAATGCAGACGGAGAAAGAAGGTACCTGCTGGACCTCAACTGAAAGATTTTTGGGTTAAATCTTTTACTTGTGAACATTTATCGTCAAATGTCTTTCACTGAAGCTCAAGGTGCAGAGATAAAATTAATTCAGCAGAAACTCAACATCGTAGAAGAACGACTATTAATACACATAGCTCATGTGGAAGAGCTTCAGGAGAAACAGGAAGGTAACGTTTAGGTACTTTACATTTGGTACATGGTTTTTTCAATTAATTAATTAAAGTAATTAATACATTTTTATTTTGTTTTTAGATCAAGATTTGGCACTGCAAGAGCTACAAATGACCAACAATGGTAAAATAGTTTTTTTCTTATTATTGTAGTTACTTTGAACCATCTTAAAGTGAACAGTCATTTTTTCACAAACTTTACCAGATCAGCTTTTATGTTTAATTATGTGGCGTGTTAATAATCAATATTCTAAAAAAAAACTGATTGGCAGAGAGTGTTCTTTCTCATTGTAAGAATTTATAAGTAAGTGTAATTTTGTAAGTATTTATGAATTTTTTAAGGCAAAGTTAACTTTCTGATATTTTCAAAAACTTTATTGCAGTAAGCAAAGTGGCCTTTTCTACTTCTCTTCTGGATTCCGGTGAAGGAAACACAGTCAACTTAGAATATATGACCCTTGTTTTCAAAAATGTCTTCACAAACATTGGAAATCACTACAGCCCAGTCACAGGTACGTTAATTGGATTTTTTTTTTGTGAATTCTTTAAAAAAAGATTTAATGTCTTAACTCTCACCAGGTTCGCCGGCGCACCATTTTCAATACTAAAATTTAAGACAGCAGTTCACTTGAAAATAACACTGCTTAAACTTTTACCAATATAGACATGTTATACATCTTTAGAAAGCTTAGACTCTCCACAGTTCAACTGCCAAGTTCATTTTATAGAAGAGTCATTCCATGAGAATGGGTAAAATTGGACTTCGACATTTTCAATTTTTTTACCCAATAGTATTGTTTCTATGTATATCCCACATATTTAGGGATATATTTAACTATCCGAAAAACATATTTTCCCATCTCAGGCATTAATTTTCTTTTAGTATTGATCAGTACTTTAAGATGTGTTCACCTTAATTCCTCAACCCCGTTACGGACACTTTGAGGCCTTTCTGAATGTTATTATAAAATGAATTTAGAAAGAAATAAACATTTTCACATTAATCAGAAGTCCCCCATCCTAATTCAATCATTTCAAAAAGAAAAATTACGTAAAATAACACTTTATGCTTTCTTATATGCTGAAATGTTACAAATTGGTGAAATCACTCACTCATTTTTCTTCAGAAATTCAGTTTAACTCAAGAATTGTAATCAAAATCAATTTCAAATGATAGCTCTTTATATTTGAAACAAAAGTCAATAGACATTAAATTATTTTATCAACATTTAAAAAAAATAATATGTGAAAATATAGGTGTGACGGGGTTGAGACTAACATAACAGGGTTGAAGATGGTAACAGGGTTGAAGGGACAAATACGATTTTCTTTGTTTATTTCAGTGTTTAGGACTTTCTGTTGGCATTTATTTTTTAACCATAGCAAAGACACCAGCTAAATTGCTATTGAATTGAGCTTTAATATAAACCCAAAAACAACAACAACAACAAGAACAAAACAAAACGGCATAATAACAACAATAGAATATGAGGTGAGGTGACATTCCACGTCCCCAGAGCCAGTTTAAGCGCCCGCGGATCAGGTCGCCGAGGTCTCCGCCTCTGGCTGCCGCCCAATCCCCTTTGCACCGTTCCCTCATGGTTCCCCCTGCAGGTGGTGGGCCCACTGGGGGATGGCCTCGCGTCGCTCCTTCGGGCTGGGCCCGGCCGGGTCCCGCGAGGAAGAACCCGACCACCAGGCGCTCCCCGACGAACCCCAACCCCAGGCCTGGCTCCAGGGTGGGGTCACGGCTCCGCTGTACCGGGCGACGTCACGTGCCTCATTTTAGTCCTCGTCATAAGGGTTTTTGAACCGCTCTTCGTCTGACCTGTCACCCAGAGCCTTGGGAGACCCTTCCAGGGGCATTTAGCCCCCGACAACATAGCCTCTGGGATCACCCAGGCACTGAAACCCCTCCACCACGTTAAGGTGGCGACCGTTAAGGCATTCGGCCGTGACCCTCGTGCTGCCCTGTGGGGGGTGCTCCAGGAGTATGGAGTCGGGGGCCCTTTATTAGGGGCCATCCGTTCTCTGTACAAGCGGAGCAGGAGTCTGGTTCGCATTGCCGGCACTAAGTCGGACCTGTTCCCAGTGCATGTTGGACTCCGACAGGGCTGCCCTCTGTCACCGGTCCTGTTCATAACTTTTATGGACAGGATTTCTAGGCGCAGCCAAGGACCGGAGGGGGTCTGGTTTGGGGAACAGCGGATCTCGTCCCTGCTTTTTGCGGATGACGTAGTTCTGCTGTCTCCTTCCTGCCAAGACCTACAGCGTGCGCTGGGGCGGTTCGCAGCCGAGTGTGAAGCGGCCGGGATGAGAATCAGCTCCTCCAAATCCGAGGCCATGGTTCTCGACCGGAAAAAGGTGGCTTGTCCCCTTCAGGTTGGAGGAGAGTCCTTGCCTCAAGTGGAGGAGTTCAAGTATCTTGGGGTCCTGTTCACGAGTGAGGGAAGAATGAAGCGGGAGATTGATAGACGGATCGGTGCGGCTGCTGCAATAATGCGGACGCTGCACCGGTCTGTCGTGGTGAAGAGAGAGCTGAGCGAAAAGGCAAAGCTCTCAATTTCCCGGTCGGTCTACGTTCCTACCCTCACCTATGGTCATGAAATCTGGATCATGACCGAACTTGCATCACGAGCCATCAGTTCTCCTGGAGCCAGAGTAATGACCTGATGAATTCTCATTGTTGTGGGAACAGCTGGTATCTGCTTTGGCAGTTTCTCCATTGCTTCTTCGACATCTTCACTTTTCACAAAGAACAACTTGACACTTGTGTTTGTTTCAGACAAGGCTCTGAATAACTCTTCTGCATCTGGGATGTCACGGCCCTTTGCCACCATCTTGTCAGCTCCCCTTTTTAAGGCCCCCCCAACACCATCTGGCGCTCCTTTTCCGTGACTAGCCTCAAAAAAATTCCAAGACCCAGCCTTGAATCCTCTTTTGTCAAGTTCTGTGGAGAAAAGGTAGAAGTTGCCTCGTTGTTTGTACTGGGTACAAGGTCCATCACTTGAAAAGTGCAGCACAGACACATGTGGAGGTTGGGCTTGAGGTAATCCAGCACAGGATTTAAATGCTGCCATATTGCTGGAGGGCCTTTATGCCTGCTGGGGGAGATGGTGCTGAAGCACACAGGCTCTGGGTGTCCACCAACATACAACACACCCATATGAAGGTTGGCCTCTTGATGTGAAGCTCCAAAGTGAACGTTCTTGATCACTTCTTTCCTCTCCTTGCTCCTGTGGTAAGCTGCTCTCCACATTTTTCTTTTCTTGCGCTGTTCTCTTTCACTCAGTTCTTGAATTGGTTTCTTCTTCCCTGGCTCTACATTCTTTCTCCATCTCTCACGCTCACTCTGCAGGTATCTCTCCCTCCTTTCAGGATCAGCTTCAAGGCGTTCCCGATATTTCCTCTGCCTTTCTACTGCTATTGTTGGTGCCACCTTACTCACAGCTTAACATGGAACATAAATCACATTCAGCATGCTAACAGTATAAAAATATTGATTGAATATAGTAATAATCAATCTAAGTAATTGAATAACTTAACAACCAAAGTATTAAAATCTCAACCCCATCACACTATCACAACCCCGTTACAATCAAACACATAACGGTGTTGAGTGTGACGGGGTTGAGATTTTTGCACAAAATGGCTTCTTCTCAATGTAGTGAATACAAGAAAGAGAGCACATGGCATGCATGAAATTCAGAATTTGCATATATTATTGAAATAAAAAAGGTTTTTGTAAGAAGTAGATTTTTTTATAATTTTTTAATGTTACGGTGTTGAGTCATTTAGTTTGACGACCACAGTATCACAAGATAAATTACCAAATTAGAGGAAAATAGGGGAGCACCTTGCCTGCCTCTGTGGTCCAGTTGTTCAAAAGACTTCAGTGATGTCACGTCCTGATGTATATGCAGCTGTGGATCATACCATTCTTTTTATGGGGGTGAGATCATTTGTATAACGGGGTTGAGCGGTTGCTCAGGGACAGAAGTAATGTCACTTTAAATTAATATTTAATGATTAATTTAGAAAAACAGAAACATCAACAACTAAAGAGCACAAAAATATGTTTACATTGATGTAAAAATTTATTGACTTTTTAAATAGTTTATTTAGGTATTTTCAAAGGAAACTTTCATCATTGCCATGAGGGACATGACAAAATAGGGGGGTCAAATGAAAAAACTGCATTATTTCTCATAAAAAAGATAGAATTTAAAATATTTTTTCATACTGTATTAAATGGTATATTTCAGTCTAAATGTAAAGCTGTTAAAATATAAAGTTTAGTGATCCAATAGATGAAATACCCCTTAAGAGGTGAGAGGGACTCAAAATGTGCCATTTCTATGGAATGACTCAGAAACCATGTGCACAATTAATAAAGATATAGTAGCTATGGCTGCTATTAGTTAAGTCAACACACAATGTTTGGCTTTCTAGCCAGTGGTACTACCTTTAAAACGAGGTGAAACATGGATAATTTGAATAGTGCAGCCCAGATATGTATAGCCCGACATAAACCCTCACAAACATATTTGTGACTGGATCATTGCACAGTGTTAGATAATTAGATGGGAAGTTGGAAAAAGTATTTGTTTCAAAAAATGTTTAGTGGCCATCAAAATGCTCCATTGTGTCCCATAGCTCTGGAACTGTTATAGTTAGAGGTCTAAAATTTTCTGCAGTTGTAGTTGACATAATGCAGAATAAATATAAAACAACACGCATGCCTATTCTCAAGCATGTGTTTGTTACTGCTATTAAAAAAAGTCCTGATATTTTCGAGAAGAAAAAAAGACAAGCATGAGTCATGTTTTAACTGCTGCTGTTTCAGCTGTGTTTCAGTCACACTATTTTCAATGATATTTTTAGAAACTCAAAGGAAATTAGAATGACTTATCATACATGTAATTTAGGCTTACAGTTCCTTAGTTATTTGCTTTTCTATATTGGAAGGGAAAAAGGCGAGGATAAGCTAACTGCTTTGTCATTCTGGTGTTTCAGGTTACTTCACAGCACCAATAAGGGGAGTGTATTACTTCATATTCACTGGCCATCTTGCTTCTGTCAATAATTTTCTAGCAATGCGACTTGTCAAGAATGAGGATCCCATTGTTTTATCAGGGGACCGTGTTCATGATATCTATCGAGAAGACAACGTGTCCAACGGAGTTGTGTTGCAGCTAGAGATCAATGACGTAGTTGCTATACAGTTAGGTGGTGATATCTGGGATGACACCTATCACAGATCAACCTTTAGTGGATTTCTCCTCTTTGCCTTGTAGATCAAATTTGTATAAGAATCAATAAACATTTATTGAAAAGAAATTTAATTGTGGATTTCTGGCTGGTGCCTTAAAGCAGTAAAGTTGAAGTTTAAAAGCAGAAAAAACACTATAAATAAAGAAAGAGTATAAGGCATGGGTGAAAGTAAAGATTGAGTGAGGGAGATCTTTGGATAGTCTGATAATGATGAGGCTGTGCTGGCATCAGAGAAGGAAAACCTTCTAGTTATCCTAAAGCAGAGATTACCTTATTTACTCTCTTACCTCTCTCAAAAGGAGATCTGATTTAAACACAAATCTTGAGCTCTCACTTTGACTATTGAATATACAAAGAAGGGCTTTTCCTGACTCAAATTACTGAAGAACAACCTGAGATCTTTAACGGTAGAAGAATAATCGTTACACTTGTATTATTGTATTGTATTATTGTATTAATACAATTAATGTATTAATGAATTATTTTTTTAATAATAATAATAATTTGACTTTTTGATCTCACACTGGAGAAATTCATATCTGCACTTAATCCATTCCCTTAGGGAGCAGTGGGCTGCCATTGTGTGGCGCCGAGGGGCAGTATGGGGTTAAAGTTCTTGCTCAGGGACCTAGATTGGCAGTCTGTGGGAGTTGAACTCAGACCTCTACCCACTAGACCATCACTTCCCCTAAAAAACAAGAAGAACATCAGCATAAACCTAAGAACATGAAGAACATTTTTTTTTGTTATTTAAAGGGCACTAAGAGCAGGGATTGTGAATGAATACACATGCATGTGCAGTTTATTTTAAACAAACAAGGCCACCCACCTAAATCTCCGTTGCCTTTAATAGGCTGTGTGCTGCATAATACACTGCAATTCAGGGGTCAAAATTCCAACACAGTCCTACAGATGTGATGCTGCATGTACCCTCCCAACAGTTATGATACAGGAAGTCCTGGTTCTTTCAGTAGTAGTGTTGTTTCAGACAGTTACTTTGTTACTTAACATGGTGCTTGTTGCTGTCTTAAAATATAATCATGGTGGTCTTGTAGTAAACCAGCATGCTTCAAACAGGGTTACAGCATCATCAATGCAGTGTTGTGAATAAGTCCTGTCCATGTTTCTGTACGCTCCTGTGCTAGTTTGGCTGGTAGCTGCATTTACCCGCAGCTTCTGGAGTCTCATTTAGAAATCCTATCTCTAGTTCCTTTAATAATATGGCTTTTTGTAAAATTTATTTTCTGTTTTGTTTATCAAAGCTACTTTGCTTATTGCTGTTCTTGCACTACACTTGTTTTTTTAGCCTGGCCAGCCAGAATGTTACGATGTATACTGTAAATGGTGTATCAGTTTGATACAGTGCTGGTACAACTCGGTTTCATTGGCAGAATTAACAAGGTCAGCCTCATCAGGTTAGAACCAATCAGATTACTACAGATGCGATGCAGGTGTCCGTCCAGGTGATGGGGTCTGTTTTTGTAATCGTAAATACCCATTACAGGGTATTTGTACCTGTCAACCAGTTTGCCAGGGGATCCCTGTGAAATACAACCCTTACATTTTTTACTGTTTCCAGATTTACATTTCTGCATTTTAGTTATTTCCTTCTCTTGTGTTTTAGCAGTCTATAGCAAATAGAATTGCATAATTGCCACCCGAGGAATAGGAGTGAAAACTATTAATCCCTGCATGGAACAAGGTTTTTTGGGTGAGCTAAGATTTTTATAAATAGGAGGATATGCTTGTTGGTGGTGGCAATCTGTTGATGTCACTGCAAGCAAAAAGGAGTATAAAGACCATGATATGCAATCACCATGTATGGCAAAGCAGAGGCTGGCAAAGACTTAATGTAAACTTTTCTGAGGCCTGCAGTGGTAGAGTGCCTACTAGGGGTGTAAATCTCATCCATCATGGCAATTCGATTCAGTATCGATTTCCTGACCCAACGATTCGATTATTTTCGATACTCAAGAATACACCACGATTCGATTTGATTCGATTCGATTAATCGATTAATTGTTTTTTTTTTTTTGGTTTTTTTTACACACCTTACAGGCTAAACAAAGTTTCAAGTTGGAAATAAATCAATGAAAGCTGTAATATCGTTATGCATTTTTGTTTTAGAAACAACAGCAAATAACAGAAGTAGAAAAGTTGCATCAAAAAAATACTGCAAAAATACTGCAGAAAATCAGTGCAATGAGTGCAGTGCAATACCTCGGCTCCAGACGTCCCCGCACCCTTGAGAGACGCTCCGCTGCACCTCTCCCAAATTGTAGCTGACCGCAAACAGTGCCGCAGAAAGGAGGCCAGCTTGTTTTGTTTTTATGACCGAAATTGTGGAAAACAACTCATGAAGTTTGACCCGCTAGAAGAGTGAGGTGCGTAAGAACGCTGAGACCCTTTTTCCACCTGGATCTCCGCTCTTTTTGGCCCTCATGTCCCTCCGTCGTCGGACTAAACTCGCCCCCACTTCCTCTGCGCCTCGGCCGTATCTAGACCCACAGTGTGTAGCACAGACCACGCTTCAATATTGAGCATAATTTAAAAATGTCTGTGTCAAGCTTACTGCAACACACAGCTGCAGCAGGATAACCAGGAAGCGAGGTAGGAGGGCAAAATAGGTTTAGCGCCACTGCAGCACGGGAGCGAGAATTACGCCCAGGAGCAAATGGATAAAAATAGACCAGAGGAAAAAAAAAAACATGAATCGATTCTCTTGCAGACGTGTCGATGCATCGGATCGTCGGCTGTTGGATCGATGCATCGATACAAAACGATTATTATTTACACCCCTAGTGCCTACATGGGCTATTTGTTGGTAAAATCTCCATGATCTTTTCTGTATAACTGAATAGCTTTAGGTGAAAAAATGACAGCTGCACCTTGGCCAAAGTTATAAGTCAACACAACAATGGCTTAAACCTATTACATATTGGCTGCGACAGAAATGATAAAAAAGCTGTAATGGTCCAGACCTCCATCCAGTCAAACTGCAGTACAAAAATACCATCAATCTTCTCCTGCTTGTTCTGTCAGTTACGCAGTACACAACCATGCACATACAGGCTCACACCTAAGGACAATTTAGAGACGGCATTTAACCTAACAGACATTAATTTTGGACTGTGCAAGGAAGCCGGATTATCCGGAGAGAACCTATGCATGCACAGGAAGAAATGTCCCCAGGCCAGGAATCAAACCCGCTGCTGCAAGGCAACAGTGCTACCAACTGCACCACTGTGCAACCCCCGTACATTATACCGAAGCAACAATGTACTGATGGGTGGGTCCTAATGAATTAACAAATATAGTCATATGGAGAAGTTGCATCTTCTGGAGTTTATCTTTTCTTCTCATGACTCTGGTGACATAAAGCCATTCTCTCTCTCATCACTATATTACATCAGTGCGTGTATAAATCTGAAAGCTATTCAGGGTTAACTTTATTCGCTTTATCACAGTGAATGAGGTTAACATGCAAAAAAAGAAAAGGTAAAACAAGACCCAATTTTGAACACATTACATTGTGTATAAAAGGTAAAAAGCTCAACAAATTCCAGAGATAAAAGTGGGGGAAAATGACATCTCATGAATGTGATCATTGTTTCCTTTCCTTTGGTGTTTCACATCATAAACCTCTGGGAATGCAGCTGCATCAGCGTTTGAGCTTTGACTAAATCCATTCAGACTCTTTGTTGTGCAGTCATTCAGATCGCACAAGTGCATGCAAACACACACACGCACACACACACTTGAAGAGCACCACACCTATGTTATCAGCCATCTAGTACGGTTGATAACCATGATCCACACACAGTGCAGAGCTGCGTCTCTTTTCACAGCGTCTGGGGAATTCTGTTCCCGTTCTGCTGCTCTCCACTTAGAAGAATATCTCTTGCAATCATCTCCAAGCTATCAGATGCCACACTTTTTTACACCTTTGCTGGAAGTTAGTGTGACTTGATATAACTCCATCTCCAACCCTGTGGGATGTCTTCCGTCTTCTAAAACTAAAATATAGGCCAGAAACAAGCTAGCAGGCTCAAAGGAATCATTCAGGTGTGTTTATGGAAAGAGCCTGAAGTGCACTGGAGACAAAGTGTCTCCTTTGAATCTGATGAGGTGTTTATCTCAGACCTGAAGCTACGGTAACGTTGGGAGTAACGTTGGATCAAACAGCTGCCAATATGAAAAGGACTGCCATATCCTCTAGGCACCTGAGGCTGTGTGAAGAACACAGCCTCTCTGGTTTCCTTCTCACAGGCACCTCTTTGGTTGAACATTTTTTCATAATTACATTTAATTCTATGTTCGGTGTCCCCGCAGTGCCACTATTAAGGTTAAGCCTAAGCCGAAGGAGCTTTTCAGGCTTTCTCATCTGGGTTTTTCATCCTCATTAAAACTTAGTATTGTTTTTCTAGTTCTAACAACACAAGAAAACACACAAGATATTAAATTGAAAAATTCCCATGCACACAGTATTTTAATTAATTATGCGTGCTATCTTGGGAAATCCTTTTGTTTTGGCGCAATTTAGAAGCTGATGAATGCCACGGATCTTGGCTAAAAGTCTTTAATGAGGGAGGGATTTCCCCATTTAGAAAGCTTAGTCATTGTTTCATTAAGATAGTCTTTCATTTGGATTTCTTCTCTCCCCGTCTCTCTGGGAAGCTTAAGGTGTGAAGGCTCATTAGATTTGTGACTGTGTCGGGAAGGCTGCGTGCCTTTTCTGTCTCACTCACAGTTTCTGCATGAAGATCTGCTGAACTGTAAATGTTTTGGTCAGGGCTGAATTCATGAGAAAAGAATTTTGAGAGAATCACTTACATCGTTTGCTGGGACATCGTCTTGGTGGGCCAGGATTTCGCTGGATACACAAGGAAGAAAAACACACAGGAAAACTGTCAAAACAGGTTAATATGGAAGAAAAAAAATGGTGAAAGTTTACAGTCTTTGCTCATGTCTCCACTTGCATGTATGTGTTCATACACACAGAAACACACATAACAAGGGAATGACAGTGCTTTTTCTGACTTTGAAATTAAAGGACAGATTCATTATAGGCTTAAAAAGTCAGTTCTGGGAAGAAGAATACGCCTCTTGAGAGATTAGTATTTGATCTGAATAAAGAATAACTAATTATGGGGTGATTTAAGACAATGACAATAAAGCCATTGTGAAGTTCACTGGGAGAAAAAGGTATCAAACATGCCAAACAATGTTTCTTTCTGTAAATATATCTCTAACGGAGCTGCTGACAGGAATATCTCACTAGACATCAATAAAAACACTTATGAATAATAAATAACCTAATAATAATAAATCACATGTAAGTTACATGTTGTAAAGTGACATTGCATATGGAAATTACAGCACGCTAAGGATGATGGAGAATAAATGCTGCAAAAAGGAAAGGGTCCCAAAGGCAGAAAACCAACTGCACATTTTATTATAAATATTTGAAAAGCATTTTATACCCCATCAGTGCTTATTATTATTTCAGCTAGTTCAGTTGTTACTGCATGATAAAAAAAAAAATCCCTGACGGGTTAAAGCAATTAGCTCTGTTCATAAATGTATATTTTTGAAACATAATGATCATGGTGGCTTTAATGCAAAGAACCCCATAAACACACCAGAAGCAGGTGTTTCTTTAAAGATTTTTGGCAAGGAATACTTAACTTCAATCATAGAAGTATAGTCAGTAGCACTCCGATAGAAATGTGTACTAACTCAGTGGGGGTATCAGCCATATTTTGTAGTGTTGCATGTTGGAACAGCATCTTAGCTGCACTAAGAGAAAGCAGTTGGATAGGCTAATTAGGAATGCCAACTCTTTCTTGGGATGCCCCCTGGTAACAGTACAGGGGGTTTGACCCCATTGGGCTGTAAGAAAATAACATCACTGTTAAGCAATGTCTCCCACTCATGAATCAAGCTTTTACACAATTGAAAATGTTTTTTGACAAAAGTATACATCACCCGAGTTGCACAAAGACTCCCATCACAAATCTCAGCTGCTTGTAGACTTCTTAATCTTCACTGCTCCAAACATGCCCAATAACTGTTCTCTGACATTTTGTCCGTTGCACATTTCTACTCTCTTTAGTAATTGTTTTTAGATCAGTGCCTCTATTTACAGTTTTCCCTCATATTTACACAGCTTTTTAACAGCCCCAGCCTTATTTTACTGCACCGTTTTCTACATCAATGCTGTTATTCACCCAGTTTATCTTTAAATGGGTCAGTAATTTTGTCTTGAATCCTCTTTAAACCTGATTATCCCATTTTGTGTTTTTTTCGTCCTTTCTCTAAAATGTATTCTTAACATCTTTTATTTTTCATATTTTAGAGTCTTGTGTGTACCTGCAGGTGTAATTGCTTTACCACTGACACTCCTAAATTTTCTTTCTATTGAACAGCAAGGGGCATTTCTATTTTATTCCGTTCTATTTCATAAACTTGGAATTAACAGCCAAAGCATTTTTTCCACAAAAACAAAAATCTATAATGCACAATTCCTGCACAAAACTCCAACTGTTGAAGGAAAAAACACATAAAGCTAATTTACAGTTTTATGTAGAAAATCTAAGCAAATTGTAGAAGAATCTGTAGCGGAATAGTCCAGTTCAGATGAGACCAAGGGTAAACAGGATGTCACAACACGAACAATGTTTGGAGGATAATTTAAGCCTATCAGCTCAGATAATAAAAACGGAAACGCTAGAATAAGTCTCACCAATGGCTCGAAATAATCTGGCACTGATGACTGGTCTGAAGGCAGGTTAAATAGAGATTAATGCAGGTTGATCAGATAAGTGGGCAAGAGAACTGTGCAGAGCTAAGCATGTGTAAAATGAGTTATCAGATCAGTCATGACATTAGCTGAGGTTGTGTTGTTGTTTAGGAAAACTGTTGTTAGCAGCTTTACTTTGGGCAGCGGGTATTTTCTTAGGAATTGGCAACAAATTAAAATGGTAATCTTTTTTAGTGAATAAAATAAGTTGTCCAGTTTGGAATAATGATTTGACATTGGTCTTGCATCAGACAGTCGCGAGATCTAAAAGCTATTGAGAAAAAAAACACTAATTTTGAAGAGAAATATAAAATATAATGCATTAAAATTGGATAATGGGAGTGTACCTCTTCTTTGTCTAAAATAATGTTTTGGTATTTGTTTTGTGTCAATGAGTTACAAGACATGAAACTTATTCATTTTTGTTTATGAAGAGCTTTTGGTTCAGTTATTTAACAACGGTCCCCTTGAAACCACCTTATGTGGGAAGAGGAAGCAACCAAACAGAATCTTGCTAAGCCAGCAACTCCAACGTGTAGAGCTCAGGGCTGTTTGCTCCCTGCATAGAACTGTCCTTTCTTCCCTACATTTCTACTGTCTCTGGTGAAGATTGCAGAAAGAAATTCACCAATTCATAGTTCTGGGATTGCTCTGCTCGCCATGTTTGTGTCTGTAAGTGCAAGTATCTCACTGTCAGTCACAGACAGTCCTTAAACCCCCTGCACCTCCCACAGTCCCCTGAGCAGAGCCTTCAGGTTGGCAAAATTTAGAATATTATATATTGGCAGAACTAGAGCTCTGGAACTCTTTGATTTGTATTTGAAACTATATAATATGACAATAAAGTCCTAAACTAAAGACAAACTGTATGACAGAAAGAGTCGGCTACACTTAAACAATATAAAGGACTTGATTCTCCATTGACAAGATCTATTGAAATCTATTAAAGCAAAACATAGTCATAAAAAATGTCATCCTTTAGTACATCTACTACTGCATTTTCTCTTTAATGCATTTCTGTTTGTGTGCTTCGGGATCACATGGGTCATGACCAATTTCAAGACAAATTTTATGACAGCTCCTTTCTATGTTTTTCTGACCAATATAAAGAACATTTGCATTTCTCATAAAATAAAAACAGACATTTACTCTCATGCAAAGAGTTATGCCATATATCGTTTTTTTGATGCAGTTGTAAACATAAGGAAGCTCCCCCAGTCTACTTTCTTCTCTCCAAAAAACATGTTTGGTGCAGGTAACTAGCCCCAGAGGCAAACGAAGACCAAACGTGCATTCCTTTCAGCCAGGTTTAAAAAAGAATTCTCAGCTGTTTCTGCATTTTGGTCAATCACAAATGAGCAGGAGACAACATTAAATCAAAACCATGACCCTAAAATGTGAAGTAATGTCTGGATTGATATAGGTTTCACTGCAATTCATTAAACATTTTCATGTAAGAAATAAAATAAAATGAGGAAGAACATTCATGTATCAAAACACCTCACTAGTAAGCCTATAGGTATGTAATTCAGGCTTTCTGGTACATAAAAAGTTCGAAGCGAAAAACCCAAAGACCTTTGCATTCATTCATGCATGCAGAATCATGCACAAGCACAGGTATGCAAAGAGAGGGCAGCCTGAGCCAACAATTCAGTGGAAATGAAGCCCTACACTGTGGCCAGAATCTACAGATGCATATCTACTAAGAGTCCTGAAAACACCTGATTGTGCTAACGTTCAAATACAGTAACTCACCAGGAGCTACCAAATTCAAGGAGTGCCTTCAGCTGCTGTTGTTCACTTATTTCACCTTGGAGGTTTGTTTCAGAGTATTGTTCAAATTCAGGGTCAAATCAAGGTTTTATCAGCGGATAGAAATATTCTTATCTCCCACCGTGAGATAAGAATATGGAAATGTGGAAAGTGCATGCAGGTTTTAGTTAACTGAAGGGTTAAATGGAATGCAGTGTGGCTCATTCAAACATTTAAAGAAGTCAGAGTAAACAAAGATGCAGTGTAATCAGAATTAGACCTTCTGACCTGGACCTGCAGACCTGCATTTCCCCTCATTAGAATATTGCTGTAGAGGCTGAGTAGACCTGCAGTAAACAAAAAAAAGTTATACTGATTTTGATTACATATAGATTTACAGTTTAATTACAGTTTAATTTACATAGCGCAAAATGACATTGCACTGTGTTTTAGATTTAGTCATACTTGTTTTGCAGCAACCTACCAAATTTCATTTAAAACGCTGCAGTTGAAATGTGGGAAGAATTTGACATAATTATTTCCTGCATAATTTCTAGACTTTACTAAACAAACAGGGTGTTGATTACAGAGCAAGGAAAATGTCTCTACTTTGATGCTTGGTGTTTGTGCCACTTATGCAATAACATTGAAGGGTTTCTGTGCTGAGAACAGCTATCATCTATAAAAAGGTTAAGTATGTTTTCACAGTAAGCTAAAATTCATTTTTTCGATACACTTTACTTCTACAAAAGAAAAAAACTGAAAAAAAAAAATCACATTTACTTTGGCTTTGTGCTTATCTACCTTGATGATATTTGTTTGATGAAACATGTAGTTCTGGGTGGCCTCAAAAGGGATCTTGAAAATCACATCCTGGATATGCAACCATGACTATCTACTGCACGACAGTGTCAGTCAGCTTTTGTACGTTCAGAACAGGAAAACATTTGTTTATTATCTTATGATGCTGTAAATCTAACTTTTCATTTCACGTAAACCTTTTGTCAATGTTGTAGATTTATGAGGGAGAAAGGTCATTCTTTTCCACAACCCGGAACAAAACAAATTAAAACAAAAAAGGCAAAGAAAAAGAAAAACCAGTGCCTTTGGGGGTATTAATTGCTGGTTGCATTGACCAAAAACAAGGATGCATTCGTCTTTTGCAGGCTTTGGAACATGTCCTCTTTACTTTTTCAGAGCAGTTCATCCAAGCAGTTTGAAGCTTCCTCTTTGCGGCAGAATTTTACCTTCAGGGCGGTGTTTTCTGTATATTAGTTAGACTCTGCCTCATTGACTCTAATATGGGCTTCCTGAATTAGTTATCTACAGACTTGTTTCCACAGGAGCTGATGACACAAAATTATTTCAAAGATGCATGATGAGAATTCAGATCTTTGTGGTCTTTTTGCTTGTTATTTCTTAAGACTTTAATCAAAACTTCAAAGCCGCTTAGATGTGGTAATAATAGAAATAGGGGCTTTTAGAAAAAAGAAAAATCAAGACAGCTGTATTTGAAGACGTTTAAAACTAACAACAAAATGCAAAAACATCTTTACTGCTCAACTACATCTTAGTTTTCTTCAAAAACAACACATGAATAAAAAGAAAAATCTTATCATTTAGACTTTACCACAACAATTGCATCATCTTCGACATGAATTCAAATAGAACATAACCTTGTCTACAGTAGATAGTATGGTATAGAATACTATACTCTACCCTTGTCTAAATACTATGGTATAGAATAATAGTATTCTTTGTACACAAATCAAAAACAGGTGATTAACATAGATCTAACCCACATTTTAAACCTTTCAATTATTACATATCTCACTTATTTTAAAAGAAAGCCATATGAACAGTGTCATTTGAGTACCTCTAATGTGAGTAACTTTTAGAATATCTGAGTAAATATTTAAGAGTTGCTGGTTCTGATAATTACTTTTAAGACCACAGTTTATCCAAGAAATTGTTATCTACTGATACCGATTTTTCAGTTTGGTTTATCAACAATCCATGGTCCTTTCATATAAAAAAGCTTTCCTATGTGACATCTTTGACATTTGTTTAATTTGTATCAACTATTGATAAGTGCTTACGTTTCAAATGTTTTTGATGTTTAAACGTAAAATCTTCTTTTTTTTATCTATCTATCTATCTATCTATCTATCTATCTATCTATCTATCTATCTATCTACACTATATTGCCAAAAGTATTTGCTCACCCATCCAAATTATTGGAATCAGGTGTTCCAATCACTTCCATGGCCACAGGTGTATAAATTCAAGCACCTAGGCATGCAGACTGTTTTTACAAACATTTGTGAAAGAATGGGTCGCTCTCAGGAGCTCAGTGAATTCCAGCGTGGAACTGTGATAGGATGCCACCTGTGCAACAAATCCAGTCGTGAAATTTCCTCGCTCCTAAATATTCCACAGTCAACTGTCAGCTGTATTATAAGAAAATGGAAGTGTTTGGGAACGACAGCAACTCAGCCACGAAGAGGTAGGCCACGTAAACTGACGGAGCGGGGTCAGCGGATGCTGACGCGCATAGTGCGAAGAGGTCGCCAACTTTCTGCAGAGTCAATCACTACAGACCTCCAAACTTCATGTGGCCTTCAGATTAGCTCAAGAACAGTGCGCAGAGAGCTTCATGGAATGGGTTTCCATGGTCGAGCAGCTGCATCCAAGCCATACATCACCAAGTGCAATGCAAAGCGTCGGATGCGGTGGTGTAAAGCACGCCGCCACTGGACTCTAGAGCAGTGGAGACGCGTTCTCTGGAGTGACGAATCGCGCTTCTCCATCTGGCAATCTGATGGACGGGTCTGGGTTTGGCGGTTGCCAGGAGAACGGTACTTGTCTGACTGCATTGTGCCAAGTGTAAAGTTTGGTGGAGGGGGGATTATGGTGTGAGGTTGTTTTTCAGGAGCTGGGCTTGGCCCCTTAGTTCCAGTGAAAGGAACTCTGAATGCTTCAGCATACCAAGACATTTTGGACAATTCCATGCTCCCAACTTTGTGGGAACAGTTTGGAGCTGGCCCCTTCCTCTTCCAACATGACTGTGCACCAGTGCACAAAGCAAGGTCCATAAAGACATGGATGACAGAGTCTGGTGTGGATGAACTTGACTGGCCTGCACATATCCTGACCTCAACCCGATAGAACACCTTTGGGATGAATTAGAGCGGAGACTGAGAGCCAGGCCTTCTCGTCCAACATCAGTGTGCGACCTCACAAATGCGCTTCTGGAAGAATGGTCAAAAATTCCCATAAACACACTCCTAAACCTTGTGGACAGCCTTCCCAGAAGAGTTGAAGCTGTTCTAGCTGCAAAGGGTGGACCGACGTCATATTGAACCCTATGGATTAGGAACGGGATGTCACTTAAGCTCATATGTGAGTCAAGGCAGGTGAGCAAATACTTTTGGCAATATAGTGTATATAAAAAATATATAAATGTGTATATATATATATATATACATCATGTTTATATAAATTACAAATAAACAATGCTGATTATGATCTATAAAGTGTATATTTGAGGAACCACATAACATTTGTTTTCACCAGTGGAAGAGGTTGAGAGTAAATTGGTGTTTGTATAAATACAACAAAAAATAAATTTTCCATGACCTACTACGGTTAGAATGCTTCCCTTTTTTGTTTAATCTATTGTTTGTTTTTATTGCATTAATAACAATTCAATTTTGACATTGAAGTCTCCTTGATCAAATTCGTAATTTGCAAATGATAAAAGATAAAATTTATAAAAGGACAGTACAAAGTATTTATATCAAACTTTATTACATCTTTTAAAGTCAAACTGTATTTCTTCTATCTGCCACCCTTTTATTGGAGTCCGGGGCCAGATTCAGTGGTTTAAATGAATATTTTCAATCAGAAAGTTTAAATTAAAATTGGCAGTAGAGCCAGTTGAGGTTGCAGCGAATGATGACCATGCATTTTAGCTGGAACCGTCACTGTCAAAGAGATGGATGGATGAAAAATGAAATTATATTTAGACAGTTTAAGAACAAAAGAAGAAAAAAAGGTCAATCTTATCATAAACTATGTTTAAATTCAGAGGTGTCAAGTAACAAAGCACAAATACTTTGTTACTGTACTTAAGTACACTTTTTAGGTATCTATACTTTACTCCATTACTTATTTTTCTTCCTACTTCTGACTTGTACTCATTACATTTTCACACAAGTATTTGTACTTTCTATTTCTTACATTTTAAAACAAACTTTACTCGTTACTCTTTACTTCGGTTTAATGTTTATGAATATTAATTTCACTTAATGTGCGCCATCCAATGCAGATCATTGGCGCCATCCACATCTAGTGAAAACTAGTGTAATTGGATGAGTTATATAACGCAAACACTCATTGGTTAGCTAAAGGAAATCATCAGAAGCAAGCAGGTGTTCTTTAAACTGTAAACATAAATTGTCTATGCCATGCTACAATGTCGGATTCAGAAAAAGAAGTCAAAATGTCTGAAAGGTCGGACACAGGCGAGAGCGTATCGGGAAAAATTTTGTTTTAAATTCATATAGTGGCCCCTGGCTCTTTTTTAAAGGATTACTTTAAGTAGTTTTGGAAATTAAATTGTGGTATCTATACTTCTACTTAAGTTACTTCTACTTAAGTAACAGATGTGTGTACCTTTGACACCACTGTTTAAATTTAAAGAGTGCATGAGGCTAGAGTTTTAGGAGCAATGACTGGTTATGAACTGATTTAGAAGCCTACTATAAATGACATAAAAATTTTAATCATTAAAACTATATATATACATTTATTTTTTAAACAAAAACAAACCTTATTATACAGAGTTAAATTGTGTAATAGTATTCTATAAAGAGTAAAGACTAAGTTAACCAGGAGAAAGTTTTACGAATGGGTCTAATGCAGCAATAAAACTTTTATTTAATTGCATCCCTTATGTTGTATTTTTCTAAATCTCTTATTCAGAAAAATACAACCTGCCATGGATAAGGTAGAAAGTACAGAGCTACTGCCTTCTGAATGTGCAATGAAAGAAGCAAAGTACAAATTCATACATCAAGCTAAGGTCAATGCAACTGTTGTAAAATTCCTAAATGGGTAAAACTGTTAAATAACTCCAATGTGATCTTTGTGCTTTTCACAACTCACAAAAACACAATATTAGAAGAAGTTTCACATGGCGGTGCATCTAAACTGACAGGCCTGTGAAAATCACTATGTATTTTTGTGAATCAATTAAATATTTGTACTGATTTGGTGGTTTAAGTAAAGGCAAAAAAAAAAAAAAAAACTGTCAAGGAGGCAGACATCAGCCTGCAAGGCAGAACAGTTTTGTTGAGTTAATTAAAGCTCTGCATCCAGGATATTTGCTCAGTGATGTAATCCTCAATATGTTCTTCCACCCAGACTGGCTCGTCTAAATGTAGCACACAGTCGATTTGTTTGTTTCTTTTGTCTTCTTTTGTTTCTTTTAGTCACCAGCTTTATAATTATTATTTGCATGTTGTAAACAAAATCTTGCAGCACGCCGGAAGGGAGGGAAGCTGGTCGGTGAATCCGGGTTTGCTCTTAGAGTACAGTAATCTTTAAAGAAAGACACATAGTCTTAAAAGATTTTTAGCTGTTTTTGCACACCTAAAACTTCTGCTGGACATAAACTCCGTGAAGTTTTCTGCTTGGAGTCCTTACTTCTCAGTCAGTAGCACAGAGGTGAGTGCAGGAGCAGGTGGTGATTGGGAAAGCCCCATATGGAGAACCTTATAAAGAATATAAAAATGCCAATCCTGCTAAAATGTGGCCTCAGCTTCCAAACTGGTTGAGCTTTAAAAAAAAAAAAAAAAAAAAAAAGGTTGGAAATAAATAGACTAGTTAAATAACTAATTAATCAATTAATTAAAAACTGACTGATTCAATTCAATTATGCTTTATTAATTCTGAAGAGAAATTCAATGTTGGTACATACAAAAAAAAAAAACATGAACAAGCACAACTAGAGCTATGAAGCTTTCATGGGAGCCATATAAACCCCTTACAGCTGTTTGGTCAAAGTGTCCTCTAGTGTCAGAGAACTGAAATGACACACCACCCAAAGCACTTTGACCACAAACCTGATTAGAAATGTGAAAGATGCACTTTGGCATGTTTATATGAAATTGTATGCACGCTTTTAACAGATTTCAGGGAAAAGAGACTAACACACTCAGTAAGGTCCACACCTCTAAAGTTGTGTCCAGTTTTAAGAGTAGGAGTAACAATATGCTTCAGAAGGAAGACTTGCTAAAGTTTAAGGTGGGGATCTCTGGCAGTTGGGGTCTCCTGGAGGAGTTACAAAGATCCTCATCTCAGGTGGGAAACCATGAAGACAGGATAAATATAATTATGTTAGGTTACTGGTTACAATGGGATCAACATGGCTTTCTTTGGATAAATTACACCATAAAATATTGATGTGAAACAATGACCAAATATTACATTAAGAAAAGACTTGTTATAGAAGGTGGGATATCAAGCGTTTAAGTTATGAATTTTTTATTGAGATTTTAGGTGAAACATGATTCCTTCAAATGCCTTTGCCTGCCCTTTTGACTTTGACTGTAATATTTAATATTTAGAACAAGGCGCCCCTTCCAGACTGGCAACAACATGCATTAGAAATGAATTATCTTGAACTGCTTTGATCTACTTTTACATTTGTTGAAGGTAAAGGTTGAAACAGATAATGGATATGCATCTTGACCATGAGCTCAATCAATCATTGGATGAATATTTCTTGCCCCTTTCATGTATAGCATGCAGAGCCTTCTATGACTTAGGTGCTTCTTTTAACAATATATAACCAGTAAAAGCTAACAACTGTGCAGTTGAAATATATGAAAACAGAAGTTTAACAGAAGTCTATCTATTTGTGGTCAAAGATGAGGCATCTCCTCAGCTTGTCACGTTGGTACATAGTTTGTACCACATTTTCCTCTCTTTTCCCCATTGTCATTATACTGTCACAAGTACAGAGCAACAAAATAAACTCTGCATTTAACCCATACCCTTGGAGAGCAGTGCGCTTCCATTGTGCGTCGCCCTGGAAGCAGTGTGGGGGTTAAGGGTATGCTCGGGAAGTGGCGGTCCATGCACATTGCCGCCACTCACCAAAGCAGGCACTGAGCAAGCCAGCTGCTAACATCCAGAGTCACACAGAGAACCAGCGAGCTTTAACTGTTTATTTACAAAAAGCAACAATAATCTGGAAGAGGAGAACTGCAGGAAGTCTGCTGAACTTTCTGGTTGGTCTGAGTGGAGGAATCAGAGTGATCAGGTTGATGACAACTGATGACTGATTGATTTGCTTACTTGAGGGATGAAAAAGAGGTAGCATAGATCTGTAGTGGTTGGATTCAGGAGGCTTTGCAGACTGTAACCCAGGACAACGTGAGTGAGATCTGAGAGTGTTGGTACTTGCAAGTGATCGTCGTGCTGGAGAGCGGGCAGGCAGGTGATGAAGACAGAACTACTGCACACAATTAAGACTGAGGTTCACTGGTTGTCTGGAACAATAACAGAGTCTACATTAAAGAGATTCACAAGAAGACAAATTTCCACAAGAAAGCTATTCCTGGTTTAGATCTTTGACTGGAATAACATCAAGGGTAGCAGTCCAACAAAGAGAAATGTTCCTCATATACGTGCTTGTCATCTTGATTGAGAAATTTTCTCAGGTGTGCAGTAACACGGGCACCAGCAAAGATCCTCTCTATAACAGGAAGCTCACTCACACCAGAAAAACCCCCAGAGATCCTAACAGCTGCAATATGGCATTCCTCTCGAGCTGCTTCAGCCAAGCACAGGAATGCACACAGGCTGCTCTAAGTGGATTTAAGCAAGGGTAATAAATTTTCTGTGGGTGATCAACAGGCAGAGTTTTGTATGACGACGAAGAGTTCAGGCTTGCCTTGGAAGGAACAATGTCACTGAAGTAATGAGCTGGCTTTGAGTGTTTGTTATTTCAAAAGGCATTTTTCCTCTTTAAGGTGCAATCGTCATGCAGTCGTGGACTGTGCTGTGGCATGTTGCGCTCACCGAGAGGGGCGGAGAGGGTTTAGGTGTTCCCTAAAATTCTGTCAGTCCGTGAAAACAACCAGAATCCAAAAATAGATTAACTCTAGAAGATTTTTAATCATCAGAAATAAGAAACAAACAAAGAGCTGGATAATTGAGAGGTAGAAGGAAAAGGATGAGTGATTTTTAAAATGCTTCCCAAATAAATTCTGTCATGTTTTGCATTTTTATTCAAACTCCTTTATTCTTCATCCCCTAAATAAAATTCACTGCAACCAAATCTAAACAGAGACAAAGCTGTTCATTAAAAATAGATCTGTATCTCTGGAGGAGCTACACTAAGAACTGCTCAGTAAGAAAACTTGCTGCCAGGAAAATTCCACAGTTTTTTAAGGAAGAGTGCAAGTAGAAAAAAACATTTTGAAAGAAGATCATGAAAGCATTCTTGATGGTAAGGTTACAATAAGCATGCTAAGAATATGTGCTGTTAAAAGGAGACAAAATTTGTTTCTTTTGGCTTAAAATAAAAAAACAAATGCTATGTGTGGAGGAAAGCACCATCTCCATGGTGACACAGGATAAATGCAGGATGGTGCTTTGAACATTCTCTTCATAACATTTTAGTGGCTAAAACAATGCTCATAATAATATGCTCATAAAGAAAAAGCATTGTTTTCAGACTCAGGATGTGCAAAACCGAGGTTATGCATTTAAAATGAGTTTCAGTCTCAAATGCTCTGAATCTTTATGCTTCAAATAAAGTGCTCTCTCTGATCTTTTATTATTTTTATTAGTTTGTTTTATTCCTATTTTTCCTTTCCTTGTTAATAAATTAGTTCCCCTGATTTGCTTACATGGTTTATGTGTTTATCTTCAGTCACAGTCCCTTAGCTCCAGCTGAGGGACTGATTATCTACAATTGTCTGTTGATTGTTTCACTGTATACTCGCTTATTTATTCACTCCTGTTTGCTTTCTTCTCCTGTTGCTCTTATCCTCCCTGTTGCACCTAGATTATCTAACACTTATGCTTTGGGTTCTCCATTGCCTTTCTTTACCTCTGTTGTGATTTTTTTTACTTTAATTATTTTCCTTTTTTCGTCTTACCGTATTGTTCTGCCTGCCTCCTGTCTGTTTGGATCCATTTCCTCGATAAAAGATGAGTTATTTTAGGAAAAAGCTGATTCTAAATACTGGCCCAGAGGATATGAAGACTAATAAACAGCACACTTCTTTGGAATTTGTATTTGTTTCCACCTTAAACCTTGGCCCTATTTTGTGTTTGTCTTTTAAAAAGATATGCATGATGAAAAAAATATGAAAAGTTCATAGTGTTTAAATACCTTTGCACAACACTGTATATGCTTCACAGTAACTTTGAAAATGGTTATTGGATATTAAGTTTGGAACCCTTTACCATCAAGATACCTAATGCCCCTGTAACATATACATGTGGTACAGGTTTATCTTGAAAAATAGCTGATGTTTCTCCTTTGTGCATGAGCCAAAATCAGTTTAAACTGAGGGGAAACAATCATGCTCACAAGGTTTTTAATTAGTAGTTATTATAGGTTCCTCTCAGGGAGCAGAAACATCTAATCTTTCTAATAAACCAAGAGCATATGAACTTACTAAACCCCTTGAGGCTATTCAAAGCAAACTTCTGTATTTTGCCTACACCTAATGTCTGTTGACTTTTACCACTTGATTAGTTGATTATACCATGAGACAAACTTCATATCTGTTTGTATAATCGAACAGGTGTGAAGCAGCACATATTCTTCTAACTATTAGACAGTCTGTTTACCTAACCCTGAAAGTAATCAAGTTGTGTGTTTGACTGCATCTTGTGCCATCTGCAGCGGCAAGAATCTCAAATTTTAAACTGTTGTGTTTTTTCAGCTTGGGAGGATTAATTTCATCTGAGCCCTCCCCCACTTAAAAACAGCACTTTGGAAGAAGAGTTCTTTTTTATTAAATGCATAAATCCAGAGTCCAAACATCGGTCAACAGCGTTCACTACAGAAAGGGAGAGCTCTCAGAGAACATATTCAAGTGCCTACAGTCTGCAAACTTGACTTACAGTCAATTATCTCCATCAATGCTGAGCCGACACCTCTGTCAGTGTGGCCCTCTCATATGAAATTACTGTCATAGTTAGTGAGATGAGCCTCTTTAGGTGATAAAAGAGGTGTTGATACAGAAGCACCTGGCAGCCCTAGCGGCTCCAGACAGATACTGCTTGCACCTAAATCTATCAAACCAAAGAAAAGCATCTGTTTGAGGCCATAGATTAGTCCTGTTAGCTGGCATTGTACATTTCAAAGCCTGTTTCTTGTGCACAGTAAAATATTAGTTTTGTTGATATAAGATCTATCACAAATTCATCTGAGGAGCGAGCAGCAGAGTGGGTGGGTGAGTTGGAGGTGGAGAGTGTGGGTGTTCACACTATCTCCAGTTTCTCCTCCGCAGATCTCACATTCTGCTGGGTTTTTCCTGAATATGTTGCTCAAGGCATGTTTTTTGGAAGAGGCCTTGATTGATTGTCGGGATTTAGGGAGGAATCTCACACAATTTAACACAAATCATGAAGGACTGCAAAAATAAACCAGGTTAAAGCTGGATGCTGGTTGCATTTGGAGTTTTTATTCAATCTGTAGAACTGGCTTTGTCGGTGACATTGACAGATATAGTGGCTTAGTTTTGAGTGATGTTTGTATTAAAACTTTAGTGTGCAATACATAATAATGATATTGAGACAAAAGGTGGGAATCTGGGAGGAACTGTCCAGCATTTATAAAGTTCCTTCCATTAATATGCATATCCCTTAGGCATGCTATTACATGAAACTTTTAAACTTTAATGTATTTCACTTGGATTTTATGTGACAGATCAAAACAAATTTCAGCTAAATCTAAAATTGAATGAGGAGGATCTTTAACAGAGACTTTGGAGTCTGCATTCAGACTTCTTTTTATACTGATTGATGTGCAGTTTTTTGTTATGCCATTATAAGAATAAGCTTGTATATTGGACAAATTAATTTTCTTTTTTTTTTTGTTTGAAAAAGGACACTCTCTCACATGGTTACTATGGGTTCTATATGGCTTGTATAAACTCTTAAAGGCATATCTGCATATAGAAGACGGATTGACTGAAACTGACCCATATTGTTCTCATTATTTTCTGTGTTTTAGGCGTAGGGATCTTGCTCTTACTGGCCTATAGACTTGGGAGAAGATGGCACATGCTAACAAGCAAATAAACCTTGTACCGATTTTTTATTGGTTTCAATGAAAATGATTCATCATGATGGGAAGATGTGCAAAAGTAATGGGAATAATGTACATGTGAGAAATGTTCTGTGACCAGGTAGGGATTTTGTAACCCATTATGAGGTGATCCAGACTCTGTCATGGTTCTCTGCCTTTGAACTCGTTTTTGAGTTTCTTTCAGAGATTTCAGTTATTTATGTAATTCTGTTTTTTCGGTTATTGATCTATTTTTTTTTTATTTTGTGTTATATTTAAGCTGTGTTGCATATTTTGAGTTACTCTCTGTTGCCCTTTTGTGCCAGTCTCCTTTTCCCTAGCTTCTATCCTCACCTGCTCGCTATCAGCTGATTACCCCAGTCTTTGTTCTGTCTCCCATATATACTCTTCCTGTGCAGATCCTCAATGCTGCTTTCTCATTGTTGCTTGGCTCCTCATGTGTTTGTTTTACCCTGATGTCTTATGATTTCTTTGGTTTCCTGCATTTTGTTCTTGGATTTAGGTTCTGTTGCCCTTTTTGTATTAAATCAGCAAAAACTCATCTCTGCCTCCTCATCCCTGAATTTGGGTACTTACCAAACCTCCACACAACCCTAGCAGACTTTGGAAATAAAGTAAAAGATTGCTCAGGTTAGAATAAAGAAATTATCCAAAAATAGATCAAATTATTCTTTATTCAATAGTCTAAAGAAATGTTTAATGGTGTAGCTCTTTAAGACAAATTAGGTTAAGCTGTTATTTGAAAGGTCCTGGAAATGTTTCCCAACATCAGCAGGCAGAGAAGTCAACGAGGTGACCTGTGGGGCCCGGGGCTTAATAAACTAGTCAAGGCAGATAACCTCTGAAAGTGAGAACTTTAAGGCTTCCTGTTTAAGTATTAAAATGTGTGCTCTCTGTAATGTTCAGTTGATGTATTGAAGCGAATATTTGAGAGGATCTTCAAGGTTGTTGAATGTCATAGGGTAAATTTAACATGATACTGATAATCAGTAGTATACATTACATGAAATTGTTTACCGTGTGAATTTATGGTAATCTGGAGGGATGAATTTTACTCTGTATGGAGAACAGGAAGCAGACTTCAAATGTAGCATTCAAATAGGAATGTAATGATGAACATATTGATATTACATTTAAGATTGTCATTGTCATTTTATTGCTATCAGTTACCTGATTTAGTTAGATGATTCAGTTGTGCCACACTCTTTCTACTTTTGAATGCTAAATTAAGCAAACTCTTTGAGGGGTTCAAATCCTGTTTTATAATGTAAACCTGTTTTAACTTTTACATAACCTTCCCCCCGACCTGTCTGCTTGTTCCTCTGTCTTCATGATACTGTTTGATCTTTTATATTCCCTGCAAACCTCTCGATCCCTCAAAGAGCAGCTGAATTTACACTGAGATTATTAAATGATGTGCAAATGAAGGTTACTTATTAATTAAGGGATTTCTAAAGGCAAATGAGTGAAATTGGTTTTATTTGCAGTGACACAGTAAAATGGGCAAAAACTGCAAACAACATGAGTTATGTTGAAAGAATCTCAACAGTAGGTACAAAATACAGACTAGGGTTGCATGCTCCATAACAGCTCAGCTTCCCTAGCATTTCACTGTTTCTGTGTTAAGCTGTAAACACTGATCCGAGCACACCAAGACACCTCTTATGTTTTTCAAATATTGCCAAAATTCAGAAGGGTTACCCAGTTACTGTTGGTTAGGTAATTTCACTCTTTTCACTGTCAGCCACTAGTCCAATTTTGTCGGTGCTTCTAATGGTTCTTAGAGGTGTGCCACTGTACGGGCTGGTTGAGCAGCATACATGAATATGCAAAGTCTCATCTTCTAGTACTGCTTACCTACACATCTTAATTTAACCTCTGGAAGGTATTTGAAAACAAAGCGAAGCACAGAACAGTTAACATCAGACCTAACAGTCCATTTATTAAACTTCCAAGGATCTTTTTAATTGCTGCAAACATGGAAATATTGCATGTTTAAGTTTCCATGCTAAATGTGCAAGCATGTGACAACAGTAGTGGAATTTTTTCCACCTCTGAAGCACACAGATACATCATCCTATGACCCAACACTGACAACTACAGTCTGCTGCAAAGAGGGACAGTGGTAGAAAGGAATTTCCCCTGGGGACACATCAGCGCAGACTCAGTGAACTGACGCTGGGATGTAAGAGCAAGTCTGCAGCAGCTCTGAGGTAATGTTTGTCTCTAACTCAACTTGAGATAAACCTGTCATTAGATTACTGACAACCCTGTTACTTTTTCTGATGTCTTTTATTTTGTCTTTTAGAAAGGTCCAACTTTAGACTTAATGAGAAATGTGTGATCTAATGTGGTAAGAGAGAATCTGTAGGTCTGACTTGATCTCATCCCACCTTTGTTCTTCACACTGAGTAAGAGTAAATTATGTAGCTGCTTAAAAAGCAGAGATAAACATCCCTTTTATGCCCCATGAGTCACATTAAATTGTTCATATTTCATCATGAAAGACCTGTTTTTCCGTCAAGCATTAATTTATAAATCTGCAGCAAGGCACTAACATCCAACTATTCCAACCGCTACTGTGTTTGCTTTTCCCGTCTTGGATTAAACCTATAAATTGTTTAAGTTACATGAATTCATTAGTGTGTGCTTTTTAATTTATGGAAGATCTTCTACTTTTATTTGGTTGATATACTGCATGCTGTAGCGAAATAGATCAGTGTTTTGGGTACAGGTAAAATCTAAATATGTTACTCTTATTGCATTACTTGTACTTTGAGATTCGCAAATTTAGATCAAACTAAACCAATTATGGCTCAAAAATGTATCACTGATTTCACTTGAAATACTGCATAAAATTGGTTTGAGTAATGAAAAGGAAAAAAAAAACTGTTGTCACAGAAATACCTTAAATCTGCCCAAAGTAGTAATAATTAAAAAGAATACAAAAAGGAACAAATGAAAGTCAGACATGGCTTTTCAACAATGCCTTAGTAAAATAATAATAATAAATTAAACTCTTTAAACAGGCCTGGACAAGATCCTAGAAAAGATTGAAAATAAAGTCTCTTAAGACTTTAAATTAAGAGACAATGTAAATTAAGGTATATTTGTCAGAACTGTTCATGTGTGTTGCAGTATGACATCACTGGAATATCAGATTCATCAGCATATTTCTGAGATCAGACAAAGAGTGAGCCTCTAAACCACCCTAACGTGGTTGAAGGGTTTCAGTATTTGGATGATCCCAGAGGCTGAATTGTCTGGGCCTTAAGCACAGATGATATGGTCTCCCAAGGCCAAACAGGCTCTGGGTGATGGTTCAGAACAAAAGCATTTCAGCTTTCATGAGGACCAAGAAGTCGAGGCTTAAGACATCCTCAAACTGTGAAACAGTGGACCTAGGTTTTCACCCTCAAGCTATACCATTGTTTTAGGTTCAATGACAAGTACCTATTGGTCGGTTCAGTCCTGGTCAGAGGATGTCCTCACATCCCAACCTATTATCACAAGGCCAGCACCCAGCAGGCCTATCATCTGCATGGGAAACCATATGGGACTGGTGCAAAGAGAATTAGCTAGCATTCAGAGTTGGAGACCTTTACAACTTCCTCCCTGTGAGCTTAGACTAGGTTGTTATGCCTGTTTTACACTGCAAGATCTTAAAATTGTCGGATGGTTTTCAAATCATAGAAGACCCCACACGTGGCTTGTTTCTCAAGTGTGTTGTGTAGAGCCACACAGGAAGCACAACACACCACACATGCACATATTTCTTTCAGGGAAATTCAGATATGAGACCAAAAAACCTCAGAAAACCTCTCAAAAATAAATGTATGTTAAAATCTTTAAACATGGCCAACCAGGAGGAAATTTGTGGACTGGTTTTAAAAAACAAACAAAAAAAACAACAACATTTAAACAAGAAAAAAGGGGTGTTATTTAAAGGAATAGAGAGCAGGGGCTTTTTTGCTGCACTGGTGAGTTGTGTTTGGTTTTTTCTTTTGGAAACACTTTCTGGTTGGCTAAATTTCTTTTTTATCCTGTTGCTTATGTGGAGCATATGCTAGGATATTAGACCTGGATGTTAGATTTCCCCAAGTTGCAATCAGTGCAACCAATATTTCCTTCAAAGCAAACCAGATCACTCTTAATACAACACACACAGCAGTGATATCTTATAGGATTACAGTATAAGGACATTACGATCATTGGAACATCCTTATGATTGTAAGAAGACACAGTTCGAGGCAAAAATTTGGCTGAGAGGCTGGTCGAATCATTGGAAGAGATTGAGGGCTGGGTTGGGTTTGCTTGTCCCCTAACAGCTAAGCCGTCTCATGATTGGGAAGACTTAGACTGTCGTTTCTGCCTATGGACATGGATGCAGGGTAAAATGTGTGGCAGGGCTGTACATGATTGATACACCAAAAAAAGAGGAAGCTCATCAGACTCAGCACAGGCAGGTAGTGAGGTTCTGCTTGGAATGTCTGGTGGGCATCTTGGCCAGAGACCTTGGGAACATAGACTCCCAATTTGACTATGTTTTTTTCCCTCTCTTGTCGATGCAGTTGCCATAGCTGTGGCAGTTAAGATCTGTTGTACATTTTGTGGGACCAACCCCACAACCTTTCAGTGGACACCAACAGTAAGGGCTGCAGAGAAGAAGGAAACCTATTGAGTTTGGTTGACTAATGACATTTGGGGATGGTGGAAGGAAGATGCCTCTGCAACACCCAGTGGTAATTGGGGACAGTGATCCTGGACTGGCTCACTGGGGTAGTGTTTCCCCTTCACAAGAAGGGGATCACACTTCTCATTCTACCCAGGAAGGCAAATGCCACAGTGCTGGAGAGGAGAATCTGGCTTACTGTCAAACTTAAACTTCTTGAAAAGCATTGAAGTTTATGTGTCATGTATGGAATGCTGGACCAGTTCTACATCCTCTACAGAGTGCTTGAAATGTCATAATATTGGAGAAAACATTTGGTTGAGTGCCCCATGATGAGTTCCCTGTGGGATGTACTCCAGAAGTATGAAGTCAGTGTCCCTTTACTAGGGGCCTACTGGTCTCTGTAAACGGTGAGCGAAAGTCTGGTTTGCATTGCTGGTTTTAAGTCAGACCTGTACTGAGTTGGCAAGGGTAGAAAGCCCCTTTATACCGAGCCTGTTTCTGCTGGAGGTTTTGTACCTCTTAAAAGGGAGTTTGCCCTCTCTTCTGTCACTGTATGCATACTTGTTGTGAGAGATTGCTGTAGGGTCAATGACACAATGCATCATAATTGTCCAGTGTTGCTACATGGTGATAAGAACTGGTTCATAACCAAAACACAACATCCTGGAAGGACTATTCTCAAGGTTGCCGGGCACTCCCTTACAGAGCGGGTGAGGAACATGACCATCCAGGATAGGCTCAGAGTGAAGTCAGTGCTGCACTTAATCAAGAGGAGTGTGCCAAAGTAGCTTGGCAATACTTTCGGTTGAATCCTGGACCGCTCCCTCAGAAGGTGTTCAAGGCATGTCCCACCGGGAGGAGCACCAGGGTACAGTCATGTTGAACACACTGGAGGAACTACAGCATGCCTCTTGGCTGGCCCTAAAACTCCTCGGGCTTCCATCAGAGGAGCTTGACAAGTTGTCTTAGAAAAGGTCCTAGAGGATTAGCAAGCGTATCAACAAAGTGTGCATCAACAGGATCATGCAGTTCTTGCTTCCCTTACTGTCATATCAATGGGTCCTTCTGGTACTTGTGTTAACCTAATATATTATACAAGTAAAAGTTTTGCCATCACCTCTGAAAGCTGGTTTAGGGATCTTATATTTATAGTAATACTGGGCCCATAGTGTGGGCATTTTTCTGTGTCCATGCATTTTACCTGATTGCAAAGCTTAAGGAACTAAAGTATAATCTGAAAGAGTAAAGGGATTTTGGTTCTTATCTGGTTTTTAATTATTTTTATATTAAGGCGTATTGAAAATTACAGTTAAATCTTAAGGCTTTGGAGAGAGGGATATAGTTTTCACTGTTAATTGGATAACTTTTCTTGTATTGATAAATTACATATTTGCCTGATATTAAAATTATTTGATCTGGAAATCATATCAGCATGACAAAAAAAAGCAAAACTTAACAGAAAAATAATTTGTTTGTGATTTCACACCTGCTTACATAGTTGGCACAAGGTTAGGAGAAGTTTTATTGGAATGTTGGTCTCTCTGTGTTCTGCAAGTGCATCTTAACAGAAACATTTTTCTTGCCTTTAATAAAGAAAAGCCCATAGTATTACTGCAAACCTTGCAAGGCGTTGCTTTTTATGTGAATATACAGGTTGGGCAAGGCGATCTTTAATCAAAGAAGCAAACAAGGATTAAATGCTAAATCTAGAGAAGCTGCAAAGAAAGCTGCAAAGATAAGCAGCTCATGTGAAATAATCTGTTTCGAAGAAACTATAAGACATTCTACAAGTTTGAATAATTTTTAAGATCTGCAAGAACAAAGTCGGTGGTTACTTAGTAAACACCTTTAAGTAGGTGGTGCTCTGATGAGACCAAAGTTAAACTTCTTAGTCTACATTAAAATAATGTCTTTTGTCGTGGAAAATTCTCACTGCACACTGAATGAGACAGCCCACCCCCAACATGTAACACATTGGTAGGATCATGATCTGTAGATTGTTATTTTTTTGTTTTTATTTTTATTAGCATTAGCAGGGAAGCTATTAAGAGCCGATAATACATGGATAAGGTTAAATACAAAACAAACTTTGAGGAAAAGGCTGGGTTGAAGACATCTGAACAATGACAGTTAACATTCAGTTACAAATATGATGTAATGGTTTAGATCAAAGTAAACTCAAGACTGGCCCAGTCAAAGTTTCAACTGAAATACTATTGAGAATTCTTGGCAAGACAATAGATGCTGCTCTGTCCTATCTGACCTTAAAATTTCTTTCGCCAAGAAGAAAACGTTAGAGGTGTAAAGTTGAAAAAGAGATATCCCCAAAAGACGTGCTGCTGTAGTTGCAGCAAACATTTTTTCCATAATGTATTGACTTACTGGAGATAAACACAAACACATATCACCATTAATAGATTTCTTTTTTTCATAGTAAAAATCTAAATGATATATTATTTGCCTTTCATTTGACAAATACATGATACTTTGTATTGGTCCGTCACAATAATGCCCCTTTGTGTCGCAGAGACAGACAATATCAGTCTGAGTTTTTTTAGCGTAGGTAATAATGAACAGGTTAAGCCTTCCACCGCTCTAAGGATAACTTCACTCTTCTGCAAACTCACTGTGATCTGACATCTGTTTACCACAGGCGAGGGAACTGTTATTGATAATAACTTCATAGAACCGCAGTTCAGAAAATCCAAACTATCCCTCAAAGATAATCCCAGGCTCCGTAGGATCTTTGACGGGATTGTGGAAGGAGACACACGGTGATTTAAAAGAGCATACCGACCTGCTTAACCTGCCGTTAAAGGCTTTAGAAATATAAAAACAAAGAACAGCAATGCATCTCAGAAACTGGGTTAGGTATACTTTTATTGTTCTTGTGAAAACAGACTTTAAAGGTATTAAATTGTTATATAATCTCAGGACCCCATAGGCTGCATTTTCTTTGTTTTTTGATAGGCTTGGAACAAGTATATGGAGGGCCCTTATATCTATTACCCCACCCCCACACCACCTCCCACCTACACACGCACACTAAACGTCACCTGAGCAAAGCTTACAGTAATCCTCCGACTTCTCGGGCGCTCTGACACGGGATGTTTTGAACAATAACATCAAACTCACTACAACCCTATAAGACTCCAAGGCGCTTAGGAAATATCACAGATCATCATCCGGCGTCATATGCTAGTCAGGTGGGATATTAACCTTACCCTTCCAGGTAAAAATCAACAAAATGCTCCGTCTCTGATTTCACAATCCACAATTTTCTGTAGAAACCTCAGTCTTACTGGTGATAAAAGACATTTAAGCAAGAATCAAAACAGAACTATCTTAAAACAAATAAAGAGAGCCTCAGAGGATGCTGATTATCAGACAATCAATGAATCAGTCTTAGCTTTCTGTGTTTCAGTTCTATTCTTTCAAAGCCAACCAGGTAAAGGTGCACAAACAAGCTGCTGAGAAGTAAACATTCAGCGTGAATTGATGGTGTCATAACTCCGACGTTCCTGACAAGTGGTTGAGTTCAGAGGGAGTTGCAGCGAGTTCTCTTCGAGCATCTCACAGCCTGTCCAGACATGCTCCCAAATGTATCATTGCAGAAAGCCATGAAACAATTTGAGCTGATGCTGCCAGTTTAAATAACTAAACAGTGTGGTCAGAGCTATTATATCATTAATCTTCTCACTCTCTCCACTTATTCTCTGCCAAGATATGGAAACACCCTCAGCTCCAACCAAAACGAGGTAAGGAGATACCCGAAAGTACTTCTTTTGATATGTATCCCACTATGCAGGTGACAGAAAGAGTTTTGAAGTCAGCACCATAGACCTTTTCATCCATGTTATCTGCATGTCATTCATCTGCTGCAGGACTGAAATGCATATTTCATAAAGGAATTTCAATCTGCAAGAAAACACACAGAAAACTCCCAGTGCACATTTACACCACCTTACAAAATAAAGATTTTGTACATGTTTTCGCCTTACAACCACAGCCTTCCCTGAATCTTATTACGACTCTATAAGACAATCCCAAAAAATCATCATCATCTTCATCTATTCATAAAAGCTGCAAACAGGCCTGGCAACTCTGGAGGCTCAGTAGAGATCCCCTCATATATATAAATATATGGGAAGAGCAACTTCTAGTTTGGCATTTAATTGCAAGAAGAATGTAAAAAAAAATCAGTTTGGTTAATGTGTAGACTCATCATTTGTTTAAGCATTTGTTGATCTGGTTTCAACCTTTTTGTATTTTTGAGTTCAAGTCTGGTACAAATGATAGATTAATAAATGAATTGAGCAAAACTGTAACTGTCTTACTATGGTTGGAAATTTTGTGCTGGCAGCATTATGATCTGAGATCACTTTTCAGTAGATTAGATGTGTTTTTTTTTCACATAAGTAGATGAACAAATAAATACCTCAAAATACCAGATAAAAAGTCAGTTCTAACCAATACCTTCACCTTTTTCAGATTTGCTCTCGCTTAAGCACAACTGATACAAATGATTGCATCATATCTCCATCGTGACACCAAATGATGCATTTAACTGTGCTGCAGCAGGACCAAAAACGTGCAGAATGATAATTTAGGGTTGCCAGAGGGCTGAAACTGAAGGATATAAAGTTTTCAGCATGAACTAAGCTAAAGCATATGCCAAAAACCAAAAAGAAAGACCTTAGTCTAAGGGAACTTAAAGCTGCAGAATTTCCTATCAAGAGTCTAGAACTAAATCTGACTAAAAATCAATGGGGTTTCCTGAAGGGAGCTGTAATCAAGTCCTCAAATCTGTTTCTTCGAGGAACCTTTACAGGGTAGAACAGGAAAATATTGCCAAGCCAAGATGTTTGACACCAATATGATGAGCGAAGACTGCATGGTGAAATCTAATCAAGGTCAGGGCAAGTTTATTTCTACATCACATTTCAGCAAAAAGACAATTCAAAAGGCTTTATATCATGAAACAATAAAAACGCATGGAGTTTTTTTTGTTGAGACATCAGTCCTTTGATCCTGGAAAGGTTTTTTGTTTGCTTTGTACTTTTTCTTAAATATCTCCATATAGATAGGTCTCAGTCCATCATTAAAATAAATAAAAAGGTAGTTTAAGTAGGTATCATTTACTGAAAGCTGGAATTAAAAGATGTAGATCGAGGCAAAATCATGTGTTGAACGGCTTAGTAAAAGCCCAGTTTAAAATCTGAATAAAAATTTGTGGCAAGACTTGTTTTTACAGATGCTGCCCATTTAATCTGAATTAAAAGGTTGAGCTAATGTTTAGTAGGATAAGCAATCATTTCTATTTGCAAACGTGCAAAAAGGAATCTCCAAAAGACTAGGATTGTTCTGCAAAATACTCCCTCAGAGGACTGATAACATACATACCACACTTTTCAAGTTTTTTTTATTTATACAAGTGATAATAAACAGTCTATATTTGTCCTTTCACTTAATACATACCTTTTTTTTTATCACAGAAAATAACAATAAAAATAAATTAAAGTCTGCGGTTACAATGTCACAAAATGTGAACAGGTTCATCCTTTGTTTTTCTGTATGGATTACAAACCCAGCTCCCCATGTGCTTAATTGCATACACAGTTCTTTACACTGATGTCATCAGGTGTAATAACCACTTCTATACGAGTTTTATGTCTGAGGCTCCATGTAAATAACAGCCAGTGTTGGCTGTAAACAAGCCCTCTATCTGACGGGTTATATCTTAGGTCATTTCGCTCATTCATCCAAACAAAATATTTTCCATTGTCAACTTTTCCCTCACTATGCATCACCATTAAGCACTAAGCCCACTTAAAAAAGGGGGTGATGTGACAGTTGCGGGTAAAATGCACTGAGTGACCCCTGAGCCTAGCAGGTCTTTTGGTGACAGTGGTAGATGAGACTGTGACAGTGCTGGATGATCCTCCAGTTCAGGATAGGGTCAGAGGTGTTTTTGTGGGGCAGGGGAACACAGCTGGATCCTCTGCACTGAGGTCAGCTTCAGTGATGGTAATGAGATAACGCAAAGGACAAAAGC